>NC_079314.1:111722878-112322878 GCF_029931775.1 Euleptes europaea
GATGAACTTGATCCAGTGGGACCAGCTCTTCAAAGTCTGGAAAAAAAAATTCTGATAGTTTCCACCAAATTTGCCAGCATGGTGCCATAACTTTATCTGTTGTAAATTAGCGAACAACACAGTTGAAGAGGCCCACCTCTAGCGCCCCCTGCTGTCCCCTTGCCTCTTACTGCCCCCCCTAGGTAATCCCACGCCCCCCCAGGAGGTTGTACTGCCCACTTTGGGAACCACTGGGATAGACCATGAAACTGTATGTTAAGTGATCTGTCATATGGAAAAGCAACTTCTTCATTCTGAATTTAATGTGCAACCATTTCAGTCACATTGAGGCAACGGCATAGATACTGGTGAGCTTAATTAATTACCTGGAAAGTTGCAAGGAACTTAATTAATTAACTGGAAAGTTGCAAGGTGCAGAGATTCTAGAAAGACTCGCCAGACCAGACAGAGTGATTATTACTATGAACAATTAAATGACACGCTGGACCAGGTATGCATGTCAAAAGTCCAAACCCTTTGCATAAAAGGATGTGTGTGCATGTGACTGTCCTGTGTTGACTATCTTTGAGGTTGGGGGAGCAATATACGCTTGTCAGATCATATTCCATCATTGCCAAAATACAAGAGGGGGACCCGCAAGGACTTGCAGGGGAAGGAAAATCACATTCTTCCCCCTCCCATTCTGGCGCGGCTCCCTCCCCCAACACTTCTTCCGCACCCACCCTTCCTCTTGCTCCCCTGCCCCACAGCTTCCAGTGACCACTTCCCACCACCCCTTCCCCCCCTTCCTCAGTTCCTTCTGCCTTCGACTAGGGTTGCCAGCTGCTGGTTGGGAAATACCAGGAGATTTTGGGGGTGGACCCTCAGGAGGGAGGGATTTGGTGAAGGGAGGGACTTCAGTGGGGTATAATGCCATAGTCCACCTTCTCGTCCCCTTTCTTCCAGAGCCAACTCGCTCTTTTTTCTACTCTTGCTCGTTCTCCTTCTCTCCTCGCAGCCCCCCACAGTATCTCCCTTCCCCTCCTTCTTTCTCTGACTTCCAAATCCCCCCATCTCATCATGCCAGTTGGTGTTCTAGGCTTCACGAGAACTTCCCACAACAGCAGTGAGGCATCAAGTGGGCTGGGGAATCTGCAGAATGCACATAAGATGAGGCCCTCGCTGTTGTAGTTGAGGGTTGCTCAGGTGACCCAAAATGGCTCCTTAGATCTTGATAGGGTTGCCAACCTCCAGGTACTAGCTGGAGATCTCCTGATATTACAGCTGATCTCCAGCCGATAGGGATCAGTTCACCTGGATAAAATGGCAGCTTTGGAAGGTGGGTCCTATGGCATTATGTGTGTGTGTGTGAAGTGCCGTCAAGTCGTAGCCGATTTATGGTGACCCCTTTTTGGGGTTTTCATGGCAAGAGACTAATAGAGGTGGTTTGCCAGTGCCTTCCTCTGCATAGCAACCCTGGACTTCCTTGGCGGTCTCCCATCCAAATACTAACCAGGGCTGACCCTGCTTAGCTTCTGAGATCTGACGAGATCAGGCTAGCCTGGCCCATCCAGGTCCACTGAAATCCCTCTCCTACCCAAACCCCGCCCTCCTGAGGCTCCACCCCCAAATCTCCAGGTAGTTCCCTACCTGGAGATGGCAACCCTAGATCCTGTGCTTCAAAAACAAACTCCACTGTGGCCTTTGTGGGGGGGGGGGAGTAAATGTCTGAGCCTGCAGACATTTCTGTTAAAGTTGTTTGACATTTCATCTCCATCTATACATAGATTACATTTATGCATCTAAAAGCCACGTGTGCCAACTAGTTTTTGACGGTTGGGCAAGGTAACGGTTCATGATGCCATGCCATCTCCACTGGTAACATACACAGGAGTGGCATCACGGTGTCACAGTGACACTCTAGGGATTTATGAGATCTCTACAGAGAATTCTTTGTTCTTGATTTGCTCCTGCTGCTCTGCTTAGCAGCAGGAGCCTGGGGCCCAGAGGCAAGATGTCTTCCACTCTAACACGAAACCTGGCTGCCTTAATGCCCTCCCAAATTTCTTGTGGGTCAAAAAATCTGCACAACAGGACCAACTAGGGATAGGGTAGAGGTTTCTGCCAACCAAGGATAAGCCACACGTTGACATGAGATTTGAAATTTTAAAAAAATATGGAGGGGGGAGAAATGTCAAACTACTTTTTCGAGCAAGGAGGCATATATGACGTTCAGATGTATAGATGGACTCTTCCCACCACCAAACACGACCACACCAAATAAGAGCACAAACCCAGAGTAGTTGACGGTCAAACCAGCCACCTGCAGCACTTCACAGTCAGCAATGAAGTAAAACAGGTTTAAAACATAGGATGCCACGAAGGTGACGCATGCAAACTTTGCCATCCCCTTGACGTCCATCTTGAACCTCTTGATGAGAAAGCTTCCCAAGAACATCCCCACAATTGCAAAGGGCAGAAGCACCACACCTGCAGAGGAAAGGAAACAGCGTCACATTCTCATATGTGGAAACAAAAAGGAAGGGGACATCACAAACCATTTTCTTAACAAATGGCAACCAGTGTAGTATGATGCCCTGACCTGGATGTAGGGTTGCCAACCTCCAGATGGTGGCTGGAGATCTCTTGCTATTACAACTGATCTCCAGGTGACAGAAATCAGTTCCCCTGGAGAAAATAGCTGCTTTGGAAGGTAGACTATGGCATTATACTCCATTTAAGTCTCTCCCCTCCACAAACCCCGCCCTTCTCAGCCCCCAAAATGTCCAAACCCGGAGCTGGAAATCCTAGCCACAGGAAATCTAGTTCAAAAAATGGACTATGCACTATTTAACAAAAAATGCAAGGAACACAGACATCATGATATATACTTATAAAAACAATCAGTTAATTTCTAAACAGGAGCACTCACTCCAACCTCAAAGTCAATTCCCCAGAAATTTTTTTGAAAAGGAAGAGATTTACATACCAATAAAAAAGATGGCACTTGAAACAGATATGTTAAATTGCTGCTCCATAAACTTGGGTTCATAACTTGTTGCCCCAACTGTAGAATTGAACTGTAGGATATTCAGAAGCAAAAAGACGAGGAAAATAACATTGCCAAGAAGCATCTTCACAGAGGGAAAGAAACCTAGAAGAAAATTCCAAGACCACGGTTACACAGCCCGGATAACCTACAAGAACCAATGAACTCTGACCGTGAAAGCCTTCGACAGTATCTAGAAGGAAAACATTCTCAATGTCTATTTTCTCAAGAGCCGGAGCTAATTACACTTATAGTTACAGACGTAACAGCTTAGAGACTATAGTAATATTTTTTTCCCATTTCTAATTATAAACTAGGGTTGCCAACCTCCAGGTACTAGCTAGAGATCTCCCGCTATTACAACTGATCTCCAGCCGATAGAGATCAGCTCACCTGGAGAAAATGGCCTCTTTGGCAATTGGACTCTATGGCATTGAAGTCCCTCCCCTCCCTTCCCCAACACCCCTGGTGTAGAACTTCAGAATACACCTCTCCACCGGACCCAAGGACACCCCCGGGAGAAATGTAACATATAGTTTGGCCGGCAAGGAGTGGGGACTAAAAAAATGTAAACTTTTTAAATTGGCTGTATGTTTGAGTTTAATCTTCTTCAAACATATTGAAGAAGTTGAAGGACATTTTTTAGCTCAAATTAAACTTTTTTCATTCCATGTGGTTTCAATGGGAAAAGTTTGAGCAGGTGTTTAAATCGCTGGGGTGGGGGGGAAGCAACTAACTATAGCTGGATTGTACCCAAAGTATGTTTGATTGTTTTTGAGCATCCTGCAGTGAAATTTGGAATTCCAGAGGAAAACGCTGATGCTGAATTTCTGCCAGCTTTCCAACTGTGCAAAGTTTGGTTCATCCCCCCAAAAACCTCCAGGGCTCCAAAACAACCAGAGAGGGAGAACCGGTGAGGTGAGCCAGTGTTGGACGATGATCTGGGAAACCCAGGTGCGAATCCCCACTCTGCTGGGTGACCCTGGGCCAACTGCGCACACTCAGCCTAACCTACCTCACAGGGCAGTTGTAATAAAAAGGAGGAGAGGAGAACAATGTAAGCAGCTCTGGGTCTCCGTTGGGAAGAAAGGCGGGATATAAATAAAGCAAATAACATAAATAAAACCAGAAGCCCAAGGATTCTGCAGTCAACCTTTTACTGCTGACAAAACTTCAAGTGATGGTTGCATCGGTGCCTCTATTTTGCTGCTGCTGTCTTGGGTGATCGTATAGATGTCGCTCGGCTTCTCCTTGCTGTTTTTTTCTTCTCCTTCTTTGGGCAAAGACCGGGGCAGGAACCAGAAAGGGAAAGAGGCCAAAACGCTGACAGCTCCACATATCAATAACCCCAGCCACCAGGCTCCGACCCAACGGATATCCTTCGAATTGATCATCAACGTATCTGGAGGGTGGGGGGTGGGGAGAAAAAAGATGTTGCGTTTCTGCACTGTCCAAATGTCTTTTCCTTATTGCAGAAGGGGGGGGGGAAGTGCCCAGCGCCAGAGGTTGCCAGGCATTTATATAACAAGTTATGTGTGTGTAAAGTGCTGTCAAGTCGCAGCCGACTTAGGGCGACCCCTTTGGGGGTTTTTCATGGCAAGAGACTAACAGAGGTGGTTTCCTCTGCACAGCAACCCTGGTATTCCTTGGTGGTCTCCCATCCAAATACTAACCAGGGCTGACCCTGCTTAGCTTCTGAGATCTGACAAGATCAGGCTAGCCTGGGCCATCCAGGTTATAGCTAATACAAAAACATACAATATTGTTGTTACAAGGTTCAAAGTCACATGAACACATGAACACCTGAAGCTGCCTTATACTGAATTGGTCCATCAAAGTCAGTGTTGTCTACTCAGACTGGCAGCAGCTCTCCAGGGTCTCAGGCAGAGGTCTTTCACATCACCTACTTTCACATCACCCTTTAACTGGAGATGCTGGGAACTGAACCTGGGACCTTCTGCATGGCAAGCAGATGCTCTACCATTGAGCCACAGCCCCTTACATTAGAGGTGCCAAGACTCCCCCTATGGCACACATGAACCCATGAAGCATCCTTCTACTGAATCAGACCCTTGGTCCATCAAAGTCAGTGTTGTCTACTCAGACTGGCAGCGGCTCTCCAGGGTCTCAGGCTGAGGTCTTTCACATCACCTCCTTGCCTAGTCCCTTTAACTGGAGATGTTGGGGATTGAACCTGGGACCTTCCGCATGCTGAGCAGATGCTCTACCACTGAGCCACAGCCCCTCCCAAACAGATAAAGTTAATGTAAAATTTTTCCAAATGGCTAGCCAAGAAAGCATCCAAAGGCATAAACATCCAAACATAGTAAATAATAGCAGAATAACTTTTAATCATGTATTACAGTACCAGAGCATTGGTTATAGTGCTCAGTACAGAAGCATTGGATCTAGTGCTCAAAACCACAACAGTGATGGCTAGCAAGAAAACATCCAAAGGCACATAGTATAACCTGTTCTCCTCAGTTATTGTCTTTTGCAGTAAAGGTTAAAAAAACAAACTCCAAAGAGTGGGACTGAATTATTTCTTGAAATCTGCCAACTGGATTAGGGATTATGGGATCTGAAAAGGAGGAGCTTGTCCTCCGGGCGATTCTACTTAACTGAGCATTCTGGACAATCAGGTGCTGGATCAATAAGGATGGCAACCTTCAGGTGGCAGCTGGCGATCTTCTGGGACTACAACTGATCCCCAGGATATAGAGATCAGTTCACCTGGAGAAAACGGCCGCTTTGGAAGGTGGACTCTATGGCATTATACCCCATTGAAGTCCCTCCCCTCCCAACCCCCCCTCCTCCCAACCCAGAGCTGGCAACCCTAGCCACAGGAAATCTAGTTCAAAAAAATGGACTATACACCATTAAAGTTGAGCCAGCAGAATATTTTAAACAAGAGAGGCTAGGCCATACTGAGGAGTTTAGCAGTTAGTACGGGGAAGACAGAGCAGGAGAAGATGAAGATGAACACTTTTGATGTAAATATGGATTCTTATTCCTTACCAACGTCAACCGTTCCTACGTCAACCCACATATTAGCACACAAGGCTCCAAGAAGAAATCCAAGAGTTGGTCCAAACAACCCAGATGATCTCACAGCTCCTGTAAAAGATGTCCAGACGTAAACCAAGGGCCTTCTTTAGTCCCTCAGAGATGACAGGTGGGGGGAGCTGCGTGGTCAGAGCGCCAGACTACGAATGGAGAGACTCAGGTTGAAATTCCCACAATTCCCATGGAAGGCCGCTCTGCCATGAACCTTCTCTCAACCTAACACACCCACTCACAGGATTGTTTTAAAGATAATGTGTGGAGGAAGGGGAAAAAAACTAAGTACATTATTCTGAGTTCCTTAGAGGGAAAGCAGGGCGGGGGAGTCAACAACATCAGTGAAAACTGTATTTAAGGTTGCCAGGTTGAACCTGGCAACAGGCAAGAGCATGGGGGGTGGGAAATATGGGGGGTGCGGTGTAGGGTTGCCAACCTCCAGGTAGTTAGTCAACTGTATGCAGTCACTATGGCTTATTAAATAAAATAAAAACAAACCAACACAAAAATATATGAAGAGTGCCATTAATATATATTAGTCATTTGTTACTTCACAAGGACCATCTGGTTCAAACACCTTCTTAATTGCAGCTTAAAAAATCATAACATAAATAATGAAAGGACTATATATCATCAAGACAGGGATCCGGTAAATGTCCTGTTTCAAAGTCAATTTCTTCAGGTAGTAGCTGGAGCTCTCCTGCTATTACAACTGAACTCCAGCCGATAGAGATCAGTTCCCTTGGAGAAAAAGACCACTTTGGCAATTAGACTCTATGGCATTGAAGTCCCTCCCTGTCATGGCCCAGGCTTCAACAGGTGAAACATCATCAGAGGAAGAGCCTGAGCAAGGAGAAATAACGGGCATTGCACCTCAGACAGCTGAGAATGCAGGGCAGGGCGAAGGACAACAGGTAGGAGTAAACACCAGCCCCTCTGAGGAGTTGGAAGTAAACACAGAATCACCTCCTTCGGCACAACCAGATGCAGCTGTAACTCCACAGAAGCAGGACCCACCCAGCTCACCTGAAGCCACTCAACAACAGCACAGGCAAAGAGGAAGAATGGAGTTGCAAAGTAAAAGGAGAAGTGCGCGTCTACAGGCACTAAGGAGACGGCTCCAAGACTGTTGTGAGTTGTCTGAGGATGAGAACTAAGGCAAAGAGAAACAGCTTAAACCCAGGCTTGGAACAGACAGACGTTGCGAAAGCAATTGTTGCAAAAGGATCTCTGACTTTTGTTGCTGACGCTCCTGGACTTTGATAAACGGACTTCTAACCCTTGGACTGGACTTTTGACTTCCCCTCTGCACGCCGACTTTATTTTGGTTTCCAGCTCCTGGCGGGACTCCCCCGGATTCCTGCATTCCGGAGATAACAGCCTGCTCTCAAGACCAGTAGCCGGCAGTAACCCGAGACGACCTGGCCTAGCACACTCCCCTCCTCAAATCCTGCCCTCCTCAGGCTCCGCCCCAAAAACGTCCCACCGGTAGCGAAGACGATCCTGGCAACCCTCATGCGGTGTCACAGGCACTATGGTGTCACTTCTAGAAAAACCACACCGTTTCTGACAATTCCTTGAACGACATGCCAGCAGTGATGGCACACTGCACCCAGGGTTGCCAGCTCCGGGTTGGGAAATACCTGGAGATTTTTGGGGTGGAGCCTGAGGAGGGCGGGGTTTGGGGAGGAGAGGGACTTCAATGCCATAGAGTCCAATTGTCAAAGCGGCCCTTTTCTCCAGGTGAACTGATCTCTATAGGCTGGAGATCAGTTGTAATAGCAGGAGAACACCAGCTAGTACCTGGAGGCTGGCAACCCTAACTGGCAGGGGTGATTTTGCATCCTCTCCATCTTTGGATCCCAAGGCAATTGCCTTGGCATTCCTTATCGATAGGCCACCCTTGGTACTATCACACTTGGCTATCTGTGTGGGCTAGTAACCACTCTAAGAGGCAGTCCAAGATTTCAGGAAACAGTGAAAAGGGAAGATCTGTGAGCTATCATTAGTCCATCCATAGAAAATGATTGAATTCTTCTTTAATTCCACCCCTGAAACTAGTCTGCCATGAGGTTTTTGGGAGCGGCACCTTGAAGAAGCAATGAAGAATAGGAAGGGCCAGCACACACACTCATGCTCACACACAGAGAAAACTAAATTTGGCTTTTGTACCTCCAGTAGCTAATCTCTATCATACCAAGTAATTTCAACTGTAAATATAGTATAGTTGTTATCAAGTAAACAGTTGCAGACTCTTATTAAAAATAAAAGATAAACAAATAAATGCTTGCAAAAATATTCTTGGTATGAGAATTATGTTGTAATCACATTATTATATTCATAATGTTAAACATAAATATGTTAATAGTGTAAAACATACACCTTATATATCCAACAATAAAGATGCTTGAAATTATATTACACAGGCGCAAAAATCGTTGTATTTTCTTTCCTTTCAAGTATTCTTTTAAAATAAAGTTCTTTTGGCTGGTCTCCACTTTGGTAGTGGTTAAAAAATATTCTTTTGGCTGGTCTCCTTTTTGGTAGTGGTACAGGATACCGGTCAATGCCTGTTTCGGTCCTTCTTCAGCCACCCCAATTAAATACATAATTAAATCATGTATTTAACTATAGCATTTACTGATTAGCATTTGACTGTGAACAAGAAAGAATCTCTGTCGCGTCCAAACCTCACAAGTTACTGTGTTAAGCTGTTATATGACAAGAATATGTGAGTATGAGAATTGCTTTCTATGTGATAGATTTGACTGTATTTACATTGCAATATTGATAATAATTTTGGCGTTAAAATTAACAGTTAAGCTCTGAGGTATAAACCCAGATGCTGAAGGCTTCCGTGATTAATTGGGGTGGCTGAAGAAGGACCCAAACAGGCATTGACCGGTATCCTGTACCACTACCAAAACGGAGACCAGCCAAAAGAATATTATTTAACCACTACCAAAGTGGAGACCAGCCAAAAGAACTTTATTTAAAAAGAATACTTGAAAGGAAAGAAAATACAATGATTTTTGCGCCTGTGTAATATAATTTCAAGCATCTTTACTGTTGGATATATAAGGTGTATGTTTTACACTATTGACATATTTATGTTTAACATTATGAATATAATAATGTGATTACAACATAATTCTCACATCAAGAATATTTTTGCAAGCATTTATTTGTTTATCTTTTATTTTTAATAAGAGCCTACAACTGTTTACTTGATTACAATCTCTATGATACAGCAGACTCTACCCACCCCAGTTCTGAGATTCAAACGCTGATGCAGGATTGGCTTGAAGAACCTCACTTATTTTACCTATATAAAAGGCGGAGTTTTCCTCTCTGGCAAAATCGTCAATGTAGGAGAGCCCCAGAGGCATGATGGGAGCTTCGCCGATTCCACGTAAAATGTTCCCGAAGAGAACGAAGAGCCAGAGGTAGGAAGCTCTATGTTTTTCACACCCTGCAAGGCAATACAGGTTGCACAGAACAGATAAACGGAGGGACTGACAACTGAAAACCAAAAGGTTTTTGTGGTTTCACAGCTGTGATCACTGTCCCAGACAACTGTTAGTTACATAGCCTAAACAGATGAAAAGCCTTAATATGTCAATACCTGAAATTAGTATATTGAAAACTAATGTGTTCATGAAGAAGTGATAAAGTCCCAGGTTCAATCCCTGGCATCTCCAGTTAAAGGGACTAGGCAAGTAGGTGATGTGAAAGACCCCTGCCTGAGACCCTGGAGAGCCGCTGCTAGTCAGAGTAGACAATACTGACTTTGATGGACCAAGGGTCTGATTTAGTAGAAGGCAGCTTTATGTGTTACTTTTTACATGGGAGCAGGGGCTGAGATAGAAATGACGGGACTACTGCAAGAGATGGGGTTACTGTTACAGTTCCAAGGACATGTGTGAGCCAGCCCCCATTAAAGGATGAAAAACCAAGGAATGGAACATAAGAACATAAGAAAGGCCGTGCTGGATCAGACCAAGGTCCATCAAGTCCAGCAGTCTGTTCACACAGTGGCCAACCAGGTGCCTCCTGGAAGCCCCCAAACAAGACGACTGTAGCAGCACCGTCCTGCCTGTGTTCCACAGCACCTAAGATAATAGGCATGCTCCTCTGATCCTGGAGAGAATAGGTGTGCATCACGACTAGTATCCATTTTGACTAGTAGCCATGGATAGGCCTCTCCTCCCTGGACATGTCCACTCCCCTCTTCAAGCCTTCCAAGTTGGCAGCCATCACCACATCCTGGGGCAGGGAGTTCCACAATTGAACTATGCCTGCTTGGGCTTCTTAGACCTGCACAATCTGAGTCCAAACCCTGGCTTGGCCAGTGATTCAAGCCATGTGGAGCACCAGGAAAGTTGACATGCAGCTGCCAACCAACCTTTCTGCCTGGACTTCTAAAGATTCATGGTTAGACAAAGATCCGGGAGGCCAGGGTTCAAATCCCCTCTCTACCCTGGAAACAAACTGGGTGACCCTAGGCCAGTCACACACTCTCAGCCTAAGCGTCCTCAAGGGTGGTTAGGGTGGTCAGCTCTAGGTCGGGAAAAGATTTTGGGAGTGGAGCCGGAGGAGGGCGGGGTTTGTTTTCCATGTGTGCACACTAGTTGCATGTGTGCATTCAGTTGGTGGCAACCTCCAGGTGGTGGCTGGAGATCTCCTGGGATTACAACTGATTTCCTGATCAGTTCACCTAGAAAAAATGGCCACTTTGGAAGGTGGGTTCTATGGCATTATTGTTGGGTCTTAGATAGTGAGATTCGTTACATGTCAGACAGTCAAAGGGTTAATTAGCCAAATGGTCAGGAAGAGCAGATCGCCATTGCTTTCATGTCATATGGTCACGTAGGCAAAGTAATCTGCATTTTACTGCTTTGGTATATCCTTTGTTTGAAAGAGAAACTGTATCCCAGTTACTTGTAAGTTACCAACCTGCAAGTATGGAGGAGCACATTCTCCCTGTGAGAATGGCTACTCGTGAGTAAGCATAGTAACTGCTAGAGGAGTCTAGCAAGTCTAGGAAACTTAGATATGTAGGATGTTTATTGTTTAATCCATGTACCCTACCCTTGAGATTAGTTAGTAAAGAATTGATTTGATTAAGAAAACGACTCTGTGGTATTTTTGTGTGTGACTAACCTTTATTTTCAATAAGCCAAAATCAAGATCCATCACTCTGAATGGTAGCAGATTAATTAAGTGAGTTTCAGATCCTAACAATTATACCCCACTGAAGTCCCTCCCCAAACCCCACCCTCCTCAGGCACCATCACTAAAATCTTCAGGTATTTCCCAGCCCAGAGCTGGCAACCATAAGAGTTTCCAGAGATTCCTAGAGCTACCCTACATCACTTCCAGCTTTTCCCCAGAAGTGATGTAGTAGAACAGAGGGTGCCACAGCAGAAAGCCTGGCAGCTTTATCTGTACCATGGGCACAGCAGTGAGTGGATCCACCCATCCTCTAAGCAGCCTTCCTCCAACCGAAGGAGGACTTCTCCAACTTAAGTGGTTCTCCCTCCACAAAACAGCCGCTTAAATCCGAGGAAGGGTTCTTAGGCTTCAGGCTTTGTTCAGTGGAGGAGGAGGAGGGTTTCCCGGTCCCTCTTCACCACCAGCGGGAGGTTTTGGGGGCGGAGCCTGAGGAGGGCAGGGTTTGGGGAGGGAAGGGACTTCAATGCCATAGAGTCCAATTGCCAAAGCAGCCATTTTCTCCAGGGGAACTGATCTATATTGGCTGGAGATCAGTTGTAATAGCAGGAGATCTCCAGCTAGTACCTGGAGTTTGGAAACCCTAAGTAGAAGGATGGGGAAGGTTTCGACTCCACCAACTTTAGAAACTGGTTGTGAGAATCAATTAATGTGCTTCCCAGAAAATGCCCGGTGCTCATTACTAAAAACAAATATAAGGAAGTCTTTTGACCCCCTAAAAAACTCAAGGAAGGGGCAGAAGATTAATCTGTCGTCAGATTGTAATTTTTTGCTCCACAAAGTGTAGGCATGCTGAGAGAATGGGACAGTGATTGTTGATCTCCAGCCAACAGAGATCAGTTCATCTGGAGAAAATGGCCACTCTGGCAATTGGACTCTATGGCATTGAAGTCCCTCCCCTCCCCAAACCCCGCCCTCCTCAGGCTCCGCCCCAAAAACCTCCCGCTGGTGGCAAAAAGGGACCCGGCAACCCTAAATTGCAGCTAAATCAATGAAGATTTTTTGCTTACCAAGGGTAGTTGCATTTTGAGATATTTCCGTGTTATCTTCAGCAGGGTAAGGAGGCGACGCAGGTAGGCAGGCTGCCATGCTGGTAGAAGAATTGCCCACTGAAAAGGACATGCTTTCATAATTATACCTTTAAAGCAAGAACAAACAATGTGTGTTGAAAGGAAGGTTTTTTGTTGTTGCATGTGACTTTGGCCCGTGTATCTGAGACCAAGAATTCTTTTTTCAATGTGAATATCATTGTGTGCTATGAACATGTGAAGCTGCCTTATACTGGATCAGATCCTTGGTCCATCGAGGTCAGTATTGTCAACTCAGACTGACAGCGGCTCTCCAGGGTCTCAGGCAGAGGTTTTTCACATCCCCTACTCGCCTAGTCCCTTTAACTGGAGATGCCGGGGATTGAACCTTCTTCACACTCAGGCCTGCCAGCTGCCATCTCTACCTGCCATCTTCATTACTAAGGTTGCCAACCTTCAGGTAACAGCTAGAGATCTCCTGCTATTACAACTAATATCCAGCCAACAGAGATCAGTTCACCTGGAGAAAATGTCCACTTTGGCAATTGGACTCTATGGCATTGAAGTCCCTCCCCTTCCCAAACCCCATTCTCCCCAGGCACCACCCCAAAATTTTCCCACTGGTGGTGAAGAGGGACCTGGCAACCCTGTTCATTACCCAGAATGTGACATGGTTCCATCTTTCAAGGGGCAGTAGCATATAAACCAGTGGTTCCCAAAGTGGGAAGTACCACCCCCGGGGAATGGTGGTATTACCTAGGGGTGCACTAAGAGGCAAGGGGGCAGCAGGGGGGTGCTAGAGGTGGGCCCCTTCAACTGTGTTGTTGGATAGAGTAGGTGGCACTGGGGTTGAGTTTGTGGAACCAAGGTGGCGGTGGCCTGAAAAGTTTGGGAACCACTGATACAAACACTCAAACGTTGTGCCCCACCGTTTGTCATAACGGCAGATATCTTACCAGCATAAGAGTAATAATCATTTACACTTACCGCCCCATTATGAAGTGAGGCGCCACTGAAGTAAAGGCTCCAGTGGCCATGACAAGGCAACCAACTGCAATGGCCTTCGGTCGATGGATTCTTGAGCCAAGGTAACTCACCAGGATCAGCACCATTAAATTCCCTGCAGCACGAGAGAAGACCTAAGCAACGCCTTCGAAACCGCACATTCTTTCTTTCATATCAAAGGGGATATACACTTACCTATCTCAAAGCTTCCATCGATCAGGCCGACAATGGACGAGGAAATTTCGAACCTCCTCTCGATCTGAGTGATCATGCTCTTCATATAGCTTCCTGAGAACCCTTTGGCAAAATAGGACAACGCTAGAGCCCCAAGAAATATCTATGGAAAGAATATGAAAAAGAAAAAGAAGAGTTGGTTTTTATATGCTGACTTTCTCTACCACTTAAGGGAGAATCAAACCGGCTTACAATCACCTTCCTTTCCCCTCCGCACAACAGACACGTTGTGAGGCAGGTGGGGCTGAGCGAGCTCGAAGAGAGCTGTGACTAGCCCAAGGTCACCCAGTTGGCTTCATGTGTAGGAGTGAGGAAACCAACCCGGTTGACCAGATTAGAGTCCACCGCTCTTAACTACTATGCCACGCTGTATGTGGAGTTAGCAAAGGAACCACGTTCACTAGATAATTGGAAGGTCTTGAAGAACATCTCAGCTAAGGTTCACTGCAGAGGCCGCTCCATTTGTGACTCACACCCAATGGTGGCACCCTGTTCCTCTCTGCATTTAACAAAGAGTTCAGGCCTGGGGGAGCATTTGGGAATGGTGTTGTTATCCACCCACTTAATAAAATGCTTAATTAAATCCCCACTTTGGCATCGAGTCATGTCCCATTTCGATCACGTTCATGCCTGCTTAGCATGATTAATGATGCAAACATTGGGTGTTCTTGAAACCTTCCCTTGGCCCAGTTTACAAAACAACCCTGATTCACAGTCACATCCCTCCCCACATCTTTATTGCAATGTATACAGCACCACCCATGTAAATGCCACTTAGAAAAGCAGAAATAGGTCCCCACCCTCAAGGAGCTTACATTTTAAAACAGACAATGGTGGAAACAACAGAGAGGAGTAGAAAAGAGCAAGAGTCCAGTAGCACCTTAAAGACTTAACAAAAATATTTTCTGGCAGGGTATGAGCTTTCGTGAGCCACAGCTCACTTCAGATATTTTCTTCAGAGCTGTGGCTCACGAAAGCTCATACCCTGCCAGAAAATATTTTTGTTAGTCTTTAAGGTGCTACTGGACTCTTGCTGTTTTCTACTACTGCAGACAGACTAACACGGCTACCCACTGTGAACAGAGAGGAGGTAAGGTATATGTTTGAATTGGGGTTGCCAAGCTCCAGGTGGGTCCTGGGGATCTCCCAGAATTACAACTGATCACTAGAGCACTGAGGTTAGTTTCCCTGGAGAAAATGGCTGCTTTATAGGGTTTCCAGGTCCCTCTTCATCACCGGCGGGAGGTTTTTGGGGCGGAGCCTGGGCAAGGTGGGTTTTGGGAAGGGGAGGGACTTCAACACCATAGAGTCCAATTGCCAAAGCAGCCATTTTCTCCAGGTTATCTGATCTCTATCAGCTGGAGATCAGTTGTAAGAGCAAGAGATCTCCAGCTAGTACTTGGAGGTTGGCAACCCTTCTGCTTTAGAGGGTGGACTCTATGGCATTATACCATCGTAACACTCCAGGCTCTGCCCCCAAATCTCTAACCTTCAGCTAGCAACCCTAGTTTTGAATCTGAGTGATTGCCTTAATTTTGCCACTTACGCTGGAGAGAAATTTGGGGAAATTGTTTCTACCTTAAGCTTTGAAATCGAGAGAGAGAATCTCTTCACAGTATGCAGCCCTTGGCTTTTGCCCAAAAACGGTGGATTAGCATGGCTTTTTGCTTGCTCTGGAGCCGTCTTCCCATCCATGGTGCTGATCTTCCAGCTTGAGAACACAGAACCTTCTGCTTGGGGAAGAAAATGAAAGTGAGACAGTTTCCACTCCATATCTTTGGACACATCCTTGGCTGCTTCAGTTTAGGATGCAAAATGCGGGGTGGCCGGGGGTGGGGGGTGGGGATAAATTACCTCAAAAAATAAAGGACCTGAACTGCAAAGTGGTTGTCCAATTGCTCCAGCTCATGAACAGGTTCTTCTTTTTAACAGCTTGTGGTTCCCTAAACAGGAAAACACATACATTGATTGGATCATGACCTCAAGACGATCAAACCATCATTCCCCATACAGCCAGTTACAGTAAGTAGCAGATTAACTATGCATCTCGGCCTGGTTTTTCTTAGAATGAATCACTGGAAATCTTCACCCACTCTGCATGGAATGAATCTCAAAATAACACAAGAACATAAGAAAGGCCCTGCTGGATCAGACCAAGGCCCATCAAGTCCAGCAGTCTGTCCACACAGTGGCCAACCGGGTGCCTCTAGGAAGCCCACAAACAAGACAACTGCAGCAGCACCATCCTGCCTGTGTTCCACAACACCTAATATATACTCTGATTCTGTAGAGAATAGGTATGTACCATGACTAGTATTCATTTTGACTAGTAGCCATTGGTAGCTGTATCCTCCATGAACATGCCACCCCCCCTCTTAAAGCCTTCTCTTTGATCGGTAGTTGCTTTAGACATTTCCCTAACGTGCCCCCCCCCTTTTCGGTACTTGTAACTTGAAGTATAAATATAGCTACTATGGATGGACAGTTCTTCCATCTGATAAAGTGAGCACAAAATCTTATGCTGAAATAAATTTTGATAATCTTTAAGGTTCCACCAGATTTCTGTTTGATTTTGTCGCAACAGACTAACTTGGAATCCCCTCTGGAAATCATAACAACACTTAGGTGCTATTTACACAGCCCAAATAATGCACTTTCAATCCACTTTCAATGCATTTTGAAGGTGGATTTTACTATGTGAACTGGCAAAATCCACTTGCAAATGATCGTTAAGGTGCAGTGAAAGTGAACTGAAAGTGCATTATTTGGGCTGTGTAAATAGCACCACTCTGTGGATATACTTTTCCTTTTCTAAACAGACTTCACACAGTATTTCAGTCAAGTTTACAACCACCCTGTAGGGGCAGTCATTGATTTCCTACAATACAGAGGGAGGAGATGGCAGATTATGAGATAATGGTTCATCTAAGAGCCTTATCACACATTACACAATCAGTGTGGTTTCTGTCAACTCACGTCTCTTTTATGGCCCTGTAAGGTAGCTGGAGAGAAAACAAGTTTGCACCTATATGTAAACTGTTGTTCATCGAGTCTTCTGTGCAGGCACGCATCGGCCTGTGCCGGCGCAGTCCCATGTGGGACGGCTCTGAAGACAAGAAGATTATAGAATCATAGAGTTGGAAGGGACCACCAGGGTCATCTAGTCCAACCCCCTGCACAATGCAGTATTTTAACAACTACCTCCCCCCACACACACCCAGTGACTCCTACTCCACGCCCCGAAGATGGCCAAGATGCCATGAAAAGAGGGGTCACACCATCCTTATATAAAGAGGCTGACAAGCAGGGAGTCTATTTTCCCTATTGTTTGCACCCACTGATAAGGAAATTGCTTGCCAAACCAGGGCCGAAAGAGTAATAATTTTGTTTTAGGTTTTTAGCATCCAATCTAAGGACTCTGAGATATATAGAGATTACATACAAATATTTTTTAAACAAAAAATGCCATTCTCTTTATGGTAGACAATATTTTGAGTCCCAAAACAAGACCTTTGGCAAACAAATACGTTCAGGGCGATTAAACTCCATAGCAACAAGTCCCCTCAAAGTCTCTAACTGCCATGTAAACCACTAGTACCCATCATTAGTGCGTCTTGCTTGTTTAATTGTATATGTAATTTCTTTTTTCAGAGCCTTACATTCCAGGTCGAACCAGCCAGTATTTGGATACAACCTGGGCTTAACAGGTCTGGTGTTTATTAACACGAGCTTAAGATAGCCAATTATGTCTTCAAAAATTTTGAAAACATCATTAACTGAATGCCGGAGAGCTAACTTCTGAGACTCCATTTCAGAGTTTTCGAAAATATGAGAAAATTTAGAATTGAGTTGATCCGACCATCTAAGTCTCCTAAGGCCCAGTGTTGTGTCATCATTAGGATCCAAGACTGGTTTTAGTAACATGTTGGCATGATGTTAAGAGATAACCTCAATGGGCAATGATCACTTAGGGGGCAATCAGCCACCTCAAACTTATCCACAGATTTCAATAGGGCAGAAGAAATAGCAATATAGTCTATTGTGCTAGCCCCAAAAGTTGATAAGTAAGTAAAAGTGCCCCCAGTACTATCCAGGGCTGTACCATGCAGGACACATAGGTTAGTCTGGGAGAGCAATTCCAAAAATTTGAGCCCAAACTTATTAATTACCCTATCCTTAGATGACCGTTCCAATAGAGTAGCATGGGTGGCAATTTGCTCCTTGATGTTTGCTCTTACATCAATAACACCTGAACCTATTCTCGCGTTAAAGTCACCTCCTAGGATCAGCTGGGAGTTAGGCTATTGGAAAAGGAGAGAATCCATACTATCAGACAGTGCATTCCACAAAATCCCAGATTTTTGGGACCAAGAACATTTAGGTGGCATATATACATTTATACATAAGAGATTACCAAAATGAAAACCTTTAAGCAACAAAATCTGAAAATTGTTACAAGGGTTAATATCTAAAACTTGTACTTCAACATTCAAGTCTACAGTAATAAAAATGGTCAAACCTCCATTGCCCCGTCCTTTTAGGCGGGTTTTGGTTGCGGACACAGAGAAGGCCCTGTAACCCTGAATATCAGGGAAGTCATGCTCCAAAGACCAGGTTTCCTACAAGAACAAGATGTTGTGCTCTTTCAGGAAAGTTAAAAAAACCGAATCATGGAATTTATTCCTCCAGCCCCCAATGTTCCAAGACAGGAGCTTTAGTTGTCAGGCCGCTATCAAGATCTTATTTAAGTCACCCTCCACATCCAGAAAAACGCAACAATTTTTAGATGGGACTGGAGACGCAGTTCGTATCTCCTTCATGTTCTTTAGGTTGTTATGGGCCAAATTAGATTCAACTTCCATCTGGTGGGCAGTAAAGCAGCTATCATCTCTCTCTCTGAAGTTTAGTACCTCTGGAACCAAGGTCACTGGGACAGAAGGCTTTGATGTGCTTAAAATCATAGAATCCTAGAGTTAGAAGGGACCACCAGGGTCATCAAGTCCAACTCCCTGCACAATGCAGGAAATTCACAACTACCTCCCCCCAACACCTAGTGACCAAAAGATGGCCAAGATGCCCTCCCTCTCATCACCTGCCTAAGGTCACAGAATCAGCATTGCTGACAGATGGCCATCTAACCTCTTCTTAAAAACCTCCAGGGAAGGAGAGCTTACCACCTCCAGAGGGACCCTGTTCCACTGAGGAACCGCTCTAACTCTTAGAAAATCTTCCTAATGTCTAGACGGAAACTCTTTTGATTTAATTTTAACTCATTGGTTCTGGTCCGACCTTCTCGGGCAACAGAAAACAACTCAGCACCCTCCTCTATGTGACAGCCCTTCAAGTACTTGAAGATGGTTAACCTATCCCCTCTCAGTCTTCTCCTCTTCAGGCTAAACATACCCAGCTCCTTCAACCTTTCCTCATAGGACTTGGTCTCCAGACCCCTCACCATCTTTGTTGCCCTTCTCTGGAGGTTGCCGTGGAAGTATTATTATTTATAGGTTCCAGAGAGGCTTGTAAAACTGAATCTGTTTCATTGACACTCAGGAGTTTAAGTGTTAATTGGTCCAGTCTATTAGTGATCTTTGTTTGTTCTGTGGGAGGGAGACCTGAGAAAGAGTTTAAAAGTTCTTCTCCTATTGAGTTTTCTAATGAGGAATCTTCTGGGTCCAAGATATGTTGGTTAGGTAGATCAGTCCACTGTATCAGATCTTGTTGATGCTGGTGTCCCACTGGCGCTGTATCAGTATCCTTCGTTGGTTTCAGTTATTTAGAGTCTTGGTATTTTGGCAGCAGAGGTGATAAAACTAAGTTGTTAAAAACGCGTGCTGGAAATATCCCTTTATGGTACAGAAAAGATTTCTGACGAAGCAGCAAAGTAGCAATCCTAGGACTATCAAAAGTGAATAAAATTCTTTGTGCCTGATTCGAGTTGTGGAGTGATTCTATCGATTTTGGATCGACTGAGGATAAACTCATGCCAAATAAAGCTCTTAAGTGGTGAGTAACTAGTCGTTTAGATTTCCATGATGGCCTCTGGCCTCTGTAACCACAAACAGTTATGCACATCTTGCATGGCTGCAGCAAAAGGTGAAATTGTGGTCTCCCTTCCCCTGACTGCTTCAGTGAAGCCCCCTTTGCTCTCTTTTGCATGTTGGTAAACTGTTTAGACTGTTTAGATGCAGCCTTTCCATTATCACTAGAGCTGGGACTGAGGTATTTCAATAATTGCTGACTCAGTTGATCCATTTTAGTCTCTAAATGATTTATTCTTTTGAAAATAAGGTCGACCGTTTGGGCAGTGAGATGGGAGAACTTCTTTAATATATCAATAGCAAAACGGTCTTCTTTAGTTTCCTTGACTTCTTCTTGTAAATGAGTAGTTAAATCACCCCACTCATCAGAGCCTTGGTTTTCAAATGTATAATTAGCCAGCACAGCGAGTCGGTTTGAAGTTGGAACAGCACACTCAGTAGTGCTTTTTATTGTGAAAAAATCCTCCATTTGGTCTGTTTGCTTACTGGAGAGGGAGTTAATCCCTCTGCATCATGTGCTCTTTTGTAAGCCCCCATTGCTAAGAAGGTCTAGCTAGCTGGTTCTGTCTTCACAATTCTCCTTAGGGGGAGAAAGAGGAAAAGATATAAAATAAAATTCTGCAAATTGGATTGGGCTGACCAGCCCTCAAGGACGTTAAAAAGACGTTGAAAGTTCGTTACAAAGCATGGCAAAACCTCAACAAGCACGTTATTTGCAGTAGTTTACAGTTTGCAATAAATTCCTTCAACGAAAGGCAGCTAGTAGAGGTCTCTGTCTCTCAATATATTCCATAAAATCTCCTTGTCATAATGAAATTCCATCAAAAGACTCCTTGTCAGTGATAAAGTTTTTAAGAATAGTCCAATCTCCAGACTCAAACAGGTACGCCATCTAATTATCTCTTACAAGGCAGAAGAAGTTAGCTCTATGTTATAACAAGGTTATAATGAGATGTCTCCGAGCCAGCAGTACTCAGCAACCAAGGCAGATAAGAGTAGATACCGTAGATAAACCACTAGTAATTAAAGGGTAGATACCATAGATAAACCACTAGTAATTAAAGGGTTGCCCTGACCTGGAAGGCCCAGGCTAGCCTGATCTCGTCAGATCTCAGAAGCTAAGCAGGGTCAGCCCTGGTTAGTATTTGGATGGAAGACCACCAAGGAAGTCCAGGGTTGCTGTGCAGAGGAAGGCACTGGCAAACCACCTCTGTTAGTCTCTTGCCATGAAAACCCCAAAAAGGGGTCGCCATAAGTCGGCTGCGACTTGAAGGCACTTCACACACACACACATGTTGATGAGGGAATCTGCTAGGAAGAAGAGCTGGTTTTTATACCCCACTTTTTCTCTACCTTCAAGGAATCTCAAAACAGCTTACAATCCCCTCCCCACAACAGACACCTTGAGAGGTAGGTGGGGCTGAGAGAGTTCTGAGAGAACTGTGACTAGGGTTGCCAGGTCCCTCTTTACCACCAGTGGGATGTTTTGGGGGCAGAGCCTGAGGAGGGCGGGGTTTGAGGAGGGGAGGGACGTCAACGCCATAGAGCCCAATGGCCAAAGTGGCCATTTTCTCCAGGTGAACTGATCTGTATCGGCTGGAGATCAGTTGTAATAACGAGAGATCTCCAGCTAGGGTTGCCAGGTTCCCGCTTCACAACCGGAGGGAGATTTTGGGGGTACAGCCTAAAGAGGCGGGGTTTGGGGATGGGAAGGGACTCAAGAGTCTGCCTCTCTTAACCAACCACTGCATCATGCTGGCTCGTCTAACCTCTTGAGCTTATGTAACGAATTTGTGTGCCAGCTTCTCCTCCTTCCCAGTCAGCTTCATGCAGATTTTGCATTCCTTTCTGTCTTTCAATGAGCTGATACTGGAGCTGTGCCAAATGTTCCCTGCATAAATAGCAAGAAATGAGAAGGGGAGAGGAGTGCTCTCACCATTCTGGCAGGGTTCCCCACTCACCATTCTGGCTGCCATTGCCTGCTTGTGTGGATCAAGGGTAGAGGGATCAGACCTCCGCAACAGCTGGAGAAAACGGGGAGGAGTGCCATTGCGCTGATGCCTTGCTGCCACTTCTGGTTGTGTAAGCAGAAGTGATGCCACTCACTGCAGTGACACTCTAGCAATCTCCCAACTCTCTATGGTAAATCTAGAAGTGAGAGTACAGCGTCACGCAATGCCTAGGGTTGCCAACCTCCAGGTACTAGCGGGAGATCTCCTGCTGTTACAACTGATCTCCAGCTGATAGGGATCAGTTCACCTGGAGAAAATGGCTGCTTTGGCAATTGGAATTAATGACCTCCAAAACATCCCATCATTAACAGCCTTTCTCAGGTCTTGCAAACTGAAGCCCATGGCTTCCTTTATTGAGACAAGCCATCTCACGTTGGGATTTTCACTGTCTGTATTTTGTTAACGACGAAAATTGGCAAGGTTCGGAGTTTCACAGAACTCTTCTTCATTTGTAAATGTGTGTATGCCCTTACAGAATTCACGAACACGATATGCAGCCATGATGGCCACTAACATATATCCTTAAAAAGGGAGTAAACAAATTCATGGAAGACGGTCTGTTAATCACGATAACTAAACGGAACTTCTACATCCATATTGTAAGATGCAGGAACTCCCGCAGTACATTGAATTGGTCAGGCCGCAACTGGAGCATTGTGTGCATTTCTGGAGGCCTCACTTCAAAAAGGATGTGGACAGGATGGAGCGGGTGTAGAAGAGAGCGACGAGGATGATCAGGGGCCTGGAGACCAAGCCCTGGGAGGAAAGGCTGACGGACTCGGGAATGTTCAGTTAGGAGGAGGTAGAAGGTAGAAGGGATTTGACATCCTTGCATAAGAACATTGTTTCTACTGGAGGGAGGGCGTTGCAAGCTGGGAGAATCCTTGACAGATAGAATTTTGTCTCGGTCGGTTGATTAAGCGCTGTCAATCTATCAGCCTCTCTCTCTTGGTTAAGAATGTATGTTTCAATCAGTTCAGACATTATTATATCTGCCTGCAAAGCATAAGAAAAGTCGCATGGTTTCTCTGAGTTCAGCTTAACTACATGAACGTAAGAAAGTTAGTAAAACTGTGTTATTTTAGAACAGTTCTCTGAGTAAACAGTTATTTCAGCATAAGCCTGCTGATCTTAACCGATACAGCAACCTCAGTCTCAAAACAAAACTTCCCTGCTTATTCAGCCTGGGATCCTGTGGAGTCAGAAAGACAATCACTCAGGCTTCATCGTATATTCAAGCGAATATTGATTTTTACGATAACAATAACGTTATCGATTTTTAATCACATATCCAGATCAGAGAAATAACTTTTCTCTTCATCAGAAGGGGGGCATGATTGCTCTCTTTAAGTCTTTGAAGGGCTGTCACTTAGAGGAGGGCAGGGAGCTGTTCCTATTGGCAGCAGAGGATAGGACTCACAATAATGGGTATAAATTGCAGGCAGCAAGGTACCGGCTGGATATTAGGATTATTATTTTTTACAGTAAGCATAGTTCGTCAGTGGAATCAGCTAGCTAGGGAGGTGGTGAGCTCCCCCTCACTGGCAGTCTTTAAGCAGAGGCTGGACAAGCACTTGTCAGGGATGCTCTAGGCTGATCGTGCATTAAGCAGGGGGTTGGACTAGATGGCCTGTATGCCCCTTCCCACTCTATGATTCGAAATGTGATGCATTCCCTCAGAGATTCTTCCTTCCTGCCCAGTGTTTTAATTGATGTTTTTAGGTATTTTAGCGCTGGTTTTAATGGTTTCGTGATGTGTTTTTTGTTGGCTTTAATGGGTACAAGATCCGATTTCTTATGTATGGGTGGCCCTTATGAGGTCAGAAAGGTGGGGAATGAATTTTGTTAAACAAACAAAAAATGTGCCACAGAGGTCTTGTGCAAGGGGCATCAGTGATGGAGAGGAGAAATGTGCCCCGGAGCTCTCTGCCCCATTGAAGTGACTGGAGAATTCCTTGCACACATTTATTTACTTTACTTCTACTGACATTCTCAATGCCACTCGAGGCAAATTACACCAACGCTAAAACAACGCGGTAATTGAAGGCCATTATAATAAGCACAATCAACAAGACAATAAAAGTGGATTACACCATTAGGAAGCCGACTGTGCAATAGAATCAGGTGGCACCATTCGCAAAACGTGAAATAAAAACTGCATGGACATAAGAACATAAGAAAGCCATACTGGGTCAGACCAATTTCCATCAAGTCCAGCAGTCTGTTCACACAGCGGACAACCAGGTGCCTCCAGGAAGCCCACAAACAAGACAACTGCAGCAGCATTGTCCTGCCTGTGTTCCACAGCAACTAGTATAATGGGCATGCTTCTCTGATTCTGGAGAGAATAGGTATGCATCATGATTAGTATCCATTTTGACTAGTAGCCATGGATAGCCCTCTCCTCCATGCTATGCTGTCAACAGTGGATGAGGAAAGGAATAGAAGAAGCCTGATGAAAAATATTCAGAGATAATTTAAGTGACAACCATGTTTCCAATGCAAGGCGTGTGACCTCTTGAGCATTTCTCTTTCCCCACATTCCTATCCCTTTTGTAAAAATACCCTCCTGAACAATAGTTTTACTCCTGTGCAATGAAAGAAGCATTTCCAGACTTACTCAGGTAGGCTACTATACAAGATGGGAGCCACAAGAGAGGATGCACAGGTACAACGAGCTGTTGTTCTTTGCAGGGTGTAGGGTTGCCAATTTGCAAGTGAGTCCTGGAGATCTCCCGGAATTACAATTGATCTTCAGAATACAGAGATCGGGTCCCCTGGAGGAAATCGCTGGTTTGGATGGTAGTCTCTATGGTGTTATACCTCAATAAGATCCCTCCTCTCCTCAAACCCCGCCCTTCCCAGGCTCCACCCCCAAAATCTCTAGGAATTTCTCAATCCAGGGTTGTCAACCCTAGCAGGGTGGCATCTTCAAATAGGGTTGCCAGGTCCCCCTTCGCTACTGGCGGGAGGTTTTTGGGGGCAGAGCCTGAGGAGGGCAGGGTTTGGGAGGGGAGGGACTTCAATGCCATAGAGTCCAATTGCCAAAGCGGCCATTTTCTCCGGGTGAACTGATCTCTATCTGCTGGAGATCAGTTGTAATAGCAGATCTCCAGCTAGTACCTAGAGGTTGCCAAGCCTATCTTCAGAACAGGAGAAATGCTCATATAAGCACCGGAGGTAGGGTTACCAGCTCTGGGTTGGGAAATACCTGGAGATTTTGGGGGGTGGAGCCTGAGGAAGATGGGATTTGGGGGGGAAGGAATGTCATACAGTCCAATTGCCAAAGCAGCCATTTCCCCCAGGGGAACTGGTCTCTATCGGCTGGAGATCAGTTGTCATACCGGGAGATCTCCAGCCACCACCTGCAGGTTAGCAAAGCCAAAACGAAAGCACCTCCGTGCCTATACCTAACCGGTTTGGAAATTAGCACGGGTAAAAGGTATACAAATACTCAGAGCCAGTTAACAAAATACAAAAATTATTATTGAGTGCTAGACAAAAGAGACAATATGAAGTGAATATACTTAACAACTGTGACTAAGCAAAATACAATATGTACAAGGAATGAGTTATTTTCTGGGCAATAAAGTCCTCTTCTTAAAGATGATCCGTTTCAATGGTATGATTAATTTTCAGATATTAATCCAACAGGTATGGATCCACAGTTTTATAAGTCAAGACATAGGGGGACGGCCGTTTCACCTTGGTTTCTTCAGCCCCATATTATTTCATCCATACAAAGGTAATTTCACAGCCTAATCAAGTCCATAAAGGTTCAATCTTAAGCCACAGCAATGTCCACAAGTTCCCCTAAGGGATACTAACATGTTAGTATCCCTTAGGGGAACTTGTGGACATTGCTGTGGCTTAAGATTGAACCTTTATGGACTTGATTAGGCTGTGAAATTACCTTTGTATGGATGAAATAATATGGGGCTGAAGAAACCAAGGTGAAACGGCCGTCCCCCTATGTCTTGACTTATAAAACTGTGGATCCATACCTGTTGGATTAATATCTGAAAATTAATCATACCATTGAAACGGATCATCTTTAAGAAGAGGACTTTATTGCCCAGAAAATAACTCATTCCTTGTACATATTGTATTTTGCTTAGTCACAGTTGTTAAGTATATTCACTTCATATTGTCTCTTTTGTCTAGCACTCAATAATAATTTTTGTATTTTGTTAACTGGCTCTGAGTATTTGTATACCACCTGCAGGTTGGCAACCTTATCTGCAGGGCATGGGCACATGTGCGGCAATCAGGACATCTTACCACCTTGATGGATTGAAGCAACCTTTTTTCTGCCTAAGGCCTAGATTCTTGCCTGTTAAATCCCTGCTTCCTGCAACGCCTTCCATGTGTGAATAAGTTACCTCAGATAGAAAATCATTGATAGAGGTTTCGTGTCACCTTGCATACAGTGGCTCAGTTCAGACTTCACCAACATCTCCATTTATTTTAGCCATGGATAGTTTGTGAGGAGAAAGGCAGGTGGCATGGTACTACAGCCCAGTCAGAGTCAGCACTTGAAAGGGAGACCACCAAGGAAGGCTCTGCAAAGGAAGGCAAACCGCTTCTGCTTCTCACTTGCCCTGAAAGCCCCTTGCTGGGGTCGCCATATTTCATCTGTGACTTGACAACACTTTAGGCACCAACCCTGGATGGAACCCTGCATTTGGCTCACAGATCTCAAATCCCTGTTTGTCTCCATAAACAATGCTTTTATTTGTATGGTTGCCAACCTCCAGGAACTAGCGGGAGATCTCCTGCTATTACAACTGATCTCCAGCCGATAGAGTTCGGTTCACCTGGAGAAAATGGCCACTTCGGCAACTGGACTCTTTGGCATTGAAGTCCCTCCCCTCCCCAAACCCCACCCTCCCCATGCTCCACCGCCAAAAACCTTTCGCTAGTGGTGAAGAGGGACTTGGAAACCCTATTTATTTGCCTTTACTCTGGCCAGCAGAATGACACTGATGGAAGAGGCAGGATGATTTCCACCCCTTCGCCCTCTTTGCCATAGGCCCACTGATCTGTGTAGCTGTTACCCCACAGGGGTAAGGCCCTGCAAGCTTATGCTTGGGTGGAGGACAGAGAAAACCGACAGCCTAGATAAGTATCAGAGAGAAGCAGGAGAAGGCCCCTCCCTTTAACTTTTGCTTGTAAGGGGCCTGAAGTTTTTGAAAGGATAACATTTTTGCTTTCCCTAATGGGATCAGGCACATCTCCTTCCCTTCCTCTTCCCACAACAGACACCTTGTGAGGTAGGTGGGGCTGAGAGAGTTCAGAGAGAGAATTGTGGCTAGCCCAAGGTGCTTCATGTGTAGGAGTGGGGAAACCAACCCGGTTCACCAGATTAGAGTCCACTGCTCCTAACCACTGACTCTCAGTATAATTAATGCTATTTATTGTCTGTGATTAATAAGGTTACACAGGGTCACAAAACTCCAGGAACCAACTTCCCAGTTGTTGAAAAGGGCTATTGGTGGGACAGAAAAGTCGGGAAGATCCGCAGTCCTCGCACAAGTGGATTGCTGGATCTAATCCAGCCATGCTCAATGAAATGGCTTCTTCATACAGTGCAGAATTAACATACTGCCATTCACAAGATGCAGCTGATGCCCTCGATCTTAAATGGTTGTGAAAGAAGATTAGAAAAGTTCATAGGAGGATAGGTCTCCCAGCAACTATTACCTGTGATAGTTAAATGAAGCTTCCATATTCAGAGGCAGTATACCTTTGAATACCAGTTTTTGGAAGAAGGCAAACAATGAGGAGAGCGGTTTCTCTTATGTCCAGATGCGAGCTTCCCAGAAGCCACTGATGGACTACTTTAGGAAGCATGTTAGTGGAAAGAAGGATCGTTAGTTTGATTCGACAGATTTGGGGGTTCTTAAGAAAGAAAATACAATTTTGTGCCCAAATGAATACGCCTAATGAAAAACTCTGCAATTGGCTGCTTTTTCATTGTCCCTCAACATCCGCCACTGCAGCTAGATTTTGCCTAGTGGAAGGCCCAGGCTAGGAGAACAAGCACAGAGAAATCAAGTCCTGCAAACCAGGCTTCAGTGCTTCTGTCTCTGAAATGGGTATAACCGTCTCAGAAGCATCATTGCAAGGGCCAATGAATGGCAGGTCCGGCAGTCACTTTGCTCATAAATGGCGATACGTAAATGAATGATCATCATAATCATCGAGCCCAGCTTTAAAAGCGGTCCCTCTAGCTGTCCCTGGAACATGAGCTTGATCTGCAGCAAATGCCCAGGTGAGGCTATAGAGCTCCAAGGCCCATGAGAAGATTCAGCTGCTCATTTCCACTCATTAAACCACTCTTAAAGGGACAGGAGGAGCTTTGTGGCCCAGAGGGGTAAGATGCAGTACTGCAGTCCAAGCTCTGCTCACGACCTGAGTTCGATCCCGACGGAAGTCAGTTTCAAGTAGCCGGCTCAAGGTTGACTCAGCCTTCCATCCTTCCGAGGTCGGTAAAATGAGTACCCAGCTTGCTGGATTGTAATGTAGACGACTGGGGAGGGCACTGGCAAACCACCCCGTAAACATAGTATTAGTCTGCCTAGTTTACGTCGGGATGTGACGTCACCCCATGGGTAAGGAATGACCCAGTGCTTGCACAGGGGACGACCTTTACCTTTGAAGGGACAGGACATTTTACTCCTGGCCAGCTGGCAACCTTAGGGTACCTGTTCAGTCTGGTGCAGTGTTAATCCAGTCTGAGCCAATTCATTTCAATTTTTTTATTTTATTTTATTTTATTTTGCTGTTAAGTTGCAGCTGACTTATAGCAAGGCAAGAGACATTCCGAGGCAGTTTGCCATTGCCTGGCTCTGCATTGCCACCCTGGTATTCCTTGGTGGTCTCTCATCCAAATACTGACCAGGGCCAACCCTGCTTAGCTTCTGAGATTTGACAAGATCGGCTAGCCTGAGCTATCTGGGTCAAGGGCCTTAGACTGGCATAACTCTGCACAGGGACTCGGTTGTTAGTTTGTTGCAGCCAAGAACATACGGCACCTTAAGGACAAAAAGTTTTACTGAAGCAGAGAGCTTGCGTAAGAGGTAGGTCTCTTCGTCAGATGTATAAAACGGATTTCCAATTGGCAGTGTGTGTGTCACACACAATAAAGGGAAAGAAAAAACGTGAACAAGAGGTGTATTTCGGCTAGTTACATATTTCTGCTGACCGAATCCCCTATGCACCTAACAGTGCATTCCTAAGGAGAGTTACTCCAGTCTAAACACACTCATTTCAATGGACTTAGAGTGGAGTAACTCTCCTTAGGAATGTGCTGTAAGAGGACTCCCCATTCCAATAAATGTATTAAGATGCAACATGTCTCCTTTTAGTTTTTAATCAAACAACAAGAGAAGGACTGTTTCCCAGCAACTGATATTCTAAGATACACTTCCCATGACTATGGAGGTTCTGTTGAACTATTTTGGCTTCTTAGCTGTAGACAGCCCCATCCTTAATAACTATGTCGAGGCCCCTTTAAAGGTTTGCACATTTCTTACCCCCAACAGGGCTCAGCCTAATGGTGGAAAGAAAATCTCATTTTTCTTCTTGCATATTTCTGGTTGTGACCATAAAGTAGCAGAAGAAAAAATAACTCTGATGTAACAAACGAGCGGTTGAAAAAGAGGACTGCAAATAACTTTAAGAGGGCTCGTGATGAACAAGTTACGATAAATGATTAACTAACTAAAAAAGAAAAGAAAAAGGGGACCCAAAGAATCACATCACTTACCTATCTAATTCCACCTGTTCTTTTGTATATTTCAAAAGCTGCCCACTACATTTACATCTACATTGCAAATTTTAAAAGGTGCCCAAATCAAAACACAATTGTATTATTTTTTGTTTGTTTGTTTTTTTCGCTGAGACCTCCCTCCAAGTAATAAATCATTTTCTCTCCAGGGAAAAGCATAAGAGATTTGAGACAAAGATTTAAAAAAGGGAACTTACTTCTGCGCTTGACTCTGCCAGCCTGCTAGACAATGTTGCTTGTTAGCGATGGGGCAGCTAGCCAGCCAGCTTGCCCTCGCTGCCAGGGACCTGCCTCCTTGGAAGGTGGAGATTACTCCACTGCATTGCTAAACTCTCCTTCACCTTGTTCCCCTTGCTTTTGAACTTCTCCGCAGTCACCGAATCTGCCGTGTTACTTTTAAAAAAGGAACAGCAGTGAAGTTTTGTGGGACGGCCGTAGGCTCGCTGTTAAGATCAGGACCTGAGTCTTCCGAAGGATCCACGTGCTAGAGTAGTTTTCTTTCGAAAGCCACAGAAAAACAAAACGCCTTCTGTCTTGAGGCTTCTGCGTTCAGATGCTGCTGAGCTCTGACTCACGGACGCTTAAGCAGCAACCAGCCTTGTCAGTCTTTGTCTTTAAAGCACCACTGGATCCCTGCTCTTCCTTCATTCCAGAGGTGACTGCTGATTGAAAGATTTTGGAAAGTTATTCTTGGTGATCACATTATGAAACCCATAGCAACCGGATTAAATTCAACGTGCCTTCTGGAACCCTTAAATCCTCTGGGGAGACGCAGGCCTGACCTTTGTGAAATATTTAACCTAGGTATGGTTGTAGGGTTGATAGGTCTCTCCTGGAAACTGGCAGGGGATAGGGGGTAGGGTTGCCAGATCCAGGTTGGGAAAGGTCCTGGAGATTTGGGGATGGAACCTGGGGAGGACAAAGACCATCGAGTCCACCCTCCAAAACATCCATTTTCTCCAGATCTCTGCAGTCTGGATATGAGCTGTAATTCAAGAGAATCCCCGGGACTCATCTGGAGGGTGGCATGCCTATATGGCTGGCCACCAGTGGGATGGGAGTGGGGGAACAACAGGGAAATGATGTCACGCTGCCTCTATGATTTAGACAACTGTAGAGCAAAATCATAGAGGCCATTTTTGCATGGTAATTAGCTGTGCGTTCCAGGCTGAACTGCCCCGCATATTTTTTTAAAAAAATTGCATGCAGAACCTTCATTCCGGAAGTGACTGCGAAGCCGGCGCATACCTGCTTCACATTACTAAAGAGCCCATTTAACGCGATCTTTTGTGTTTGCCGAGAAGAATCCCTCTCAAGGAACAATGCAAAACAACAGAGGCACATTAGCTATGCATATGCTAATGGCTATGCAAACAGGAATAAAGGAGCAGGCGAGTGGGAGGAGTGGAACTTCTCCTTTTGCGTCAGGACCGTGAAAAGGAATTTTTAAAGTCGCATTTTAAAAAAGAGCTTTGAGCGAGCATCAAAATTGACCATGCAAAAATGGCCAGAGTTTTGCCTAAATCCTAGAGTGTCACACCAATGGCAATGTGATGTCACTTCCGGGTATTTGCTGGTACTGACCTCACACCATCAGTACAATATTCCTTTTTTTAAAAAAATCTCCTGCTCAGCAGGCTGACAGGGAACAGAGAAGGAGACCAGGAGGTCTTCATAAACCCTGGGATACTATACCCAATCAGTGGCTCTGGAGCTACCTGTGGCTCTTCTGAGCACCGTTCCCCAGTGTGGTACCCAACCCATATGTTTGGCGGGGGGGGGCACTAGGGTTGCCAGGCTGAGCCTAGCAGCAGGCGGGAGGGTTGGGGGTTGTTACGATATGGACTGTTTGTATCCCGGACTGGTCATGGCAACCCCAGTTAATGCGTGCCCCCGCCTCTCCAGGGCAAGCGGCAAGCCCAGAGCCGCCTGGAGAGGAGCGCTCTGTCATCCCACGAACAGGCAGTCAAGGAGCGGAGGCCAGGTCAACCCTCCAGTGAATCAGAGGGAGTCCACTGTTCGCAGTGCCCCCGTTCCAGTGCAAGCCATATCCCAGGGAGCTGACAGCATGCAACCACTGGCAGCGTCCCCCCCCCAGCTGATCGGACTTAATTAGCTAAGCATTGAGAGGCATTAAGAAAAACAAACAAAACACCATTCCTCCGGCTATGCAAAGGAATGCCTTCCTAGACATCGCGATGTGCAGCTTGTGTATGAGCAGCAAAACCCATCAGCAAGAGATTCCTGATTCCCCCAGGGTTGCGCAAACCAATGGAGACAGTATAGTCTACCAAATTATCATACTTCCACCTTGGCAGCTGATCGTTAATCCTTTTGTCACCTTTTGTTTTAGCCTGGGAACCGCGAGGGTACTCCCATCACCCTCCCCCTCGGAAAATAGTATAACTGAGGTCCCCAAGATCCATACTTTACCTTAGGTTTTTTCCTCTCCATACTCCATACTGCCACTCAGCCGGTCTGTAACAATGCCAGACCACCTAGCTTTCCAGCCCTGCTGGGTAAGCCACGGAAATCTATACCCCTTCCCCCTCCTTTAGCCGCCTGGAACTCAGAACATCTCTACAGGAAAGGTGCAGTATTCCCCCCTCATCAATACCTGCCATATGGCAAAAGTCTCTCTATTCCTCTCTTTGATTCCTAGACTCTATATGTTGTGTGATGTGTATGTGTAGTATTGTATGTGCGTGTGAATATATAATCTGAGTAAAATCCTTTTAACCTAATTCCATTGCTTCTGCCTCTTTACTGGTCATGGTATGGACTCCGGTATACAAAGGCTGTATCCCTGCTTAAGTTATGCCCATTGCTGGTTATTGATTCGCTAATTCCCCCGTATAACAATTCATAACTGGGCATTTTGGCTAACAGGGTATGGACATGGTGGGGGGAGCAGAGTTGTGAGTGTGATGATATCACTTCTGGGGGAAAACTGAAAGAGATGGTGGTAACTCTAGAGGCAGAAAACCATAGAGTTTCCCAGGCTACTGCCAATGAACACATGAAGCTGCCTTCTACTGAATCAGACCCTCGGTCCATCAAAGTCAGTATTGTCTACGCAGACTGGCTGTGGCTCTCCAGGGTCTCAGGCAGAGGTCTTTCACATCACCTGTTTGCCTGGTCCCTTTAATTGGAGATGCCGGGGATTGAACCTGGGACCTTCTGCATGCCAAGCAGATGCTCTACAAACTGAGCCATAGCCCCTCCCCTAATGCTTCCAGGTTTCACTTGCAATGCTGATGACGTTTTTAAACTATCCCCCAGTGCTGCTTGGATTGTCTCATCATAGGGATTTCAAGGTAAAGGTTGGTCAGAAGTGGTTTGCCAATTACCAGTGCCTACTTCTGCGCAGTACTAACCAGGGTTAGCCGTAGTGGCACTGCCGTTGTCTACAAAAGATCCTCCGCCAGTGTCACCTTCCACTACTGCTGCTGCCCAGTAGCTAACCTTCAGGGATTCCTCTGCCTCCATCCCCATTGAAACTGTCTGTTCTCTTCTGCGGATGTGGCCATTGACCCCTTAAGGGGTGGATGCATCTTCGTCTGGTGTCTCAGCTGTGACCATTCCGTCTTGAATGACTCTGCTAGGAGTTTAGTCTCTTGATAGAGTCTAGACTCCTTACGGTATTGCTCTCAGCTTCCCTGACACACACAAACCCCCTCACCACGCTAAGGTGTGCATCCAGAAGGGGGTTTTTTTGGACTGCCAAAAAAACAAATCAGTGGGTTCTAGATCAAATCAAGCCTGAACTGACCCTAGAAGCTAAAATGACTAAACTGAGGCAATCGTATTTTGGTCACGTCATGAGACGACAAGAGTCACTGGAGAAAAGTCATGCTAGGAAAAGTTGAGGGCAGCAGGAAAAGAGGAAGACCCAACAAGAGATGGATTGACTCAATAAAGGAAGCCACAGCCACGGATAACCTACAAGAACCAATGAACTCTGACCGTGAAAGCCTTCGACCACAGCCTTCAGTTTGCAAGATCTGAGCAAGGCTGTCAAAGACAGGACAATTTGGAGGACTTTCATTCATAGGGTCGCCATGAGTCGGAAGCGACTTGATGGCACTTAACACACGAACAGTGCTGCTTGGAGCGGCAGCAGACAATGGGTGGTCGGGGGAGGGGGCAGGGAAATCCCCACCTCGACTGGGGGACTGGCAACCCTACACACAAGGCATGCAGGAGTTATGCAGCTTTTTTGGTTGATGGTAAACGTGGATGTGGCTTTCCACAAGCGGAGGAGTGAGTATCACTGATCTAACCCCACACTTCCTTCCAAACAAGTCGATAGCAGTGCGGTCCTAAACAGAGTCCCACCCTTCTAAGCCCAGTAAAGTCCATGGGCTTCAACGGGTGTAACTCTGTTCAGGATTGCACTGTCAGGCACGTGCAAGTGAGAAGAAGCTCACCTAAATAAACAGTGCCCATTGATAAAATCATGTTTTGAAGGATCTAAGTGTGACCTGATTAAATTGCACCGTGCATAAGCACCAAGGTGGAGCCTTCTTTCCATATTGTCTTCAATAGATTGGAATGATCAGGCGTGCCATAGGTGTGGGCATTTGTTTGATAGCACCTTTGCTCACCGAGGGTCCCTTGATATTATCAAGCCACATCGATACTAGAAGCCCTGCCTTGGTACAGCCGGCACGATGGAAACTGGACACCTTGATAAACTCCAGATATAATCAAGAGAGGATGCAGAGTAATCCCTCGTGCTCAAGGTTGAGGCCTTCTTGAAAGTCCCTCCCCTCCCCAAACCTCAGGCTCCACCCCAAAAACCTCCCGCCGGTGGCGAAGAGGGACCTGGCAACGCTATTCTCCAGTGACATTTGGGGTTGAAACTAGGAAAAGTTACACTACTTTTGGATTTGTGCCACCCAACCACCCAGCACATCTGACTGAACTTCTTGACAGACTGTCTCTAAGAAATGTGTTACTTTTCCACCTTGTTTTAACTGATGCCATACCAAAGTAGTTACTGGTTAACACCCCCCCCCAAGAAACACAATGTAAGGACTGGTAAACAGCAGCTGAATGAAAAATCGTTATATTGTCTCTATTGAGGGTATACATGCAGTTCCACAGATGGGACTCTTTTGGGTACATGCAGTTCCACAACTGGAACGTCTTTGGGTTGACAGATTTTGACAAAGCGGCTTCATTTGGATGTCCCTTCAACAGAGAGGCTATGGGTGAAAAAACACATGGTTGCTTTAGCCTCCTTTATTCCCTTTTTCTGCCAGGATTTAGCCAGGATTGAATGCACGTTCGTCGAAACGCATGCATTCGATCCTGGCTGAATCCTGGCTGAAACAGGGAATAAAGGAGGCTAAAAGCGACCACGCGTTTTCTCCCTATATCTGTGTGTTCACCGCTCAAAACAAGCACAAAGGTCTCATTTCCCTGACTTATTTCATTTACTTATTAAAACCTTTCCTTCCTTGGAAGGAAGGGTATAAAACCAGCCAACATTATCCCCATATCGAAGATGTAAAGCTGAGGGAATGGCAGCTGGTCCCGGAACATCTTGTGAATTCACCGGGGAGTGGGGGGACGAGAATTTGAATCACAATCCATTTATGCTTGGTAATTAGCAGCCCGTTCCAGGCTGAAGTGCCCTGCATATTTTTTTTGAGTTTTTCACAGCGAACCTTCATTCAGGAAGTGACTGCGAATCTGGCGCATACCTGTTTCACATTTCTTAAGAACCCCTTTAACGCGACCTTTGGTGTTTGCTCCGCCCCCGCCTCAAAGAATCCCCTCAAGGAAGCATGCAAAATCACAGCCGCGCGTTAGGTATGCAACCGGCGATTGCTAATGGCTGTGCAAACAAGGGGCAGGCGAGCAGGAGGGGTGGAATTTCTCCTTTTGTATCTGGACTGTGAATAGGCATTTTAAAGATCGCATTTTTAAAAAGAGCTTTGAGAAAGCATCAAAATTGACCCTGATTAATGGCCACAGTGTGACAGGCCTTTTTTGGGGGGGGGAGATGTACACCACCTCCTATGATTTTGGGGAGATCTAGGCTTGTTTTAAACTGTAAACTTCCCCCTCAGTTGCCAGGCATTCTAAAAGTAGCAAGTGTATTGGCTTTGGGTTTGCTGGCATGAGGTAAGTTTCATGGTGCCCATGGAGTTTGTAGAGATCACTGAGGCAGGATGTGAATATAAACCACAAAGAAGATTTATTTATTTACAGGTTGGTTTTAAAGGAACAAACCAGCAGCACAGATTTCCTGGTAGACAAAGGAGAAACCTGGCTGAGACACATAAATGTAAACTTGTTGTGGCTTCTAAAAGTAGTTCGAAGTTTCTACAATGCTTTCAGGCACAAACAGGCTTTTGCTGACTCGCTCGGCATTAGCCTTTCAATAGACATCCGCTGTGAGCTAGCTGGAGCCGCAGGACTATGCCTGGGAGCCCGAGAGATCGCCCGGTAGTCTACTAGTCAATTTCACCAGTATGTCTCTTAATGGGCAATCACTGGCAAATACTTCCTTATTGTAAACTTGTATCTTTTTTTCATTCAGGACAGCTCCGCTGCATCTCATCCTTTTGTGTTCTGCCATTACGTGTAATCAATTCTATTGTATGTTCCCTATAAAGATGACCAGTATTTCCCCTATCTGTATTCTGACCTTAAGTTTGTATGGATCTACTGAACTCGTTTTGCTTTCTTAATAAAACTTTTAACTCACTGCACCGTCTAGAGTGACGTTTACTATGACTGATATGCAACGAGGTACTGAAGTCCTGACAGATCCTTTCACACACTCAGGGTTCCACCCTCACCAGCCTGCCCTTTCCCAAGAGTCGGACGAAATGGTACAAGGTGCGCTCGTCACCAGAGACAGGCCTAACAATCAGGGACTCCGTTCTCTCCCAGAGATAGAGCTCAACCGCTCTGCCACACTCCCAGGCAGAGCTATCCTTCACTCTGTCTGTTCTTTCACTGAGCCTGACCCCAGCTATCACTGCTCTCCCCCTGAGGCAGACCTGAACTCGCTCCCCCTATTTTGCCCTCCGGCATGCCATCCCCCTTCTCAAAGGCGATTGGTTGCAGGAGCCGCACTCCCATAGTATTAGGGATTCAATGCGAGTTCCATTTCTGCCAGGGCAGTTAAAGAGTTAACTTGTTTATATCAACAGTTTAGATCAGTGGTTCCCAACCTTTTTTTGACCAGGGACCACTAGGACTTCTTTGTTCGGTGCAGGGACCCCAAGGTTCAAAATAAAAATTCCGGGAATTTGAAAATAAACTTTAATCATAACTGTTAGTTAAACATTAAACTTAGAATTATATTTGAATATATATATTTTATAATAGAGAACTTTTAATTGAAAATATTAATTTATTATGGGTTTATAACTTTGTTTCGTGGACCTTAATTTAGTTCTCCCGGACCCCTGGGGGTCCATGGACCCCTGGTTGGGAACCAGTGGTTTAGATAGTCTCAAGGTGATGATGAAATGACAAGATGTAAGTATTCGATTGGCTAGCAAATCGCCATTGCAAAGGTGCAGAAAGGCACGGAGTCAGAATTGTTTTATTACCCTATTCCTTTGTTAAAGGTGTGAAACTTTGGGGCAGGATGTGTTAGTTACTTTTGAATCTCACAGAAGCAAGATGCCTGTTCTTAGCTCTCCTGAGCTGGGACACAGACAAAGGGGTTTAAGCCTTAGTACCTGCTAGCATTTCTAGCAAGATTTATAGGGAACTAGATAGAAAGATTGTTATTTGTTTTTACTCCATGTAACCCTCCCTATTTTAGGAACGTAAAGGATTTTTGTTTGATTAAGAGAAAAGTCTTTGACTCTGTTTTATTATGTGCTTGACCTGATTCTCTCTAACCACAATCACGATCCATTGCGCCTGGATCAAATCCAACACGTGGGCCCAGCTGAGTGGCTGTTTTTCCCTTCAGGGGCAGGACAGCTTCCTGTCCGTCACACACAGCTGCTAGGATAGACCAGCTTTTTCGATCATCAGGTCCCCCAAGTTTTCGACAAAAGCCAAGTGCGCTTGAAAAGTGCAAAACCTGATTCAACTTGTTTTTCAGCCAAGGCCAGCTAGCAAGCTAGAAAGCCCCGGGAGCTTAATTTATCCAATGAATAAACCATTAATAAATGTTTGTCCCAAACCAGTATTAGAAGATCCTATAAGTAGTTTATCTAAGGGGTTGAATTCTAAACCAGTACATCCCTGCTTCACATTTTCTAACAGTAAGAGCGGTTCCTCAGTGGAACAGGCTTCCTCGGTAGGTGGTAAGCTCTCCTTCCCTGGAGGTTTCTAAGGTTAGATGGCCATCTGTCAGCAATGCTGAGTCTATGACCTTAAGCAGATGATAAGAGGGAGGGCATCTTGGGCATCTTCTGGGCATGGAGTCGGGGTCACTGGGTGTGTGTGTATGAGGGGGAGGTAGTTGTGAATTTCCTGCATTGTGTAGGGGGTTGGACTAGATGACCCTGGTGGTCCCTTCCAACTCTATGATTCTATGAGAGACAGAGTGGTATAGTGTTTAGAGCAGGGGTTCCTAACGTGGTGCCCATGGGTGCCATGACATCCACTAGCATCTTTCTTGATCCCCACCAAATATTTTTTTAAGTGGGTGGGGCTTTTGTCCAGCCATTGGAGTTTGATCGGCTGCCACCACAGCACAAGATCTTCACTGGGGTGAAGGAAAGCTGCAGAAACCATTTTGTGGCTGGTTGCGCCTCCTGCTGCAGCCAGTTTGTGACTGTGCCCACCACCTTGTCTCAGAATTCCAAAGGTGCCCACGGGCTCAAAAAGGTTGAGGACCCCTGGTTTAGAGTGTCGTAATATGATTTAGGAGACCTGGGTTTCTAATCCCTGCTCTGCCATGGAAACTCGCCGGGTGACCATGGGCCTGTCCCACTTTCTCAGCCAACCCTACCTCACAAGGTTGTTGTGAGGATAAAATGGAGCGGGACGCTGTCAGCCAGTTCGGGTCTTCCCATTGGGCAGAAAGACAAGGTATAAATGAAGTCAATAAACAAATCAATAAATCTAGTTTTAGCCATAAATATATGCTCCGCATTACATTGCATAGAAGTCATGACAAGGCAGTTGTCCAACTTGCAGCAGTTGAGGAATACTGAAGCATAGTGAGTAGTCCCTCATCAGGGGCTCAGTAAATACTCAATGTGTCTCTGAGCATGTGCAGAGTGCTTGTCCCTCACCACTGAGCAACTATAGTCTCTTTTACATCCACACACCATCTGGATCCCCCCCACTCACAGTCGGACATGGGCTGCAGTTTGCCCTCAATTCCAACATTTCTGGTGGCAGATTTGGACTGGAACCATGGCGTACAGAGGGGGCTTCAGTCACACACACACACACCCTAGTGCCATATCACCTAAGTTATACAGTCCCGGAGGTGCTATTGTCCCACTAGGGGAATCCATGTATATTAGGGTTGCCAGGTCCCTCTTCGCCACCGGAAGGAAGTTTTTGGGGTGGAGCCTGAGGAGGGTGGGGTTTGGGAAGGGACCTGGCAACTCTGTACTGCAGTCCTGATCTGAAGCAGAACCATGTAGACCAGAGTTGAGAGAAACCCGTAACTCATGTGTGACTGAAAGACAGAGGCAAGGTTTGTACACAGGATAAATCCTACTGAGATTAAAACTCTTGCAAAATGCTCTTGAGAAATTACATCCTGATCCCACCAGCAAACGATAAGTAGAGGACGCTGATATACCGTTCCCCACTAAAAAAACCTGCTTCACAAACAGCAAGTTTCTTTCCCTGAATCCCTCCCGCACTCACATCCCTGTTGTAATATGCCAGCTCTTTTTAGTACTGCTGTTAAGAGAAATTCTTTTAATTGCTTCTTTACCCAATTTCTCCCTGTAAACCAACAATCCATTTTGTTTCTTCTTTTTAGGAATTTGGAGTTACAGCGCACCCCTGAGAGGAATGCCTGCGCCGGGCTTAGGAGGCTAAGGAGGTTTTGGCACGGCTGAAACCTCCGCCCGGCTCAAAAAAACCATGCATCCCTCATAGGGTTGCATGGGAGATACGCCACCTAAAAGGTGGCATATTTCGACAAAAAAAGAGGCGGCGTTCCTGAGCCAAACGGCTCAGGAGGCCGACTAACGTCAGCCCTGCCCCTCGGCCAGCGCCGGAACACCCTGGGAACATCTCCCGGGGTGCCGGAACGCCTCCAGGGGCGCCACCACAGCCTGTGCTGGCGGTCAGATGCCGGTGGGAGGCTCCGGCGGCATTTGGGCCCAGTGCTGCTGCGGTGGTGGCCGAGGACCGGCACCAGGACCTGCAACCCAGCGCTGGGGCCACTAACACCAGCGTGTGCCTTCCGGGCGCCGGCATTGTGGGCCCTTGTGCCGGCGGAGACCTTTGTCGGCCTCCAAAGGCCTTTGGGTTGGGCCGCCGGCGCGGCTCAGGAATGGGCTGTTAGTTTCTACCCAGTTCTGTTTTGATCAAAGAGAAATTCAAGAGAGGAGGGATGGGAAGGGAGATTCCTCAAAATTTCAGAATTTTACTCTGTAGATGCTCAGAGGCAAGCAACACCTTTCCAAACCTTCCCGTCCTGCTAACATAAAACACCCAGAAGGGCTGAACTTATAAAAGGGTGCATTGATTTCTCTTCAAAGAGAGAATCTCTTTAAAGAGATTTCTCGAAGAGAAACCAAAGAGAAATGTAAGACAATGTAAGAGAAATCCCTCTTCTAAGAGAAAAAAAAGATAAAATAAATTCCCTGTCTAAAAAAGTGAATTTTAGAAAAGAAATTTTCCTCCATGTAAGAATGCTACCTTTTAGTCTTTCTTTCTTTCTTTCTTTCTTTCTTTCTTTCTTTCTTTCTTTCTTTCTTTCTTTCTTTCTTTCTTTCTTTCTTTCTTTCTTTCTTTCTTTCTTTTTCTCTCCCCTTTTGTTACTTTGGTTCCAAGATCACACTAGACCTTAGCCAAAGAGTCTCTTTTCATTTTATGCTAATTGCTTTGTCTTGTACAGATAGGGCATCAACATTCATAATTTCTGCCTGTCACCAACGTTTGAGTGTCTCTAAAGTAGAAGACTATTCATATTGAATATTATATAAAGTTTCTTTAGGGTTTTAACTTTGTTATCAATTCCTCATCGGTAGGATATCCGGAGTAATTAGGCACCCTTTCATCATGCCTGCATCCAACTCAGTTGACAGCCCCTTTCCTAAGGAATGCTTGTTCTGAATTTCGGTTGATAATTGAATTTACTTTGGGTTCCTGTGAGCTGATAAGAACAAAGTTTATGGCTACAAAGTAGGACAGAACAATAACCCCAACCCTCAACATTCAAATTATTTTAAATGTTCCTGCTACTACAAGTTTTAAGTCTAAATTTCCAATTTTGTAATTTTTTAAAAAGCTTAACCTTAATCTTGAAAGCTCTCTAGTATTAAAAAAAAAATCAACACAGTAGCATTTGTAGGGTTGCCAGCCTCCAGGTACTAGCTGGAGATCTCCCGCTATTACAACTGATCTCCAGCCAATGGAGATCAGTTCACCTGGAGAAAATGGCCGCTTTGGCAATTGGTCTCTATGGCATTGAAGTCCCTCCCTTCTAGGGTTGCCAGGTCCCTCTTTGCCACCGGCGGGAGATTTTTGGGGCAGAGCCTGAGAAGGGTGGGGTTTGGGGAGGGGAGGGACTTTAATGCCATAGAGTCCTATGGCCATTTTCTCCAGGTGAACTGATTTCTATTGGCTGGAGATCAGTTGTAATAGCAGGAGATCTCCAGCCAGTACCTGGAGGTTGGCAACCCTACTCCCCTCCCCAAACTTTGCCCTCCTCAGGCTCTGCCCCAAAAACCTTCCGCTGCTGGTAAAGAGGGACCTGGCAGCCCTAAGCATTTGGCCTCTGAGTATACTGGTGTTTTTAGCAACGATCATCTCGTTACATTTCCTGTTTAGTCAACCTTCCACAAAAATGCCCCAGAACAATAGTTCTGTTCAAAGTGCTTACTGTACTGGATGACCTGGTCTTGCATCCCCATCCATCATAAGAAAATGTAAACATCTCAGATCCATTGGGATCCAATTCAGAGTTTCGAATCTTTGAAACAGGCCAACGATATGCGATACTTCAAGCTAAGTTGTTTCTTTTCCCGCTTCTCTGCATTGTTCTCCTATCCCCAAAACTGACATCTTGCCAGTTTTCTGTCTTAGTGGACTAGAGGTACAAAATGCCACACCTGTAACCAAACAGGCTAGGGTAGCCAGGTCCCTCTTCACCACCAGCAGGAGGTTTTTGGGGCAGAGCCTAAGGAGGGTGAGTTTTGGGGTGGGGAGGGACTTCAGTGCCATAGAGTCCAAATCGCGAAGCGGCCATTTTCTCCAGGGGAACTGATCGCTATCGGCTGGAGATCAGTTGTAATAGCAGGAGATCTTCTGCTAGTACCTGAAGGTTTTCAAAACCAAAAACTCGTGCCAGCAATAGGAAGTTATGGGAAAAGGCACTAATGGCATATACAAATATCAAATAGTACAATTAGTACAAAATAGAATGTTGCTAAATACTTCATATGAACAATGCAAGAACATAAGGCTTATATAAATTACAAGCAAAGCACAATCAATCCAATTAGGACAATAATAGTGTCACAAGGTACAAGCAAAATAGAGGACACTAAGAGTGGGAAAATAGTCTTATCATAATGATAGATATGTGTTCATAGTTGAAAAGCCAAGAGAAAGAAAAATGGGATTCCGGTATTATTCCCCATTTCGCATCATGCTTCTTCAATTTCAAGTCAGCTTCTTCAATTTCAGGTCAGTTCTGAAGAATACCTGATGGATGGCGTAGTTGGCCATCCATCAGTAAAGATCTTGTTACACAAGATATACTCCTTTCCCTGGAACTTATGTTCTAAGGAATGTTAATCTCACCACAAAAGATTTGCTACAAGAGCTGCTAGACTATTCAGGTATTCTTCAGAACTGACCTGAAATTGAAGAAGCTGACTTGAAATTGAAATTGAAGAAGCATGATGTGAAATGGGGAATAATACCAGAATCCCATTTTTCTTTCTCTTGGCTTTTGAAATATGAACACTTATCTATCATTATGATAAGACTTCCCACTCTTAGTGTCCTCTATTTTGCTTGTACCTTGTGACACTATTATTGTCCTAATTGGATTGATTGTGCTTTGCTTGTAATTTATATAAGTCTTATGTTCTTGCATTGTTCATATAAAGTATTTAGCAACATTCTATTTTGTACTAATTGTACCATTTGATATTTGTATATGCCATTAGTGCCTTTTTTCCATAAGTACCTGGAGGTTGGCAACCATAATACAGACACAGATCCCTTTTTGAATCCCTTTGGTTACTTTCACAAGGTTAAAATGAATCCACTGTAAGCCCAAGGTAATCTAGAACTGTTTGAATCTATGGTTATTTTGGGTCTAGAAGAGAAGGATCCGAGAGCCAGTATGGTATAGTGGTTAAGAGTGGTGGACTGTAATCTGGAGAAGCAGGTTTGATTCCCCACTCTTCCACTTGAAGCCTGATGGGAGATATTGGGCCAGTCACAGTTCTCTCAGAACTCTCTCAGCCCACCTGCAGGCAGGACATGGAAAAACACCTCCAAACATCTCTTGCCTTGAAAACCCTATGGGGTCGCCGTAAGTCAGGTGTGGCACACACCCTAGGGTTTCCAGCTCTGGGTTGGGAAATAACTGGATATTTTAGGGGTGGAGCCTGAGAAGGGTGGGGTTTGGGGAGGGGAAGGACTTCAACGGGGTATAATGCTATAGAGTCAACCTTTCAACACGACCATTTTCTCCAGGGAAACTGATTTCTATCACCTGGAGATCAGTGGTAATAGCGGGAGATCTCCAGCCACCACCTGGAGGTTGGCAACCCTACCCCCAAAGTATTCTTCTGTGGTTGCACAGTACAGGGGAAGATTGGTAGCAACAGGCAAGGCTGCTTTCCGGGAATGTTACCATTCCCCATGACCTCCCTGATGAACCCTTGATAAACTTTACAACTCTACACTTCTGTAGAATCGCTGCTTATTCAAGTAATGCCCTCACAACTAAATCTAGATTTTTAAAAATCCCAATATTGTGTGAGGTTATCCAATTTATCCTCAAAACAATCCTAAGAGGTTGGGGGGGGAGAGAGAGAGAGAGAGAGAGAGACTCTTCCAACTTTGCTCAAGGAGCTTCGTGACTGAGCAACAGTTTAGTAGTAGTATAATTTATTGCGGTCCTTGACGAGTATTACAAAGTTAAAACATCATTACAACAACAACATTTCAATATAACAGAAAAATAGCTACATGAACATTTGAGCTAGTCAAATGGGTTAACAATTTGAATCTGGATCTCCCTGGTCCGAATGCTGGACCAAGATTGATCATGTGTGTGTGCAAAGTGCTATCAAGTCACAGCTGACTTATGGCAACCCAGTAGGGGTTTCAAGGCAAGAGACTAACAGGGGTGGTTTGCCATTGCCTGCCTCTGCATAGCAACCCTGGTCTTCCTTGGTGGTCTCCCATCCAGGTACTAACCAGGGCCGACCCTGCTTAGCTTCTGAGATCTGACGGGATCAAGCTGGCCTGGGCCATCCAGGGGTAGGGCAAGGCTGATCCTAGCACGGTTCCAGTCCCCACTTTGTCATGAAGCTCATTGTGTGAACTTGGGCCAGTTACTCTCTCTCTCTCTCTCAGCGTCACCTACATCACAGGGTTGTTGTGAGGACAAAATGGGTGGAGGGCCGTATATTTCACTCTGTGAGCTTAGGTAGGTCACCTTCCAGCCCATAACATTCTGTACAAGCCTAACCTATATTGTAGGGTTCTTCTGAGGATAAAATGGGTGGAGGATCACATATTTTACTCTGTGAGCTTAGGTAGGATACTCTCCAGCCCATAACATTCTGCCCGAGCCTAACCTATATAATAGGATTCTTCTGAGGATAAAATGGATAGGGGACCATAAATCTGCCTGAGCTCATAAACGAAGGGATAGATAAAAATGTGAATAAACAGAAGATCCTTGTCCCAAGCTGTCAATGCTATACCTTATTAGTTATCTCTTGACAAACTCTGTAATGCTGCCTAACAGGAACCACTACCTTCCAGCATGGTGTAGTGGTTAAGAACGGCGGACTCTAATCTGGTGAACAGGGTTAGTTTCCTCCACATGAGCAGCAGACTCTAATCTGGAGATCTGGGTTTGATTCCCCACTTCTCCACATGAGCGGCAGATAGGGTTGCCAGCCTCCAGGTGGTGGCTGGAGATCTTCTGCTGTTACAACTGATCTCCAGCCGAGAAAATGGCTGCTTTGGCAATTGGACTCTATGACATTGAAGTCCCTCCCTTCCCCAAACCCCACCCACCTCAGGCTCCACCCCAAAAACCTGCTGGTGTCGAAGAGGGACCTGGCAACCCCAGCAGCAGACTCTAATCTGGAGAACTGGGTTTGATTCCCTACTCCTCCACATGAGTGGCGGGCTCTAATCTGGTGAATTCTCCACTTTTCCACATGAAGCCAGCTGGGTGACCTTGGGCTAGTCACAGTTCTTTCAGAACTCTCTCAGCCCCACCAACCTCACATGGTGCCTGTTGTGCAGAGGAGAAGGGAAGGTGATTGTAAGCCGCTTTGAGAAAAGCGGGGTATAAAAATCAACTCTTTTTCTTCCCTCAAATAAAGTCCCCAGACATGCCGGAGGTACAGTTCATTCCCTGCAAGAAAAGGTTAAAAAAAAAAATTCAGCATTTATTTCTATTTACTCTTCTTGTGCCAAGGTAACCTGGGTAACCTGAAACCATACCCCATACTGAAGTCGGACAGAGGGGAAAAACAAGTAGCCTTTGTTAAGTAATCAGTTCATTTAAATTTGAAGAAAATATATATTTTCCAAGTGTTTTCTGTTCTGGCAGGCTAAGGTTGCATTCTACATCAAGCACCTGTCAGAAGCTAATCCTTTAAATTATTGGAGGGGGGAAGGGCTTCTCCTTGGACCCAGAAGGAGAAAGGCCATAAGAGTCCGCGTGTGATTCGACCACAGGGATCAACAGAAGTCTTTTATTCCTCTGCTTCCATGTTCTATGATTGTACTTTGAACTGGTTTAATGGGAAAAATCTCTAAATTAATTCCAGAATATGAGCATGTACAATATGCAGTAGCTTTTCGTTCTTTCCAATCATTTCTATGGTTTTCTTTTCTTTTTTACTCTGTCAAGAGAAGGCCCGTGTAGTGCTGGGGAAGAAGAGTTGGTTTTTATACCCCACTTTTCTCAAAGCTGCTTACAATTAGGGTAGCCAATCTCCAAGTATTAGCTGGAGATCTCCTGCTATTACAACTGATCTCCAGCCGATAGAGATCAGTTCCCCTGGAGAAAATGGCCACTTTGGAAATTGGACTCTATGGCGTTGAACTCCCTCCCCTCCCCAAACCCTGCTCTCCTCAGGCTCCGCCCCAAAAACCTCCTGCCGGTGGCGAAGAGGGACCTGGCAACCCTACTTATAATCGCCTTCTCCTCTCCACAACAGGCACCGTGTGAGGTTGGTGGGGCTGAGAGAGTTCAGAGAGAACTGTGACAAGCCCAAGGTTACCCGGCAGGCTTCATGTGGAGGAGTGGGGAAACCAACCCTGTTCTCCAGATTAGAGTCCGCCACTCTTAACCACTACACCGTGCTGGAAGGTAGTGGTTCCTGTTAGGCAGCATTACAGAGTTTGTCAAGAGATAGCTAATAAGGTGTAGCATTGACAGCTTGGGACAAGGATCTTCTGTTTATTCACATTTTTATCTATCCCTTTGTTTATGAGCTCAGGCAGATGTATGGTCCCCTATCCATTTTATCCTCAGAAGAACCCTATGATATAGGTTAGGCTCGGGCAGAATGTTATGGGCTAAGTATCCTACCTAAGAGTGAAATATGTGGTCCTCCACCCATTTTATCCTCACAAGAACCCTACAAAAGAGGTTAGGCTCGGGCAGAATGTTATGGGCTGGAAAGTGACCTACCTAAGCTCACAGAGTGAAATATATGGCCCTCCCCCCATTTTATCCTCACACCAACCCTGTGATGTAGGTGACGCTGAGAGAGAGAACAACTGGCCCAAACTCACACAATAGGGCTGCCAACCTCCAGGTACTAGCTGGAGATCTCCTGCTATTACAGCTGATCTCCAGACGATAGAGATCAGTTCACCAGGAGAAAATGGCCCCTTTGGCCACTGGACTCTAGGGCATCGAAGTTCCCTCCCCTCCCCAAACCCCGCTCTCTTCAGGCTCGCCCCAAAAACCTCCCGCCGGTGGCGAAGTGGGACCTGGCAACCCTATCACATAGGTAGCTTCATGACAAAGTGGGGATTGGAACAATGCTATGATTGGTCCTGCCCTATCCCTGGATTGCCCAGGCTGGTTTGATCTCGTCAGATCTCTCTCTCTATCGGTCTCTCTGCTAACCTCTTAGGATTGTTGGAGGACAAATTGGAGAAGCACACTTCTTGGAGGAAGGATGGGATAAAAAAGTAGCCGACAGCTGCACCCTCTCATAGAGCACCAGTTTTGTTCTGCACAATATTGGGGCTTTTAAACATCTAGTTAGGAAGGACATCACCCGGATGAGCGGCTTTCAAAGTGGATTTTGCAGAACTGTAGAGTTGAAAAGTTTATCAAGGGTTCATCAGGGAGGGGATGGGGAATGGTAACACTACCGGAAAGCGGCCTTGCCTGTTTCTACCAATCTTCCCCTGCGCTGTGCAACCACAGAAGAATAGTTTGGGGGTAGGGTTGCCAACCTCCAGGTGGTGGCTGGAGATCTCCCACTATTACCACTGATCTCCAAGCGACAGAGATCAGTTCCCCAAGAGAAAATGGTCACTTTGGAAGGTTAAAGGTTTAAGAAGCTCGGTATGTTAGCCTGAAGAGGAGAAGAATGAGAGGTAATATGATAACCATCTTCAAGTACTTGAAGGGCTGTCACATAGAGGAGGGTGCCGAGTTGTTTTCTGTTGCCCCAGAAGGTCGGACCAGTACCAACGGGTTGAAATTAAATCAAAAGAGTTTCTGTCTAGACATTAGGAAGAATTTTCTAACAGTTAGAGCAGTTCCTCGGTGGAACAGGCTTCCCTGGGAGGTGGTAAGCTCTCCTTCCCTGGAGGTTTTTAAGTAGAGGCTAGATGGCCATCTGTTAGCAATTTTGATTCTATGACCTTTGGCAGATCATGAGAGGGAGGGCATCTTGGCCATCTTCTGGGCATGGAGTAGGGGTCATTGGGGGTGTGAGGGGAGGTAGTTTTGAATTTCCTGCATTGTGCAGAGGGTTGGACTAGATGACTCTGGTGGTCCCTTGCAATGCTATGATTCTAAGAACAATCTCCTCACTTCAGGACTTAGAAATACCACAGCCAATAAAGACTGTTCAAAATATCAATATGGTTGAGGGAATGTGAGTGACGGAGTGTGATTGAGTTATATCCAGGAAGCGGAACTGTTTTTAAAAAGCAGGAAAGTCCCCCAAAGTAAATAGTATCCAAGGCATTTATGTGAAATGTGCATTAACAGAGTAGAACTGGGGGGAGGAGCATTTTAAAAGATTTATTACAGAAAAGAGAATGAGAAAAAAGAAGCTGAAGTGGTGTGTGTGTGTGTGTTTACCAAGCAGAAATAAGACACAAAAATGTAGAAACCAGACGTGAGATAAGATTTTATTGGGAATGAGTACTGCTGGAGACTGCCATATGCCTTTCCGTGTTAAAATATCAAAGACAACCACACACATAATCTCTTTTGATACAGCTAGATTCAAGTCCAACAGCAGGTTAGAGACCAACAAGATTTTTGGGGGGGGATGAGCTTTCGAGAGTCACAGCTCTCTTTGTCAGGTGAAGGGAACTTTGACTATTGAAAGCTCCTACCCCGAAAGACTTGTCGGTCTCTAAGGTGCTGCTGGACTCAAACCTGGCTCTTCTACTGCAGTCCAACACGGCCACCCTCTGAGACTATTTTGATATGGGGAGTTTGATTCACATCGGCATTGACGCGTATGTCAATATCGCTCAGCCAGACATTTCCAGCGAGAGGGAAATGGTGATCATTGTGTAAGAGAACTATTAAAGTGAACAGGTCGTTTGTCCGAGATATTTCTCAAAACACTTCACTGGTGATCACCTTCTTTCAGTCTTTTTGTTGAGATTATCCACTGGTACGATTTGTTGGAGACACAACAGCAAGTTGGGGAGGGCCCGTGGCTCAATGGTAGAGCACCTGCTTGGCATGCAGAAGGTCCCCAGTTCAATCCCCGACATCTCCAGTTCAAGGGACTAGGCAAGTGGGTGATAGGAAAGACCCTCTGCCTGAGACCCTGGAGAGCAGCTGCTGGACTGAGTAGACAATACTGACTTTGATGGACCAAGGGTCTGATTCAGTAGAAGGCAGCTTCATGTGGTCATGTTAGCGGTTTTTGTTAATTTTGATACTGATATAGGTTCATTCGAGCTCTAGGCCGGCCAGGCGTAGGACATGGCTGGCCTAACAAGTTTCCATGGCACAAAGCCATACACCTTGACCTCCTGCTTTGGGGCTGGCTGGGCAGGCTTCCTCTCTACTTTGCGGAAGGGCAGGGCCCTATTCTTATTTGTTTTATTTATATCCCACCTTTCTCCCTAACGGGGACCCAAAGCAGGTTACGTCGTTCACCTCTCCTCTTTTTTATCCCCACAACAACCCTGTGAGGTGGGTTAGGTTGAGAGTGGGTGACTGGCCCGAGGTCACCAGCAAGCTTCCATGGCAGAGTGGGGATTCGAACAGGTGTTTCCCAGATTCTAGTCCAGCACTTTTAACCACTGTACCAAGCTGGCTCTATTCCAGTGCTGTTTTCCCCTCCCAATCTGCCCTTACTTAAACCTTTTTACAATTTTGCTCTCTTTGCCCCCTTTTCTGTGTTTATATGGTTTTTCATTCTTCCCCATGGGCTTGCTCCTGTAATTCTACCCACCCACCCTGATCCCACAAAGCATCCATAACTCTCCTTTCTGTTGCAAAGGCTGCATAAATAGAAGGGAGGAGCTGTCTCATTTTTGATGTGGTATATTTACACAGAATAGGCACCCATAGACATCTGCCATTTGAAGAGAGAGAGAGAGAGAGAGAGAGAGAGAGAGAGAGAGAGAGAGAGAGAGAGAGAGAGAGAGAGAGAGAGAGAGAGAGAGAGAGAGAGAGAGAGAGAGAACGAACGAACGAACGAACGAACGAACGAACGAACCAGTAAGAAATTTACGTTACTTTCACCCTGGCTTATAATGACCGTCATCACCTTGGTTTAAGGTGTACAGCCTTCCATTTCAGTCTTTATTGGAGTCCATGTTTACATGATCAATTACTTCTAGGGGTAAACTTGTACAATTTTGAGCATCTGCGATGTCGTTCTGTTCAGCCGATCCATTTTCCTCCTCTTTGGCTTCGATCTCCAGGTTTCCGCTGGTCACGTTCTTAGACTGTCTCCTTAAAATCAGGAGTATGCCCACACAAGGGATGTAGGATACCGCACGGAGGACAGCGGGCACAGTCAGATACAGCAATCTGGAATGCAATTTCAATGGCATTAACCAAGAACTGCCAATATTCTCCATTCTCTGCCAACTTCCCACTCTGTGCCGATATATACAAATGCCCCGCAGCATCCCAAAGCTTGTTTCAGAGCCAGTGTGGTTTATAGTGTTGCCAATCTCCAGGTAGCTAGAAAAAACACAAACTAGTGCTGAAAACTGGAAATCACCAACAAAATTAGAGCAACTGTGGCCAAAAGGTAAGTCTCAAATTAAATGTAATTGTCTTCTCCAATACATATAATGTTACTAGATTCATATATTCACAGTTCAGCTCAACTACCAGCTTGGATTGTCATAGACTTTGATTTTGGAGCATCTGTTTTATTAGTTGAGCCAAACTATGAATATATGAATCTAGTAACATTATATGTATTTGAGTAGACAATTACATTTAATTTGAGACTTGCTTTTTGGTCATAGTTGCTGTAATTTTGTTGGTAACTTCCAGGTAGTAGCTGGAAATCTCCTGCTATTACAACTGTTCTCCAGCCGATAGAGAACAGTTCACCTGGAGAAACTGGCTGCTTTGGCAATTGGACTCTATGGCATTGAAGTCCCTCCCCTCCACACATCCTGCCTCCTCAAGCTCTGCCCCCAAAATCTCCAGGTATTTCCCAACCTGGAGCTGGTAACCCTAGTGGTGTAGTGGTTAGTGTGGCAGACTTGGATCTACCCCTTGAATATTCTATTGCCACGTTAAATCACCACGTTGTGGATGCAGGCTTGGAGTAGAGAAAATGTTAAGCGCTTATTGCAGGATTTTATTGTACAGCAACTAGGCCTTTTTCTCTCTGCGGATCCTCTTTGGGATTCTCATCTTTGGCTCTCCTTCCCTGAAGCCATTGGAAATATACTTCTGTGAGATACAAGGATGCTATGTTTTGCAATTGCCCTCTGGTGAAGTTATTCCAAACATTCCAGAGCCTAGTTGTCCCATCCTTAAAGTCTAAACATCCAAGAGACACCAGTAGGGGAGGGGCCATGGCTCAGCGGTAGAGCATCTGCTTGGTATGCAGAAGGCCCCAGGTTCAACCCCCGGCATCTCCAGTTAGAGAGATTATGTGAGTAGGTGATGTGAAAGACTTCTGCCTGAGACCCTGGAGAGCCGCTGCTGGTCTGAGTAGACAATACTGACTTTGATGGACCAATGGTCTGATCCAGTATAAGGCAGCGTCGTGTGCTTCATGTGTATCAGAGATTATCCTTGATGGTGACCTGACAGAGACCTGACGTTCTTTAAGATAGGGCAAGGGGCTTAGACATAAATTTCATATGACATGTGCACCCCTCCCCACATCCACATCCTCTTGGAATTCCTGGGTATGGTATATTTTTGACTGACATTTGTTATATCTCCTATGGGCTCAAAAGGGTGTACAGGCATACCTAGGAGATAATGCGGGTTTGGTTCCAGACCACCACGACAAAGTGAATATTGCAATAAAGCGAGTCACATGAATTTTAAGAGAGCCAGCATAGTGTAGTGGTTAAGAGCAGTGGTTTGGAGAGCAGTGGAGTCTGATCTGGAGAACCAGGTTTGATTCCCCACTCCTCCACATGAGCGGCAGAGGCTAATCTGGTGAACTGGATTTGTTTCCCCACTCCTACACACAAAGCCAGCTGGGTGACCTTGGGCTAGTCACAGCTCTCTTAGAATTCTCTCAGCCCCACCCACCTCACAGGGTGTCTGTTGTGGGGAGGGGAAGGGAAGCTGATTGTAAGCCGGTTTGAGTCTCCCTGAAGTGGTAGAGAAAGTCGGCATATAAAAACCAACCCTCCTCCTCCTCCTCTGCCTGAGACCCTGGAGAGCCGTTGCCGGTCTGAGTAGACAATACTGACTTTGATGGACCAAGGGTCTGATTCAGTATAAGGTAGCTTCATATGTTCATATGTCCTCCTCCTCCTCCTTCTTCTTCTTGTTTCCCAGTGCATATAAAAGTCATGTTTCCACTATACTGTAGTCTATTAAGTTTGCAATAGCATTATGTCTAAAAAAATGTACATACCTTAATTAAAATACATTAATGCTAAAAATGTGACACAGACACATAGTGAGCACATGCCGTTGGAAAAATGTGCCGATAGATTCGCGTGACACAGGGTTGCCACAAACCTTCAATTTGTAAAAAAAATGCAATGTCTGCGAAGCACAATAAAGTGAAGTCCAATAAAAATGAGGTATGCCTATATAAACCAATGCATTTCTTTACTCTGGGCAGCATGCCAAAGTCCCAAGTGCTTTGCTGGTGTTTGGTATGCAGACGGAACATGTTCCTTATTCTTATTATATCATTCGGGTTTCCAGGTCCCTCTTCTTCACCAGCCGGAGGTTTTTGGGGCAGAGCCTGAGGAGCGTGAGGTTTTGGGTAGGGAAGGGACTTCAATGCCATAGAGTCCAATTGCCAAAACGGCCATTTACTCCAGGTGAACTGATCTCTATTGGCTGGAGATAAATTGTAATAGCAACCCAATGGCTGGCTCTGCCTCCCGTGGTAGCCATTTCATGGTTGGTTCTACCTACTTCTGCAGCCATTTTGTGGGCGCGCCCACCACCAAAGGTGCCCACAGGATCAAAAGGGTTGGGTACCTTTGCTCTATAGTATCAAGACATTTTTTGGAAAGCAACAGAGGGAGTAGTAGAACAGATACCTGTACGTGTCAGAATCATACATTCGGCATGCTCCTTCTCCCCCACAGCTCTTGGTCCCCCATTTCAAGCAGGTGCTATCTATCAGAGCTCCAAAACAAATGGGTGATGGGATTCCAGCTAAATGGGACAGAAAGAATTGTTTTAGTGCTTTTTGTAACTCTCTGTTCTGCTGCTTAAGATAATCAGTGCCAAAGTCCCTGAAACTGCATGTTCACAGCATGATTTGATATGCTCTTTTTGTCCTTTTGGATGTGATTCAGCGTGCTTGCCACATGTTGGACTCGTATAGGGCTCACCTAAAGAGAGTGACTCCAGTCTAAGGCCACTCACTTCAGTGGGCTTAAACTGGGGCAACTCGTTAGGATTGCACTGTCAATCTGTTACAATTTTGTCAAGGTGCAAAAACCGCATCCGAATAAGTGCAGTGGGATCCAGTTCTATGTGGGGTGAAGGCAAACCTAGTCACACAGGGATCTCCACCCATTCTCTATTGCTATATTTTTCTGCAATTAGTCTGCACTGCATTCTATCTCACATTCTTTATAGTTTAACATGACTTTTCAAAGTTAATTTCATAATTAAATCATGCACAGTTTGCCACAGCTTTCAGGTGATTTGCATCTTCCCCTTCCTTTGGATTTATATGCATCAATTAAGAACATAAGAAAAGCCCTGCTGGATCAGACCAAGGCCCATCAAGTCCAGCAGTCTGTTCACACAGAGGCCAACCAGATGCCTCTAGGAAGCCACAAACAAGACGACTGCAGCAGCCCCATCCTGCCTGTGTTCCACAGCACCTAAGATAATAGGCATGCTCCTCTGATCCTGGAGAGAATAGGTTCTAGTTCATGACTAGTATCCATTTTAACTAGTAGCCATCAATACCCCTTTCCTCCATGAACATATCCACTCCCCTCTTAAAGACCTCCAAGTTGGCAGCCATCACCACATCCTGGGGCAAGGAGTTCCACAATTTAACTATGCCTTGTGTGAAAAAATACTTCCTTTTATCTGTTTTGAATCTCTCACCCTCCAGCTTCAGCAGATAACCCCGCGTTCTAGTATTATGGGAGAGGGAGAAAAACTTCTCCCTGTCCACTCTCTCCAAACCATGCATAATTTTATAGACCTCTATCATGTCTCCCCTCAGCCGCCTTCTTTCCAAGCTAAACAGCCCTAAGCGTTTTAACCGCTCATCATAGGGCAGTTGCTTGAGTCCCCTGATCATTTTGGTTGCTCTTTTCTGCACCTTCTCAAGCTCTGTAATATCCATTTTTAGGTGTGACCAGAACTGTACACAGTATTCCAAGTGTGATCTCACAGTACAAGGGCAGTAGGATATCAATTGATAAAACACCATTAAAATACAGTCTTTGGGGCCTCTTTACAGGAGATGTTCGATGCAATTCTCTTGTGTGTGGTTTCCCCAGAGTGAATTTGGACCCAAGACGTTGGCCTCATTCACACAGACATAATTTGCAGCTCCCTAGGGAGAAATTTGTATGGCAAGGATTTCAGAAGCATTCTTACACCCAATTTGGGAGTCTACATCCAGGGTCATTAGAACATAAGAACATAAGAAAGGCCTTGCTGGATCAGACCAAGGCATCAAGTCCAGCAGTTTGTTCACACAGTGGCCAACCAGGTGCCTCTAGGAAGCCACTAACAAGACGAGTGCAGCAGCACCATCCTGAATCATAGCATCATACAGTTGGGCCATACAGGCCAACTAGTCCAACTCCCTGCTCAATGCAGGCTCAGCCTAGAGCAGGGATGGGGAACGTCAGGCCCAGGGGCTGTTTAAGGCCCACGAAATCATTTGGTCTGGCCTTTCGTGGGTCCTGGCAGATCTCTAGCTCAGAAAGATCTAAGACTGGTGATCTGCCCCCTTCCGCAGACAGGAATAGCCTCTATTCAAGGCGGATGTAAGTTTGTTTTGCCGAGAAATAAAAAAGGTAAAGGTCCCCTGTGCAAGCACCGGGTCATTCCTGTCCCATGGGGTGACGTCACATCCCGTCGTTCCCTAGGCAGACTTTGTTTGCGAGGTGGTTTGCCAGTGCTTTCTGCAGTCATCTTCCCTTTACCCCCAGCAAGCTGGGTACTCATTTTACCGACCTCAGAAGGATGGAAGGCTGAGTCAACCTTGAGCCGGCTACTGAGAAAAGCTGAGAAAATGAACCTTCCCCCCCCCCTTGCAGAAGAGTCGTTAGCTATGAGCTGCTTGGATCGCCCAAGGAACTGTATTAACCTTTCCTACCTGGGCCGTGGAGAAACGTATTCCCTCTATACTATAAGAGGGCTGGGGATGGAAGTGGCGACAATGTAGGGGTTAAAGAGGGCAGGGCCAGAATGTGATAGCAGGAGCTGGCTGTAGAATCCGGCCCCAACCATGTGGAGCAGGAGCAACTCCAGTGTGTAGCTGGACAGCTACGCCTACTGATGCAACAGACCATCCTGTGTCACCAGGTGGGCGAGTGTACCGCTAGTTGGATGCCTGCTTGCTTGCCTGTGCTGGGGGGGGGGTCATCTGGGGCCGCTGACTGCTTGGGGCTTGGTCGGCTAATTTTTAAGTGGATAATTTTGTATGGCCCGCAAATGATGTTATAAATATCCAAATGACCCTTGGTGGAAAAAAAGGTTCCCCACCCCTGGCCTAGTGCATCCCTGACAAGTGTTCATCCAGCCACTACTTGAAGACTGAAAGTGAGAGGGAGCTCACCACCTCCCCAAGTAGCCAATTCCACTGCTGAACTACTCATAGTGTGAAAAAAAACAAATCCTAATATGCAGCCGATACCTTGCTGCCTATAATTTAAACCCATTATTGCAAGTCCTGCTGCCAACAGGAACAGCTCCCTGTCCTCCTCTAAGTGACAGCCCTTCAAATACTTAAAGAGAGCAATCATGTCCCCCCTCAACCTCCTCTTCTCCAGACTGGGCATTCCCAAGTCCTTCAGCCTTTCCTCAGCACCAACTCTCAATGAACAAGGAAAAAGGTATTGTTTCTCTCATTGTTATTGAAATGCAGTTTAAAGTGACAGTGACTTACCAAACACTCTTTCTGCCAGGGTGTGGAGTCCCACCCCAAAGGATTTCTCCTCAGGCTTTAGAGACCTGGGTAAAAAGAACATTCCATATTAAACCAATAAATGAAGTACTTCTTTCCCTTTGCTTTTTGCATCTGATTGCTGTTGGATGGTTTCCAGTTAAGGCAGCTTGCTCTGATGCACCTGTATTCTTATGTGCATCTCTTTAAAACAAAATGTTCTTTTGATTGCTGTTTCATACATGACACAGTGGCTATTTATGCTTGGTAATTAGCAGCGCGTTCCAGGCTGAAGTGTCCTGCAAAAACTTTTTTTTTTAGTTTTTCATGCTAAACGGTCATTTAGGAAGTGACTGCGAAGCCGGCGCATACCTGCTTTGCATTTCTTAAGAGCCCCTTTAACGCGACCTTTTGTATATGCTCTGCCCCCGCTCCGAAGCATTTACTGAAGGAACCATGAAAAATCACAGCCGCCGCTTAGCTATGCAAACGAAGGAGTGAAGGAGCAGGCGAGTGGGGGTGGTGGAATTTCTCCTTTTGCATTGGGACCGTGAATAGGCATTTTAAAGGTCGCATTTAAAAAAAGAGCTTTGGGCGAGCATCAGAATTAGCCCTTCATAAATGGCCACAGTGGGAATGCTCAACAAGTCCCCACAGACGATCCTGGCCCTCTAACTAGGGCTGCATCCATGTGGAGGTTTTTCTCCACCATGGTGTCCAAAGCTATAACATTATAACAATACATTGTCATAATCTACTAGTTCTTCCGAATCTTCCGTTTTAAGGGGTTTTTAAAAGTCAATGTAGCTCTTTTTGTTGTGCAGCTATAAGAGTCAATGGACAAAACTCATATTCGGACGCTCCATTGCAAAGGCAAATGGCTTTGGCATTTGCTGCAAGGATAACAGGGGAATGGAGTATCCTCATCATCTGGATGCAGCCCAGGATATATGTAGATGCAAACCTGCTGTTTAAAGAAATCGTTTGGACAAATCAGTCAAAGACATGGAGTTCAGGGTTATCAGTTTGCTGATGATACCCTACTCTTTTCCTCAGAACTGTATGAAGTGTAGAAATACCTGGAGGGCCTGGAATTAATGGGCTGGATATTACCTCTAACCTACAACTCTGGATGAAGGGAGCTTGGACTCTCGAAGGAATATAGCTTGAAAATTTTATTGTCTCTACTACAGTTCCCAGCCTCCAGGTAGTGGCCGGAGATCTCCTGGGATTACAACTGATCTCCAGGTGACAGAGATCAGTTCACCTAGAGAAAATAGCCACTTTGGAAGGTAGGCTCTATAGTATTATATCCCATTGAAGTCCTGCCCCTCCCTAAACCCCACTCTCCTCAGGCTCCACCCTCAAAATCTCCAGGTATTTCCCAACCCAGAGCTGACAACCCTAGACTCTCTAAGGCACTACTAGACTAGAAGCTTGCTCTTCTAGTCTGACGAACATGGATAGCCACTGAAACCATCTACCCAGAAATCTTGCTGAACTTTAAGGTGCTACTCTGAGCCTGACCTTCTGAGCACCTTTAAGGTACTACTCTGAACCGCTTTGAGCCCGACCTTCAGGTTGGGAAGAGCGGGGTAGAAATGTAATAAAATAAATAAATAAATACTGGACTCTGTTTTTTTTCCCCCTACATCTGGGAGTGATTGCAAGGCTGTTTTCCACAGAAACCCCCCCATACACACACACACACACACACTGCACACTCCATGATCCCAAAGCAGGAGCACTGAAAAACCATCCTCTCATGCACAAGCCGTTATTATGCAAAAAAAGAAAACCGACTTCCTAAATTGACAAAACATGCCCTGAAATATAAAGCTCAACTATAAGCAGAGGATACAAATGCCACTTTTCATGACAACAACAATTTCATTGGCCTTAAAAAAAAAAAAACCAACAGTGTTTATCCTGCATACCTTATTAGGACCATGTAACCCGGCATGGCTCCAAATGAATAAATTATGCAGCAAACTAAAGACAAAATTAAATAGTAGTATAACATGGTGCCACACGCCTCTTCTCTGCCACACTGGCCCAGGACTGCTGACCTGTTTCCTAATGGAAAACCCGAAGCTGGGATGCAACTGCAGTTTCCAAATACCTGCAAAAAATAGTTTGAAATCATGTCAGGATCAATTGTGGGTTGCTCCTAAATCCAGGAAATATCAGTGGAGTTACAGACTCAAGAATACTGCACTTGGATGTCAAGCTTGCATTTAACTCTGGGGAGATACTGGAAATCCCCTCCCCCAGTCTAATGGAAAGGGACGTCCCAATTCATGTGTAGAGGAAGTGACTAAATTTTGTTCGGGTAATGCTCTGTGCCCCCAGACTAGCCAGAGTTCGTCAGATCTCAGAAGCTAAGCAGGGTTAGCCCTGGTTAGTACTTGGATGAGAGACCACCAAGGAAGTCCAGAGTTGCTAAGCAGAGGCAGGCAATGGCAAACTGCCTCTGAACATCTCTTGCCTTGAAAACCCTACAGGGTCACCATACGTCAGCTGTGACTTGACAATATTCATCGGTTAATATGTATTTTTTTCTTGTTATTCAAGTTAGGTCCTTTTCAGAAAGAGCGGAATATAAATGTTTAAATAATCCCATAGTTTTAGATACTGTATATTTTAATTCTATTTTGTAATTGACATTAATATTTTAATGGATTCACCATATTCATAAATCTGAGTAGCAGACACATATAAAGTCCGCTGCTTAAAGTTGGGTCATGGCAACTAGATTTTTTTTTTAATTTTTCTTTTAATATTTAGTGAATTTTAGTTTCTTAAATATTATTCAAGAATTTTAACCAGGTATTTTCTTTTTAAAATCTATGTAATCTTTTACCTCATGGAATGGGACTTGATAGGGAAAGAGAAAAGATAGAAAAGCTCCTACAAGGAGATAATCCCTCAGTCACCTCTCAGGTAGCAAAATTTTGTATGGCTGCAATGAAAATTTGTTGCCACAGAGTAGTCTCTTAGTCCAAATGGCAGATGTAACTTGTTTGTTATTTATTTTATTTTTTTAAGTGACTTAAGACTTAACCTTTGTTGGTAAGACCATTTTAGTCCATGTATCTTGTTTTATCTGGCCAAGGGCCGCAAATAAACTATCTATCTATCTATCTATCTATCTATCTATCTATCTATCTATCTATCTATCTATCTATCTATCTATCTATCTATCTATCTACCTATCTATCTATCTACCTATCTATCTACCTACCTATCTATCTACCTACCTATCTATCTATCTATCTACCTACCTATCTACCTATCTATCTATCTATCTATCTATCTATCTATCTATCTATCTATCTTTTACCTCATGTACAGATGATACCAATGTTTTACTAGCATATGCCGCACTAATAAATCTGATTCTGATTCTAAATGTTTAATTAAACAAATTAACTAATAAATTATAAAGCTTTAAACCACTATATCCACTATAGCAGCAGTTTGCAGTCCAAGTGCCACTCTACCTCCATCTAAATCAAATCCTTACTGTATTTCTCCCAGTTCTATTCATCACATCACATCCCGCAAGGCATGCCGAAACATATGCGATTCCATTTTCTCCACAAACAGGGTCCCACACTTTGGTCGAGCACCCACAGTGGCTGTTACATTCTGCAAATAACCTTGTTTCCGAGTAGGAGACATTCTCTACCCTGGGGAAAAAATATTCAGAAAAGTGATCAAGAATACATGAAGCAATGAAATAAGCTCGAAACACATTTTTCCCCCTAAAGAGGAGTTCAGTGGTTGATCATATAACTAGGGTTGCCAGCTCTGGGTTGGGAAATACCTGACGGTTTTGGGGGTGGAGCCTGAGGAGGGAGTGGTTTGGAGAGGGGAGGGACTTCAATGCCATAGAGCCCAATTGCCAAAGTGGCCATTTTCTCCTGGAGAACTGATCTTTGCCACCTGGATATCAGCTGTAATAGCGGGAGATCTCCAGCCACCACCAGAGGTTGGCAACACTACATATAACCTAGACGTGGGATACTTCCATGTTGTGGGGCTCCTAAAGACTTGCCAGCTAATTTCAGGTATAATTTTGGCTTGGGTATACCCAAATGCACACCCCTAACCCAAACAGTTCAATAAGGGCACAGACTATACAGAAGCTTGCAAATGTGCTTTTGATGGCATTATTTGTGGCAGGGAGGCCTTGATTAGGGTTGCCAACCTTCAGGTGGTGCCTGGAATTCTCCCGAAATTACAACTGATATTCAGACGACAGAGAACAGTTCCCCTGGAGAAAATTTTGGCTCCAAATCTTTGGCATCACATCTTTGCTGTGGTCCCTCCCCTCCACAAACTCCACCCACCTGTGGCACTACCCCAAAGTTCCAGGAATTTCCCAAGCCAGAGTTGGCAACCTTGGCCTTTTTTCATTTCCAAGAGGATTATAGCAAGTACTAAAGCAGTTCCCTATGCCCCAGTATGCTCCTGAAGGTACCATTGAAAGTGTACCAGATAGGGTTTCAAGGTCCCTCTTCACCACCAGTGGGAGGTTTTTGGGGTGGAGCCTGAGGAGGGCGGGGTATGGGGAGGGGAGGGACTTCAATGCCATAGGGTCCAATTGCCAAAGTGGCCATTTTCTCCAGGTGAACTGATCTCTATTGGCTGGAGATCAGTTGTAATAGCAGGAGATCTCCAGCTAGTACCTGGAGGGCAACCCTAGTGGCAGACATAGAGGGCTTTGAGACTTCTTTGCAATTTGACATTTTAAACTAGGATCTTAATGAAGCCAGAAAAGGCAAACCCCAAAAATCCAATGGGCGGAACAAGATCTAGTCCTGATCTTCCCCATCACTAGATAACTGTTCTATTCCTTTTTTTCACAATGTATTTTCATGTATTTTATCTCCCTGTATCTTCCATCTATATGCAGAACATATCATACGGAAAGCTGGATTAGATTTAGATGAAGGTGGAGTGAACATTGGGGGAGGAACATTAACAATTTGAGATATGCCAATGATACTACATTACTGGCAGAAAACAGTGAAGACTTGAAATGACTACTGCTGAAAGTTAACAGAGGAAGTGCCAAAGCAGGATTACAGCTAAGCATCAAGAAGACAAAAGCAATGGCTACTGGGGAATTACTCAACAAGGTGGACCATGTGAAAATTGAAATTGTTCAAGAATTTCTATTTCTATTTCCACAGCCCTCCATTTGCAAGACCTGAGCAAGGCTGTTCATGACAGGACATTTTGGAGGGCATTGATTCATGGGGTCACCATAAGTCAGAGTGACTTGATAACATTTAACTCAAACATTTTCATTCTCATATGTCATTTACAGGCACTACAAGGATTATCCAAGAGAGGACATGTACCCTTCATAGGAGATCGTTAAACCAGCAACAGATGAATTTTTGCAGACCATGAAATAGGCACAGAAGTAGATGAGATATTCAGCCACAGAACTCCAAAAGGCGATGTGGGCAGCTTTGTAGGTGCTGGTTTTGAATTTCTTCATCATGAAGCCTCCCAAAAAATATCCAGCGCATATAACTGGTAGATTGTAAACCGCTGGGAGGGAGAGAAGCAAAAATCTGGTTTCAGTTGCATCCAAGATAATTTAACGGACCAAAGCTGCAGCAAACGTTCACATGTTAGCCAAGTAGAAATCTGTTGTAAATTTTGAGGAACACCACTAAATATTTCCACTGAGATGCCTTTGGCCCTGTGACAAGATCCTGGGCTGGATGAAATAATATGTTCTCCAGTTATGCCTCTGTTAGCAGAATATATTATCTAATCCAGCCCTGATGGATTCCCAAGAATCACAGGTTATACTTTTTTTTAAAAAAAGTATGTTTCTAGTCCTCATGCTTGCTAGGTATGATGGAAGGGGTTATTTTGACTAATAAGATGGTCAGAAATATTTGGCACTTGAGAGGCTTTTTGAAATACAACTTCAAAGTAATTTGTCTCTTTGTGTAGGATTTAAAAGTCAGGTTAACAACAGGAAATGTAGATGGTGACAGAATAATGGAACTGAGAAGTCTGAGATGGTTCAAGTGATATATTGTACTTCCCAATGTATCAAAAGTGTTTCACATACAAGTGTTTGAATCTTTATTTTCTACTGAGAGGGCTTTCTCCTGGCAGTCTCTGGTTTGTTTCTTAAACTTAAGTTTCTTTTACACAGTATTTCTTTATTTGTAAGAGTTATGAACATTAACATGCTTCCCCAGTTTATCTCTTAAATTGGCCTGGGATCACTCATTTCACCAGAGCTATCTCCCATTAAACTCTTAGGAATCACTCTAAAGACCTTAGAGCTATTTTCCCTAGATAACTGGTTATGGATCCTGTCCTGATTCAAAAACCCAAAATGTGCTCCTTTTCACAGCTGAGGTCCTCCACCAGACAGCTTACAGCTCACACAGGTGTTTCCAAGCTCTGTCTGTTCACTTCTCTCCCCCAGACCCATTCTCAGAATTCTGTTCGAACTTTCTGTCAGTCATGACTGAGACAACTCTTTCGAATGCAGTTGTCCATTACACTAGGACTTCCCGGTCTCCCGCTATGTCAGTTTTACCTTATGGTTTCCAGAGATTCCTAGAACTACTCTATGTCTTTTCCAGGTTTTTCCTGGAAGTGACATAGCAACATCACAGACATCACCACCTCCTAGAGTTGCCAACCTCCATGCGGTGCCTGGGATGGAAATGGAGCTTCTACGCTGTTGAAAGCTGTGATGCTCTTCATCAGTGCTGTGGTGCTCTTCCTCACCTTTATAAAACCCTGCTCATTCATTTGCCGCATTATTATCTCTTTATTTCAACATTTATACCCTGTTTTTCTTGCCTAAGCAGCTGAAAGGGTCGTCTTACCCTCTCCATTTTATGTGAACAACCACAGCCCTGTAAGTTAGTCTAAGAGAGAAGGAGTGGCCTGAGGTCATCCAGAACACCTCCCTAGAGGAGTAGGGATTCAAACTTAGATCTCCCAGAGGCTAGTTGAAAGCTGTAACCATTACACCATGCTGTCTCTCTTACAGCACACTTCCTCACCTTTTGCAAATCCTTTCTGCTAAGGGCCAAACAACATGGCATGTTTGACACAGAATCACTATGGGGACTTACATCCAGAGCTCAGCTGTGAGTTCCCCGTGGAAACTCAGTTTTTAAGCACGTGGGGCCCTGATTTGGATTAGATCATGGTATGGAGGAAAGGTGATAACATAATCAATTGCTAGGGTTGCCAGGTCCCTCTTCACCACTGGCGGGAGGTTTTTGGGGTGGAGCCTGAGGAGGGTGGGGTTTGGGGAGGGGAGGGACTTCAATACCATAGAGTCCAGTGGCCAAAGGGGCCATTTTCTGCAGGTGAACTGATCTCTATCAGCTGGAGATCAGTTGTAATAGCAGGAGATCTCCAGCTAGTACCTGGAGGTTGAAGTGCATGTGAATAGTCCCTAGCATTCACATGCACACGGGTATAAGCAGACACGCAAGCACCAAGCACCAAAAAAACCTTCACTAAAGTGCCTGAACACACACACACACACACAGTCATGCAAGCATCTCCTGTTCAGACTCCCCTCTCCCGGGCTGGAGTTCTCCCTCCCTCCTTTCCTGTTCGCAAATGAAGGGAACTCTCTTATCTGAAGGAAAGTACAGTCTGTAACTGACTAGTGAAACTGACAAGATAGGCGCGCTAGTGCTTGGGAACTGCTGACTGCTGCAATATGTATTGTTAATGCTAAGACAATGAAGAATGGACTCTCACATGTTTGTAAAGTAACCTTTAACGTAATACGTAGTTGCCTAAAGTCTATAAAGCTAACTACTTGCCTCTTGTGGGGGGGTGTCATCTCCCGCCTGCCATCTGGGTGCGGAGGTGCACACCCGGTTCTATTCTTGATCAATAAAAGAGCTGTTAGTTTCAATCAACCTCCTCTCAATTGTCTTTCATTGGACTCTATAGACAATTTTGGGTCACAACAAGGTTGGCAACCCTAGGTCCAGCTTTCTTCCCCACACCATGTTCCTCACCTGCAGGGGCCCCAGGGGGTGCACATCAGCTCCCAAGCAGCCAGCAATAGGACAAATATCTCCCTCGGCATCGTTTTGGGTTTGGAAAACAGTCTGGAGAGGGAGGCAGATGCTCCTTCTCCCCATGTACCATGGTCCAGATCCAAACTGGAGCCCGACAGGCTTGAAAACTGAATTCCCATAGGCAACTTCTCTGACTGTACGTCCTCATGCTGGTCAAACATGTCAAACATATCGCCTTGATCCTCTGGACAAGCCCAAAAGCTTACAATTACTCCACCTACTTTCAAGCACATCTCTTTCCTTTACCTATTAAAAAGATGGCATCTGATGCAGATATCCCATATTGTTGCTCCAGATATTTCGGCATAAAAGTAATCATTCCGATGTAAGCACTAAACTGCAGCATTGTGATTAATATAAAAAGCATATAAATTGGGTTGTAAAAAAGACGTTTCAGGTACGGGATGAAATCTGGAAGTGAAACCAAAAGAAGTGTTATTTGTGGTCACCTTACAACCCCTCGATCAGGCTCTTCGAAACAGAATCATAGAGTTGGAAGGAACCAGGGTCATCTAGTCCAACCCCGTGCACAATGCAGGAAATTCTGAACTACCTCTCCCCCCCACCCCCAGTGACCCATACTTCATGCCCAGAAGATGGCCAAGGTGCCCTCCCTCTCATGATCTGCCTAAGGTCATAGAATCAGCATAGCTGACAGATGGCCACCTAGCCTTAAAAACCTCCAGGGAAGGAGAGCTCACCACCTCCCAAGGAAGCCTGTTCCACTGAGGAACCACTCTAACATGTATGTTGCAAACTAGGCATTTAGGAATAGTTTTCTCTCCTGTCTTTGGCCTCGCTCACTGTGAATCAGCCTACCATGCATGACAAAAAAACCCAACATGCACAGGCCTGGTACCCTTAATTCAAGGCAGCATACAAAAGATGACATGTCTGTTCACACATTGCTCCTTCTAATGAGCAGATCTGTGGGTGCAAATCCTCCTTGGACTGCTTGAAGTTCTGAGGGAGAGGAGACCTGGTGAGCTGGGTTGTGCACATCAATAAACCCGAACCGAAAATAAACCCGAAATTAGCCATTTCGGCAATATTCAAGTTTCAGTTTTACCAAATACCAAAACCTGGGAATAATCCCTTCACTGAAGGGCCCTAGAGAGCCCATAGAATCAGTAATACTGCAGACACTTCTGGAGGGGGAAAAAGAACTGGTTACCTTAGCCACAGCTAGGTTCTGTGCAATAGCTTTTAAAGTTCCCCTTTCAAGGGTTTCCTCAAGGATGGGTCTAATTTTAAATTAGGGGATAAGTAAAATCTAATGGATTTGTATTTTTGTATTTTAAATTAATGCGCAATTGTGAACTGTGGACAATTTTATCAAGTATTTTTAGAATGGCAATGCCGTAATAAAAATCTGTTCTGTTCAACCTGGGAATAAAGCCAGGGGGCGTGGCTTAGTGGTAGAGCATCTGCTTGGCAGGCAGAAGGTCCCAGGTTCAATCTCCAGCATCTCCAGATAAAGGGACTGGGCAAGTAGGTGATGTGGAAGACCTCTGCCTGAGACCCTGGAGAGCTGCTGCCAGTCAGAGTAGACAATACTGACTTTGATAGACCAAGGGTCTGATTCAGTTTAAGGCAGCTTCCTGTGTTCAAAGCCAAAGCCAGATAGCTGATCACCGAATCAGTTGAATAGGTAGTCTCTTGACTCCACCTCGAAAAATACTCCCCAGGAGAATTTTTAAAAAGGATTACCCATTATTATTGTTATTGTTATTTATTTATTTATTTATTGCACAACCCTACTGGCGACCATAAGATGGAGGACCTTCACAGGGTTGTGTATCATTTTTAAGGAGCCTTTGTCCTCTTATAAGGGAAAGAGTTTTCTCTTAATGCTTACCTTTGGCAATTTCACTTATGTTCTGGTTGGCCTCACTCACGCTTTCCCTTTGCAGCAGTGTTCTGTTTCCCTTGGTTCCTAAATTGACATCATTTTTTTCTCCTTCCCTTGGAAGGGTCCTGGGCAAGAAGAAGAAGGGGATGGCGACCAGGAGGTTCACCCCAGCGCATAGCATAACTCCCAGCCACCAGGCCCCTACCCAGCGAGCATCAAGGAGACTCAACATCACATCCGCTGAACAGAAAAGGCAGGGAAGAGAAGGAATTAGTAGAGAACATAAGAACATAAGAAAGGCCATGCTGTATCAGACCAAGGTTCATCACGTCCAGCAGTCTTTCACATAGTGGCCAACCTGGTGCCTCTAAAAAAAAGGTAAAGGTCCCCTGCGCAAGCACCGGGTCATTCCTGACCCATGGGGTGATGTCACATCCCGATGTTTACTCGGCAGACTTTGTTTGTGGGGTGGTTTGCCAGTGCCTTCCCCAGTCATCTTCCCTTTACCCCCAGCAAGCTGGGTACTCATTTTACCAACCTTGGAAGGATGGAAGGCTGAGTCAACCTTGAGCCGGCTACCTGAAACCATCTTCTGTTGGGATCGAACTCAGGTCATAGGCAGAGCCTGGACAGCAGTATTGCAGCTTACCACTCTGCGCCACGGGGCTCTTCTAGTTGCCTCTAGGAAGCCCATAAACAAGACAACTGCAGCAGCTTCCTGCCTGGGTTCCACAGCACCTAATATAATAGGCATGCTCATCTGATCCTGGAGAGAATAGAGCCAAGTAATTGGTTATTCTCAGGGTTTACATCATCTCTTGCTGGCTATTTGAGCAAACCAACCTGCATTACTTTTGCTAAGAAGAAATCTGAATTCTGGGAAAGAAATAAAGTAGAAGCCAGAGGGCTCTGTCAAACAACAAATATCTGAAATCGGATGGTGCCTGATACAGAATAAGTCCATGGAGAGCAGCAGTAGTCCAGTGGCTAAGAGACTGAGCCTTGAACTAAAAAATACCTCATTTAAATTGCAGTGCTCTCATGCTCTGCTGCTAAGTTCTCAGGTGCTCGCTAAAGGTGGACAATCTCCTGGGGTTTCCTGCTGCTGTCCGCTGACACTCATGTGTTCGGTGGGTGGAAGCAGGCTGGCAGAAAGGGACACGAGCGATCTATGTCCCTACTTGATGATGTCATTTCCGGTGTGAAGTGGAAGTACCATGGGGAGAGCCCCATGAGAGTTTTTGGGCAAGTGGTAGAGCATCCCCCATGGTGTGATGCTGGCGCTTCCGCATTGTGATGTCATCGTGCAGGGACCCAGATCGCTACCCCCTGTACCCGCCTCCCAATACCTCCTGCCGGTTGCCAGGAGGGACCTGGCAATCCTAGGCATGACCCCTTCCTGGTACCTTTGAACCTCACAACCTCTAGAATATAGCCAAACACCAGACTGGAAAACAGTGCCTGTTACAGCTGACCACTGGCTATTACCATTGGAAATCTGAGTGACATGAACCATCTTCCTGTTGAATAATGCTTATAGATTTTGCCAGTTTAAATTGTGTCACCTAGGTCTATGAATCCGACATCCACATATAGCTGTGCACAATAGGAACCCAGCATTAAACCAAACAGCGGGCCCAGGACAGTCGCTATCTGTAGGCAGCCTAAAAGAGGGAAAGAAAAAAAGCACATAAAACTCGTCAAAACATTTTTATTCAAAAAAGGCTGTAAAGGCTTTCAAGTTTAACCCCCCACAAATGGAAGGTTATAAAGTTTAAATCCTGCCCCTGCTCCATTATAGCCTATGAGGAATCTTTCAAGGGTTCTGGGGGTGCTGTTTATTAAGACAGGGGCACCCAATTTGCAGCATAGCAGCTGGTGACACCCCCTAGAAGAACTCCCGGGTTTGGTAAAGACAGGGTCAGGGATTCCAATTTTATGGGGCCCCATTTTTCTTCCATTTGAGACGCCATAAACTTCCCTCCCCACAAAAAAAATTCAGGAACCCTGAAAATTTTCAGGTGCAATATACTCAAATCCAAATTGTCCTGAACTTTTCTTCTTTGCACACCTATTACAATTAATAAACATTGAGCTTTCCAAGCAGATGTTAGTAGTTCAGGGATTCAAATCTGAAACCTGTAGTATTAAAATTATTCAATTTGATTTTGGATGTTTAATTGATGATCCTTTATGATGTTTCATCTGCAATTAGGGTTGCCAAAGCAGCCATTGTCTCCAGGAGAAATGATCTCTATTAGCTGGAGATCAGTTGTAATAGCAGGAGATCTCCAGGTAGTACCTGGAGGTTCAAAAGAATAATTCACCAGTGATGTATGTAGGCTATGCACTAGTGCTGGTTTATTTTTGTTGCAGTACTGGAGGTTGGCAACCCTAACTGCAATGCAAGCTGCTCTTACGCAAATTTCAGTGGAAAACCAGTATGTATATTTAAAAATAGGCAAAGAAAATGCACAGCTGGTGGCCAAAAACTAAAACTGGGAGAACTGGCCCTGTAGTTTCACACCCTCCCTGTTTCCACCATCCATACACACTGAACCTTTGCACCAAAACTTTCTGCCCTCCCTCCTAAAGAAACATCCTCCCACAAAACTCGTTTGTCTAGAGGTCACAGTGAGGCCACAAACATGAACACGTGCTTTTTAAAGCTGTATGTAAATATTTTCAGGTAGCATTAGTTGGGAAATTCCCGGAGATTTTTAGGGTGGAGCCTGAGGGCAGGGTTTGGAGATGGGAAGGACTTCAATGGGGCATAATGCCATAGAGTTCACCTCGCAAAGTGGCCATGTTCTCCAGGTGAGCTGATCTCTGACGCATGGAGATCAGTTGTAATATCGGGAGATCTCCAGCCACCATTTGGAGGCTGGCAACCCTAGGTAGTATACAGTAGTATCTAGGGTTGCCAACACTGGCTTGGGGGATTACAATTAATTTCCAGGCAATAGAGATCAGCTCACCGGGAGAAAATAGATTCTGTGGAAGGTGGACTCTATTGGATTCTACCCTATTGAAGTCCCTCCCCTCCCTAGACCTTAAGAACATAAGAAAAGCCCTGCTGGATCAGACCAAGGCCCATCAAGTCCAGCGGTCTGTTCACACAGTGGCCAACTAGGGGCCTCTAGGAAGCCCACAAGCAAGACGACTGCAGCAGCACCATCCTTCCTGTGTTCCACAGCACCTATGATAATAGGCATGCTCCTCTGATCCTGGAGATAATAGGTATGCATCATTTCTAGTATCCATTTTTACCAATACCCATGAATAGCCCTCTCCCCACATGAACATGTCCACTCCCCTCTTAAAGCCTTCCAAGTTGGCAGCCATAACCACATCCTGGAGCAGGGAGTTCCACAGTTTAACTATGCGTTGTGTGAAGAAATACTTCTTTGTATCTGGTTACCTTGCCCTACTTGGGCTCTATCCCCCAAATCTCCAGGTATTTCCCAACCTTGAGCTAGCAACCCCACCTTTTACCGAGACAGACCAGGATTTAAAAGGTCAGGCCTACCGCCCTTAAATGTAGTTTCAGCATGAATGACCCAAATATGTTCTTTTAATTACACTTATATATTGCCTTTCTTTTCTAAAGGAAGCCCAGGAAATCAAAGGTTTATACAAACTTAATTTTCATAGCGGTATATATTACTAAACTCAGGCATTTGAAAGATTACCAATGTAGAGAGGAGAATTTTCGGATTTTGCGAAATCTTCCACATATGAAATGCCTAAAGGGGTGATGGGAGTTTCACCGACTCCTCGAATGATGTTTCCCACCAATACAAACACCCACATCAAGGATCCAACCTGTCTTTCACATTCTGTGAACAAAAGGAACAAGGAAAGACATCTGTGTGAAAGTTTGCACAGGTAACGAAATACTTTAATGCTGTCTATTCGCAAGAAATAAAACACTGAGAAAAGCAATGTTATATCTTCCTGGATTCCATCAAAATGAAGTTCCTGCGGTGATTTAATGTTCTATTTTGCATTCCTGGCTTCCCTAGCGCTAAGAGTTATCAGGAGGGTATTCAGAAAGATCAGGATATGGTCTGGTATAGAGTAGAATAGCCCGATTTCATCAGATCTCAGAAGCTACGCAGGGTCGGTCCTGGTTAATACATAAGAACATAAGAAAAGCCATGCTGGATCAGACCAAGTGTTGGCGATGAAGGACTTTATGCTGTCTCTTACCTCAGACTCCAGAGGGGGACTTGACTAGTGAGTCAGAGAGATAGAGGGGACAAGACACAAGGACATCCTTTTCTCTACTGCTCTGAACTATCCCTTTAACATGAAGATTGCTACTCTTAGGGAAACTTCCTTCCTGCTTCTTTTTCACTCTCCTCTCACACACAGGCCTGATCCTCCATCTTGCCACCATGAGGGAAGGACACCATGAGATCAGTTGTAGTAGCAGGAGATCTCCTGCTACTACCTGGCAGTTGGCAATCCTATTTGGGGAGTGGAGGGACTTCAATGCCATAGAGTCCAATTGCCAAAGCGGCCATTTTCTCCAGGGGAACTCATCTCTATCAGCTGGAGATTAGTAGTAATAGCAGGAGATCTCCAGCTAGTGCCTGGCGGTTGGCAACCCTACAGATGGGCCCTGGAACTCTTCCAGAATTACAACTAATCTTCAGACAACAGAGATCCATTCCTCTTTGGAATTTGTATTAGTATTTGTTTTGGAACTTCGTTCTAATTGTATATTTGTTGCATTAGAAGTGGCTTTGTTTCTAATGTTCTAATACATTACTCTAACTGCAAGTTTTGCATCGTGACTCTCCTGATTTGGATATTTCTGTTTAAGTGCCATATTTTGAATTCTACACTCCTGTAAGCACTTATTAGCTGTTTTTTGAATACAACCTCCAGGTAGTAGCAGGAGATCTCCTGCTATTACAACTGATCTCCAGTTCACCTGCAGAAAATGGCTGCCTTTGGCAATTGGACTCTATGGCATTGAAGTCCCTCCCCTCCCCAAACCCCACCCTCCTCAGGCTCCACTCCTAAAACCTCCCACCGGTTGTGAAGAGAGCCCTGGCAACCCTACTTATTAAGCCTAGCAGTCTAGTTTTCTTAACACAAATTTACCAGCCAAGATAGCTACACAAAAAGAGAAATAAGAGTAAATACTGAATAGTGAGGGGAACCTCACCTTCTGAGCTTTGTTCAGTAGGCATGGTATGATTGGCAAGGCAAACCGCCGTGAATGAAGAAGAATTTTCTGATAAAGAAGCAGCATTTTCATACTGGTACCTGTGGAGAAGAAAATAAAAATAAAAAATATATATGGAATGACAATAGGGTGCCTTTGGTTTCTTTTCCCAGGATCTAATGTTATTAAGTGCCCTGACATGGATAGCCCAGGCTAGCCGGATCTTGTCAAATCTCAGAAGCTAAGCAGGGTTGGTCCTGGTTAACATGGATGGGAGACCACCAAGAAATACCAGGGTCGCAATGCAGAGGAAGGCAATGGCAAACCACCTCTGTTAGTCTCTTGCCTTGAAAACCCCATAAGGGGTCGCCATAAGTTGGCTGCGACTCGACAGCACTTTACACACACAATATTACTAAGCATTTTCAGAAGTGGGAAAACTCATGAAAAGAACTTAAAAGCAATAAGTTACAATTACTCTGGAGTGGTCAAACAAATGAAACTTCTGGGGAATGTTTGTGTCACTTGAAGGGAAATATGCAAAGAGTGTGCACTAGGGAAAACATTTGTGTACAAAACTGCAATTCAGCCTCACACGCAAGTCCTTTTCAGATGTTAGAGTCGCATAATGGGAGTTACTAACTGTGCACTGATTTTACCGATTTGCATGGCTGCCACATAGTCTGAACAGGGTCAATGTGCGTATTTACCAAGCACATTCAGCTCCAATACGAGGGTTGCCAGCTCTGGATTGGGAAATACCTGGAGATTTTGGGGGGTGGAACCTGAGGAGGATAGGGTTTAGAAAGGGGAGGGACTTCAATGGGGTATAATGTTGTAGAGTCCACTTTCCAAAGCAGCCATTTTCTCCAGGTGAACTGATTGCTGTCGCCTGGAGATCAGTTGTAATCCCAGGAGAACTCCAGCCACTACCTGGAAGCTGGCAACCCTATCCGATACTTACAAAATGATCACTGAATTTTCCAGGGTGTGGAAGTTAATCATCTCAATCCAAAAGGAAGAAATAGATGATCCTAAAGAAGGTGGTTCTTTTCTCAGCCGTCAATCCAACTCTGTAATACAGGGCCACGCTAGTGGGAGGAGGATCTGAGTCTGGCAATTTGCCCCAGTGCCCATCAGTGCTTCACAGGACAGCAGGAGAAAATGAGGGAGATATATGTAGGCATGGGGAAGGGACTGTGGCTCAGTGGTAGAGCCTCTGCTTGGCATGCAGAAGGTCCCAGGTTCAATCCCCGGCATCTCCAGTTAAAGGGACTAGGCAAGTAGGTGATGTGAAAGACCCCTGCCTGAGACCCTGGAGAGCTGCTGCCAGTCTGAGTAGGCAATACTGACTTTGATTGACCAAGGGTCTGATTCAATATATGGCAGCTTCATGTGTTTCATGCCGGCATAGGGTTGCCACCTCTGGGTTGGAAAATATAGGGTTGCCAGATACCCTTGCTTTGGGGTCCCTCTCCCTGGCACTGTTCAGCTGACTGGCAGGGGGCTTACCAGCAGCAAACTGAGACCTAACCTCTGTCATTGGGGATGTGTCAACACCCCTTCCGGTGCACACTGGAAATGACATCATCACATTGCTGGTGCTATGGGGATGTTCTGGTATTTGGGCAAAAACTCTATGGTAGAAGCTGTTTTTACCATGGATTTTTTTTGCCCAAATACCAGAGCATTCCCACATTGCTGGTGACGCGATGACGTTACTTCCAGTGAGTGCTGGAAGTGATGTCAATGCATCATTGGTGACAGAGGCCTAGGCCTCAGTTTGCTGCTGGTAAGTCATCCTGCTGTTCAGCTAAATGGTGCCAGGGAGAGGGGCCCCAAAGCAGGGGTCCCAGGAAATACCTGGATATTTTGTGAGCAGAGCCTGAGAAGGGTGGGGTTTGGGCAGGGGAGGGACATCAGGTACAATGTCATAAAGTCCACCTAGGGTTGCCAGGTCCCTCTTCACAACCAGCGGGAGGTTTTGGGGGCAGAGCCTGAAGAGGGGAGGGTTTGGGGAGGGGAGGGACTTCAATGCCATACAGTCCAATTGCCAAAGTGGCCATTTTCTCCAGGGGAACTGATCTGCATCGGCTGGAGATCAGTTGTAATAGCAGGAGATCTCCAGCTAGTACCTGGAGGTTGGCAACCCTAAGTCCACCCTCTAAAGCAACTAGGGCTGTTGAAAAAAAAATTCGGTAAAATTCGGGTTCGGCAATATTTGGCCCATTCTGATTCGGAAAACGCCGAAGTCCAAACTCCCCCGCTTCAGATCCGTGAAATTCGGCGCGAATGTAAAGTTCTGGAAAAAAATTCGGCCGAATAATACCGTTTAAAACACATTCGCGCCCTTCCTCGGCTCCGGGGGGGGGCACTTTTTGAGGTGGACGTTCAAAACTTTCAACATAGCTTTAGGTGGCCCTTCTTGAGAGAACCCCCAAGTTTGGTGATGATGGGGGCCAGGGGGGTGAGATATGGAGCCCGGAAGGGGTCCCCCCCCCACCTATATGCCCATTGAAAAGAATAGAAATAGACCGTCTGGGACTCTGCATTTGCAAAACCATGCAATGCATGCAACATTTGACCATAGCAACCACTTTCTCCAGGGGAACTGATCTATATACACAGATATATTACTATCGTATGCAGAGAAACTATCAAGGTAGGCACAGTGAAGAGGATACATATGGAAGCAAACAGAGACTCACCTTCCCATCAGAAAATGAGGCAGCCCTATCAAAAAACACCCCAAGGCCATAACTGTGCAACCCACAGCAATCAGGCGAGGTCTATGACATTTTGCTCCCAGGTAACTCACAAAGGCAATCACCAGCAAGTTACCTGCAGACAGAAAGAATACAGAGAATGAACATGTTTGGGAGACAAGGCTTGGAGCTTTGGTGTCGTCCCCTCAATCTTGTGCCTTCCCTCTCCAAAAATGCATGTTACCTTTCATCAACATGGTATGCAGCTAAAACTAGAGGAACTGAACATTTTAAAACAGTCAATCTAGCTTGGTGTTATCTGGCCCAGGGGCCCCCAACCTTGTTGAGCCTGTGGGCACTTTTGGAATTTTGAGAACATTTAATGGGTGCCTCCGTAAAATGGTCCCAAGGGAGATGGAACCAGTTGCAAAATGGGTGCCATATACGGCTGCCCGGTACCTTCCTGCCGGAGGATTTTTCCAGTGGGTTTTCAGAGGTTATGGCTACAGGGTCCCATGCAATGCTGCCCAGGCACCAACGGAGTCTGCCACCGGCATCCAGATGTCCGCAAAGGCCACAGCAGCATCCCGGGAGGCATTCCCAGGGTGTCATGGCACTGGCTGGGGGGGGTGCCGTTAGGCGGCCTTTTCGGGGGGCCGAGATATGCCACCTTTTAGGTGATGAGGGTTGCACAGGTTTTTTGCACCAGGCAGAGGTTTCGGCGCTGCTGTGTTGCCTCCTAAGCCCGGCGCAGGCATTCCACTCAGGAACGCACGGTAAGAGACTCTAAGGTGGAGTTCTGAACTGCAGATCTCAAACCCATCAAAGGATTGGATCCAGAGTAAATTTTCCATCAGGGAACAGAACTGCCTCCCCTTCCCAGTGCAGCCCAAATGCTGTTCCCAGGCCCTAGAGGACCCTGAGGAGTGGCATCGTAGAAGGTGTGAAGCTGGAAGGGGAAATCAACAGAAATTGCCAATGTAGCTTAGATCCAGCCCGAGAACTGTAACAACCGGCATACCCATTTCAAAGCTGCCACTAATAACGCCAACTAGTGAAGTGGGGATGTTGAACCGCCGTTCGATCTGTGTGAGCATACTGTTTATGTAAGCCCCGGACATGGTCTTGCTCAGATAGGCAAAAAATAATGCCAGGAGAAAAACCTAAAAGAGAATTAAGAAAACCCATTTAATCAACAACAGGAGACTGCTAAAGAGCATTAAAGTCGAATGTCAAATTTCTGATCTCCAGGGCTGAAAAACGAATGGCCTGAGGAATAATCATGGTTTCCATGGGAAGCCATCAACAAACATCATTCCTGTGGTGAGTGATTCCTACCCTGTTCACAATATCTGCAAATTCACACTATGATTCTTTCAACCATGGCTCGTAAGACTTTGGGAAGGGACCATGGCTCAGTAGTAGAGCAACTGATTGGTGGTGGAAAGTGTTGTCGAGTCGCAGCCAATTCAGGATGACCCTGTCGGGTTTATAAGGCAAGAGAAGGTCAGTGGTGGTTTGCCATTGCCTGCCTTGGTATATCAACCCTGGACTCCTTTGGTGGTCTCCCAGCCCAGTATTAACCAGGGCTGACCCTGCTTAGCTTCTGAGATATGACAAGATTAGGCTAGCCTGGGCCATCCCAGTAACTCATTGGTAGAGCAACTGATTTGCATGAATATATTTCCAGTATCAGAGTATTTCCATTTGAAAGATCTCAAGAATCAGCTCCTGGGAAAGCTTTACTCTGCTTGAGATCATTCATAGCTGATACCAGTCAGGAGGCTAGCCTGATCTCATTAGTTCTCAGGAGCTAAGGAGGGTTGGCCCCGGCTAGTATTGGGATGGGAGACCACCAAGGAATACCAGGGTCATGATACTAGGGTTGCCAGCTCCAGGATGGGAAATACCTAGATATTTTGGGGGTGGAGTATGATGAGGGCAGGGTTTGGAGAGGGGACAGGCTTCAATGTCCTAGAGTACAGGTGCCAAAGTGGCCATTTTCTCCAGGGGAACTGATTTTTATCGCCTGGAGATCAGTTGTAATAGCGGGAGATCTCCATCCACCACTGGGAGGTTGCCAACCCTATGCGACATAGTGGCAGGCAATGGCAAACCAGCTCTGAACATCTCTTGCCTTGAAAACCATAGGGGGGTCATCATAAGTCAGCTGTGACTTGACAGCAAATATATATATAAGTTCATGCATGGGTTTGTGAAGATTCACAAAGTAGTTAAGGCATATGATGATGTGAGACCTTACAAATGTTACAATTGGCCGTGACTGACAGCAGTAAATGTTAGAGATGAGTAGAATAATCATGGTTTATTTGTTTGTCTGTTTGCTTTTGTTGTTTGTTTGTTATATTTTAATCCTTGGCGGCTAACAACATAGAATTACAAATGAAGTCATAAATATACAAATAAGTAAGACATTGGATTATCAATAAACAACAATGGCGCCTTGATGATGGCTCTCAGATGATGGTGGTCCCTGGCCCATGATGTATCCAGCTGTCCTCAACCAGAGCCAGGGTTTTTTCAGCCCTGGCCCCACTCTGGTGGAACACTCTGTCAAATGAGGCCCAAGCCCTGTGGGACACGGCTCAGTTCAGCAGGGCCTGCAAGTAGGGTTGCCAGGTCCATCTTCACCATTGGTGGGAGGTTTTTGGGGCGGAGCCTGAGGAGGGCAGGGTTTGGAGAGGGGAGGGACTTCAATGCCATAGAGTCCAATGGCCAAAGCAGCCATTTTCTCCAGGGGAACTGATCTCTATCAGCTGGAGATCAGTTGTAGTAGCAGGAGATCTTCTGCTATTACATGGAGGTTGGCAACCCTACCTGTAGGGAGATGTTCTGCCAGGCCTACAGTTAGGATTGCCAGCTCTGGGTTGGGAAATATCTGGAAATTTGGGGGGTGGAGCCTGAGGAAGCTGGGGTTTGGAGAGGGGAGGGACTTCAACGCCATAGAATCCAATTGCCAAAGCAGCCATTTTCTCCAGGGGAACTGAATTCTGTTGCCTGCAGATCAGTTGTAATAGCAGGAGATCTCCAGCCACCACCTGGAGGTTGACAATTCTACCTACGGTTGAGGGCAGCAATGGTTTTACGTTGACCAGTCTCCTCTGCTGGACCCTTCTAGTGTTGTATCCCCAGCTGCTTCCTGCTGTGTCCCTTGTGTGCTTTTGGTTATCTATAAGAGGAATTTAGATGCCATCTTTTAAGCAACCTTAGATAGTTTTAACTACCCTAGATCTTAATTACTAATTTATTGTGAAATATTATGTCTATGGTTAGAGTTGCAAAACCTCCAGGTCCTAGCTGGAGATCTCCTGCTATTACAACTGATCTCCAGCCAATAGAGATCAGTTTCCCTGGAAAAAATGGCCACTTTGGCAATTGGACTCTATAGCATTGAAGTCCCCCCTCCCCAAACCCCACTCTCCTCAGGCTCCACCCCCAAAATCTCCCGCCGATGCCAAAGAGGGACCTGGCAATCCTATCTATGGTTGATTTTAATGATTTATTTATATGGTTGTCCTGAGAGTGACCTTGGTTGGGGGAGGGCAGCACAGAAAATCAAATAAAGAAACAAGCAAACAAATAATTAATATCATAGAATAATCATAGAATCATAAAGTTGGAAGGGACCACCAGGGTCATCAAGTCTAACCCCCTGCATAATGCAGGAAATTCACAACTACCTCGCCCCCCCCCGCACACCCCTAGTGACCAGAAGATGGCCAAGATGCCGTGTGCTTCCGATGTTAGTAGGGCAGCAAAGAGATTTTCAGGAGACAAAGTTCAAGGCAAGCTCCAAAATCCCACTAGTAAGCATATTCATAAATGTATCGCAAAATCATCCCAGTTAATAAGAGCCACAGCTATGCTGTTTGCACCTTCAAACAGTCACCTTTCGAGTGATTTGTTCCTTCGGCATGCCTGGGCACAGCCAAGGCGAAGGCATAGCTGGGGCCTGGTGGTTGCCTCTGAGAGCAGAGCCAAAGGCAGAAGATTTATGTGAATGGATACAGGCTGATCGAGAGGAATGCTGCGGCTACGCTCCGTCTATTGCTTCCGACTCATGGCAACCTTATGAATCAACGTCCTCCAAAACGTCCATTCTTTAACAGCCCTGCTGAGGTCTTGCAATCTGAGGGCCATGGCTTCCTTTATAGAGTCAATCCATCTCTCGTTGGGTCTTCCTCTTTTCCTGCTGCCCTCAACTTTTCCTAGCATGATTGTCTTTTCCAGTGACTCTTGTCTTCTCGTATTGTGACACTCTAGTGCAGGGGTAAAAGCGGGTCAGAGGAGTGGAAATCTGATGAAGCAGAGAGCTTGCCAGGTCCCCCCGTCCATCGGCAGGAGGTTTTTGGGGCCGGGGCTGGGGTAATCGGCTGCGCACAATACGATCACATCACTTCTGGTTTATCCCCGGAGGCGCCGCATCGTCATGGCTGCTTTAGCACTCAAACCTCCAAAACTCTGGAAGTGACCTGACATGATCACATCATGCATGTGCGTGCGATCCCCGCTCCAGAGCAGCCTGGTGGATTGGTGAGCAATTGCCCGCCGAAACTACCCATGAGGCAACCCTAGCGAGCTTTCTAGTGTATAGGTTAAACCAGGGGTACATACCCTTGTAGAAAGGATGGGCATTTTTGGAATTCTGAGAACATGTAGCGAGGACCACAACAAAAGGACACCCTGCTGGAAACTCCTACACCACCCATCCCTCACCCTAAACTGGGCAAAATTCTATAGTTGGTTCACAATCTTTATCTTTGTATATGTGTGTTGCCCTTCTCACTGCCCTCCCGAAACGGCTTCCCATCTACTCTTGTTTAATAGAAAAACTGGCCTGGAAGTAGTAGAAATAGGGTTGTCAGGTCTCTCTTCACCACCGGCAGGAGATTTTGCGGGTGGAGCCTGAGGAGGGTAAGTTTGGGGAGGGGAGGGACTTCAATGCTATAGTGTCCAATTGCCAAAGCGCCCATTTTCGACAGGTGAACTGATCTGTATCGGCTGGAGATCAGTAGTAAAGCAGGAGATCTCCAGCTAGTATCTGGAGGTTGGCAACCTTAAGCAGAAACAAAGTTACAAAACACTAATCTCAGATTAAATCCCATATAAAGAGGTCAGGAAAATCTAGCACAAATTAACTTTAATCCCATTAGTTCCACTTGCAGACCACAGACAGATAGTTAAACTGGTATCTTGCACAAAATTAATTGTGCCATTGTTCCCTGACCTCATTTGATCACTATAGTCTCCAATTCCTTCTTGCAGCAAGAAAAAAACATAATTATTGCTAAAAGCAAGACTGTTCCCTTAAAGAAATCTGATAAAGTGTGCTTTCCCTGCCCCTCATTTTCTCAGGCATTATGTTCAGCTGGAAGGGGAAAGAAAGAATGCCACTAGGCATTCAAATGAGCACCAAGATCTCGGCACAGTACATTCAGGAACTAGGGTTGCCAACCTCCAGGTACTGAAACACAAAAAGTAGCACTATGACCTAATCAAGGTTGTACACCGGTAGAATTATACATAACCCAATAGGTACAGAATGCAATACAATATATTTCCTTCAAACAACAGAATAAACATATATTCAACCTATCTAAGTACCTAACTAACAAACCACAAGTACAAAATAGCTGCATAAATACATGCAGATACAAAATAGTCGTATGAATGTCATGCTTTCAACATATACAAACTATAACTGGAGCAAAAAAAGGTAAGATTGCTAACTTGTATATTTACAAAGATTTAGATCTTAAAAATAGAGTTAGGTTGTAGTCCCATCGGGATGATGACTGTGATATCCAATTCTTGCTGCTGTTCCCTCCGAAGATTTAAAGGGGCAGAACGCATGAAAGTATCAGACCAGAGTATGGTTTGGCAAACTCACGATCCATCACGTGATGTATGGATGGAAGATAAAAAATGTGAGATAGGGCAGGATCCAGTTAGCCTATTTCAAAATCAACTTTTCTTCAGTAGCACTGAGCTCATTATAAGGATCATCGTATCACTATTACAATCAGAGGATCGAATTGGCGATGCTGCTTCCAGTCAGGGAATACTTCCGCAAGCTTGTGGTATCTATAATAATGTCTTGGAGGTGCGCTTTCACAGCCTTCCGTTTCAGGCGGAAGAGCTCAGTTAGTTAGGTACTTAGATAAGTTGAATATATGTTTATTCTGTTGTTTGAAGGAAATATATTTTATTGCATTCTGTACCTATTGGGTTATGTATGTGTACAACCTTGTGTACAACCAGGTGTACAACCTTGATTAGGTCATAGTGCTGCTTTTTGCGTTTCAACCTCTAGGTACTAGCTGGAGATCTCCCGCTATTACAACGGATCTCCAGCCAATAGAGATCAGTTCCCCTGGAGAAAATGGCCGCTTTGGCAATTGGACTCTATGGCATTGAAGTCCCTCTCTTCCCCAAACCCCGCCCTCCCCAGGCTCCACCCCAAAAACGTCCCGCCGGTGGTGAAGAGGGACCCGGCAACCCTAACTGGAACATTCACAAGGCCGTCATTCCAAAATCTTCCCAGCCCTCCTAATTAGCTTGTGATGGAAGCCAATTCTGGAAAAATGGTGCCGTTAATAGCTGTAATTTGTTTCATTGTTGAATTTTAGAAGTTTGACCCCTTAAGGAGACTGTAGTCTGTTGCTGGGAAGGCTAGATCCTGGAGTTACCACTTACCATGTGGGGGGGGGGCAATCCTCAACTTTTGCCACCACCGCATGCTGGAACTTTCTCCTTTGCCTGCCACTATTTAACTTCAAGATGACTGGGGAAGGCCCTGGCAAACCACCCCGCAAACAAAGTCTGCCTTGGAAACGTTGGGATGTGACGTCACCCCATGGGTCAGGAATGACCTGGTGCTTGCACAGGGGACCTTTACCTTTACTTTTTATTTAACTTCAAAACACATTCAGCCCTTGTTTCTTGTAGCTGTTGTTGCAATCTGCAGCCCCTGATGCAGGTCTCACATTCCGACTTTTAGCTCTGTATTCCTCCCCTCAAAAAACCCTGCAGCTATTTTTGAAGCTTCTTCATGACATTTAGGGTTGTCAGCCTCCAGGTAGTAGCTGATCTCCTGCTATTACAAGTGATCTCCAGCCGACAGAGATCAGTTCACCTGGAGAAAATGGCTGCTTTGGCAATTGGACTCTATGGCATTGAAGACCCTCCCCTCCCCAAACTCTGCCCTTCTCAGGATCTGCCCCAAAAACCTCCCGCCGGTGGCGAAGAGAGGCCTGGCAACCCTCATGACATTGCCATGCAATAGTTTACCTCCTGTGTTTTTCCCTGTCTCGTGGGCCATTTCTCCATGCTAGAGTTGTCAACTCTGGCTTGGGACATTCCTGGAGATTTAGGGGTGGAGCCTAGGAAGGACAGGGTTTCGGGAGAGGAAGGAACTCAGTGGGGTACAATACTATAGAGCCCACCCTCCAAAGCATCCATTTTCTCCAGGGGAACTGATCTCTGTAGTCTGGAAGTCAATTGTGATTCCAGGAGACATCCAGGCCCCAACTATGAGCCTGGGGGAGGGTGGAGTACAAACGCAATAAATAAGGTTGCCACGTCCCTCTTCGCAACCAGTGGGAGGTTTTGGGGGTGGATCCTGAGGAGAGTGGGGTTTGGGGAGGGGAGGGGCTTCAATGCCATAGAGTCCAATTGGCAAAATGGCCATTTTCTCTAAGTGAACTGATCTCTATCGGCTGGAGATCAGTTGTAACAGCGGGAGATCTCCAGCTAGTACCTGGAGGATGGCAACCCTAGGAATATAAAAAATAAAAAATTATCCTCTCATGGAAGCCTCAGTAACAATCCATTTGTGTCCAGCTTGCATTAAAAAACAAGAAAACCTCTGCGACCATTGAGGATACATTTCTAGCACTAGTAATACAAGCTGCTGTTTGAAAATAAAGCATCTGTGAGGCTATTCTGGAGAAAACAGGGGTCCTGTTTCCAGCCAGTGTTCACCAGCATTGGCAGCGGTTCCTGTTTTCCCCAAAAGAATTTATTTGATCTTGGTGTCTACAGTGATGGTGGTCAAAACACCTGATCTTTTTACAGTGCAATCCTAAGCAGAGTTACACCCTTTAAAATCTATTGAATTCAATGGACTTCGAAGGGTGTAACTCTGCTAAGGACTGCACTGCTATAATTTTCCCCGTTGTGGTTCTGCATAAGCCATGTGTGAAAGAGGATGGAAGAAGCTGGAAAGCGTTGTGGGATGCTCAACTATGTGCCTACACGGAGTTCCACATTGTGTGTGATTGACCCTTCAGGGGCTACCAGAGGAATGTTATCTCCTTCATCACTTAAAAGCTTACTCAACAGACACCCACAGAATAGGGTTGCCAACCTCCAGCTAGTGACAGACTAAGATAAAGTGCAGCACGAGGGCTCAGATTGGAAACTGAAAATGAATATGCTTGTATGATGTACACTTAATAGCAATTTAATAATATTCAAATTAAAAGTATGCAAAGACATAAGTATAAGCAACAGAAAAACCAACCAACCATTAAAATAATGTAGAGACTGATCAATTCTCAGTATTGCATGTAATAACACAACATAGCCTCATTGCTATTAATTACATACAATGAAATATAAACTTGAAACAAAAAAATTAATGTGACCGAATTTAACAAAAAAATGTAACTGTTAATTCACAGTATTAAACCAACTGCATAAATGTGCTATCAGAGATTCTTAAGAGAGAATGTACAATGGAACCGCACAGTTGTTGCTACCCCAGTCCCTGTGTAAGGCACGGAGAATGTGCAGCGCAGAGGGCGTGTCGCCTCAAGGCAGGGAAAACCCCAGAGCTGAAAGGTGGTTCTTGCGGGGGCAAGAGAGCTGTCTCGAGTTGATTCTGGTCTAGTAGGGGGTCGTGTGTGGGGACGTGTAACCGGTCAGGACACGTTTCGGTGGCTTCCTCAGCTCCTAATTAGTTCTAATTCTGTGGTGCCGGCTTCTCTTTCATGAATTATTTTTAGCCGTCTGGGTGATTTCCAGTCCAGTGATAAGGACCGTATATATTGATTATGGCGAATTGCCTCACAAGGAAGATCTCGGCAGACTGCCTCTCTCAGATTAACTGAGTAATGGGTGAAAGTAGTAGTAGTAGTAGCTGGAGATCTCGTGCTATTAGAACTGATCTCCAAGCGATAGAGATCAGTTCACCTGGAGGAAATGGCCGCTTTGGCAATTGGACTCTTTGGCATTGAAGTCCCTCCCGTCCCCAAACCATGCCCTCCTCTGGCTCCACCAAAAAAAAAAACCACGCTGGAGGTGAAGATGGACCTGGCAATCCTAACACAGAATCAGCTACATGTTTGTTTTTAATTGACCCAGAGAATTGGAATTAGAATTGCAGTACCTTCAGCTTGGATATACAAAAGATGTCAGTTAGCTTCCTCGTGCCTTCCACTTTGCTCTTTGAATGGGCCATGGAATCGTCCTTGTGGTTATCTGTATTCGTCCCACTGGCCTTTTAAAAGAAGAAAACAAACATGTCGATAATAATGAAACTAACTTCGAAAATTGCCATTCTGTTTTTATGCTCTCTTGTAAATGTTTGTATGCTCATTGGTAAAACACCCAAAACCAAACAAAAGCATTCAATTTGGGATCTGCACAGCAATTGCATTCAGGATCAGCTCACTGAATTTTGTTCGGCTTCCTTCATATTGTGATAGCCCACGCTCAGATGGGTTGATCGGTTTGGCAGTTGTTTACTTGTGATGCACTGGGAAATATAATCCAATCTGTAACTACTCCAACAATTAAGACGAAATTCTCAGGGATTATACCCCTCACGCAAGGAGTTCTTGTATTTTACAAGTGCCACTTCCCCATACATCCACACACCACTGTCTAATGACAGACATTTTGCTAGTGAGCGAAAAAGTGTCCTCAAATCTACATTCTGGGTTGGATTCCATCTAAAACATCCTGTGAAGAAGGCTTCTGCAAACAGAAGTCTGACTCCCCATCCTCTCTACGACCTGAAATGTCCCCCAAAATGCAGATGCTGAGGTTACAATGGCTATTGTGGGGGTTGCTAGGCAACCACAATATTGCCAGCCTTGAAACGGTTTCTGTTAGTAAAAGGCAAGAAGGAAGGCCCTTTCCAGGGCTACTTTAGCCAACCCTGCTACCCTCCGTCCTGCCCTGTAAGGAAGACGCATTGGGGTTAGGTCCGGCAGCAACCAATGAGCAAATTGCTACCGTGCAACTTGCATGACATCCAGATGAGGCAGTGGCTACCAGATGACTTGATGCTACACAACTGGCCTTGGCTCAGCAGAAGCCTACGCACTTGGCCAGGCCCAGAAAGGGATACCACACAACTCACCTGAGCAAATTGCTACCACACCATGTTAGCAACTTGGCCAGACTTTTCCCAGGGAGAGGCTGCCAGGGGGAGGAAAGAAGGGAAAGTTGAGCGCCTGTGTGGTTTAGTGGTTAGAATGTCAGACTAGGAACTGAGAGACCCAGTTTCAAATCCCCACTCTGCCATGGAATCGTGCTGGGAGACCTTAGACTAGTCACTTTCTCTCAGTCTAATCTACCTCACAGAGTTGTTGTGAAGATAAAATGGAGGAGAGAGCAATGATGTAAACTGCTTTGGGTCCCCATTGGGAGGTATGGTGGAGTATAAATGAAGTAAGTATGTAAAGCTGAAGACCTGGGGGAGGCAGATAAAAGAAAAAGTTAGTTGGTGAGCAAGAAGAAGAGAAGGAAGCAGGGAGAGGAGAGAGGACATGGGAGCTGCCAGGAGGAGAGGAAAAAAGAAAATGGTGTGGGGAAGGGGTTACAGGGGGACACACCTTGCAGGTCTCTTGCTTGCTAAAATATAATTCACACACATCCTGAGAATTCTGTCCCTGCCAACTCCGTATAAACAGCATTGGGTCCCCCCCCCAAAGTAGCACTTATGCAATTTTGCCTCTTCTCACAGAGCAATCTGGTAAACAGAGCTGCCTTTGTAATCCTTGTACTTTGCTACCATTGCATCATTTGATCGTGCAATACAAATTTAAAAACCACATTCCGGGATCAACATCAACAGCATGCAACCGGACAGCCCCAGGTAGCCACTGAGGCTGTTAGGTACTGAAATCTGAATCATCCCAATTTTTTTAAAGTAAGTTTCTAGCTCTCAGGGCAGGAAGATGAATATGCAACTGCAACATTTCTGCATACCCCATTGTAACATTCTCTCTACCCCCACCCCTCTACAACAGGTCAGATTTTTCTTCCCGTCCTCTTTGCTCTAATATCCCCCTGGCTCCAACCTTTCTGTCCATACCTTGGTGATCCCCTTAAAGGGAACTGAATTGGCCTTCCTCCTCAAATCTAACACATCCTGGAATTTCCTCTGGGATAAAGGCACAGCAGTCTTACGTACCAGCAGATCTTTCAACAGAGAGGCAAAGCAGGGCAAAGCAGGAGCGGGGAAAAAGGAACAGCCTTGAATGTACTATTTTGTAAGCAGTCTGTGAAACCTTTTGTTTTATTCATCGGCCACTTGGTGAGCAAGCGAAAAGGAGAGAAGTTGAGCCAAATCAAGTTGAAGAAGCCAGAAAACTGCCCTGACCCTCCAGTGGACGCTCGTATCGTTCTCCTTTACAATCATCCAAACAACTGAGTACAATTCTATGTGGAGGGATCACCCACCTTGACGCCATCGCTGACAGCAGCTTCGGTCTCCATCTCAGACCCAGAACAGACCATACACTACCTGTCAGAGTTCACTGCTCTCTTTTTTTTCTGGCTGAGCCTGTGAAAGACCAGGTCTCTAATTCCCTAAGCAATGTTAATCCTTGCAGGTCTTTGGTTACCTTGATTTCGGGCCAGTCCAGAGGCAATTAACTCCTGATAGGACCCAAATATCACCAGCCTCATGGCAGTTAAAGGCTACCGATGGGAATTGTGGTGAGCATGATGGATAACAGTTCTCTGTGTGTGGCTACCCTAACAAAGCCAGCGTGCTGTAGTGGTTAAAAGCAGTGGTTTGGAGTGGTAGACTCTGATCTGGAGAACCAGGTTTGATTCCCCACTCCTCCACATGAGTGGCGGACATTAATCTGGTGAACCGGGTTGGTTTCCCCACTCCTACACATGAAGCCAGCTGGGTGACCGTGGACTAGTCACAGTTCTCTCTGAACTCTCTTAGCCCCACCTACCTCACAGGGTGTCTGTTGTGGAGAGGGGTGATTGTAAGCTGGCTTGATTCTTCCTTAAGTGGTAGAGAGTCAGCATATAAAAACCAACTCTTCTTACTATTCTACTACTAACAAGACTTTCAGAGCCTGGTACATTATTTCACAAAGTTCCAGAGTCCAGCAGCACCTTGGAGATTTATTCCAGCACAGATAGTACAAGTGCAGGACAACGGATCAGGAAATGCAACTGATGTAATGCACTTGTTAGTCCAGAGGTCCCCAAAGTTTTTAAGCCCTCAGTCACCTTTGGAATTCTGAAACAGCATGGTGGATGTGTTGGAAAATCTCTGGAGCCTAATTTGAGTGACAGAGGGTTCTTTCCTCCTCCAGAATCACCCCCTCCCTTCTGTTGACAGTTACTGTAACTAACTGATGCTGCTAACTGCCACTGACAACTGCCTGACTGTCTGTCTCAAACTCTCTCATGATGTTACACTGTTTTAGTTAAGATGAGGTAAAAGTTACAGAAACCTCTTAAAGAAAATGTCATTTGTTTTGAAATACTTTACGAACGTTTATTAAAACAGTTTTTCTTAAACATTTTGTCCATGTGCTATTCAGAATTCCTTCACATTAATAGAATTGGCTGTTTAAGGACTCTGCCTTTAAAATGTGGAATATCCTGCATTTAGTAAGTGCTGGGATATTACCCCACAAGAAGGGACTGGATTATTTTTCCTTTTCCTCACCCAACAGGAAGCCCCCCCCCATCACCTTAATATGATGAGGGGGTTTGCATGTGTCAGCGAAGCTGGGTGCAATACCATCAGAGGTCTAGATTCTGTCAAGAGGCTAAACTCCTAGCATAGTCACTCAAGGCAGAATGGTCACAGCTGAGACACCAGACTATGATGCGTCCAACAAGAGATCTGTTGCACAAGATCAAAGAAATCAAAGGGAAATTTAAAGCACAGTTAAGCAGGCTGAAAGAGCAACATGGAAACACATTAAAAGGTAAAGGTAAAAGTCCCCTGTGCAAGCACCGGGTCATTCTTGACCCATGGGGTGATGTCACATCCCGATATTTTCTAGGCAGACTTTGTTTACGGGGTGGTTTGCCAGTGCCTTCCCCCGTCATCTTCCCTTTACCCCCAGCAAGCTGGGTACTCATTTCACCGACCTCGGAAGGATGGAAGGCTGAGTCAATCTTGAGCCGGCTACCTGAAACCAACTTCCGTCGGGATCGAACTTTCAGGTCGTGAGCAAAGCTTTGGACTGCAAAACTGCAGCTTACCACGCTGCGCCACATTAACTGAACATAAAATTGGACCCCTCCAATGTTCACCAAACTTAGGGGTTCATGCAAGGAGAGTCCCTTGAAGCTGCCCTGAAAATTTGGGAACTCTACCTCCAAAAATGCCCCCATAGGAGCTTTGGGGGAAAAATTCTATAGACTATAATGGACCCACATTTTTTCAGGAAACCCAGAAATAACACCAAATATCCATATTTACTGGTACGGGTATTCGGCTTATTTCGGGTTTACAGGTATGGGTATTCGGCCTATTTATTTTCAACAGGGAAGGATCTTAACAGACCCCTGCCCCAATAATCCCCATTTGGCTCTGTTTACTAATCAGGGATAAATCATCCTCAGTAGGGCAACCCCGGTTCTTACTCATCGCAGGTAAAATTGCAATATAATAGATAAATAAATAAATGAGTAAATATGTAAATAAATATTGCACAGTCTAAAACTCAGGGGTTCTAATCCAGTTAAAACCTACTAATCTTTATCTTATCGTTATCTCTTGTTTATCTTTATCTCACTCCATTTCATAAAAAACACAAACACTCTCCTCCTAAAGCAGGGGTGGGGAACCTTTTTCCTGCCGAGGGCCATTTGCACATTTATAACATCATTCGGGGGCCATACCAGGTGTAGATCTCCCGGTGGGGGGGGAAGAGGCTAGGGTTGCCAGGTCTCCGGCCACCATCTGGAGGTTGGCAACCCCAGGGGAGGCCACGCAAAGAAGGCCTGGAAGGCGCCCCGCTCCCCCCCAGGGAGGGCAGCCAGCGGTAGGCCCGAGCAAACAAGGCGCCAGGGGGCGCAGCCCGCAGTCGATCAGCCAGGGAGGGAGGAAGGAAAACAGAGAAAGAAGAAAAGGGAGAAAGAAATGGAAAGAGGGGGAGAAAGAAAAGGACGGAGGGAGACAGACAAAGAAAGAGACAGAAAGTGAGGGAGAGAGAAAAGCCTTCCCCCTCCACACACACACACACACACACACACACACACACACACACATGCCAGCCCCACACGACCTGGCCCCAGACTCCTTGCCCTCTCACCCCCAGAGTCCACAAAAGCCCCCCCGAAGCCTGATTGGCTCCTGCGCACATGTCTGCCGCCGGGAGCTGCGGGCCTCTTTCCCCCCTCCCTCTTGCTGTTCAATAGCCGACAGGCAGCAAGAGGGGCTTACAGTGTGCCCTGGAGTTCCTGCACGCTGCGGCTATAGAGGGCAGCCCTGGGGGAAGCGTCCCTCCCCCTCCTCTCGGCGACCAACAGCCGTCAGTTGGTGAGAGGAGGTCCAAAGGCTGCTGCAGAGCCCCTGCAAGCCGTGGCCCCAGGAATACCCTCAGGGAGGGCCACCCTGTGCTGCGCCTCTGTGGCGGGGCCCTGGAGCTCCCGAGGGCCACAAAAATGTCCTCGGGGGCCGCATATGGCCCCCGGGCCTGAGGTTCCCCATCCCTGAGTTAAGGGGACAGGCAAGTAGGAAAAGACCTCTACCTGAGACCCTGGAGAGCCGCTGCTGATCTGAGTAGACAATACTGACTTTGATGGACCAGGGGTCTGATTCAGTATAAGGCAGCTTCATGTGTTCATGTGTTCAATAAATAAAACAAAGACGAGAGAGAATAAAATAGCGTCTCTTTCTCAAAATTTCTCTAACAGACCACAAGCAGCAGCAGCTGTACTAAACAAGAGAGAGAGAAGCCTCCTCACTAGTCCTTTAAGTACTATCAAGCCGCTGCCCAATGGAAAAACATGCTCAAAAGGAGAAAAGAAAAAAAGGAGGGGGAAGAGAGGAAGAAAACAACATTCCACAAGACACAGCTACAACCCCATCCAACTCTCCATATCTTCTCAGTTAGGGTTGTCAGGACCCTCTTCGCCACTGGAGGGAGGTTTTTGGGGCAGAGCCTGAGGAGGGTGGGGTTTAGAAAGGGGAGGGACTTCAGTGCCATAGAGTCTAATTGCCAAAGCAGCCATTTTCTCCAGGTGAAATGATCTCTATCGGCTGGAGGTCAGTTGTAATTTCATGAGTTCTCCAGCTAGTACCTGGAGAGAACAAGAAGAGGCCTGGGAACTCCCTCCCAGCGGCCACAGGCAATGCCAGCAGTGGCCAGGCAGGCAGGTTCCAGTGACTGCCTTGCCTGGCACCTGCTTTACCCAAGACACCTCGCCTGCACCCCCTGCCGGCCCAGCATGGCACAGACCCCGTTCCACCCTGCTGGGGTGGCTGCCTTCCTTTTGCCCCTGCTGCTTATCCTGTATGGAGGGAGTGGCTAGCACAGTGCGGGATTGGGATAGGGGAGAAGAAAAAAGAGACCCAGGAGCTCCATCCCAGTGGCTGCGGGCAATGCCAGCAGCAGCCAGGGAGGCAAACAGGGAGGCATCAGCAGCTGCCTCGCCTCAACCGCTTGCTGGCATGGCACAGCACAGATCCCGTTCCTCCCCACTGGGGTGGCCACCCTCCTTCTTCCTTTGCTAGTTATTGAACACATGAAACTGCCTTATACTGAATCAGGCCCTTGTCCATCAAAGTCAGTATTGTCTACTCACACTGGCAGCGGCTCTCCAGACTTCCAGGGACAGGTCTTTCACATCACCTACTTGCCTAGTCCCTTTAACTGGAGATGCCAGCGATTGAACCTGGGACCTTCTGCATGCCAAGCAGATGTTCTACCGTTGAGCCACAGCCCCTCCCCTGTTTGGAGGAAGGGGTAGCACAGTGCAGGACTGGGATGAAGGGGAAGAAAAAAGAGACCCGGGAGCTCCATCCGGCAGAAGTGCAACCCTAGAGGAAAAGGCTGGGCTGGGACAGAGGGAGGGAATTGGGGGAGTGCAGAAAGGAACCTGAAGGGACAGAGAGAGGAGGGCCAGCAGTTTTAATGCCGCCCCCTCTCTGTCCACCACTTGGGGCAGCTGCCCCCCTCACCCCCCTAGATCCAGCCCTGTCACCAGTATCACTCCCCTTTTTGTAAAGGATTTCTAAGAAATCTTGTAAAATCCTTGCCTGCCATTCCCTTCCCATATTAGTTACTCTAACTTATCTCTCCAATACTTTTGTTTAAAGATTTTATTTTATTTTCCCCCAAACATTCTTATTTGGTTCTCTTCTGAGCCACATTTGGCCCTGGAGTCATAGGCTGCTTTAGAAGGAGTATGTGGGGAAAAAACAGAAAAGAAGCCTTGGGAATGGGTCGTGTCTCAGAGGTAAAGCATCTGCTTGGCATGCAGAAGTCCCTGGGTTCAATCCCTACATCTCCAGTAAAAAGCATCAGGTAACGGGTGATGTCAAAGACCTCTGCCTGACGCCCTGGAGAGCTTCTGCCAATTTGAGTAGACAATACTGACCTTGATGGACCAAGGGTCTCATTCAGTAGAAGGCAGCGTCATGTGAGAGTTCCATTCATGGGAGGGGCTGTGGCTCAGGGGCAGAGCATCTGCTTGGCACGCAGAAGGTCCCAAATTCAATCCCCGTCATTTCCATTTAAAGGATCTGGCAACAGGTGATGTGAAAAACCTCTACCTGAGACCCTGGAGAGCCACTGCCAGTCTGAGTAAGCAATACTGACCTTGATGGACCAGTGGTCTGATTTAAGGTATCTTCATGTGTGTTAATGTGAATACTACTGATGAGTGGAAACTGCTAATTTGGCTCCCGTTAATCTGAAACAGTTTAGCTGAGCCACTTCCCTGGTTGAATCCTTCTCTGAATTTCAGGAATTAGCATCTTTTACATTTCTAATCAGTTGAAGGCTGATAGCCCCTGTGTCTTCTAGCATTCCTGCATTTTGAGCAGCTAAGCAACTTGCAGCAGATACAGCTTTTCACCATTGCCTGGCAAATTCTACCCAACATTCTACAAAACCTAACAACAACAATCAGTCTAAGAACACCTTTCCTGGGAGTAAGCGCCCCTCAATAAAATGGGACTTACTTCTGAGTTGACCTGCTTAAGTCTGCTCCTAAACAGTGCACTCCTAAGCAGAGTTACATCCTTCTCAGCCTGCTGACTTCGAAGGGTGAAATTCTGCTTAGGACGGCGATGTAAAACCACAGTCCCAGTTTCGAAATCTCTTCTTCCAGAATGCACGTGATAACATTTTGCAAAATACTCAAGAGCTTGTAATTTTTGCGTGGCAACCTTGGCTACAAAACTACAGGGGTTGGCAACTGTACAGGTGGCTCTAGGAGTTGTGCCACCAACAGTCGCTCGGTGGGCACATTTTAACAAGAGATGTTTCTCCCCGTGCCATCACTGCGCATCAAATTACCGGGCGGCTTTTGTTGTTGGCTCAGTTGTCAACCCTGTTTAAATATCAAAACAAACATCCAAACTGGAAAAGCATTAGGAAAACAAATGTCATCGTTTACTTACTGAGATCGCAGTATGTGTTTGAGAATACTTCGAATAATGTCTCTTAAATTTGACTTTGATCTTTCATTCCCGTTCTGTTGAAAATTAACTAGGATATACAACGGCCCCAACATGATCGAGTTCTGTCAATATCTACAGCCTCACATGCCCTGAAATTGTTTCTCTCTGATTTTTTTTTTGCAATGTGAACTCGCTTCTCAACATCCCCATAATAGATTACTTATTAGTACCCTTCAAGTATGCTCAAGAAGCTGCCCTATAGAGCTGTTAGGTGGCAATCTGGAGATTATTTTTTAAAAATTATTTATTTTATTAATTCACACTTATAGCCCGCCCTCATTCCTGGCAAGCCAATAGGACCAATAGTCAAAGGGGAGAATGCAGCTACTCTTGTTGAACACACAAAGCTGCCTTATACCAAGTCAGGTCATTGGTCCATCAAGGTCAACATCTCCATAATAGATGATTTATTAGTACCCTTTCAGTATGCTCAAGAAGCTGCCCTACGGGGCTGTTGGGTGGCAATCTGGCGATCCAATAGCCCAAGGACCAGGAGAGAATGCAGCTACCGATGTTGACTAAGCAGGGTCAGCCCTGGTCAATATTTGGATAGGAGAACACCAAAGAATACCACCTCTGAATGTCGCTTGCCTTGAAAACCCCACGGGGTCAGCTGTGACTTGATGGAAATATATATTTATATGGCCCCTCATTTCTACTGGGCCGACCAAGCTGCCTTCAGGTTCAGAAGAGTTAAGAATCAGGGAGTTCCGTTTTCCTTAGTCATTTATACATGGGAGTTTTTTTTTTACCTGAGGTTCATTGCTGGCTGGACCCGCACTTTCCTGTTGGGAATCTCTGCACCAGCAGCCTCCAAGTTCAAATTAAGTCCCAACCCTTTAAATTTTGCCTTTTTAATTGGCTTCCTTGTAGTGCATACTGTGAGAGAAAATCCCCCCAAACCCAATTGCCACATTAAAAAAGCATATTAAGAACCAAAAAAAGGAGCAATCTGAAAGGAAGGGGGGGAGAAACCCAAGCCTCAGTTTTAAAAAGCCTTCCTTGTGCTCAGAAAGAAGCAGAAAGTATTTCAATCCCCGCCTCTGGACATGCTGTTTTGTAATTGGCTGTGAGAGAAACCAAGTTTGCATGCCCCGCACTTGGCGTTCTGCATGGGGATTTCACCCAGGCTTTGCTCAGGGAAGATGGAAGAGTCGTGTTAACAGAGGACTGGGAAGACCCGGACATTGTGAGGGCTGGGCACGAGGTCATCTCTAACGGATGGAAAACTCATGCATAACTCCAAGGAACAACTGAGAGAGCGGGGGCAAATGTGAGAGGAAGTACCCATGCATAAACGGCCCTTATCTCTGGGCTTGAAGCAGCCTGAGGGGAGGGTGTTTTCGAACAGGGAAATGGAGCAAGAGGAGTTAATCAAAGTAAATGAAAAAGGGGGAATGAAAAAGGGTTGTCCTCCAACAACCCCAAGAGAATATGAAACCCAAGCCGAGGAAATGTCCAGATAAACCAGATAAACCGTCAACAGAATATAATAAATAACTAGATGGCTGCAAGCATTCAATCATCCAAAACAAGAGGTTTACAGTGCAAATTACAGTCTTGCTGTCATTAAACATCAACCGTTTCAAACAAATTATTTCCCAAAGATAAAACAGATCTGTATCTATATTAAATATGTTAAAATAGACGGCCCCGGCTTGCCCAATCTCATCAGATCTCAGATGCTAAGCAGGGTTGGCCGGGGTCAGTGTTTGGATGGGAAACCACCAAGGAAGTCCAGGGTTGCTATGCAGAGGCAGGTAATGGCAAACCGCCTCTGAACGTCTCTTGCCTTGAAAACCCCACAGGTCCCCATAAGTCAGATGAGACTTGATAGCAAAAAACAAAAAGAGTTTAAAAATGTCAATATCCCAAATTCTCACAAGCTGTAAGCAAGACTTCACAGGAAAAGCTCAGTCTTATGAATATACAAAAGGAAAAACACCCAGCAATAGATCCATTAAAAGCTTGTATCATCAAATGACATCAAATTACAGAATATTGGCTTGCATCTACTGGAAGGTTTCTGTGGACAGAAGGGATTTCTGTCAGAGGAGCACAACGTCGCTGTTGTCTCCCTGATGATGCAATCCATAATGTCTTCTAAACATTGCCTTGTGGGGAGCGGAAGGTGGGGGAGAAAGGGAACTCCCAGTTACAGGGTGGAAGAGTCAGAGGTCTCCTGCAGGACAAGAGGTCTCCTGCACCCCATTTTAAGCAGGTGGAAATTCTCTAGTGGATCCAAGCCAGCATCATGGCTTTTTAAAAAACTCAGTGAATTATGAAGTATCTTATTGCCCAAGGCTCTGGTGATAAAGGAAACACGACACTCTGAGGCTCTTACATCCAATGGGCAAATGTGTATTGGAATGAATCCAAGAGCAATAAAATCACTCGACACTGTAACCTGTCGAAACCCTTAATTTTGGTGCAACTTAATCTGCCCATTAGACTTCTTGTTTTGAAAAAAAATTACAGTTTGCAATAGGAGAATGCACCAAAAAAAATCATTATTTTTCGGATTCAGGTATACTAGTGTCGCGGTCCGTGCCGTTAAGGTAACCAAGCTCTTAGAATCGACCCCTTCCTGAAAAGGGATATTTTATCTTATTCAGCCTGCTACGCACTAAGCAGGGATCAACACTTTCCACCTCTTGCGAGATAGACTTTCTCTTGAAATGTTCCAGTAAAAATATGAAAAGAATATATGAATAAAATACTATTTATTTCACATAAAATATATGCATGTAAATGGTTACAGAAATAAAAACTATATTAGTTAGTTCAACAGGAACATAATACTATCTTATGTTTGCAAGCAATATTAGCAATATCAACAATCTCTATGACTATATAAGTTTCCAAAGTATATATTTCATTCAGGAAATAATACAGTTTACAGAAATCTTGTAAAATAATGGTTAGTGCATTGAATACGTATTCTAATTCAAATTATTTAAATATAAGACATACTTTACCCAGTCATGTCATAGCAGAGCTTCTGTAAGGATTCTATAAGTTCACTTAGAATAGTTAGATTTCCTTCAGGTATTCTTTAAGTATTACTCTGTTATTTCAATTCCTTTAGTAGTTATAAAGGTAGGAGAGATCTCTTTGGTTCCATAGTTTCATGTTAGAGCTGATACTATAGCTCTTCCAGCAGTCTGTGACTGAAGGAATGAGACCATAGAGTCTCTATATGTTTGAGGTTTATGGGTCTGAAGCCCATGTTAAAATTAGAAAAGGCTATGTGAAAGCCATCTTTGAGTATGCTTTGCTGTAAGCATTGCTGTATAGCTAAGAGCCACCTTGATGGTTTTGCTATACTGTAATTAATCAGTATTTGAAGCTATGTGTAAAGCTTAACATTATGTGTAGAGTATAAACTCTCTTCTACAATCTCTCTGGCAGTGCCAATCTTTAAAGAGTACTGAGTTTAGTTCAGTTTAAGAGCTTAAGGCTCCATGGATCTCCATCCATGTATTCCAATTATATGTATTCCAATTGGAGTAATTCTATGTGTTAGCCATTGTTGGCTGTAATGCATGTTTATGTATGCATGTGTATGTCAGACAGTTCTGTGTGAGACCTCAGTCTTAGAACTGACTGCAGAGTATATTCAGTGCTTCCTCCTTCTGTAGAGAAACCCCTGGAATATGCTCTGGAAGTGGGCTTCTTAGAGAAGCTGCATTTACATCTTGTCTGTCAGAACTAGGAAGACTATACATAAGATAGATCTTATGAGAAGACATTAGTCTTGTTAGAACAAATGAGCTCTCAATGTCACCATATTCAAACATGGTAAGATCCATACCCTTATAATCCTTAGAGTATAAGGGCTTTCATCACATATTCAGGATGAAGCATTGTACAGACAGTTATCCCAGACAATCAGTCTTCAGAGAGACAGACTGTGTGGCATAATCCCTCTCTCTGTGAGAGTTCTACAGATTTAGAGACAAGAATAAATGATTGTTCCTAATTCACGCAAGAATCAGGTTCCTAATTCACGCAAGAATTAGGCTGCCAAGGTTTTACATCTTTGGTAGATGGAGGAAGTCCATAGGTCAGTAGGTTTAGACCATCAGGAACCTCTCTAACCTGTAGTCAGAGAAAGGTCTCTATTTATATCTTTTCAGAGCCTTTATCTTGTAGATGTGCTGGAACAAGTCCAGTCAACTTTGGTTCTAGAATCCCTTAGCTAAAGCATTCTATAAATAAACAGTAACTTAGCCAGTAGTTAATCAATAGGCCTTATAAGCAGTACTATGCACTTGACTGCCATCTGCAGTAGTTAGTAGATATGACAGTGTCTATCATTCCTTGTCAAGCAGTATGTTTTGCTTAATCAGATAAGCACACCTGCAGCTGTGACCTTTATCTGTGACCGCTGTAGTAAATGACTATAGCAGCAGAATCTGAGTTTGCTTCTACAGCATAGCAAGTAAGCCTTGAGCTTATACAGTTAGAGGTTTTCCAGTCTATGAAGTGACATAACATCTTTTTAACACGTTTTAACACATTTCTATCCTTATGAAGCCTAATGGGACATGTTTTCATATCAAAATCCTATTCACATATGGTAGCCTGTGACACTAGACTCAAACATTTTTGGTATTTAAAAAAAGAAAAGAAAAAAGAAAAAACAATCCCCATACTGGTATGGGTTTTTCTCCAGCATTTTTTGGGATATCTGAAAATTTTCAGGTCTATTATACTCTACGGAGAATTTTTCCAAGGCTTTGAGGAGGGCGGTTTTTTAAGGTAGCGCACCGAATTTGCCGCATATCTGCGGGTGACTCATCCTTACAAAAATTGTAAAATCTTGGTAAAGATTGAGTCAGGAGGACTGGTTTTATGGGTCCCCAAAGAGGGTGCCAAAGGAGGAAAAATGGGAGCTCATAAAGCTGGACCGCCTGACCTGATATTTACCAAACTCAAGGATTCATGTAAGGAGAGTCACCAGCAACTACACTGAAAATTTAGAGCCCTGGAAAGATTCCCCACAAACTATAATAGAGCAGGGGTGATTTAAAGCCTCCCTTTGAAGCCTGTAGGGAATCTTGAAATGCGAATATGGTCAAGGGAGTGTGAGTGAGGGAGTGTGACTGAGTTATATCCAGGAAGCAGAACTGTTTTAAAAAGGCAGAAAAGTCCCCCAAAGTAAACAATATTTATGTGAAATGCGCATTAACAGAGTAGATCAGGGGAGGCATTTAAAACTGTTTATTACAGAAAAGAGAATGAGGAAAAAGCTGAAGTAGGGTGTGTTTTTCAAGCACAAATAAGACACAAAAAAGTAGAAACCAGACATGAAATAGAATTTATTGAGAGAGTACTACTGAAGACTGCAATATGCCTTTCTGTGTTAAAATATCAAATACAACCACATGTTGTATTTGATATAGCAGCTTAGAAACCAACAAGATTTTGGGGTATGAGCTTTCGAGCATCAAAGCTGACTGATGAAGAAATCTCTGTTTCTTGAAAGCTCCTACCCCGGAAATCTTGTCGGTCTCTAAGGTGCTGCTGGACGCAAATCTAGCTCATCTACTGCAGTCCAAGATGGCCACCCTCTAAGACTATTTTGATACGGGGAGTTTGATACTCATCGGCATTGATGCATATGTCAATATTGCTCAGTCAGACATTTCCGGTAAGAGGAAAATTGTCATCTTTGTGTAAGATACTATTGAATTGAAAAGGTCATTTGTCCGAGATATTTATCAAATCTCTTTCCTGGTGAGCATCCTCTTTCAGGCTTTTTGTTGAGAATATTCACTGGTAAGATTTGTTGGAGAGAAGATAGTATGTTAGCAGTTTTTGTTAATTTTTATACTGATACAGGGCATGTTTAGTTGGCTTGGTGTGGGATGTGGCCAGCCATGCAGCTTGGCCAGGTACCTCCTTCTTTGCGGCTAGCTGGCCAGGCTTCCTCCCTCCTTTGAGGAGGGACAGGGCCACATTATTTATTTACTTTATTTATATCCCGCCTTTCTCCCCAATAGGGACCCAAAGCACCTTACGTGGTTCTCCTCCACTTTAACTCACAAGAACCTGTGCGGTAGGGTAGGCTGAGCGTGCGTGACTGGCCCAAGGTCACCCAGGAAGTTTTCACGGCACAGTGGGGATTTGAACCTGGGTTTCCCAGATCCTAGCTTGATCCTTTAACCACTACACCACGCTGGCTCTATTCCAGAGCCATTTCCTCCTCACAATCCGCTCCTACTTACACCTTTTATAATTTTGCTCTTCTCCCCTTTTCTGTGTTTATGTGGTTTTCCATTCTGTCTCATGGGCCTGCTGCTATAATTCCACCCTCGCACCCAGATCCCACAAAGCAGTTTCTAGTTCAGTTGGTAGCTCTCCTTTCTGTTGCAAAGGCTGCATAGGTTGAAGGGAGGAGCTGACTAATTTTTATGTGGTATATTTATACCAAATAGGCACGCATAGACATCCATCAGTTGAGTATGCTATTTAAAACGGGCATCAAGGGAAGGAAGGCAGTCAGTTGGTAAACTGCTAATTCCCAAGGAGTGTGCAGTTGTGGTAAGCTGGCCCCATGGTAACCAGTGACTGGATAGTGGAAGACTAGGGTTGCCAACCTCCAGGTACTAGCTGGAGATCTCCTGCTATTACAACTGATCTCTAGCTGATAGAGATCAGTACACCTGGACAAAATGGCCGCTTTGGCAATTGGACTCTATGGCATTGAAGTCCCTCCCCGCCTCAAACCCTGCCCTCCACAGGCTCCGCCTCAAAACCCTCCCCGCAGGTGGCAAAGAGGGACCTGGCAACCCTATGGGAGACGCAGGCACTAGGCAGAGCCCTAGAATGGCAATGCAGGAATGGGCCCTCTCAGCGGGTAATTCCTAAAGTGGCCAGCTGGTGACAGTGGTACTGAAAGAGGGGGAGAAAACCCTCCAAGGGTCAGGCAGGCCAGGAGAGAGAGAAATCACCTTCGGGAGGGATGTCTACTTTATGCCTTCCATCTGGGTTTCCCTCCACTGGGAATGTACTTTTGATTTCATCAGTCAAAAGCAAGGCAGACCTTCACAACAATTTCCAGACTACATTAGTGTATGCATAATATTTAGCATTTATATCTTAACTTTCTTAGTATTCAAGGCATTTTACTCAAATTAACTCAGAAACTGTTACAACAATGCTGTAAGGTAGGTTAATACAGATGGGAGGTTGAGACCAAGTGTCTACTCTGAGGCCTCTTAAGTAGGGTTGCCAACTATGGGTTGGGAAATTCCTGGAGATTTGGGGTTAGAGTTTGGAGAGGGTGGGGTCTGGGGAGGGAAGGGACCTCACAGCCAAAGAGTTCCCATTACAAACCAGCCATTTTCTACAGAGGAGCTGATTTCCGTAGACAGGACATTCATTTTTATTCTGGGAGGTTTCCAAACCCTATCTGGAGGTTGGCAACCCTACCGCTAAGTGAGTTTATGGCTACGGGAAAACAGCTGTGACGGGGCAGTTGTATTTGGCTTCTTCCTTGGTTCTTCCATGTCTAACTATAAATTGCACAGAAACTTTCAGACTGCCAGGCAATTCTCTTTGCCAGTAGATGTTGCCCGCTTACATTGATAGCAAAAGCTGTGCATAGACAGTAGAAATGCAGAGGAAGAACTGACCTACAAGATGAGGCATGGAAGTAAACATGAATACACAAACACACCTTACAACCTTATCGACGGAGAATTGACAGCAGATCCCAAAATTATCTTGAAAAAGCTGAATGTTTTCAGCTTTTTTGGGATTGGGATTTTCAGTTATAATTAAAAGACACCTTTTTCAGTCTGTATTTCTCAAAGGCACACCCCTAACTTCAGTCTTTATTGAAGTCCATGTTTACACGATCAATTACTTCTAGGGGTAAACTTATACACTGTTGCGCATCTGCGACATCGTTTTGTTCAGCCGATCCATTTTCCTCTTCTTTGGCTTCGATCTCTAGGTCTCCACTCGTCAGGTTCTTAGACCGTCTCCTTAAAATCAGGATTACGCACACACAAGGGATGTAGGATACCGCACGGATGATAGCGGGCACCGTCAGATACAGCAATCTGGAATGCAATTTCAATGGCATTAACCAAGAACCACCAAAATTCTCCATTCTCTGCCTATTTCCTATTATCTGCCAATATACACAAATGCCCCACAGCATTCCAGAGTTTGTTTCAGAGCCAGTGTAATTTAATGGTTAGAGTGTCAGACTGGAATCTGGGAGACCCAGGTTCAAATTCCCACTCTGCCATGAGCTAGTCACACACTGGTGTTTTCTACATAAGGACAGGCTTGTATAGTTTCCCTGGTTCTGAAGCCACCACAAATATGGTGCAACGGCAACAGAGCCTCCATGCAGCAGGTTTTTTTAAATCAGCAATTTAATAACACTATGGTCGTTTATGCATGGGAGTTTTACCTGAGGTTTGTTGCTGGCTGGACTCACACTTTCCTGTTGGGAATCTCTGCACCAGCAGTCTCCAAATTCAAATCAAGTCCCACCCCTTTAAATGCTGCTTTGTAATTGGCAGTGCTTACTGAAAGAACCCCCACCCCACCCAAAACCAATTACTGCATTAAAAAAAATTAAGGACAAAAAGCACAAAATGGAGCAATCTGAAAGGAAGCGGAGGGAGAAACCCAAGCCTCGGTTTTAAAAAACCTTTCTTTTGCTCAGAAAGAGCCCCCAGGAAGCAGGAAGCATTTGAATCCCCGCCTCTTTACACACTGCTTTGTGATTGGCTGTGAGATAAATCAGTCTTCTTTGTCCAGTGCTTTGCCTTCTGCATAGAGATTTCAGCCAGGCTAAGGTCAGGGAAGAGGGAAGAGTCAGGTAACAGAGGGATGGGAAGACCCGGGCATTGCGAGGGCTGGCAGCGAGGTTGTTTCTAATGGGCGGAAAACTCATGCAGAACTCCAAGGAACAACCGAGTCAGACAGAGGGTGAACGTGAGTCCAAGTACCCATACATAAATGACCTATATTGATATGTCATTATACTAGAATCTAGGTTTCAGAGTTCCCAGAACTTATTTTTTTTAAAATAAGTGAGTCCCTCGTCCATTTTGTTGGAGAGATATACTTTTCCCCCATATATCTCTCCAAGGAGAAAAGGTAGAGGTTTACCTTTTTAAAAAAATGAAACCAGGGAATTCAGACAACCTGGTGCATGTTTTGGAATAACAGTATTTTGCCGTAAGGCAATTAAATCACCGATTAAACAAAAAGAAAAACCCTCTGCAGTAGAGAGGGGATATGGCTACCTTGGGGGGAAATGGCTGCCGTGTAGGTAGGACCAAGGGAATCCAGATTTTTTCACCCACACAGAGGCGACCCAGGCTTTGCTGCTATCTTTCCCAAAATTTAGGAGCAAAGCAGGTTTGGGAAAGATTGGAGAAAAGGTGGGGAAACCCCAGGAGGTGCACAAATGGAGTCACTATTAGAGTAATGCATAACCTCACCCCCTGACATTTTGTGGTTGGTTCTGCCTACTCCTACAGCCACTTTGAGGGTGCGCCCACCACCCTGTGTCAGAATTCCAAAAGTGACCACAGGATCAAAAGGGCTGGGTACCTTTGCTCTGTAGTATAAAGTTTTTTTTGGGAAAGCAACAGAGGAAGTAGTAGAACACGGGTACCTGTATGTGTCCAAATCATACATTCGGCACGCTCCTTCTCCTCCACAGCGCTTGGTCCCCCATTTCAAGCAGGTGGTATCTATCATAGCTCCAAAATAAATGGGTGATGGTATTCCGGCTATATGGGACAGAAAGGATTACTTTAGTGCTTTTTCTAAGTCTTTGTTCCGCTGCTTAAGATAATCAATGCCAAAGTCCCTGAAACTGCATGTTTGTGGCACGACTTGATATGCTCTCTGGACTTTCAGATGTGATTCAGTGTGTTTGCCACATGATGGACTCTTACAGTGCAATCCTAAAGAGAGGGACTCCAGTCTAAGCCCATTCACTTCAATGGGGTTAGACTGGAGTAACTGCATTTACGATATCACAATTAATCTGCTACAGTTTTGTCAAGGTACAAAATCTGCATCCAAAGAGTGCAGCAGGATCCTAATAGAGTGCCCAGTTCTATGTGGGGTGAAGGTAAATATAGTTACACAGGGATAAACAGATCCCCACCCATTCTCCATTGCTATATTATTTTGCAATTAGTCTGCACTAGGGCTGTGTTGCGCCCATGCATAAGGGCTAATATAACACACACACACACATATGCCCTGAATGTTTGGGAAGTTGGCATCAGAAGATTATAAGCCACAACGCCTTTTCTTTGTGATAGGGCCCCTCACCTATTAAGCGTAGCCTTCCTTGAGTTAGCGAGTGGACTCTCTTATTTGTAGTTAGGAATGTAGTTTCTGTTTCCCGCTTGCGAAAACAAAGCACTTGTTAAGAACGCCTTCGGGCCACATTATAGGCTATGCTAATTAATGTATTCAGGTATGTAATTGTGTATTGGCTCTTTTGTCTTTATGATGTAATGTTCCTGCCCCGATCCTAAGGCATAAAGGATCCTAGCTCTCTTTTGTTCTCTTGTGGTGACTCTCCGCTCTGGTATTAGCAGTTAGCTCCACCCAGCTAGTTTATTTAGCTAAATAAAGAACTCCTGCTTTAATTCTAACCTCCTCCTAATTGTCTGTTTATTGGACTCTACGGAAGATCAGGCATTTCAGCTGGAGGTCCCCCCTGGCCACTGGAAGGGGATGGGGTGTATGGTTGCCAGATCCAGGTTGGGAAACTTCTGGGGATTTGGGGATTGAGCCTGGGGGGGACAGGGACCTCAGTGGGGCACAATGCCATACATTCCACCCTCCAAACAGCCATTTTCTCCAAGGGAACTGATCTCTGTAGTCTGGAGATGAGCTGTAATTCTGGGGGATCCCCATGTCCACCCAGAGGCTAGCATCCCTAATCTGCCCTGCATTCTACTCTGCCTTCATTCTAGTTTAACATGACTTTTACAAGTTAATTGCACAATTAGATCATGCACAGTTTGTTATATCTTTAAGCTGATTTGAGTTTTTCCTCACCTTTGGACTTATATGCACTGATAGATAAAACACCATTTAAAAGCCATCTTTGGGGTCTTGTTTCAGGAGATGTCAAGTGTGATCCAGTTTGGGAAGCCACACCCCCTCTGAATTAACATGAATTCTTTTCTCTCCAAACACAGGCAATCCCATTTCTTTGTTTCTGGTGATTCCTTGGCTCTTATATTAAGAGCTGCCAGCATTACCACCACTCATACCCTGCTCCAGATCTTGAGATTTTACTACTATATACCCTGAGTTCTAACTTTCTTCACATGTCAAGTTGCCAACCTCCAGATTGTATTGTATTGTGCAATTTGAATCATATGAGGAGCATTCACACATCTGATGAAGACATCGCGAAACAGGACAGCTTTACCGGAATCCTGTCACACTTATTGCCTCGCCGTTTCTACCACTACAGTGGTCTTTTGATATTGGGCCCATGAAAGCATTTAGCTATGACTTAGCTCCTTGGTATATATATTTTGTATGTTGTTATATTTTTGTGATTTATACATCATTGTGTGTGTATCTTTGCTGGCTCACACAATACAGTGTATCATATCTTTATTGTCACTTATTGTGTATCATTTTGGCCTGCGCTGCTGTGAATTTGTTAGCCTACATTATTTCTGACTGAAAAAGCAGGAATTCCATCAATCTCTATAGCTTTTACCATTGAGATCCGGGAGATTCCTGGAACACATCCACAATACTTGATGTCACTTCCTGTTTGTTTTGGACAGAAACAATGTTGTGGCAATGCGCGATCCCATTTTGGGCTCCCTGTTTCCTTCTACAGTTCATTGGAGCAGTGGTGGATGATGGGGAGGATTGGTGGGCGTCGTCTACTGGAAGCTGGTAAGTGGCATCCCTAACTGCATTCTGTACAAAATGCAGCAATGAAAAAAATGGAACCAGGGAGGGTTCCGAATGAACCAGTCCCACTTTGCAAACAAGACCAGATAATTTGCAACTTTATAGGGAGAGATTTGGATGGCAAGGATTTCAGAAGCATTCTTACACCCAATGTTGGAAACTACTTCCAGAGTAAACTCTCAGGGAACAAGGAAAATGTATTATTTCTCTCATTCTTAAGAGGAAAGCAGTTTAAAGTGACAGTGACTTACCAAACAGTCTTTCTGCCAGGGTGTGGAGGCCCACCCCAAACGATTTCTCCTCAGGCTTTAGAGACCTGGGTAATAAGAACATTCCATATTAAACCAATAAATGAAGTACGTTTTCCCCTTGGCTGTTTGCATCTGATTGCTGTTGAATGGCTTCCAGTTAAGGCAATTTGCTCCGTTGCACCTGATGCCCATCTCTTTAAAACATACTTTGCTTTTTATTGCTGTTTCAGACATTGCACAGTGGCAAACACGGGTTCACCACAGTGTGAACGCTCAGCAAGTCTCCACAGCCGATCCTGGCTGTCTAACTAGGGCTACATCCATGTGGAGGTCTTTCTCTACCATGGCATCCAGGGTACAATTTGGGGGGGGGGGGTGTCCACACAGCATTGTCCTGTAATTACCAGCTTTCCCCAGCCTCAGTATATTCTTTCAAACTCCTAGTCCGGTATAATCTTTCTCTAAAGAATACATTCCGAGCATGATAGCAAGCTATCTGGACAAGGAAGCCAAACGTTTTCAACAGTCTCATTCACATTGGTGTCATTTTCCATGACACAACACCACGTGGATTTTGAGAGCACTTTTTAAAAAAAAATCAGGAAGTGCTATACTACTACAGTGCTGTAACATTATAAGAATATATTGCCACAGTCTACCTCTTTTTGTTGTGCAGCTATAAGAGTAGATGGACAAATCTCCCATGCTTTGGCATTTGCAGCATTGATAACAGGGGAATGGAGAATCCTTACAGGGGAATGGAGGATATGAGGATTCATATCCTGGGATGCAGCCCAGGTAGGGTTGCCAAGTGCCCGGTGGTGGTGGGTAAAATCCCGCCAATCCACCGGGCTGTCCGCTGACCAGCTGAGGGCCGGCAGGCAACGTGTGTACGCGCGCCTGCGCGATGCACCCACATCACCTCCGGGTTTACCCGGAAGCGACACGGACCCTCTAACAACCTCCGCAGAAACTCTATGGAAACCGTACTACTATACTATACTATACTATACTATACTATACTATACTATACTATACTATACTATGGAAACCATAGAGTTTCAGCAGAAATTGATAGAGCGCGTCACTTCCGAGTAATCTGGGAAGTGATGTGGACGCACCTTGCAGGATGCGCGCATTGAGCCGGGCGCACGCGTGTATTGCGCGCTGTTGAAAAGCTCCCACCGGTGGAGCTGCCAGACCTGGTAAGCCTAAACCCAGAATATATGTAGATGCAAACTTGCTGTTTTAAGAAACCAGTTGAAGAAATCACACAAAGATGTGGAGTGCAGGGTTATCATTATGCTGATGATACCCTACTGTTTTCTCCTTTCCCTCAGAACTGTATGAAGTGTGGAGATACCTAGAATGGGCTGGATTCTACTCCTGTTTTACCACTCCTGATGAAAGGAGCTTGGACTCTCGAAAGCATATACCTTGAAAATCTTCTTAGTCTCTAAGGTGCTACCAGACTTGAATCTAGCTCTTGTACAGCAGACGGATACGACTACCCTCTGAATCTATCTTGCTGGAAATCTTGCTGATCTTTAAGGTGGTACTGGACTTGGATCTTTCTCTTCTACATCTGGGAGCGACTGCAAGGCTGTTTTCCTCAGGAGAAAAACCCCAAGGCCCTAAAGCAGGAGCACTGAAAAATCATTGCCCCATGCAGAAGCCAGTATTATGTCAAAAGAGAATCAGTTTTTTAAACGGACAAAACCTGCCCCAAAATATAAAGCTCAGCTGTTCGCAGGGGATACGAATGTGACTTCTTATGACAACAATTTTACTGGTCTTTAAAAAACAAACAAACAAGTATTACCCGCCTACCTTATTAGGACCATGTAACCTGGCATGGCACCAAAGGCATAAACAAAGCAGCAAACTAAAGACACAATTAAATAGTAGTTTAACATGTTGCCACACGCCTTTTCTCTGCCACACTGGCCTAGCACTGCTGAGCTGCTTCCCAATGGAAAACCCGAAGCTGGAATGCAACTGCAGTTTCCAAATACCTGCAAAAACATAGTTTGAAATCACGTCAGGATCATTTGTGGGCTGCTCCTAAGACCAGGAAGTATCAGGGGAGTTACAGACTCAAGAATACAGAACTTGGTTGTAAAGCTTGTATTTATCTCTGGGCAGATACTGGAAATTCCCCTTCCCCCAGCCTAATGGAAAGAGACATCCCAATTCATGTGCAGAGGAAGTAACTAAATTGCCTTAGGGTATTACTCTGTGCACACAGACTAGCTGGAGCTCATCAGATCTCAGAAGCTAAGCAGGGTCAGCCCTGGTTAGTACTTGGATGGGAGACCACCAAGGATGTCCAGGGTTGCTAAGCAGAGGCAGGCAATGGCAAGCCGCCTCTGAACATTTCTTGACTTGAAAACCCTACAGGGTGGCCATATGTCAGCTGGGACACAACAGCACTTTCCACCACCAATATTCTGTGCTGCCTGTTGGTAGCTCCTCTCATCTGTGCTTTGGACAGTTAGACATAAAAAGTCCCATCTTTGGTGGCACATCACATTTCAGCTTTCTCTCTGGAGTGGGATCTGAAGCATTAAATCATCTTAATCATTTTGGGGTACAGTTTCCATCCTCTATTTCACACATGCTTCTCACACTTTTCTGAATTTTTCTAATCTCTCTCTCTTTTGAGATACAGAGTCAGTATGATAAATAATTCCGCAGATAAGTATGCTTTCGCACTATTCTTTTACAAGAGCGCCGGATCTTTGTTCCAAAGAATGTCCTGTCTTGCAAGCAGCTTCTCAGTCATCCAGATGGTTTCAACAAACTGACCATTAGGTATGTTACTTCTCAACTGCTAAAGCAGGAAAGAAGGGATATGTTTGCCAGCTTTGTAACATCTTTGCTTTTCCTCTTCCTGTCTCAGGTACCTGAGTTTGATAGCCAGAGGCTCTTCAGCCAGAAGGGAAGGATGGAATAAGAAGAGGGACATCTTTACCAGCTGTGTCAGTATCTTTGCTGAAGACTGCAATTCCCTTTCCTCTTTCAGGCCGTGGCCAGAGGCATGAGCTATTGGGCACAAGCCAAGGAGCAAGAACCAAAGAGCCTGTGGCTCACAGCCTGTAACTTCAGTCAAGCCAGCCAATATTTTTGCTTTTTGTTTGTTTGACTTTCATTGGTTAATTTATGTATTTTTCTTGTTATTCAGTTTAGGTCCTTTCCAGAAAAAGCAGGATATAAATGCTTAAATAAATAAATGAACTAATAAAAAAGAGCTTTAAATCACTATGTCTATCATAGCTGCATGGAAAGGCAGCTGTGTGCTGTCCAAGTTGAGGGCCTTACTGTATTTCTCCCAGTTCCATTTATCACGTCACATCCAGCAAGGCATGCCGAAACATATGAAATTCCATTTTCTCCACAAACAGGGTCCCATTCTTTGGTTGAGCACCCACAGTGGCTGTTGCAGTCTGCAAATAAGCTTGTTTCCGAGTAGAAGACACGCTCTGCCCTGGAAAAAAATATTCAGAAAGGTGATCAAGAATACATGAAGCAATGAAATAAGCTCAAAAAACTTTTTTTCCTAAAGAGGAGTTCAGTGGTTGACCATATAGTCCAGATATGGATCATTTCTGTCTTGTGGGACTGCCAAAGACTTGTCAGATAATTTCAGGTATAATTTTGGCTTGGGTGTACCTGAATGCACACTAGGGTTGCCAACCTCCAGATACTAGCTGGAGATCTCCTGCGGTTACAACTGATCTCCAGCTGATATAGATCAGTTTTCCTGGAGAAAATGGTTGCTTTGGCAATTGGATTCTATGGCATTGAAGTCCCTCCCCTCCCCAAACCCACCCTACTCAGGCTCCGCCCCAAAAACTCCAGGTGTTTCCCAACCTGGAGCTGGCAACCTTAATGCACACCTCTAACCCAAACCGTTCAATAAGGGCTCAGACTATACAGAAGCTTGCTAATGTGCTTTCAATGCCATTCTTTGTGGTAGGGAGGCCTTGATTAGGGTTGTTGCCAACCTTCAGGTGGTGCCTGGAATTTTCCCAGAATTACAACTGATCTTCAGAGATCAGTTCCCATGGAGAAAATTGTGTATCCAAATCTGTGGCATCACATCTCTGCTGTGGTCCCTCCCTTCTACAAACCCTGCCCTCCCCAGGCACCACCCCCAAAGTTCCAGGAATTTCCCAAGCCAGAGTTGGCAACCTTGGCCTTGATTCATAGAACCACAGAATCATTGAGTTGGAAGGGACCACCAGGGTCATCTAGTCCAACCCCCATGCACAATGCAGGAAATTCCAAACTATCTCTCCCCCACACCCCCAGTGACTCATACTCCATGCCCAGAAGATGGCCAAGGTGCCCTCCCTCTCATCATCTGCCTAAGGTCATAGAATCAGCATTGCTGACAGATAGCCATCTAGCCTCTTCTTAAAAACCTCCAGGAAAGGAGAGCTTACCACATTCCGAGGAAGCCTGTTCCACTGAGGAACCGCTCTGTTAGAAAATTCTTCCTAATGTCTAGAATGGAAACTCTTCTGATTTAATTTCAACCTGTTGGTTCTGGTCCGACCTTCTGGAGCAACAGAAAACAACTCAGCACCCTCCTCTAAATGACAGCCCTTCAAGTACTTGAAGATGGTTATCATATCTCCTCTCAGTCTTCTCCTCTTCAGGCTAAACATACCCAGCTCCTTCAACCTTTCCTCATAGGACTTGGTCTCCAGACCCCTCGCCGTCTTTGTTGCCCTCCTCTGGACACATTCCGGCTTGTCTACATCTTTCTTAAATTGCAGTGCCCAAAACTGAACACAATACTCTAGGTGAGGTCTAACCAGAGCAGAGTAAAGTGATACCATCATTTCATGTGATCTCATTTCTGAGAGGATTATAGCAAGCACCAAAGAAGTTCTCTACACCCCAGTATGCTCTTGAAGGTACCATCGATAGCGTGCCAGACACAGAGGGCTTTGACATTTAAACTAGGATCTAGATGTAGACAGAAAATGCAAACCCCAAAAATCCAATTGGTGGAATGAGATCTAGTCCCCAACTGCTCCATCATTAGATGACTGTTCTATTCCTTTCCCCCCAATGTATTTCCATTATCTACTCATATGTTAATTACAGGCAATATACGGATTATCCCAGAGATGACATGTACCCTTCATAGGAGATAGTTAAACCAGCAACAGACAAATTTTTGCAGATCACGAAATAGGCACCGAAGTAGATGAGATAGTCAGCCATAGAACTCCAACAGCCTATGTGGGCAGCTTTGTAGGTGCTTATCTTGAATTTCTTCATCATAAGGCCTCCCAAAAAATATCCAGCGCATATAATTGGTAGAGTGTAAACCGCTGGGGCAGGGAGGGGGGGGGGGAAGCAAAAATCTGGTTTCAGATACATCCAAGATAATTTAAATCGCCAAAGCTGAAGCAAACATTCAAATTATGAATGTAGAATTACAAGTAGAATTATGTTGTAAATTTCAGGGAACACCACTATATATTTCCACTGAGATGCCTTTGCACCTGTGATAAGATTCTGGGCTGGATGAAATAATACATTCTTCAGTTAGGGTTGCCAAGCTCCAGGTACTAGCTGGAGATCTCCCGCTATTACAACTGATCTCCAGCCGATAGAGATCAGTTCACCTGGAGAAAATGGCCGCTTTGGCAATTAGTCTCTATGACATTGAAGTCCCTCCCCCCCAAACCCTGCCCTCCTCAGGCTCCACCCCAAAACCTCTAGGGTTTCCAGGTCCCTTTTCGCTACCGGCGGGAGGTTTTTGGGGAGGAACTTAAGGAGGGCGAGGTTTGGGGAGGAGAGGAACTTCAATGCCATAGAGTCCAATGGCCAAAGTAGCCATTTTCTCCAGGGGAACTGATCTCTATCGGCTGGAGATCAGTTGTAATAGCGGGAGATCTCCAGCTAGTACCTGGAGGTTGGCAACCCTAAAAACCTCCCACTGGTGGCGAAGAGGGACCTGGCAACCCTATCTCCAGTTACACCTCTATTCACAGAATATATTATCTAATACAGCCCTGTTGGATTCCCAAGAACCACAGGTTACACTTAAAAAAAAAAAAAGCATATTTCTAGTCCTCATGCCTGTTAGGACTGCCAGGTCTCCTGCTATGGTGTTTTACCATAGAGTTTCCAGTGATTCCTAGAGCTACTCTATGTCTTTTTCAGGTTTTTCCTGGAAGTAACATAGCAACGTCACCATCATCACCCCTCCATGTCCCTACTCCCAACCATTCCTCCTGGCTTGGCCTAATAATCCTAGTTGTTGCAGAGATTGGTTTGGCTCAGACATAACGCAAAACCAGGATTTATATTAGCTATGAAACCATGTGTTTATATCCTGCTTTTCTCCCCAGAACAGCTTACAGCATCATCCTACCCTCCTCCATTTTATCCGCACAACCACAGCCCTGCAAGTTAGTCTAAGGAGGAATGCCCTGAGGTCCCCTAGAACATTTCCCTAGTGGAGTAGGGATTCAGACTTAGCTCTCCCAGATTCTAGTCTGAATCTTTAACCACCTTTTGCAAATTCTTTCTTCTAAGGGCCAAACTACATGGTATGTCTGACACGTCACCACCACAGTAGGGTTGCCAGCCTCCAGATAGTAGCTAAAGATCTCCTGTTATTACAACTGACCTCCAGCCGATATCGATCAGTTCCCCTGGAGAAAATGGCCGCTTTGGTCATTGGACTCTATGGCATTGAAGTCCCTCCCCTCCCCAAACCCCACCCTCACAAAATCACAAAGTCACACAAGGTTGGAAGAGACCACAAGGGCCATCCAGTCCAACCCCCTGCCATGCAGGATCCCACAATCAAAGCACTCCTGACAGATGGCCATCCAACCTCTGCTTAAAGACCTCCAAAGACGGGGACTCCACCCCCCACCCCCCGAGGCAGGGCCCCAAAAACCTCCCACCGGTGGCGAAGAGGGACCTGGCAACCCTACCACCACAGGGACCTACAACTACAGCTCGTCTGTGAGTTCCCCATGGGAACTCAGTTCTCAAGGACACGGAGCCCTGATTTGGATTGGATCCTGGTCTGGGGGCGGGGAAGGAGTCCAGCCTTCCTCCCTGCACATATTTTCCTGACCTTCAATGGCCCCAGTGGGTGCTCTTTGGCTGACTGGCAGCTGCACATCAGTACCCAAGCAGCCACCAAAAGGACAAACATCTGCCCCAGGGATGTGTTGGGTTTGGGAAACAGTCTGGAGGGGGAGGCAGGTGCTCCTTCTCCCCAAGTGCCATGGTCCAGATCTGAATTGGAGCCTAACATGCTTGAAAACTGAATTCCACCAGGCAACCTCTCAGACTGTAAGTCCCCATGCTGGTCAAGTCTCAAACGTATCATCTTTGGACCAGCCCAAACGTTGACAATTGCTCCACCTTCTTTCAAACACATCTCTTTTGTTTACCTATTAAAAAGATGGCATCTGATGCAGATATCCCATATTGTTGTTCCAGATATTTTGGCATAAAAATAAACATTCCAATGTAAGCATTGAACTGCACCACAGTGATTAATATAAAAAGCATGTAAACTGGGTTGCAAAAAAGACGTTTCAGGTACGGGATGAAATCTGAAAATGAAACCAAAAGAAGAATTATTTGCAGTCGCTTATAACCTCTTGAAATTGTTCAAGACTTTCTATTCCTTGGCTCCACCATCAACCAAAAGGGAGACTGCAGCCAAGAAATCAGAAGGAGATTGAGACTGGGAAGGGCAGCCATGAAGGAGCTAGAAAAGATTTTGAAGTGTAAGGATGTGTCACTGGCCACCAAAACTAGATTAATTCATGCCATATTATTCCCTATTACTGTGTATGGGTGTGAAAGCTGGACAGTGAATAAAGCTGGTAGGAAGAAAATAGATTCCTCTGAAATGTGGTGTTGGAGGAGAGTGTTACGGATTCCATGGACTGCCAAAAAAACAAATCAGTAGGTTATAGATCAAATCAGGCCTGAACTGACCCTAGAAGCTAAAATGACTAAACTGAGGCTATCGTATTTTGGTCACGTCATGAGAAGACAAGAGTCACTGGAAAAGACAGTCATGCTAGGAAAAGTTGAGGGTAGCAGGAAAGGAGGAAGACCCAACCAGAGATGGATTGAGTCAATAAAGGAAGCCACAGCCTTCAATTTGCAAGATGTGAGCAAGGCTGTCAAAGATAGGACATTTTGGAGGACTTTCATTCACAGGGTCACCATGAGTCGGAAGCAACTTGACGGCACTTAACACACACATAACCTCTTGATCAAGCTCTTTAAAACATGTATGTGGCAAACTAGGCATTTAGGAATGGTTTTCTTCCTGTGTTTGGCCTCTGTTCACTGTAAATCAGCCTAGCATGCATGAAAAAACACCAATATGAACAGGCTAGAGGTTGGCAACTAGGGTTGCCAACCTCTAGGTACTCAAACAAAAACAACTAGTGCCCCAACGGAAACTGGGACTTCAAAAAATTGAGCACTTATGGCATAAAAAAGCTGTTAAGCCTGTTTCAAAATAACGCAATCTTTATCTGAGTCACTAACAACTTGTAGAATACAGTGTGCTGCCAGCTAGCAAGGGAGCGCCTTGCCGCTGTACAAATGTTAACAAGCTAAGGCTATCCAGTCATCCATTAGAAGCAGGAAGTTATACACCTTACGAACGGAACATAACTTCCAGTCGGAACAGTCAACATAGGATCACCACAACCAAAGAAGCAGACACGAAATGGGACTAAATACCGGAACCCCATTGTCGGTGGCCTCTATGGACATTTCTATTTTGCTATGTACAATTATGTACTATAAATATTGAAAAGTTACTTTATTGTGAAAACTTGTTAACATTTGTACAGCGGCAAGGCGCTCCCTTGCTAGCTGGCAACACACTGTATTCTACAAGTTGTTAGCGACTCAGATAAAGATTGCATTATTTTGAAACAGGCTTAACAGTTTTTCTATGCCATAAGAGCTCAATTTTTTGAATTCCCAACCTCCAGGTACTAGCTGGAGATCTCCTGCTATTACAACTGATCTCCAGCCGATAGAGATCAGTTCACCTGGAGAAAATGGCCGCTTTGGCAATTGGATTCTATGGCATTGAAGTCCTTCCCCTTCCCAAACCCCGACCTCCTCAGGCTGTGCCCCAAAAACCTCCCGTTGGTGGCAAAGAGGGACCTGGCAACCCTACTCGCAACTAGGATTGCCAGCTCTAGGTTGGGAAATACCTGGAGTTTTGGGGGGTGGAGCCTGAGGAGGGTGGGGTTTGGGGAGAGGTGGGGCGGGGCGGGACTCCATTGGGGTATAATGCCATAGTCTACCTTCCAAAGTGGCTATTTTCTCCAGGTGAACTGATCTCTGTCCTGGAGATCAGTTGTAATTACAGGAGATCTCCAGCCACCACCTGGAGCTTGGTAACCTTACTGGCAACCCAAATTCAAGGCAGCATACAAAAGATGATGCATCTGTTCGCACATTGCCCCTTTTGCTGAGCAGATCTGTGGGTGCAAGTCCTCCTTGGACTGCTTGAAAGTCTGCAGGTAGGAGGGGGAAGAGACTCCCTTTCCCCAGAAGTGAATGTTGGCACAACACATAAATCTGACCAAAAAAAATCCAGACCATAATCATTCATTTAGTGCATTAGACCAAGAGCCATAGCAATTAATGCAATAAAACAGTAACCAGGCATTAAACAGTGGGTAGCCGTGTTAGTCTGTCTGCAGTAGTAGAAAAGGGCAAGAGTCCAGTAGCACCTTAAAGACTAACAAAAATATTTTCTGGTAGGGTATGAGCTTTCGTGAGCCACAGCTCACTTCTTCAGGCTATAAACGTTAGACCACGAGCTCCCTTTCTTCCAGGTACGGGTAAATTCTGGACTGAATGTTTTCTTTCCCAATCGATCAATGTACAAAATATACGTTGCACAAGAATTTAGCGCTGGGGTGAAGGTTGTGTTGCCAGGCCATTTAAGGATTTGAACAGAGCTTGAAGAAGGCAAAGAAGGGCACCAGATGGGTTGTGCTTGAATATTAACTGCCCCCCTCTTGGTTTTACCATTCAGATTGCCAATCTGCAAGTGGTGGCTGAAGATCTCCCACTATTACTACTGATCTCCAGGCGACAGACATCAGTTCTACTGGAGGAAATGGCCACTTTGGAAGGTGGATTCTATGGCATTATATCCCACTGAAGCCACACCTCTAACCAAACCCTGCCCTCCTTAGGATCTGCAAAATCTCCAGGTATTTCCCAACCCAGTGCTAGAAATTCTATTTAACCACAGAGTTTCGTGCAATTCCTAGCTCTACCCTTTGTCACTTCTGGATTTTACCCAGAAGTGATGTAGCAATGACAACCGTAATTCTGGCCATTCTCCCTGAGATTTTTTTCTTTCCCCTTTGAAATGCAGGCCAAAGCTAGAAAAACTTTGAGATCTGGCAACTGTAGGATGGAGAACCTTAAACCCCATGGAGTAAGCTGGTTGAATGTTGTATCCAGTCTTTAGGAATCTCTCTTTCTGACCTAAAAGAGTGTGGGTCATCGGCAGCTCTTTCTTCCATCTTGAGCTGCTTGCAAAAACTGGATTCTGGAAGCACTAGAATAAGAGCATGTAGAATGTGCTCACCTTTATGTGTGTGTGTAAAGTGCAGTCAAGTCGCAGCCGACCTATGGCGACCCCTTATGGGGTTTTCAAGGCAAGAGACGAGCAGAGGTGATTTGCCAGTGCCTTCCTCTGCATATCAGCCCTGGTATTCCTTGGTGGTCCCCCATCCAAATAGTAACCAGGGCTGACCCTGCTTAGCTTCCGAGATCTGACAAGATCAGGCTATACCATGCTGCCTTCCGTCCCAGGCTCACCTTTATACCTAGGTCTAAACTTGCCGCAATCCATCCCAATGTATTTTGATTCTCTGACAATCCCGCGATACAGACTTTTATTTATGTTGGCTAGACTGGATGTCATCCCATCAGGGGAGTTAATAGGTCATTTAAATAGGGTACTGTATGTGAGTATGTCAACGTGGTTCTGGCCAAATAGACACTCCTTGTTTAGCTGTGACTTGCTCAACAAGGCTAGAGACAGATGGATAATGTCAGGCTGCTATCTCGGTTTCGTTATTGCCTCTGTCTCTGTGCTGTATTGTCTGCCCCCCAAGGTCGCATACCTAGGCCTGGGAACTCAGCTCCTGGGAAACTGTATTCATGCGTGTAATCTCCCGCCTTTCCTGCCTTATAATATCTCCCAGCTAGTGAGCCTCTCATAGCTGTCATTTTATTCGTTTGCACTGTATGCCTATTTGATCAGTAAAAGCCATCTGTTTGGACTCTATATGACTTTGTGGTGATTTCTGGTTCTGTGGGCCAAGGGCTGACATTATGACAGCTATCCCTCATCTTCACCGTTCTCCTAGCCAGGCTGGAGCCCAGGGGGGTTCGCCTGCCACTTGGATGGGAGCTGTGCAGCTCTCCAGGTGATCTACTACCCTGGAGCCCTTCTCAGAGGACCCTACTCTGTTACAAGACTTAATCGCTGAACTTTTCCGGACGACCCGAGAGGTTTGCCGCTTGAGGGGACTGGTACAGGCGCAGTGGCAATCTCTTACAGGACGTCTCTGGATGTTAACATCGGAGGATACTGATGCTCGTTTAGATCTTCAGGACTTGGATCAATTACTGGACGATGCCCGATTGGCGACTGAGGATTTACAAATATTAACTGGACTTTTGGATAATCTTATTTCTCGACAAACTCTTTCTACCATGGCGGGAGCCCCGCCGGAGGGTTTTTCCCTGATCCCGGATGCGGCCAGCTGCCAGGCTGAGGCCAAGCGAGTCACTATTAGCACCGCTCTTCTCCTTGTGGAATGTACAAAGGACACCCCGGTAGCCACCTTGGCTCAAGTTTTGACCCCGACGTTTGGAGCCGAGGCATCCGCACTGGCGGTTCGAGTACAACCTCTGCTGGGCGGGGAACCTGACCCCATACTCTTGCTCCTCGAGACAGAACTTTTGCCGCGCATTACGGCAGAGACTGCCCTAAGACTTGAGAACGCCAAAGTTCTTGCGGATCAGCAAGCCGCCGAAGCGGCTAGGGTCGCAAGAGAGAGAGAGGCGGCGGAAGCAGCCAGGGCGGCTGCAGCAAGGATTAGGAATCAGGCGAACGTGGACACGCGCCCCAAGGACTATGTACTAGGACTATCAGGTCTAACTTTTTCCCCGGCGTTTGTCCCGTCGCGTGCGACCCAACGCGCACGCCGTTTGGCTGACCGACGTCGAGACTCAGATGAGTCTGAAGACGAGGATTTATATGGGGATAGCTCTCAATGGGCCACGAGCTTCCGAACCAGTAAGCCTCATCTTACTGGTGGCCCAAGTGAGGAGGTTCATCTTTTACGAGCCCAGAATCGGGAGCTCTCCGACCGTGTTGATCAACTCCAGGAAGTAATGGAACTTATGCTTCAAGAGAACAGGCAATTACAACAAACCCTGATAGCTCAGAGACAGCCCGTTCCGATACCGGGTCAGGGGGTACCCGTACAACCACCCGCTAATGTGCCTGCTCCACCCTTACCTCCTGGAGCTCCTGTTGCTCCTCCGCCCGGACCACCCGTGCAACCACCTGCTAATGTGCCTGCTCCACCCTTGCCTCCTGGAGCTCCTGTTGCTCCTCCGCCCGGACCACCCGTGCAACCGGGTCAACCCGCGCCCGGCCCTTGGAAGCAACTCAAATTGAGGACTACGTATGACGGATCTCTTGAGACTTTGCCTTGTTTCTTGCATCAAGTGGACAGTTATATGCGAGAACAAGGTCAACTTTTCCCCACGGAAGATAGCCGGGTGCGGTACATAGCTTCCCTCCTGACAGGCAAAGCGGCTGACTGGATGGTCCTCCAGTTTGACACCCGCTCTCGTGCGATTCGTTCCCTCAACAACTTCATGACTGCCCTGAGAAGGAGGTTTGAGGACCCCTTCCTGGGGGAAAGAGCCAAAACGGAACTCTTACAATTAAAACAAGGCTCTGCTACAGTTCAGGAATTTGCCGATGAATTTCAGCGACTGGCAAGTAAAATTGTAGGTTGGCCCGAGACCACCCTAATCCATCATTTCAGGGAAGCCTTGCATCCTGACATTCTGAACTGGTCTTACATGCGGGGCGATCCCGATACCCTCGAAGGCTGGATCCTATTAGCCGAGGAAGTGGAAAGCCGCCGCCGCTTTATTTCTCTCGTCTGTCAAAAGCACAAGGAGAAGGGCACCCAAAAGCCTCAACCCAAGGCACCACTGCTCGTCCCACGAAATCCCCCACGTCCGCTCCAGGAACGTGAAGCCCGATTTCAGAGGGGTGCCTGTCTTACATGCGGAGAAATGGGCCACTTTGCAGCCGTTTGCCCACGCCGCCAGGAATTATTTCGTCCCAGCACGACAACCCGCGCCCGAGGTCGTCCACCACGCAGAGGCACCGCGGCCACCCGCAGCGCAGCTCCGGGAAGGCCCACACCCTCTGCACTCCATGCCGGGGACCCAGCCTCCCTGCCTGCTTCCAACGACCCCGCCGGGTCTCGGATTACAAGTGCCCCATTGGGGGACAGCTTTCCCTCTTCGGATGAGGAAAACCCTTGGATTTCTCCAGCCTTAAACCTGGAATCTCCCCTCGACTTGTCAAAAAACGGCTCCGGTCTGTGGTGAATGGAGCATCTCCACAGACCTCTCAGGATCTTCCTATCAAACCGAATGCTCCTACCAAAATCAAAGAAGTGGACTCCACCGTCTACGTGGATGCAGTTTTACAACAACTTAACGGAGGTCCACAAATCCCCGTCAAAGCACTAATTGACTCCGGTTGCTGTCGCACTCTCATAAGCGAAGCCACGTTTGCTGCACTCAGAGCCGACTCAGAGGCTTTACCCGCCCCCGTCCAATTTACTCAAATGGACGGGAGCCAATTCCAGGGGGGTCCAGTTGATCACCGCACCATAGGGGTGGCAATGGGAATTGGTTCCCACTGGGAACAAATAGACTTCACTATAGCCCCTATCCGATTTGAAGTGGTCTTGGGAATTAACTGGATTAAAGGACATAGTCCCAGTATTGATTGGGAAACAAACACTATCTCTTTCGCTAGTCCCACCTGCGACCAGCATCGGCAAAACTTTGCTCTGCCATTTCCGCCCGTTCCAGCATTAACCTCTACTGCCCCAGTACCACCGGCTCTACCCGCTGTATACCGGGACTTTGAAGATGTCTTCGACCTTAGGGAATGTGATGCCTTACCCCCCCACCGGGCCTCAGACTGTGCGATTGAAGTAGTAAAGGACTGCACATTAACCAAAAGTAAGATTTACCCTATGAGCGCTTCCGAGCGCACTGTCCTCCGGGACTTTTTGGACAAAAACCTCGCCAGAGGGTTCATTCGCCCTTCGAATGCCCCAAACTCGGCCCCCGCGTTTTTCGTCCGGAAAAAAGAGGGCGACCTTCGCCTGTGCATTGACTTCAGAAAGCTCAATGCGGTTACCCAGACCAACGCCTATCCTATCCCATTAATATCGGATATTTTGGGACAATTACAGGAAGGCCGTGTGTTCTCTAAATTAGACTTGGTGGAAGCCTACTACCGAGTCCGTATCCGCGAAGGAGATGAACACCTCACTGCCTTCTCTAGCTGTTTCGGAATGTATGAATTCCTTGTAATGCCATTCGGATTAAAAGGGGCCCCGGGGGTCTTCATGCAACTCATCAATGAAATCCTACATGACCTTCTATATCGTGGGGTGGTGGTCTACTTAGATGACATTCTCATTTATTCGAAAACTGTGGACGAGCATGTGACTCTGGTCAGGGAAGTTCTACAACGCCTGCGTAACCATCAACTGTTCGCTAAACTAGCTAAGTGTGAATTTCACCAAAGCAAACTCACGTTTTTGGGATACATCATCTCCCACCAAGGTCTTCGCATGGACCCCGCCAAAGTCCAAGCCGTCCTCAATTGGACTCCCCCCACCAACCGTAAGCAAGTACAGCAATTTCTGGGATTTGCAAACTTCTATCGGGGATTCATCCCTAACTTCGCCCAAGTGGCTCTACCCATTACGGACCTGCTGAAAACTAAGGGAAAAGTAAGCTCGGCTGCCTTGCCCTCCGCAAAAATCCTATGGACTGAGCAATGCCAAGCCGCCTTTCTGGCCCTCAAACGCCTCTTCACTTCGGAGCCGGTGCTACGGCACCCAGACCCAAATCAAATGTTCATTGTGCAAGTCGATGCTTCCGATGTAGCCATGGGAGGGGCTCTCCTCCAGCAAGGACCGGACGGTCTTCTTCACCCTTGCGCTTACTTTTCAAAAAAATTTGCGCACGCTCAATTAAACTGGCCCATCTGGGAGAAAGAGGCCTCTGCAGTTCATCATGCACTGACTTTATGGCGGCAATTCTTGGAAGGGTCTAAAGTACCCTTTGAAGTTTGGACCGATCACAAAAATCTAGCTGCCCTCACGGGGTCCCATAAGCTATCGGCGAAACAACAACGGTGGGCGGAGTTCTTTGCTCAGTTCCGTTTCACCCTGAAGCACGTCCCTGGGAAGCAGAACGTTCTCGCGGATGCCCTCTCCCGTTTACCACAATATCCGGTAAAACTCGAAAGACCCACCAACTCTCTGTTCACCCCTATGCAACGTGGGGCCCTACCTATGCTGGCTGTGCAAACCCGATCCCAGCATCAGCACACCTTCCCTAACTCGCAAGCTCCGCCAGCCCAACCGGCTGCCCAGCCGCCACCGCAACAGACCGGAGTTCCCGCCCCTCCTACCCCTCCGACCGCTCAGCCGCCTGCAGTCTGCGCGCCGCCGCACGTAAGCACTAGCCCTATAACTGTTTCTCAGATCTCCATGACCGATGGGGGGGCTCCCTCCAAAATCCCCATCTCCGAATCCTTTTTAACTGTCCTTCGGGACCAGTGCCTTTTAGAACGTTCCGCTCATACCCTACCTCCTGGTGTTTTGGAACAAGGGGGGTCCTGGTACAAAGACTCAAAATTGTATGTACCCAAAGCTCTCCGGAAGGACGTTTTACATTTAGCTCATGGAGCCAAAACAGCTGGGCACTTTGGGTTTCTGAAGACCCTTCACTTATTGCGCAGACAGTTCTGGTGGGGGGGAATGCGTTCCGACATTGACTCCTTCATCCGCAGCTGTCCCGTTTGTGCCGCTGCGAAACGATCGCAGGGCAAACCCCCGGGACTGCTACAACCTCTTGAAACGCCCAGCAGACCTTGGGAAGTGATTGCTATGGACTTCATGACTGATCTCCCTCTCAGTGGGGGTAAAACTGTGTTGTGGGTTGTTACTGATTTGTTTTCTAAGCAAATACATTTGATTCCATGCGCAGGGATCCCCTCTGCTCAGAAACTGGCCCGCCTCTTCGTGACGCATATCTTTCGTTTACATTCGTTTCCGCGTAAAATAATTTGTGACCGCGGAAGTGGTTTCGTTTCTAAGTTTTGGAAAGCTTTCCTCAAGTTGGTGGGGGTGGAACAGGGATTGTCTAGTGCATACCATCCTCAAACTGATGGTCAAACTGAACGTGTCAATGCTGTACTTGAATGTTATTTGCGTTGTTATGTTAACTACCACCAGGATAACTGGGTGGAACTGTTACCTTTAGCAGAATATGCCTACAATAATGCCATGCATCAATCCACAGGTTTTAGCCCGTTTTTTGCTGTGTATGGACAAGATTTCAGTCCCATCGCTCCTACAGATGATGTAGAGGGGGAGGGGAACCCCGACATTGCCTCCTGGGCACACGCCCTCCGTACCACTTGGCCCTGGCTCGTTAGCAACCTCAACCGGGCCAAACGTAAATACAAAGCGCAAGCTGACAAACATCGCTCCCCCGGGGGTGATCTGCAAGTGGGTGCTTTGGTTTACCTTTCCACCAAAAATCTCCGTTCCACCCAACCGTGCCATAAGCTCAGCGCCAAATTCATTGGCCCTTTCCCCATTACTCGGGTCATAAACCCTGTCACAGTGGAACTGGCTCTCCCCAAATCCTTGAGGCGTGTGCATCCTGTTTTCCACATAAGCCTCCTCAAACCCCATGTTGCTTCTCCACGGTGGCATCCGGACCCACCGCCTGCGCAACCCATCATGGTGGGGGGGGAAGAACACTTCGAAGTCTCCAAGATCCTTGACTCCCGTATTCACCATGGCAATCTGCAATATCTAGTTCGTTGGAAACATTTCCCCCCTGCCTATGACGAATGGGTGCGCGCACGGGATGTCTCCGCCCCCGACCTCGTCGACGCCTTTCACATTGCTTACCCGGACAGGCCAGCCCCCTTGCGAACTGGGAGGGGGCCTTGAGGGGAGCAGAATGTCAGGCTGCTATCTCGGTTTCGTTATTGCCTCTGTCTCTGTGCTGTATTGTCTGCCCCCCAAGGTCGCATACCTAGGCCTGGGAACTCAGCTCCTGGGAAACTGTATTCATGCGTGTAATCTCCCGCCTTTCCTGCCTTATAATATCTCCCAGCTAGTGAGCCTCTCATAGCTGTCATTTTATTCGTTTGCACTGTATGCCTATTTGATCAGTAAAAGCCATCTGTTTGGACTCTATATGACTTTGTGGTGATTTCTGGTTCTGTGGGCCAAGGGCTGACAGATAAAGCCTTTTATCCGGGAATCTGTCTCTAAACTGGATAATCTGAGGGTTCTTTTAGCAGGGATGGATTTTAATACTACCAATGTAGTATTTCTAAGTCAATCAAGATTTTAAAAAATACCAATTTCCTCATGGGCTATTTAGATAGTTCCTTTTTTTTCTTTGTTCCTTCCCCCACCTTCTCTTCATTTTGATCTCAGTGTGACATTGTTCAGAGCCGAATTGGCCATATGAATAGTATCATTAAAGTAAGTAAGATGGAGAACCTTCACATGGTTGTGTATCATTTTTACGGAGCCTTTTTTCCTTCTGTAAGGGAAAGAGTTATTTTAAAAAATGCTCACCTTTAACAATTTCACTTATTTTCTGGTTGGCCTCTCTTGCGCTTTGTCTTTGGAGCAGAGTTCTGTTTCGCTCGGATCCTAAATCAACATTATTTTCTTCTCCTTCCTTTGGAAGGGTCCTGGGCAAGAAGAAGAAGGGGATGGCGACCAGGAGGTTCACCCCAGCGCATACCATAGCTCCCAGCCACCAGGCCCCTACCCAGCGAGCGTCCAGGAGGCTCAATGTCACATCCACTGAACAGAAAAGGCAGGGAAGAGAAGGAATTAGTAGAGGCGAGTCATTGGTTATTCTCGGGGTTTATATCATCTCTTGCGGCTATTTGAGCAAAAAGCATTTACTTTTGCTAAGAAGAATACTGAATTCTGGGAAAGAAACGCAATAGAACCCCAAGGGCCCTGTCAAATGACTAATATCTGAGAATCGGATGGTGCCTGATACAGAATAAGTCCATGGAGAGCAACAGGAGCCTAGTGGTTAAGAGACTGAGCCGTGAACTAAACAGGGAAGGAAGGGAGGTAGTGATGTCACAGGCACAAGCCATAGATGTTCTCTACAAACAGATTTGCCTTTATTTAAACTGAAAATGCTAATACCTTGACTGAAACTTGAAAGGAGGTGTATCGGTACTCTATTTAGGGAGCCAAGTTGGTCTGAAAATGCTGTGCCTGACTTCACCCTAAACTTTTCTCATTCACTGTCAATACATCTTTTCGTTAATTTTGTTAAACTTCTTTAATTACAGTGTAGATATATTGTACAGTGTAGATATATTGTACATATGACTGGCAGTATGCAGTAGATACTAAATGTAAATACAGATTGTTGTAATTGATTTTTTTTAAAAAAATTAAATAAATAATTTTAAATAAATTGATTATATTTTCAAACTACTAAAAGGCCATTAACATTTTTTAACATATTGTCTAATGTTTAAGTGGGGGGCACTTGCCATCAGGCAAGCTGATACCCTGGCCAGTCTGCCACTGACTGGAGATGCCAGGGATTACAACGTGATCTTCTGCATATAAAAGCCAATGCTCTGCTGCTGAACCATGACTAGGGTTCCCAGGTGCCTGCTAATGGTGGACAATCTCCCAGGGATTCCTGCTGCTGCCCGCTGACACTCAGGTGTTTGGTGGGTGGAAGCAGGCCAGCAGAAAATGAGGGGAGTGATCTGCATCCCTACATGATAATGTCCCTTCAGGTGCAATGCGGAAGCACCAGCATCGCACAAGGGGATGCTCTATCACTCTCCCCAACAGAGTTTTTGGGCAAGTGGCAAAGCGTCCCCTTTGAACCTCACAACTTTCTGGAATAGTGATGCCAGGGACCCCTGGCAACCAGTCGAGGGTGGAAGGTGGGGGAGACTTGCTATCTGTAAATGGAGGCAATTTGGGCCAACACTCTACGGTAGAAGCTGTCTTTACCATAGAGTTTTGTCCAAATACTAGAGCATCCCTGTGGTCATAGGTGATATGATGACATCACTTCCTGAAATGACATTGACACATCAACAATGGCCTCTGTGTACAGCTAGAATAGAATAAATTTATTTACAGCCAAAGCCAGAATACAGTGTACAGCTAGTAAATCCCCCCGCTGTCCAACTGAATGGTGCCAGAGAGAGGGAGCTCAGAGCAGGGAATCCCTGCCTCTTGCGGGGGAATGGCGTCTCTGTTCTAGAATATAGCCAGACCATAACGAAGTAGAGTGGAAAACAGTGACTGTTACAGCTGACCATTAGCTGTTACCATTGCAAATCCGAGTGACATGATGCTTCTTCCTATTGAGTAATAGATTTAGCCAGTTTTAATTATGTTACCTAGGTCTATGAATCCGACATCCACATACAGCTGTGCACAGTAGGAACCCAACATTAAACCAAACAGAGGGCCCACGACAGTTGCTATCTGAATGCACCCTAAAAGAGGGAAAGGGAAAAAACATATAAAACCTCCCCAAAACATTTTATGCAAAATAAATAAATAAATAGTGTGTTTTCAACATTTATTTCATAAAGCTGTCTTGAGATTCTCAGGAGTTTCCTTTGTAAAGGCAACAGAGACTTATATTGGGGTCTAAATGCTGTCCTTGACCTCTAGGACAATTTGAGAGCAATCTTAAGTAGGTCTACTCAGAAGCTGCCTCGGAGAAGGTGGGATCCTACCTTTCTTAAATATAGTTTGAGCATGAATGACCCAAATACGTTGTTTTAGTTACACTTATCTATTGCCTTTCTTTCCTAAAGGAAGCCCAGGAAACCAAGGGTTTATGAAAACTTAATTTTCATATCAGTATATAATACAAAGCTTGGGCATTCATAGGATTACCAATGTAGAGAGGAGAATTTTCGGGTTTTGCGAAATCTTCCAAATACGAAATGCCTAAAGGAATGATGGGAGTTTCACCCACTCCTCGAATGATGTTTCCCACCAACACAAACACCCACATCAAAGATCCAGCCTGTTTTTCACATTCTGTGAATAAAAGGAACAAGGAAAGGCATCTGCGTGAAAGTTTTCACAGGTAACAAAATATTTTAGTGCTGTTCATTCACAAGTAATAAAACATTGTAAAACAATGTTATGTCTTCCTGGATTCCATCAAAATGAAGCTCCTTTGGTTATTTCATGGCATTCTATTTTGCATTCCTGGCTTCCCTAGGACTAAGAATTATGAAAAAACTAATTAGAAAGATCAGGATGTGAAATGGTATAAAATAACCCAATCCTGTCAGATCTCAGAAGTTAAACAGGCTCGCCTCTGGTTAGTACTTGGATGGGAGACCTCCAAGGAAGTCCAGGGTCATTATGCAGAGGAAGGCACTGGAAAACCACCTCTGCTTAATCGCTTGTCTTGAAAACCTTATGGGGTTGGCACACTTGGAATACTGTGTACAGTTCTGGTCACCACGCCTAAAAAAGGATATTACAGAGCTTGAGAAGGTGCAGAAAAGAGCAACCAAAATGATCAGGGGAGTAGAGCAACTGTCCTATGGGGAGCGGGTAAGACGCTTAGGGCTGTTTAGCTTGGAAAGAAGGCGGCTAAGGGAAACATGATAGAGGTCTATAAAATTATGCATGGTTTGGAGAGAGTGGACAGGGAGAAGTTTTTCTCCCTCTCCCATAATACTAGAACACGGGGTCATCTGCTAAAGCTGGAGGGTGAGAGATTCAAAACAGATAAAAGGAAGTGTTTTTTTTCACTCAAGGCATAGTTAAATTGTGGAACTCCCTGCCCCAGGATGTGGTGATGGCTGCCAACTTGGAGGGCTTTAAGAGGGGAGTGGACATGTTCATTGGAGGAGAGGGGTATTAATGGCTATTAGTTAGAATGGATACTAGTCATGCTGCATACCTATACTCTCTAGTATCAGAGGAGCATGCCTATTATTTTGGGTGCGGTGGAACACATGCAGGATGGTGCTGCTGCAGTCATCTTGTTTGTGGGTTTCCTAGAAGCAGCTGGTTGGCCACTGTGTGAACAGACTGCTGGACTTGATGGGCCTTGGTCTGATCCAGCAGGGCCTTTCTTATGTTCTTATGTTCATAAGTCAGCTGGGACTTGAGGGTACTTTACACACACACAACTAGATAGATCACAGCCTGGTACCTTAGATGATCTGAATTCCCCCCTGACCTTCTGCTGTTTGCAACTTATGTGAACACTTTCATGCAGTTTATAGTGCCGACTCATGGAAGGTTATGCTGGAATAAATATGAGTAGCCTTTACAGTGCCACCACTTGGACTCCTATTTAATATGTCCCAGGAAGGCATTGGAAATTGAAGTCTCATAAAAAATTTTTAATTCATTAATGTAAGTGTAAGCTACAAATAAGTTCTACAATTTCACAGCCATTTCTTCCATGGGAACTAGGGTTGCCAACCTCCAGGTGAGGGCTGGAGTTCACTTGGAATTACAGATGATAGGAATTAGCTCCCCTGGAGAAAATGGCTGCTTTGGAGGGTGGACTCTATGGAATTATACCCTGCTGAGGTTGCTTCCCTCCCCTCCTTACTTCCTAAGGTTCTACCCCCAAATCTCCAGGAATGTCCTAACCTGGAGCTGGCAACCCTAAAAAGCAGGAGACGGGGAGAGGCTATGGGGGCTTTCAGGAAAGGGAAAAGTGAAATAGTGGGGGAAGTGGAAAGGAATGCCTCCTACAAGTCCTTGTGGGTTCCCACTTGTTAAGTCTAACAATCTAGTCCTCTTAACAATCTAGTCCTCTTAATACAAATTTACCAGTCCAGATGTGTGTGTGTGTGTGTGTGTGTGTAAAGTGCCGTCAAGTCGCAGCCGACTTATGGCGACCCCTTTGGGGTTTTCATGGCAAGAGACTAACAGAGGTGGTTTGCCAGTGCCTTCCTCTGCACAGAAACCCTGGTATTCCTTGGTGGTCTCCCATCCAAATACTAACCTGGCCCGTTGACGCACTAGCAAATAACACCGCAACAGAAACGCGCTCACAACAGCAGATTCCAAAACGATTTAAAAATTCTGTACCCACCTATCGCCCTTTCCCGGATTTTTTCTCAAAAAATCGGATCTTCTCCCTTCACACTGTGCAGTAAAGTTTGAAAGAAGGGAGGGCCAGCGCCCCCGCCATCACAGCGGAGCCCTCGTCCCGAGAAATGGACATGCGCGGCACACTCCGCGCGGATATTAGGAAAAAAATGTGATTGGCCAGTTTTCAGCTTGAGGGATTGTGGGATGGCAGCGAGGGGAGAAATAAAGTGGATTTTCAGATCGCACTCCAGGCTTCGGGTGGGAAAAACGGCTTTTTTATTTACATCACCGTATATGCGATTTCTGTTAACGCGGAGAACGTGCGCTGAGGCCGCTTCCAACATCCTTCGCGTGACATGAGGTGCGGACATGCAGGGAAAACGCGCGTGAGAAGGCGGCGCAAATGGTGAGTGTGGACACGGCCCAGGGCTGACCCTGCTTAGCTTCTGAGATCTGACGAGATCGGGCTAGCCTGGGCCATCCAGGTCAGGGCACCAGTCAAGATAGTTACACAAAAAGTATCAAACTGGAACTTGTAGGGCTGCAATGTGGAACACACTATCTGCTATGGGGGGAAAACTGGAAGAAAAATCTAGAAGAAATTAAGGGTCATCCAACTGTAGAAAACATGGTGACTACTTGGCAGAAACTTAAACCAAGACTGAGTTCTAACGGGTCATTGTTGATAGCACCCTTTAACGCATTTGGTACGACAATGGACAGAAAGCAATATGGGACAATACAATATCAAGACCTGGTGAAAACAGATGGTACAATTAAAACGTTGTTGGAGTTACAAGATGACTATCAGCAGATGCCATGGCTAACTTATCACCAACTAATTTCAAGATTTAAGGAAGATTGCATAACTAGGGGAGCACTGAAGCCAAAAACAGAGTTTGAGCAGATGATAAGTAAAATTCCTCAACATCTACTAGGTAAAATCTATAAGCTCTTGGTGACATACGACACGGAAGACGAACAAGTGAAGACATGCCAAATTAAATGGATGGAAAATCTGAATGAAATTATAACAATCGATCAATGGGAACAACTATTTCGCAGAAATCTTAAGTTCACTCTATGCCAAGGGATTCATGAAAACTGGTTGAAAATGCTACATAGATGGTACCTGACGCCGAGTGATATTCAAAATATGAATAGCTCGACATCTGGCCTATGTTGGAAATGTGGTAAAGCCAGGGGCACCTTTTATCATTGCTGGTGGACATGTAAATCAGTCCAGAAATTCTGGATGAAAATACACAAGAACATAGAAGACATTCTCGGCTATAAGATTATATATGACCCTAAACTATACCTACTGAATAAAACCCCAGACAGCATCGACAAAGACCAACAAGACATGTTAAAATACTTAGTTACAGCTGCAAGGATAGTATTAGCATCGCTATGGAAGACAAATAGAATTCCACAAATCGAAACTTGGATTGATAAAGCATACGAATATATCACAATGGCACAATTAACTGAAATACTACAGAAAGAAACTCAAAAACAAAATAGAGACAAATGGAAATCCTTCTACAAATATATTAAAACCAAAAAATGACAACAAAACCTTATAAGACACAGCAGATTCATAATCGAAATCGAACATAACCTATTAATAAGTTAATGTATTATGACAACCTATAAGGGGGCGGTATTAGATATACTAACGTTGAATAATACTAATACACGTATTTATCTTTATATATATTTTCCCTCTCTTTAATTTTCCCTTGCCCCTCTTTCCTTCTGTATCCCATTTGCTATTAAAAACCAATAAAAATATTCATTAAAAAAAAGATAGTTACACAAAAAGAGAAATAAGAACGAATAAATAGAGAAGGGAACCTCACCTTCTGAGGGTTGTTCAGTAGGCATGGTATGATTGGCAAGGCAAACAGACGTGAATGAGGAAGAATTTTCTGATAAAGAAGCAGCATGTTTATACTGGTACCTGTGGACAAAAAAATTAAAAAGTATATGGAATGAAAGTAGGGTGTCCGCCTTTTGCCTTGGTTTCCTTTCCCAGGATCTAACATTAGCAAGTTTTCTCAGCAGTGGGAAAACTCATGTAATAAACTTAAAAGAAATAAGTTACAGTTACTCTGGGGTAGTCAAACAAATGAAACTTCTGGGGAATGTTTGCATCACACGAAGGGAAATGAGCAAAGAATGTGCTCTGGGAAAAACATTTGTGTACCGAAGTATGATTTAGCCTTGCACCCAAGTCCTTTTCAGATGTTACAGTTGCATAATAGCAGTTGCTAACTGTGCATTGATCTTACGGATTTGCATGGTTGCCACGTTGTCTGAACAGGAGCAATGTGCATATTTACCATGCACATTCAGCTCTGGTACACACAAAATGATCACCGGATTATCAGGGTTTGCATTCAAATTTCCTAAGCCTCTACATATATTGAGAGGATTGTGGGTGGCCCAGTATCAGCAGTTGGTAGGCTCCCAGCATTCATAGGGTTGCGAGGTCCCTCTTCCCCACCGGCGGGAGGTTTTTGGGGTGGAGCCTAAGAAGGGAGGAGTTTGGGGAGGGGAGGGACTTCAATGCCATAGAGTCCAATTGCCAAAGCGGCCATTTTCTCCCGGTGAACTGATCTCTATCGGCTGGAGATCAGTTATAATAGCAGGGGATCTCCAACTAGTACCTGGAGGTTGGCAACTCCAAGGATTTGTAACATTTGAGAAAGGCTAGAGGTCCAGTGCCACATCTGTTTCTTTTAGGAATGCTAGCCTCCAAGTGGGATCTGGGCATCCCCCCAGAATTACAGCTCATCTCCAGACTTGGAGGGACTTGGCAACCCTAGGCTGGGGCCGGGGGTGGGGGGGCGGGACCTGGCAACCAGTACTGCAAGGATTACTTTAAAGTGGGACATGGAGTATTCCTGGAATTGCAATTGATCTCCAGACTACAGAGATGAATGGCAGTTTTGGAGGGTGGGATCAATGGTATCACATATCCGCTGAGCTCCCTCCCCTCCCAAATTCTGTCTTGCTGGGCACTGCCCCCAGATCTCCATCTTGGGAAACTCCTGGGGATTTGGGGATAGAGCCTGGGTAAGACAGGGACTACAGTGGGGTACAATCATAGAATCATAGAGTTGGAAGGGCCCACCAGGGTCATCTAGTCCAACCCCCTGCACAATGAAGGAAATTAACAACTACCTCCCCCCACATCCCCAGTGACCCCAACCCTCCCCCCGCCATGCAGGATCCCACAATCAAAGCACTCCCGACAGATGGCCATCCAGCCTCTGCTTAAAGACCTCCAAAGACGGGGATTCCACCACCCTCTGAGGCAGTGCATTCCACCGTCGAACAGCCCTCACCATCAGAAAGTTCTTCCTAATGTTTAGGTGGAATTGCTTTTCTCTTAGTTTAAATCCATTACTCCGTGTCCTTGTCTCTGGAGCAACAGAGAACAAGCTAGTTCCCTCATCAACAATGCCAGAGTCCACCCTCCAAAGCATCCGTTTTCTCCTGGGGTACTGATCTCTGTAGTCTGGAGATGAGCTGGTATTCAGTGGGATCCCCAGGTCCCACCTGGAGGATGGCATCCCTATAGTCCTTACACACTTCTTTTGCAGACGTTTTGCCTTTCTTCTTCTCCTAGCTTATTTTGTGGAAGAAGTGGACATGGTAAATATTCTACACACTTTCATTATTATTATTATTATTATTATTATTATTATTATTGGTTCATTATTATCGTAGGCAGAGAAATTACAAAATTAGGCACAACGCAGTGGATATATATGGAAGGCAAACAAAGACTCACCTTCCCATCAGAAAATGAGGCAGCCCTATCAAAAAACACCCCAAGGCCATAACTGAACAACCCAGAGCAATTAGGCGTGGTCTATGACATTTTGCTCCTATGTAACTCACAACAGCAATCACCAGCAAGTTACCTAAAGACAGAAAGAATACAGTGCATGAACATGTTTAAAGCGACAAGGCTTGGAGATATGATGTCGTCCCCTCAATCTTGTGCCTTCCCTCTCCAAGGATTCATGTTACCTTTCATCAACATTGTAAGCAGCTAAAATGAGAGGGACTGAACATATTAAACCACTTCATCTAGCTTGGTATTATCTAGGCCAGAGGCCCCCAACCTTGTTGAGCCTGCTGGCCCTTTTGGAATTTTGAGAACATGTAATGGGTGCCACCATAAAATGGTCCCAAGGGAGATGGAACCAGTTTTATGGTGGCACCCATTACATGCAAAATGGGTGCCATGGGAGCTGGAACCAATCACAAAACGGCTGCCGTGCAGAAGGCTTTGGGCCAAATCAAGCGGGAGGTTTCCAGAATGTTAGGAGGTTTCAAGCTATGCATCTTCCTATAATGACGACAGCAGTTTCTGGAAGACTTGTTCCCTGAAGACTCAAGCGCCATGCCTCTTGGACTGAGTTGAAACACCTCTTCATTAAGACAGAGGAAAGCTAGGACTGGGTCTTTGCTTTGCTGAAGAAGCAAATGGGCACCACAGAAGACATGGTTTACATGTTTCTCAATGGCAACCTCAGGCATAGGGTTTGCTGCCTGGAGATCTGGTATTATCACTGATCCCTACACAACAGAGATCAGTTCCCCTGGAGAAAATGGCTGCCTTGGAGGGTGGACTCTATGTCATTATACCCTGCTCAGGCCTTACCCTGCCTCAAACTCTGCTCTCTTCAGGCTCTACCCCCCCTCCACATCTCCAGGAATTTCCCAACCTGGAGCTGGCAATCCTACCAGGCATCATAATGAGGTAGGGTTGAACACATGAACACATGAAGCTGCCTTATACCGAATCAGACCCTCGGTCCATCAAAGTCAGTATTGTCTCCTCAGACTGGCAGCAGCTCTCCAGGGTCTCAGGCAGGGGTCTTTCACATCACCTACTCGCCTAGTCCCTTTAACTGGAGATGCCGGGATTGAATTTGGGACCTTCTGCACGCCAAGCAGATGCTTTACCCCTCCCCTTTAGGGTTGCCAGGTAGAAGCCATTTTTACCATAGAGTTTTGCACAAAAACCAGTATGTCCCCACAGTTATCGGCAACATCATGACATCACTACTGAACTGACATTTCCGTGTCACCACCAGCCTCCATTTGCAGCTAGTAAGTTCTTCTTCTTCCTCTTCCTCCTCCAGCTGGCTGAACAGCGCTGGGGGAAGGGGGCTCGGTGTGGGGAGTCCACTGTCCCCAGTGGGGGAATGGCAATCCTACACTGAGAATCACTATCTATTCTGACAGGCAACAATTCTCCAGGGTCTGAGGCAGCGAAAGGTCTTCTTCTTCAACACCTATTACCTGAAATCTTTTTAACTAAAGATATGAACTGAACCTCAAACCTTCTGCATGTGTTCCACCACTGAGCCTCCCCTTTGTTTCCTTCTCTAAGGTGTTCCTGATTGCAGATGCTTTCTTCTGCTCTATAGATGATAAGGGAAAGAGAGACTTTCCTTCCATTCACTTGTATGGAGGGAGGAGTGGAAATGCTTCAATCAGATAAAAGGTGGTCAGAGATCAGATCACCTGGAGAAAATGGCCAATTTAGAAGGTAGACTCTATGGATTTATACCCCCATTGAAGTCTCTCCTCTCTCGAAACCCCAATCACCTAAGGCTCAATCCCCAAAATCTCCAAGTATGTCCCAACCAGGAGCTGGCAACCCTAACACTTGCTTTATGTCCAATTATTCTCAGTTGGGGTTCCCACATGGTAGCATAGCCTTCCTTGATGAAGTCAGGAAAACTCTCTCACTTCTATCATTCCACTGAATCTGTAAAACAGAATTGTTCAGAACATTTTGTATAAAGAAAGGAGGGCTATCTGTGGAAATTTTGCAAAACTTTTTGTTGCATTGTTGACAATGTGTATTATACTAATTTTGTTGCATCATTTTCTGATTTTGTAATTCAGCTTCACTGCATCCATATCCCTCTTCTTGTTTATTGTATGTACTACAACATCTGCAGTGCATTATTCTCCAAATTTTGTAATAATGCTTTATTTGCTGACTACGTTATACTGTCGATTTTTGCATTCTTTAATTTTTTAACCCAGTGTTGAATGCTATGTTTGTATTATTATACTGGCTTTAGTACATGTAATTGTTTGATCCTCCTGGAGTCTGAGTGAAGAAGGTGGAGTATAAATGATGTAAACAAAGCAATTCTCTGTACAGGTGCCCAGAGAGTCTAAGGTGAAGTTCTGAACTGCATGTTTCAAGCCTATGCAAAGGTTGGATCCAGACGAAATTTCCCATCAGTTAATAGAACTTTTCTGCCTCCCCTTCCCAGTGCAGCCCAAATGCTGCTCCTAGAAATGACATCAGAGGGGGTGTGAAGCTGGAAGGGGAAATCATCAGACATTACCAATGTAGCTTAGATCCAGCCAAGAACTGTAACAACTGGCATACCCATTTCAAAGCTTCCACTGATAAACCCAACCAGTGAGGAGGGGATGTTGAACCGCCGTTCGATCTGGGTGAGCATGCTGTTCACGTAAGACCCGGACATGGTCTTGCTCAGATAGGCAAAAAATAGCGCCAGCAGAAACACCTAAAAGAGAATGAAGAAAACCCTTTTGATAAACAACAGGAGATTGCTAAAGAGTATTAAAGCCGAATGTCAGGTTTCTGATCTCCAGGGTTGCAAAAATAATGACTGGAGAAATCATCATGGTTTCCATGGGAAGCCATCAACAAACATCATACCTGTGGTGAGTGATTCCTACCCTGTTCATAATATCTGCAAACATGCCATGATTCTTTCAACCATGGCTGGTAAGACCTTGGGAAGGGCCCATGGCTCAGTAGTAGAGCAACTGATTGGCGGTGGAAAGTGTTGTCAAGTCGCAGCCAATGTAGGACAACCCTGTAGGGTTTATAAGGCAAGAGAAGGTCGGAGATGGTTTACCATTGCCTGCCTCAGTGTATCCACCCTCAGGGTGCTGGCTCACAATGTATAGGGTTTAAGGTCCCGAAAACATGAGGCACAATGGCAGTGACTGACAACTGTAAAAGTTAGAGATGGGTGGAACCTCCTGGCTTCACTTCCAGATTTGATTGTGTGTGTGTGTGTGTTAAGTGCCGTCAAGTCGCTTCCAACTCATGGCGACCCTATGAATGAAAGTCCTCCAAATGTCCTATCTTTGACAGCCTTGCTCACATCTTGCAAATTGAAGGCTGTGGCTTCCTTTATTGAGTCAATCCATCTCTTGTTGGGTCTTCCTCTTTTCCTGCTGCCCTCAACGTTTCCTAGCATGACTGTCTTTTCCAGTGACTCTTGTCGTCTCATGACGTGACCAAAATACGATAGCCTCAGTTTAGTCATTTTAGCTTCTAGGACCAGTTCAGGCCTGATTTGATCTATAACCCACTGATTTGTTTTTTTTTTTTTTTTTTTTGGCAGTCCATGGAATCCGTAACACTCTCCTCCAACACCACATTTCAAAGGAATCTATTTTCTTCCTATCAGCTTTCTTCACTGTCCAGCTTTCACACCCACACATAGTAATAGGGAATACGATGGCATGAATTAATCTAGTCTTGGTGGCCAGTGACACATCCTTACACTTCAAAATCTTTTCTAGCTCCTTCATGGCTGCCCTTCCCAGTCTCAATCTCCTTCTGATTTCTTGGCTGCAGTCTCACTTGATTTGATTGGTGGACTTGAAATATTGTCTCCAGAGTCCGGAATGCATCTTGGAACTTATTTTTGCATTCCTACCAGAATGTCCCACTACAATCTAGGTCATTACAATAGTTCTGGAGGCTCAGTAGGTCTAGCTGTTATGCTCCAATCAAGGGGAAAGGCAGGATGTGTTGATTTTTATTTCTGAAGAACACACCAAACATGAACTAAAATATTTTCAGAAGCAAAATCACTTCAGCGCTGAAGTCTGCTAAGTGCCCTCTCTAGGGTTGCCAGGTCCCCCCTGGCCACCGGAGGGGGGGAATATGAAGCCTGGCAGTGGCCCTCTCCTGAACTGTGTTACCTGGCCACCACAACAACACATGTCGCCACCATTCCAGATATGCAGCAAGCTCTAGATGCAAAGGGAAAAACTCATGCATCATCCCGCGAGACAGGCACCAAGGATCCACGGGCAGGACGACCCCTCCGAGTGAACCAGAGAGAATCCATTTTCCTGCAATCCCGTCCCAGTATCCAGCAGATGCCATTTCACAAGGAACTACTAGACACGTAGCCAGCCCCCCCTCCATCTGCATCACTAACGATCCATCGGAAGCCCCCAAGGTATCCGCACCAAAGAGATCGCACCTCAGGCAACCAGGAAGTGATTCGCCCCAGATGCAGATGTTCGTGCCTTTGTGTCAACTCAATAAACCCATCAGCACTTGTCTCCTGGATCTTCCGGAATTGCGCAAAGCCCATAGGTTCTAGTTAGCCCATTTAAATCACCCATCGCCCCACCCCGGTAGCCAATCGTTAACGCCATTGTCCAGCAGCTCACTTCAAGCCTAAACCCTATCTCACTGCTAAATAATATGCCATGTGCTTCAGATTTTAGTAGAACAGCAAAGAGATTTCCAGGAGACCAAAATCAAAGTGAATTTCAAAATCCCACTGGTAAGTATATTAATTAATGTATTGTAAATCAATCCCAGTTAATTAGAACCACAGCTGTGCTGTTTGCACCTTCAAACAGTCACTTTTCAAGTGATTTGTGCCTTTTGCATGCCTGGGCACAGCCAAGGACAGGGTATAGTTGGAGCCTGGTGGATGTCCTCTGACTCTATGGTATTGAAGTCCCTCCCCTCTCCAAACTCGCCCTCCTCCAACTCCACGCAAGAACCTCCCGCTGGCGGTGAAGAGAGACCTGGCAACCCTATGTGGAGATCCCATCGCCAATGCAGAAGCCTCTGTGTTTGTACCAGCATTGAGAGCACAGCAGGGAATTCTCCCTGCATGGAAGCATCAATAACAATCCATTTTTGTCCAGCTTGCATTAAAAAACAAGAAAACCTCTGAGACCGTTCAGAATACATTTCCAGCTTTAGTAATTCAAGCTTCTGTTTGAAAATAAACCATCTGTGGGCTATTCTGGAGAAAAACAGGTGTCCTGTTTCCAGCCAACGTTCACCAGCATTGGCAGCGGTAACTGTTTCCCCCTCCCCCCAAAAAAATATATATTTTATCTTGGTGTCTACAGTAATAGTGGTCAAATACCTAATGTGTTTCATTTCATTCATTTGAAATGAAACACATTAGGTATTTGACCGCTATTACTGTAGACACCAAGATAAAATATTTTTGGGGGGGGGAGGGGAAACAAGTATAGTTAATGAATTATAGATAGAATGTAGTGTTTTTTATTATAATAATAGTATAAGGTAACTTTAAATACTGTCAAAACACTTCTCCGGACGTTTTTTGGGTGATGGGACACATTGTTAAGGTGGGTGGTGGGCATTAGAGCACTGTGTATTTTACAATTTATATTATATGGTGTAATTTTTGATGGTTGTATAAGTGCTCTTTTTGTATCTCTGTATCTTTTATGTTTTTTTCCGTTTTCCTTTTTATGATTTTTATAATTTGTTTTGTTTTTCTTATTATATATATATATATAAAAATACCTAATTTGTTTACAGTGCAACCCTTAGCAGAGTTACACCCTTCTAAGTCTATTGAAGTCAATGGACTTGGAAGGGTGTACCTCTGCTTAGGACTGCTCTGCTATGATTTTCCCTGGTTGCAGCTCTTTACGACAAGCCATATGTGAAAGAGGATGGAAGAAGCTGGAAGGCGTCTTGGGATGCCCAACTACATGCCCTCTTGGAGTTCCATGTTGTGTGTGATTGACTCTTCAGGGGCTCCCAGAGGACTGTTGTATCCTTTATCAGTTAGAAGCTTATTCAAGGGACATCCAGAAAATCAGTTATAAGTTCTATTTTTTAGTTTATCAGATAATTACAATTATAATTGCAGTACCTTCAGCTTGGATATACGAAAGATATCAGTTATCTTCCTCGCACCTTCTGTTTTGCTCTTTGAATGGGCCATGGAATCGTCCTTGTGGTTATCTGTATTCGTCCCACTGGCCTTTTAAAAGAAGAAAACAAGCATGTCGATAATAAAGAAACTAACTTTGAAAATTGCCGTTCCGTTATTAGGCTCTCTTGTGAATGTTCGTATGCTCATTGGTAAAACACCAAAAACAAACAAAAGCATTTCATTTAGGATCTACACAGCAATTGCATTCAGGTTCAGCTCAGTAAATTTTTGTTTGGCTTCTTTCACATTGTGATAGCCACGCTCAGATTGGTTATCAGTTTGGCAGTTGTTTACCTATGATGCACTGGGAAATATAATCCAACCTGTAACTACTCCCACAATTAGGGTGAAATTCTTAGTGATTATACCCCTCACCCAGGGGAATCTTCCTACCTTACTGCACACAGAGAGGAAAACATCTCCACATTGTACAGGGAATTTAAATTTCACTAGGCGAGTGAGCATACAGACATGCAAACATGAATTTGTCCTCTATCCTTTCCTGCTGCTACTGTTCTGAAATGGGGGTTCACTTTTAAATGTTGAAATCAGTTTTATGTATTCAGGGATGTCTATCCCACTTTTTGCCTTGACGGTGACCCAAAGCAGCTTACAACAATGTTCTTCTGCTGCAGATGTGGGCTTCCTAGAGGCACTTGGTATGCCACTGTGTGAACAGACTGCTGGACTTGATGGACCTTGGTCGTCTGATCCAGCATGGCTTTTCTTATGTTCTTATGTTCTCTTCTTTATGTTTATTTATTTTATTTTCAACATCCGTATCCTGCCTTTCTGCCCTTACAACAGCACCAAGGCGGCTAACAATTTAAAACATACATGATAAAATCATATTTTAAACCCATTAAAATCAATCAACAAACATCATTAAAACATTTTAAAAAAACAGAGATACAACACTAAGTTACGTACAACATTCAAGTACATGGTGACGGCAGCGAGAGTAAAATATGCAGCAAAATGGAAGGCAGAGGAACATTCAGATTTGAATGAATGGATGAATAAGCGAACTGAATATGCAGCTATGGCAAAACTAACATCCTTTATACATAATAGACCAATCCTGAGGAGAAATCCTCCACCAGACAGCTTACAAAGCTGTTTTCAACTTGCAGTTCTTAACTGGCAGAGTTCTAACTAGTGGTGTGCATTTGGCAAAGCTGAACCAAAATCCCCCCCCCCCGAATACGTAATTGGAATGGATTTTTTGGGGGGGGTACAGGTTTAGTAGACCTGAAAATTTTTGAATTTCCAAAAAAAAGCCACACAAAAAACCCCATACCGGTATGGGGATTCGGCTTTCCCCGGAATTTTCAGACATTTCCAGATCTAATAAGCCCAAACCCGAAAAATGCAGAATAAAAATAGTGCACACCCCTAGTTCTGACTGCCTCTCTCAGAATTCTATTCGAACGCCCTGTCAATCATTGGTTCTATGACCAGGACAACTCTTTAGAATGCAGCTGTCTGTCACACCAGCCTTCAAACATGGGTTTCTGTTAGTAAAAGGCAGGAAGGAGGACCCTTTCCAAGGCTATTTTAGCCACTGCTGCTCCTCTCCCTCCTGCCCTGTAGGGAAGGAATATGGAATAGAGGACATGATAATCAAATTTGCAGATGACACCAAGTTGGGAGGGGTAGTTAATACCCCAGAGGACAGGGTCAGAGTTCAGACTGACCTTGATAGACTGGAGAGCTGGGCCATAAGCAATAAAATGGATTTTAATAGGGAGAAGTGAAAGGTACTTCACCTAGGCAGAAGCAACATAAGGCACAGGTACAGGATGGGAGATAGTTAGCTTGACAACAGTACATGTGAAAGAGATCTGGGAGTCTTAGTGGACCACAAACTGAATATGAGTCAACAGTGTGATATGGTGGCTAAGAAGGCCAATGCAATTCTGGGCTGCATCAATAGGAGTATTGTGTCTAGATCAAGGGAAGTAATACTACCACTGTATTCTGCATTGGTCAGACTTCACTTGGAATACTGTGTCCAGTTTTGGGCTCCACAATTTAAGAAGGATGTTGACAAGTCGGAGCGTGTCTAGAGGAGGGCGACCAGAATGGTCAGAAGTCTGGAATCTATGCCCTATAAGGAGAGACTTAAGGAGCTGGGTTTGTTTAGTCTGGAGAAGAGAAGGTTAAGGGCTGACATGATAGCCATGTTTAAATATTTGAAGGGATGCCATGTTAATGAGGGAACTAGCTTGTTCTCTGTTGCTTCGGAGACTAGGACACGGAGTAATGGATTTAAACTAAGAGAAAAGTGATTCCACCGAAACATTAGGAAGAACTTTCTGATGGTGAGGGCTGTTTGACGATGGAATGTGCTGCCTCAGGGGGGATGATGGAGTCCCCGTCTTTGGAGGTCTTTAAGCAGAGGTTTGATGGCCATCTGTCAGGAGTACTTTAATATTCTGGCCATGTAGTAGGGGTCACTGGGGGTGTGGGGGGAGGTAGTTGTGAATTTCCTGCATTGTTCAGGGGGTTGGACTAGATGACCCTGGTGGTCCCTTCCAACCCTATGATTCTATAAGACTCGCTTATATGATTCTATAAGACTCACTTATTCAGATATGGAAAACAAAACAATGGCTCACAGACTGGAAACGATCCATTTACATTCCAATTCCCAAGAAAGGAGACATCAAAGATTGCAGCAACTATGGGACCATCGCATTAATTTCTCACGCGAGTAAAGTGATGATCAAAATCTTACAGCAAAGGCTGTTACCAAAAATGGAACGAGAAATGCCTGATGTTCAAGCTGGCTTCAGAAAAGAAAGAAGCACCAGAGATCATATTGCAAATATACGCTGGTTGCTGGAGCATATGAGAGAATTTCAGAAGAAAATCAGCTTGTGTTTCATAGATTACAGCAAAGCTTTTGACTGTGTGGATCATGAAAAGCTATGGCTGGTTTTAAAGGAAATGGATGTGCCACTACATCTGATTGTTTTGATGCGCAACCTGTACTCTGGACAAGAGGCCACAGTTAAAACAGAATATGGAGAAACAGAATGGTTTCCAATTGGCAAAGCTGTCAGACAAGGATGTATTTTATCTCCCTATCTCTTCAATCTATATGCAGAACATATAATTAGGAAAACTGGATGAAGGTGGAGTGAAATTGGAGGGAGGAACATTAATAATTTGAGATATGCCGATGACACTACATTATTGGCAGAAAATAGTGAAGATTTGAAACGACTACTGCTGCAAGTTAAAAGAGAAAGTGCCAAAGCAGGACTACAGCTGAACATCAAGAAAACAAAAGTAATGACTACAGGAGAATTACACAACTTTAAGGTTGACAATGAGGACATTGAAATTGTTCAAGACTTTCTATTCCTTGGCTCCATCATCAACCAAAAGGGAGACTGCAGCCAAGAAATCAGAAGGAGATTGAGACTGGGAAGGGCAGCCATGAAGCAGCTAGAAAAGATTTTGAAGTGTAAGGATGTGTCACCAAGGCTAGATTAATTCATGCCATCGTATTCCCTATTACTATGTATGGGTGTGAAAGCTGGACAGTGAAGAAAGCTGATAGGAAGAAAATAGATTCCTTTGAAATGTGGTGTTGGAGGAGAGTGTTACAGATTCCGTGGACTGCCAAAAAGCCCAAGTCATTGGGTTATAGATCAAATCAAGCCTGAACTGACCCTAGAAGCTAAAATGACTAAACTGAGGCTATTGTATTGTATTGTATTGGTCACATCATGAGACGACAAGAGTCACTGGAAAAGACAGTCATGCTAGGAAAAGTTGAGGGCAGCAGGAAAAGAGGAAGACCCAACAAGAGATGGATTGACTCAATAAAGGAAGCCACAGCCTTCAGTTTGCAAGATGTGAGCAAGGCTGTCAAAGATAGGACATTTTGGAGGACTTTCATTCATAGGGTCGCCATGAGTCGGAAGCTACTTGACGGCACTTAGCACACACACACATAAGACTCACTGGGGTCAGGCCCAACAGCAACCAATGGGCAAACTGCTACCATGCAACTTGCATGACTCATGCAGGTGAGGCGGTGGCTACCAGATGACTCGATGCCACACAACTGGCCTGGGCTCAGCAGAAGCCTCCACATGCCTTGGGCCACTCTTCCTGGCCCAGCGATGGCTACCACACAACTCACCTAAGAAAATTGCTACCACTCAATGTTTGCAACTTAGCCAGCCTTTTCCCAGGGAGAGGCTGCCAGGGGAAGGAAAGAAGGGAAAATTGACAGCCTTGTGGTGTAGTGGTTAGAATGTCAGACTAGGAGCCGGGAGACCAAGGTTCAAATCCCCACTCTGGAATGGAATCATGCTGGGTAACCTTAAACCAGTGACTTTCTCTCAGCCTAATCTACCTCACAGAGTTGTTGTGAGGATAAAATAGAGGAAAGAGCAGTGATGTGAACTGATTTCGGTCGCCATTGGGGAGTAGGGTGGGGTATAAATGAAGTAAATAAATAAATAAATAAAGCTGGAGACCTTGGGCAGGCAGATAAAAGAAAGGTTGGTCGGTGAGCAGGAAAAAGAGAAGGAAGCAAGAAAGGAGAGAGGACATAGGAGCTGCCAGCAGGAGAGGGAAAAAGGAAATAGTGTGGGGAATGGGATACAGGGGGGATACACCTTGTAGGTTCCTTGCTTGCTAAAATATATTTAACACACATCTGGAGAATTCTGTCCCAGCCAACTTTGTATAAACCAGTGGGGTTTTTTCTAAAGTAGCGCTTATGCAATTTTGCCTCTTCCCACAGGGCAATCTGATAAACAAAGTTGCCTTTGTAGTCCTCGTACTTCGCTACCATTTCATCATTTTATCATCCAATACAAATTTAAAATCACTTTCCAAGATCAACATCAAGAGCATGCAGCCGGACAGCCCCAGGTTGCCACTGAGTACTGAAATCTGAATCATCCCAACATTTTAAAAAGTAAGTTTCTAGTTCTCAGAACAGGAAGATGAATATGAAACTGCAACAATTCTGCATACCCCACTGTAACATTCAATATTTTTTGTAAAACAGATTCTGTTTACCCCCTCCCCTCTACAACAGGACAGATTTTCCTTTCCATCCTCTTTGCTCTAATATCTCCATGGCTCCCACCTTTCTATCCATACCTTGTTGATCCCCTTAAAGGGAAATGAATTGGCCCTTCTCTTCAAATCTAACACATCCTGGAGTTTCCTCTGGGATAAAGGCACAGCAGTCTTACGTACTGGCAGATCTTTCAACAGAGAGGCAAAGCAGGGGCGGAAAAAAAGAACAGCCTTGAATGCACTATTTTGTAAGAAGTCTGTGAAGCCTTTTGTTTTATTCGTCAACAACATGCTGAGAAAGAGAAAAGGAGAGAAGTTGAGCCAAATAAAGCTGAAGAAGCCAGCAAACGGCCCTGTCCCTCCAGTGGACGCTTGTATAGTTCTCCTTTACGATCATGCAAACAACCAACTGAGTACAATTCTAACTAGAGGGATCACCCACCTTGATGCCATCACTTATGGAGGCTTCGGTTTCCACCTCAGACTCAGATTGGACTATATACTACTTGTCTGTGTTCACTGCTCTCTTTTCTTTTCTTGCCGAGCCTGTGAAAGACCGAGTCTCTAATTCCCTAATCAATGTTAATCCTTGCAGGCCTTTTACTACCTTGATTTTGGGCCAGCCCACAGACAATTAACTCCTAATAAGACCCAAGTATCACCAGTATCTACAGTATCACCTGTAGAAACAATGCTTCATATTTCCATACACATGATGCCAGATAAGCTGGCCATTTGTGACAGGGAAAATACACTTTAGATTAGATTTCTCTCTCTTCCTTTCGACTGCAGCCTGAATGTGAACAGAATCATCTCGAGTAAATGTAAGTTTTACGTTTTGCAATATACTTCTTGGGAGATTTGTTCTTCTGTGCTTGTATGATTGGGAAAACTCTGCTATATTAAACAAATATCCCAAGACATTTCAGGTCAAGAAATTGGTGCTGTGGGCAGAGACATTCCTGGGGTGTTCCTGGGGGCGGAAGGCAGCTTCCTAATCCCTTTCGCCCCAGGAACGCCCCTTCCCTCAGCGGCGTAGCCACATCACCTTTTAGGGTGTCGTAGCCCTGTTGACGTACATGGGGGCATTTTCCTAATTATCATTTTCAAAAGGAGTTACATTTCTTTTCAGCAGTAGGGGATCCTCTGAGGAGGAGGAGAGGCAGCGCCGCTCCCAGCCACTGTCGTTAACACACACACCCTTAGGAATGGGCTGCCACACAGAGAGGTTGGCATGCATTGTGCATTGTTCGGTTCCCTCCCCCCTTCTGCAATCCCAGCTTAACAGCATTATTTTGTCTTACAAGGAATTTTTGCTGTTGGATTCAAATCTTGTAATCCACTTACTAATTTCCTGATAGTTTCAGAGAGTATCTATATTGGTCTGCATTAGAACAGCTAGATTCACGTCCAGTAGCACCTTAGAGAGCAGCAAGATTTTCGGGGTATACATTCTGGAGAGTCAATGCTCCCTTGGTCCTCGACTCTTGAAGGCCTATACCCTGAAAATCGTGTTGGCTTCTAAGGCGCTACCGGATGTGAATCTAGCTATCAACTGCCTGATGTTATTATATTGTATCATAATCGTCTTATTTATTGATGTTTTTATCATACTTGTAATCTGCCCTATGAGAAAGGTGGACCATAAATTAATAATAATAACAACAGTAATAAGTCTAATAGCGCATTCCTAAGGAGAGTTGCTCCATTCTAAGCCCATTCATTTCAATGGGCTTAGACTGGAGTAACTCTCCTTAGGAATGCACTGTAAGAATGTTTTTCCCGGGAGTAAACACCACTTAAATTACACAACTTTAAGGTTGAGAAAGAGGAAATTGAAATTGTTCAAGACTTTCTATTCCTTGGCTCCATCATCAACCAAAAGGGAGACTGCAGCCAAGAAATCAGAAGGAGATTGAGACTGGGAAGGGCAGCCATGAAGGAGCTAGAAAAGATTTTGAAGTGTAAGGATGTGTCACTGGCCACCAAGGCTAGATTAATTCATGCCATCGTATTCCCTATTACTATGTATGGGTGTGAAAGCTGGACAGTGAAGAAAGCTGATAGGAAGAAAATAGATTCCTTTGAAATGTGGTGTTGGAGGAGAGTGTTACAGATTCCGTGGACTGCCAAAAAACCCAAGTCATTGGGTTATAGATCAAATCAAGCCTGAACTGACCCTAGAAGCTAAAATGACCCTAGAACAGTGATGGCGAACCTTTTAGAGACCGAGTGCCCAAACTGCAACCCAAAACCCACTTATTTATCTCCGAGTGCCAGTGCGCACCACGGCAACACGGCACAGCCCTAGGCCAGTGGTCAGCAAACTCATTAGTCAACAGAACCAAATATCAAAAGTACAATGATTGAGATTTCTTTTGAGAGCCAAATTTCTTAAACTTAAACTATATAGGTAGGTACACTGAATAAAACTTGATATCATACTTAATAATGATCTTATTTATTGATAAAAATTAAATTGTAAGTCCCTGCCATTTCCCCCTCCCCGTCCGGAGTCCCATTGGGAGGCCAGGTCTACCCATTGGCTTTCTTGGCAGCAGACCTGGCCTCTGGAGGCCCATAGAAGCCAATTGGTAGATCTGGCCTCTGAAGGGGGACTTTTTTCCCCTCCTCGGAGTCCAGGTCTACCGCCAAGAAAGCCAGTGGGTAGACATGGCCTCTGAGGAGGGAAAAAAGTAAGTAAGGCATCCATAAAATTAAATCATGACAATGACTGACAAACACTGTACATTTTCCTCATCTGCATTCTCAAAACTCTGCAGGGGGGCTTATTGTTGAGTTGTGCATCTGAGTGGCAAATCCAAGGCAAAACCTCCCATTCATAAATGGCCAATAACTCCCCATGCAGAGTTTTGAGAATCTGTATGGGAAAAATGTGCATCTGAGTGGCAAATCCAAGGCAAAACCTCCCATTCATAAATGGCCAATAACTCCCCATGCAGAGTTTTGAGAATCTGTATGGGGAAAATGTGCATCTGAGTGGCAAATCCAAGGCAAAACCTCCCATTCACAAATGGCCAATAACCCCTGTCCCGAGCCCAGGCCTCCCCGGGCCACCTCGGGACTTCCCAGACACCGGCGGGGGCTAGCCACCACACGCGGGGGGAGAAAAGGAGTCAGGACGGCAGGATAAAAGCCCCTTCCACCCGTCCTTCCCTCCGCCCGCCGACAAACCTCCGCGGTTGGGCGCCTGGCCGGGGGGGGGCAAGCACTGACCACACCACCCCCAGGCAGGAGCCGACCCCCACAACCTACCTTTCCCCCGCAGGTTCCCCAAAGGCAAGAAGGGCAGACGCCCCTGAACCGGCCTAACCGAAGAGGGATGGGGGGCTTCTGGCGGGCTGGGAGTCCAGCCCCCCCAAATACACGTGTGTGCGCTCGCCCCACTCCTCCGCGTGGGCCCCTCCAGAGGGGGCCACCGGGAGTGAGAAGGGCGGCGGGAGTAAGAAGGGCGGCGGGGCGGAACACCCTCCGGAGGGGCGGGGGGCGCCAGTCGCCGAAGGAGGCGGGACAGGGTCAGCGAGCGGAAGCGGCGATGGACTCCCCTCTTCCGGGCGGCAAGAGGCGAGGAGGCCCGGCTCAACGGCCGGGGAAGGAGCAGCGGGAGGCCCCGATGCCCGCACCCCCCCACAGGGATTTCTCCCCCCATGGCCAGGCCCGGGAGTGGCGCAGGAGGCCGCGGGGAGGGGGGGTTCTCCACCCCCCCTCGGCTCCGGGCAGGGGGGGATCGGGACTGAGGCCAGGGCGGAAAAATCTGGCAGGGAGTCCAGGAAAGGGGGGGCTTTGAAACGAGCGGTTCAAAGCCCCCGCGGCCCAGCTGGGTGGCCGCCTGCCTATAGCCTCCCCCATCCGGGGCGGGGCAGAGCCGGAAAGGCCAGCAGCTGGGAGGAACCGCGCGTGCTGGCAGAGAGGGCAACGCGTGCCGGAAGTGGCACACGTGCCATAGGTTCGCCAACACGGCCCTAGAAGCTAAAACTGAGGCTATCGTATTTTGGTCACGTCATGAGACGACAAGAGTCGCTGGAAAAGACAGTCATTCTAGGAAACGTTGAGGGCAGTAGGAAAAGAGGAAGACCCAACAAGAGATGGATTGAGTCAATAAAGGAAGCCACAGCCTTCAATTTGCAAGATGTGAGCAAGGCTGTCAAAGATAGGACATTTTGGAGGACTTTCATTCATGGCTTGCCATAAGTCAGAAGCGACTTGACAGCACTTCACATACACACAAGCACCACTCAATACAATGGGACTTACTTCTGAGCTGACCTGCTTAGGACTGCCCCTAAACTGTGCACTCCTAAGCAAAGTTACATCTTTTTCATACTATAGACTAGAGTTGACTTCAAAGGGTGAAATTCAGCTTTGGGATCATTGTTGTAAAACAACAGTCCCAGTTTCAAAATATCCTCTTCCAGAATGGGCAAGACGCATTTTGCAAAATACTCAAGAGCTTGTAATTTTGCATGGCTACCTTGGCTACAAAAATACAGGGGTTGACAACTGTACAGGTGGCTCTAGTTGCTGTGCCACTAACAGTGGCACAGTGGGCACATTTTAACAAGCGATGCTTCCCTCTGTGCCACGGAGTGCCTTACCTGATATTCACTTTGCATCACATTACTGGACGGCTTTGTTTTCTGGCTCAGTTGTCAATTCTGTTTAAACATCCAAGCAAGCGTCCAAAGTGGAAAAACATTAGAAAAACAAATGTCATCATTTACTTACTGAGATCGCTGCGCGTGTTTCAGAGTACCTCGAATAATGGCTCTTTAATCTGACTTTGATCTTTAGTACCTGAGCTGTTGAAAATTAACTAGGATATACCTCAACAGCAGCCTCAACGTGATCGACTTCTGTCAAATATTTCCAGTCTCACTTTTTAAAGTGGCTCTGAAATTGTTTCTCTCTGATTTTCATTTGCAATGTCTACTCACTTCTCAACATCCCCACAATAGATGATTTATTAGTACCCTTCAAGTATGCCCAAGAAGCTGCCCTATAGGGCTGTTGGGTGGCAATCTGGAGATCCAATAGTCCAAGGTCCAGGAGAGAATGGAGCTACTGTTGTTAAACTACCAAAGTTGCCTTATAATAAGTCAGGTCATTGGTCCATCAAGGTCAACATCCCCACAATAGATGATTTATTAGTACCCTTCAAGTATGCACAAGAAGCTGCCCTATAGGGCTGTTGGGTGGCTATCTGGAAGATCCAATAGTCCAAGGACCAGGAGAGAATGCAGCTACTGCTGTTGAACACACAAAGCTGCCTTATATCAAGTCAGATCATTGGTCCATGAAGGCCAGGACTTGCTCTGACTGTCAGAGGCTATCAAAGGTCTCAGATGGACATCACATGCTGTCTGGTCCTTTTTAAATACTAGGGTTGCCAACCTCCAGGTACTAGTTAAGGAGAAATACAGCACCCAGCTTAATTAGTAATTTTTTATAAACGTAAATAACCGAAAAAAGTTATCAGAACATTCAAGATTGAGGAAGACTAAGGAGAGTATACAACTATCAAAGTATTCAAAATAATTTCCCAACCATGCTAATAAGCTGCATCTAGCAACAAGGACAAAAATACAACACAAGTGCCCGGTTACCTCACCAGTCGCACTGAACTGAAAATGCAACACAAGTGCCTGGTTGTCTCACCAGTCAGCACAAACTGAAAAAGCAAAAAAAAATTCAAATCTAAAGTCCAAAATCCAAGATCCAAAGTCCAGTGTCAAAGTCCAATCCAGGGTCCAAAGTCCATATGCATTCAAAGGTTCAAATTTCAAAACGACACCTCCGGATTTGTGTACGTTTCGCCAAGCAGTAGCTTCTTCAGTTGATTTGCTCAGTTGGTGAAAATATGTCATTCATAAGGGGGTTCAAAGACCTCTGTAAAAACATAAACATTTCCAACAGAACCATAGAATATAGTAACAATTTCCCATAGAATACAGTGACCCTCAAATAATTCATACATACCGTTGACCAGCAGACCCATAGGGCTCTAGACTATCTCTGAGAGCTGGTACCGATAGCTCAAGACACATGATTAAATCCTGATCAACCCAGCTGATTTACATCAGGAGGAAAAGAGAAAGAATTTTTAAAGGAAAGTTTTAAAGTTCTAAAAAAGGGTTTTTTTAGAGGAAGCTAGTGAGATCAAACTCACTATTCAGACCTGCAGGAGATAGTGTTTTGAATAGATATATGAACTTCATTTCATGTCTGTGTAGGGTTTTAGCAATATCTTCATGATGAAATCTGTGCGGTTTGTACTGCCAAAGCGCAAAGAAAAGTAAATCCGAGTCCGAATGTTCCTTCTGTAAAAAATGGCTAGTAAGCAGTGCCTCCAGGGTCCTAGAGCATATCCTCGCTCTGTGTTCACCAATACATAGCTTTAATTGGCGACACATTGAACCGATGTACATTAAAAAACAGGGGCAAATAATTGCGTAAATAACATTTTTGGATGCACAGTTGGTGAATTGTTGTAATGTTTGTTTAAAGTTAGAACTCGACACGCTTACTTCCTTGATAGGCAAACTAAAAGGACAGAATGCGCATGCGCCACATTTATGATGTCCAGGGACGTTAACCCCTTCCCGACTGGGTAACCTGTCGGTTTTTACAAGAAAGTTCCACAAAGACTTGGTTTTTCTGAGGCCAAAAATCAGGGGCTCAGAGCACCCTGGTATGTTGTACAAAATGTGTCAATGTCAGCGGATGATTTTATGGAGTTCATGGGTAAGATGGTTGTATTCAAAAGAGGCATAAATCCTAGAAGGTTTCAGTGTGTTATCAGTTTGGGGGTGGAGCAAGGTTCCTTGGTCCTTCAATGCCACTTTAGACATGGCATTAGAAATCAAAGGTGGATCATATCCTCTGTCAAGTAATTTCTTATTCAAATTCTGAGCTGCGTCTATGAAGTCTCGCTGAAAGGTGAGACCTAAGAAGTTTTAACCTAAGAAGTTGACTGTAGGGTAAATTACGCCGTAAGTGAAGCGAATGATATGATGAGAAGTGGAGCATCAGCATACCCTGAGGTTGGGCATCTGCCATGGCCCAGGATTTCCAGCAGCGCCCCCTCCATTTGCTAGCACTCTACCACGCTCCCAGCTATGCTCACTGCCCAGTGCCACTGAAAAAAGGGCTTCAGGCAACAGTGAGCACAGGCAGTGGGGAAACGCACAAGAGGGCACAGGAAGGACACTCAGTATGGTTGCCAACCTCCAGGTGTTGGGTGGAGACCTCCTGGAATTACATCTGATCTCCAGGCAACAGAGATCAGTTCACCTGGCGAAAATGACTGCTTTGGAAGGTGGAATTTATGGCATTATACCCCATTCAATTGTAAAGTGGAATTTCATCCTGAAGGAGAAGAACATGCTGTCAAGTTGCAGCCCACATTTGGCAACCCCTTTCGCAGGGCGCTGCAGGCAAGAAATGAACCGAGGTGGAGTTTGCCATTGCCTTACTCCGTGTAGCAATCCCAGCCTTCCTTGGTGGGCTCCCATCCAAGTTCTGACCATGGCCAACACTGCTTAGCTCCAAAACCCTGACAAGCTCAGGCCAAATTGGGCTAATAAGGCTGCTATTTATCCTTGAGGGTCTCAGATATTAAATGCTTCAGAAAAAAATTGCTCCCCAAATCCTTTGCAAAATTCTTGGATAATTTTCTGGGTATGTAAATATCCCCCTCCCCCCCCCAAAAAAAAAGATTTAGCAGTAGCAATCAGTGTTTGATGTACCTGATGATCAGACTAAATGGGACACTGGAATTTTTCCACTCAAAATCCAGGCTTGTTATTTGACTCTTAAAAGCAGCTATAGATGGGTAGGATCGATACTGGGACTGTGATGCTTAACAAATGGGTAGGGTTACCAGGTCCCTCTTTGGTACCGGCAGGAGGTTTTTGGGGCGGAGCTTGAGGAGGGTGGGGTTTGGGGAGGGGAGGGACCTCGAAGTCATAGAGTCCAATTGCCAAAGCAGCCCCTTTCTCCAAGTGAACTGATCTCTATCAGCTGGAGGTCAGTTGTGAAAGCAGGAGATCTCCAGCTAGTACCTGGATGTTGACAACCCTACAGATGGGCCTGGCCACTCTCCCAGATGCTCTTTCCCTGGTAAGAAATTGGCTTGTCAAGTTGCCTTCATGATCAGCAGAAGAAAGGGTCAGGGGACTGTCATTTTCTTCTCTCTGGTCTTGAAGCAGCAGGGGAGGGGAGTTCCTACGGGGAAATGGAGCTAGAGGAGTTAATCAAAATAAATGAAAAAGTGGGAGGTGAAATTATCCTCCAACAACCCCAACAGTATATGAAACCCAAGCTGAGGAAGTGTCCATATAAACCATCAACTTAGGGTTGCCATCTGCCAGGTAGCCACAATAATTTCAAACTTGGACCGCAAAATTAAAGTTAGTCAACTATATGCAGTCACTATGGCTTAAGAAATAATAATGAAAAACCAACAACACAAAAATGTATAAGAAGTGAAATTAACGTATAATAGTCATTTGTTACTTCACAAGGACCATATGGTTCATACACTTTCTTAATTGCAGCTTATACAGTAATCACATAAATCATAGAAGGACTATAAACAAGACATGGATCTGGTAAGTATCCTGTTTCAAAGTTAATTTCTTCAGTTGGTAAGTATAATAGTCCATAAATTATAATAAACAATATTTTCTGCTCTTCTGAGTATCTTTTTGTTTTCTTTTGCAGGTTTCTTGTTTCCTCGCTGCACTTGACAGATGCTTGAGGATTTCCAATGCTCATTATAATTTCTGTTCCAAGATTTCTTCTATTCGAATCATTAAAAAATCGTTTGTTTTATCAAAAGGTGTCAGGTAGCAGCAGGAGATCTCCTGCTAATACAACTGATCTCCAGCCGATAGATCACCTGAAGAAAAATAGCCGCTTTGGCAATTGAAGTCTATGGCATTGAAGTCCCTCCCCTCCCCAAACCCCACCCTCTTCAGGCTCCACCCCCAAAATCTCCCGCCGGTGGTGAAGAGGGACCTGGCAACCCTTCATCAACTGAATATAATAAATAGCCAACTGGTTGCAAGCAGTAAATCATCCTAAACAAGAGGTGCAAAATGCAGATTACAATCTTACTGTCATCAAACATTAACCGTTTCAAACAAATCATTTCCTAAAGATTAAGAGATCTATATCTAGATTTAAAAACATTAAAATAAAACATGTTTCAACCAAAAGGTCTTCTCAGTGATGCCAGCATGTTGCCCTGACTTGGATGGCCCAGGCCAGCCCGCTCTCATCAGATCTCGGAAGTGAAGCAGGGTCAGCCCTGGTTAGTATTTGGATTGGAGACCGTCAAGGAAGTCCTGGGTCCTGACGCAGAGCCAGGCAATGGCAAACCGCCTCTGCACATCTCTTGCCTTGAAAAGTGCAGACTCAGGACTCACCTGGAGCCCCGGTTTGCTGGCCCGTGAAGGGAGGGTGGCCAGAGAGGGCACCGGGAGGAGGAGAGGTGACTTTGGCCCTCTCATGTGGCTCAGAGGCAAGACTGGCTCAGCTGGACCCGGCCGAAGGCTCCCTGTAAAGGCTCCCTGTGTGGGGAGCCTGCCGAATGGGGTCCCTGGCGGGAACTTTCTCATCCAGCTGTTTACCTCCCTGGCCTGGGCCCTTATTCAAAGGTGCCAATCATGTGAAAGGCAGGGGTGGGAGGAGCTAGCTGACGGACTGCAGGGCTGCAGTTTCCACTCAGCCAGCCATGTATAGATGCAAGCCCTCCCCTCGCCTCCCTGCTCGCTCAGCCTTTCATCTTGTCCCACTCTCCTTCCCTTGACTTGGTGTAATGCAAGTTATTGTTCTTTCCATTTTTATGCCACAACTTTTTGGTAGCGTTGCATGGGGTCGGATCCAGTTTTTTGGGGAAAGCCGGCCTGCTTGCCCCTTTTTCCACACTCTGGGGATCCCAATAAGGGATTTCGAGGGAGGCGTTGCAGTGGACATGCCCAGCTCGGGGGCTCTCAGGGCTGCCTCCCACCCAGTGGCAGGAGAATTATGGTGCTGCTCAAGCTAGGGTTGCTAACCTCCAAGTACTAGCTGGAGATCTCCTGCTATTACAACTGATCTCCAGCCGATAGAGATCAACTCACCTGGAGAAAATGGCCACTTTGGCAATTGGGCTCTATGGCATTGAGGTCCCTCCCTTACCCAAACACTGCCCTCTTCAGGCTCCGCCCCAAAAAACTCCCGCTGGTGGCAAAGAGGGACCAGGCAACCCTAACTCAAGCCCTAGTGGTGTCCCACATACTGCCATCCCAAGCTACTCTCCAGCACGCAGGCTGGGAGTAGGAGGTTATTCATCAGTCGGTAGGCGGTAGGGTTGCCAACTCTAGGTAGTGGCTGGAGACCTCCAACTATTACAACTAATCTCCAGCCGACAGAGATCAGTTCACCTGGAGAAAATGTCCGCTTTGGCAATTGGACTCTATGACATTGAAGCCCCTCCCCTCTCCAAACCCCGCCCTCCTCAGGTTCCACCCCCAAAATCTCCTGGTATTTCACATCATGGAGCTGGCAACCCTAGTAGGCGGGTTGGCCAATGCCCTGGATCCAGCCCCTATGCACACCAGTGCTCTCAGGTGTAACCAATAAAGTTGTGGCCATTTCCATCCCAAAATTGTGTCCTCTTCTGTGCATTCAGGGTCTTTGTGTGTGTGTGTGGGGGGGGGGCTTTAGGTTCGTTGTTTCCATAGAGTCAGCAACCCTATGGAGTTGCCATACGTCGGCTGCAAAAAATTGACGGCAAAAAAAAGTGTTTAAAAACATCAACATCCCAAATTCTCACAAGCTTTAAGCAAGAGCTCACAGGAAAAGCTCAGTCTTATAAAAATACAAAAGGAGAAATACCCAGCAATAGATCCATTAAAGGCTTCTAAGATCAAATGACATCAGATTATAGAATATTGGTCTGGAAGGTTTCGGTGGACAGAAGGGAATTCTGTCCGAGGAGCATCATCCCTGCCATTTCCCTGATGCTGTGGTTCACATGCCCCCTAAAGGTTGCCTCGGGGAAGGGGGCAGGGAGCCCCCAGGAACAGGGTGGAAGAGTCAGAGGTCTGCTGCAGAAGGGGGGAGTGCCCCATCGTAAGCCTGTGGAAGTGCTCCAGCCAGCCTCATGACTGTTTAAAGAATATTATTGCCCAAGGCTCTGGTGGTAAAGGAAGACTCAGCTCTGAAACTCTTACAGCCAAAGGGCAAATGTGTGTGTGTGTGTGTGTGTACTGGAATGGATCCAACGGCAATCAAAACCCTCAGCGTTGTAACCTGTCTAAAGCCTGAATTTTGGTGCGATCATAATCTGCACGTTAGACTTCTTGGGTCGAAAAGATTTACAGTTTGCAATCGGCTGGTTGTTTCCGTTTACGGAGTTGAAGTTTTATCATCTAGTTGGGCTCTTCATCCAGTACTGTTTGGTCATCTGCGGGGAGGAGCTAATCTTCAGCCGATCCCTGATCTGATTTGATCCCCTCTGCTCCCTTACAGAAACCAGTGACACTTCTTGAACGTTCGGCAGAATGTGAAAGCTGGCGTTCAGAAGTTTCAGCCAGTAATTGACACTGCCAGATAGAGGGTTTAGTAAAGCATGGATCAATTTCTGGTTTTGAATGAGTTGGAAAAGCCACATATTAATACAAATTCAAGCGCTGAATCTTGAGATCCTATTTTCACCATCAGTGTCGGAGCTGTGTGGAATTTGAAATTGCATCAAGATTCAAAATGTTGCTGAAATTTCGTTGTGCTTCTGCTCTTTATGGGAGGGACTGCGTTTCAAAAATTTTATTTTGGTTCTACTCTTTATAGGGTGAAAAAAAGGTAAAGGCCCCCTGTGCAAGCACCGGGTCATTACTGACCCATGGGATGACGTCACATCCTGACGTTTCCTAGTCAGACTTTGTTTACGGGGTGGTTTGCCAGTGCCTTCCCCAGTCATCTTCCCTTTACCCCCAGCAAGCTGGGTCCTCATTTGACTGACCTCGGAAGGATGGAAGGCTGAGTCAACCTTGAGCCGACTACCTGAAACCGACTTCCGTCGGGATCGAACTCAGGTCGTGAGCAGAGCTTGGACTGCAGTACTGCAGCTTACCACTCTGCACCACGGGGCTCTTTATAGGGAGGGGGTCCTTTATCACAATGAGGAGGAGTTTGCCTAATCTCGTGCAACAAAGATCATAAGAACTGCCTGAAATTGACTTGAATGTCATGCACTTGAATGTCATGCACCTGGCCACCGCCGGGAGATGAGGGGGGAGGGTTGCCAGATCCAGACTGCAAAACTGGAGATTTGGGGATGGAACCTGGGGAGGACAGGGACCTCAGTGGGGTACAATGCCACAAAGTCCACTCTCCAAAGCATCCATTTTCTCCACAGGAACTGATCTCTGTAGAGTGGAGATGAGCTGTAATTCGGGGGATCCCCAGGCTCCACCTGGGCACTGGCATCCCTACAAGGGATTGACACACAGAAGCCCAGTACCGATACACCCACCCTGTATGTTGACTGAATATGCAGTAAGGGAGGGCATTCATGAATCCCTGGCCCCCATATTCCTGCAGGATTGCTGACTGTTGGCAGCGGAGGATAGGACTCGCAACAATAGCTCCCCTCACTGGCCGTCTTTAAGCAGAGGCAGGACAAGCACTTGTCAGGGATGCTGTAGGCTGATCCTGCATTGAGCAAAGGGATGGACTAGATGGCCTGAATGGCCCCTTCCAACTCTATGATTCTATGATTCTACTCACAGACACTTGCTCTGCACATTCTTACCATGCAGATGACCCATTGATGGCACAGAGGCAGGAGGCAGGGCCAGCATGCATTGCTCATGACCCCTGTCCCTCCCCATGCTTTCAGTGAATACACTGGGGAAGGGTCATCTGTTCAGGGCTAGTGTGGAGTTTGAAGACTTGCTGGTTTCGAGCCAACCACAGTGTGCTGTGATCTCTGAATCCGATGAAACCACAAACTAAGATCACTTTCCTGTGAGTAAGCCCCTTGGAATAGATCTTGGTACGATTCTGAGTAGACCTGCTTCGGATTGCTCTCAAAATGTGGTTTGTTCTATTTGCCTGCAGAGCTGGAATCTAAATGAAAATTTAATTCTGGTTTGTAGACAAGAGGATAAACCCCAGATTGCCATTTTGTCCAATTTGAACATTTCGTTAAATGAATTGCAGTCTGTTCCAAACCAGGAAGTTTTCAATCTCAGTGTTGTCTGCAGCCTAAACACACAACAGGAATGGGCTTTCCTGTAATTTTTCAGTAATATAATTTTATTCATGCCTTTCAAAATACACTTATTGCCAACATCTTTCTCTCTTTCGAAAGAAATTTAGATCTCTAATTTATTTCCATTGCAGGTGAAAGCAAGTTAATGCCGTCTGGAGGTAAATTTGTTAAGATATCCCGTCAGAGAAAATCTAATGTTTGAATGTGGGGAAATATCAAATATTCTGGCTGTCCTATTAATTGACATTTGGGGAAAGAGTGGTGGATCCAGCGAAACGCTTTTAGGTTAAAAAAAGAAAAAGGCCTCTGGTTTAAGATAAAGGAATTTTTACATGCATCTGTTATGCATTCACCTGAGGCATATTGCGCATACTTTAAAAAATGTCTCAGGAACTAACGTACGGCAGGTTGACTGACAGTTCAAAGGCATCAGTGCATCTCTGGAGTCCTCTTTCCCCCCCTGAAAAATGCCATTAACTATGATTCATCAATCAATGTTTTATATAATCCGATAACATTTCCATTTTGTTATCCACCAGGTCCCATTTCTTCAAGTGGGGCACCGGTGTTCCCGGTGGGAAGAAGTAATCAAGCTCATTTTATTAGATTCCAAGTAAAGGAGAAAGGGATTGCTTTAAAAGGGGGCGGAACACTGTACCGTTTTTAAAATATTTAGAATATTTTGTCTTAATGCACATAAGCACCAGGTGTGGTGAATAGGATTGCCAACTCCAGGTTGGGAAATACCTGAAGATTTGGGGGGGGGGGTAAAGCCTGGTGAGGGTGGGGTTTAGGGAGGGGAGGGAGCTCAGTGAGGTATAATGCCGTAAAGTCCATTTTCCAATACAGCCATTTTCTCCAGAGGAAATGATCTCTGTCACCTGGAGATCAGTTGTAATCCCAGGAGATCTCCAGCTACTACCTAGAAGCTGGAGAAAAGAGGCACTTGGTACTAATGGAATTTGGGAGAAAATAAGTACCAACACAACGTAAATGCAACCTAAGTTTAGTACAGTGAAAGAGTGCAAAGTGAACAAACAACAAACATTACAAGCAGGAAGAATACATGGCTCTTAAAGAGTCTCACGGAATCTTCAACAATCTTCACTGAAGTTCTTACTAAAGTCCAAAAGGCTTCAACAAGCAAAGTCCATAAGAAGGACGGTGGAAAAAAACGGATAGTGTGAAACGCAGTCCGGATTAACTTTAACGTTTTCACCGCCGCGCAAGCGGCTTCATCAGCACACCGTTCTAATATCGGGAGACAAGGCTCATCATCAGCTGCACACACCACTTTTTCTGATACGCTCCTATGCCTGTCTTCAAATTCCAGCTCTCCAGGAGCAGTATCAAATGGTAACAGTGGACGGATCCTGCAGTGTACTCTGATATTGCCCCTGAGTTCCTGGCTGAACAAGCTCTTAGCTCACTTGTAAAGGTGGATGGCGAATCTGTGTCAACTCTATGAGTGGGCTGGAGAAGAAGAAGAAGAGTTGGCTTTTTATATGCCAACTCTCTCTACCACTTAAGGAAGAATCAAACTGGCTTACAATCACCTTCCCTTCCCCTCCCCACAACAAACGCCCTGTGAGGGAGGTGGGGCGGAGAGAGTGTGACTAGCCCAGGGTCACCCATCTGGCTTCATGTGGAGGAGCGGGGAAACAAATCCAGTTCACCAGATTAGCCTCTGCCGCTCATGTGGAGGAGTGGGGAATCAAACTCAGTACTCCAGATCAGAGTCTACCATTCCAAACCACCGCTCTTAACCACTACACCATGCTGGCTCGCAAGAGTGTTGCACTTGAATATGGGTTCAGTCCTGTCTCCCTTAACTCTGAAGCTCTCAGGGTGTTTTTGTGTCTACAGAGGCTTTTCAGACTAGCCTACTACCTAGGGTTGTTGAAAGAGTAATGTGGGAACAATCTGAAGACCGGCCCAAATAAGAAGAAGAAGAAGAAGAAGAAGAAGAAGAAGAAGAAGAAGAAGAAGAAGAAGAAGAAGAAGAAGAAGAAGAAGAAGAAGAAGAAGGAGTTGATTTTTATATGCCGACTTTCTCTACCACCTAAGGCAGAATCAAACCGGCTTACAATCGCCTTCCCCTCCCCACAACAGACACCCTGTGAGGTAGGTGGGGTTGAGGGAATGTGACTAGCCCAAGGTCACCCAGCTGGCTTCGTGTGGAGGAGTGGGGAAACAAATCCAGTTCACCAGATTAGCCTCTGCTGCTCATGTGGAGGAGTGGGGGAATCAAACCCGGTTCTCCAGATCAGACTCCACCGCTCCAAACCACCGCTCTTAACCACTACACCACGCTGGCTCTCCATTTAGGTGTTTGACATGGAAAATCTGGATGGTAATTCTGCCCAATATAAAAATATTAATAAATAATTGCTGGTTCATTCCCAGTCAACGGTATACCCCTCAAGAAAAAACAATAAGGTGTGCTACCAGAGATGGGTCCTTGATGGGAGCCCTAGAAATATATCTTAGCTTTGAAAGGAAAAGTGGAGTTCAAGGATGATTTCAAATTAATACATATCATTTTGTATTTCAGCAATTCCTGTAGGACAAGGGTCCCCAACCCATTCTACAGGAATTGCTGAAAAGGTGTCGGCGGGCACTATGGTGCCCCCAGGCAAAACATTAGGGACCCCTGTTTTAAAAACTGTAGCTGTCATACATGGTGTGTGAGTGTGTGTGTGTGTGGAGGGGGTACTTCCTTTTATAGGGCTGGTTTCCTTGTGAGGAGAGTGTTGTTTGTTTACTGAGGCATCTACACCCTGCTTTTCTTCCCAATGGGACTCAAAGAGGCTTACAACATCATTGTCCTTTCCTCCACTTTGCCATTTGCAATAAACTGGTGAGCTTCAAGTGTACAGGCTCAGCCGGTGGTCATGCAAGAAAGTTAAGAAATTCTGGACAGATATTCATACAGAAATGCAAAAGATTTTAAAAATGGACTTTCCTCTAGACCCAGGGACAATGCTTTTAGGGATATTGCCGACAGCTTTGAACAAAGATAATATAGAACTTTCAAATTATATGATTACGGCAACCAGAGTAGTCTTAACATCAATGTGGAAGCAAGAGGAAATCCCAGAGATCGGAAAAATGGCGAGAGGAAATGGCAGAATTTGGTGTGATGGCCAAGCTGATGCACCTGTTGAATAAAAGACCCTGGGGGAATTGCAAAGAAAATGGGGAAGTTATTATTATGATGCAAAACAATTATGATGATAAAGTAGCATAGTGATATGGAGAAACCTATATTAAGATAGAGACGTTATAGCTCTTTAATAGTATCTTTATTGTATCGATGGATTAGATATTTCAAATATAGTAACTTTAATTACGAGCTATTTTTAACCAAGAAAGTTATTTTTATTAAGTGCACAGGTTGAGGAGATGGGAAACAAGTACCGTATGCAGTCACGTCCCAACACAAACAGCCTTTTAGAATTCCATTGTGGCAGAACCTGCTTCTGCCAAACATCTTCTCCTGTGGACTCCAAACTCAAAGATTCTCCCCGTTTTCAAACTGGGGTGGGGGGGGAGATGTATCTCTGCCTGCACCCTGGAACTTCCTACAGCCCGGGGAAGTGGAGGAGTACAAAGTGTTACGCTCGTTCCTAGCATCATAAATCCACCTCCACGAATGACTGCGCGGTGTTTTATTATTATTATTTATGTATTTATTTCCAGCCTTTGCTGCCGGCAGAAAACTATTATGAACATCTCTGATTCCCAGTTGGGCTCAGCTCTGCTTTTTCAGACCAGGAGAAAAAGCCGCTATTAATAGCGAAACTGTCAAGGAAGCCTCATCTGAAACTCCAAAGAGCGCCTTAAGACAAAGGTTAGTTGTCATTCATTTTTTTCCCCCTCTGCAATTTTCAGAAGTATGTGTGTGTGTTGGCGGTGGCTGCAGAATGCAATCCTGACTGCTTCGAGTGAGACATGTTGATGAAAACTTAAGTAGAACTTAGACCCAAATAAGTTGTTACCTGCCGTTGCAGCACACTGGTTAGGAGTCTCCGGACAAGCGCTTCCTCTCCGCAGGGACTTTGCATTTTTCTCCCTCTCCCATAATACTAGAACGCGGGGTCATCTGCTGAAGCTGGAGGGTGAGAGATTCAAAACAGATAAAAGGAAGTATTTTTTTCACACAATGCATAGTTAACTTGTGGAACTCCCTGCCCCAAAATGTGGTGATGGCTGCCAACTTGGAAGGCTTTAAGAGGGGAATGGACTTGTTCATGGAGGAAAGGGGTATTCATGGCTACTAGTTAAAATGGATACTAGTCATGATGCATCCCTATTTTCTCCAGGATCAGAGGAGCATGCCTATTATCTTAAGTACTGTGGAACACAGGCAGGATGGTGCTGCTGCAGTCGTCTTGTTTGAGGGCTTCCTAGAGGCCCCTGGTTGGCCACTGTGTGAACAGACTGCGGGACCTGATGGGCCCTTGGTCTGGTCCGGCAGGGCTTTTCTTATGTTCTTATGACAAAAAAACAGATGCTTCATCTGTAAAGTGTCAAACAGTAGTCTTGTGCAGCCTCACTTTGCCTGAGGGCAATGCAAGGACCGGAGACAAATTAACCCTTGAACTTCCAGTTACTTTTACTATTCAACAGTGGGCTCCCTGCTTTGTACTTAGTAGTTCAAGAGGGGGAAAGATGCATTTTTAAAAACACGCCTTTTTGCCTTTAAAATGCTAATAACCGATTGGGGTGCAGAAGCTGGTTTGATGTAGCAAAACTGAGTAGCAGTTGAAAGGCTAAACTCTCTCCCCCACCTAACCCAGATACAAACTGAGGCTGCAGGAGCCTGCAGTTTGCATTTTATAGACATACCAAGATGCATGATCTTCCTTGTGTACGTTTTTGTCCTCTGAAGAACAGGGACCTCAGTGAGGTACAATGACATAGAGTCGACCCTACAAAGCAGCCATTTTATCCAGGGGAGCTGATCTCTGTAGTCTGGAGATAAGCTCTAATTCTGGATGATCCCCAGGTCCCATCTGGAGGCCGGCAACCCTATGTGGAGCTCCCAACGGGGAAAAATACTGTACTCCTGGGGCGCTTAGGTCAGGCTGCTTTGGAGAGTTGCCTCTATGGCCTTGTACCCTACTGCGGCCTCTGTCCTCCCCAGGCTCCATCCCCAAATCTCCAGGAGTTTCCCAACCAGGATCTAGCCCACACACACACCCATCCCCAGCCAGTGGCCAGGGGGGGACCTGGCAACCCTAGCTCCACAGGTACTGGCGGGGTACACATCAAACAGCACTCCCCCAGGCTTTCCTCCAATGCGACATAAAAGCTGCGGTTGTCTTCTTTTTATTTGGAGCTGATGAAAGCCCTTGAAACGTGCACCAAAGACTAGCCACACGTTCTCCTCTTCCTTTCTTTTTCGATTGTCAAGGACACCCTGGACCGTGTTTGATTATTGCATCGAATTGGACTACCATTATTTTCGAGACTGTTTATTTGCTATTTAGGGACAGGACTCTCCCGCCCCTTTCCGGAGCTATTTTGGATTTATATTTTGACTTGAATGTTAGTCGGGATTGACTAAATGCTGATCTATATCTTGAGAATTGCATTAATGAATGCTTATACATTATTATATGGTTTATTGTTTAATTCCAGTGTGGTTTGATATTTTTGAGCCTTTGTGCCGCCATTTTCTGCAACGAAGTTATCTCTGGCACAGGTGTTCCTCATTATTGTAACCTCCAGATACTAACTGGAGGTCTCCTGCTATTACAACTGATCGCCAGCTGATAGAGATCCGTTCACCTGGAGAAAATGGCCGCTTCACCAATTGGACTCTATGGCATTGAAATCCCTCCCCTCCCCAAACTCACCCTCCTCAGGCTCTGCCCCAAACACCTCCCACCAGTGGCAAAGAGGGACCTGGCAACTCTAGGCTGGATCTAGCCTGTGGGCCTTATGTTTGACACCCTTGCTCTAACCACTACACCACTTCCTGAGATTTTCCCTGCTTGATTTTTTTTTGTAACTGCCATCCAGTGGCAAGTTTGCGGATGGCTTCTTTGTCAATGTTGCTCCTCGCAAAATGTCTGCCTCGTGGCATTTCAGCGGCTTCGCGTCCTGCATTCCAGTTACTTCGTTCGTAATTTTTTTTTGTTACCCTATTCAGCTGTCATTGACGCCCACAGCAACAGCTACCTCAGCATCTTATCAGGATTTCTTGAAACGGTGGTGCCGATGCTCGTATCACACCACCTTATTTTATTAGGACCACTTCAATGAGCGCTCCCTGAATGGGCTCGCCTAAAATTTGCCATTGCGCTAATGCAGTCATGACCCATCAGCCTCTGTTCCTTTCTGGGGCACTTTCTATCTATAGGGAGAGAAATTAATGACAGGGTTTCTGTGTGTGTGTGTGTGTGTACTGCCTGATGTCAGAGCAGAGAAAGGTGTGAAGGGTATATAAGAGCAAGATAGCTTGCCAGAAAAGAAGGTAGAGGGAAAGGGTACTCCACAGTCAGAAGCAAGTGAAAATCATCGCTCATATTCTTCCTTCAAAAGCAGAATTTGCTGGGATTTCTTCAGCTAAATTCCTCGGCCGCTGAAAGGTAACTACATCACTTCGGGTTTTGCTCTTGATTTTCTAAAGATCTGAAAAGCGAGGTAGGGGAAAGGAGGAGAAAACTCCACAGTGCATGTGGTTCGGCTAATTTAATCTGGAAAAGGCTGTTTTGTTAAAAAAATAAAACATTTGGGCAAACCACAAAATATGACAGTGGGCTGAAACCCATATAAATTTAGTCTGGAATAAAATCTTACTTTAAGGTGCCATAAAACTCCTCCTTTTTTGATAGAACAAAGGGTTTTTTTAGAATTTAGACTAAAAGGGGGGAATTTGATGTTGTTTCACAAAAGTTGGGAAAAAAATTTCTAATCCTGCTGGAATATTCTAGTTTATCTGGGGAACTACGACAGCTGTCCTTCGACAAACATAGCTGCTTGCATGGTTTAGACTCAAGTTTTGCTTTGTGATTTTCCCCCCTCTCAGAAACATCCAAAAGAGAGATGTGCAGCCTCAAAGGACCTTTTCTTTTCATCTTCTTATCAATTACTTTAAATTCCCTGGAAGCAACACCTGTCGAGAGGTCAGTAACCTTTGCACATAACTTCCTTTTGCTAGGAGAGATCAGTTTGTCATTCCACTGCTTGCTTATACCAGATAGCGTAAAATACTCTGGAGGGGGTGTAGCATAAAACAAAAGAGAAATTTTTGCTCTCTCTCTTTTTTTTTCTTATTAAAGACTGCTCTCTTTGGCTGACGATTTCTCTGACGGGACTCCCAACAGACAAGAATGGCTCTTACCTGTCCTTTTGAGAAGTACTGGCTTCTTAGGACTGAACGGAGCTCTCCTGGGAGAAGAAACAGTGAAGCCCAAAAGGTATCCGTTATTTCTGATTGCTTTTGATTCCAATGTAAGACATGTCTTTAACAATATACGCAATTTGCATCAGATTTCTTTTCTCCTTTTCCTGTATTTAGAGGTCTGCAGTTCTGTTCAGAGAGCATGCCTGTCTCAAAATTAAGCTTGCAATAATGTTCAGATATAGCAACCCCCAAATGAGCTGGCACGGCACAGTTCTGCAAGTGGAATTATTCTGTAACCAGGGGTTATAGATCCTTTGTTTCTGTGCTAAACAGCGAGGGAGCAGGAATGCCATGCCAGTCCCCCGATTTGAGTCCTCCTGCACTTCTTAATAGCACTTTAGTAAAAACATTGCAATTCAAAGTAGGGATGCCAGCTTCTAGGTGGGACCTGGGGAATCCCCCAGAATTACAGCACATGTCCAGATTACAGATATGAGCTACCTCGGAGGAAATGGGTGCTTTGGAGGGTGGCCTCTAGGGCATTGTATCCCACTGAGGTCCCTATCCTTCCAGGGCTCCATCCCCAAATCTCCAGGAATTTTCCCAACCTGGATCTGGCAACTCTAGTCTCCCTCCCCCCAATGCCCACCGTGGCCGGGGGGGGGGGAACACACACACCAGGCAACCCTAACTCAAAGGTAGTCATAGATTTTTAAAACATAAAAAAGAAGAGTTTTTTTTAATACGGCAACTTTCTCTACCACTTAAGGAAGAATCGATGTGACTTACAATCGCCTTCCCTTCCCCTCCCCACAACAGACACCCAGTGAGGTTGGTGGGGCTGAGACAGCTCTAAGAGAGCTGTGACTAGTCCAAGGTCACCCAGCTGGCTTCATGTGGAGAACTGGGGGGACCAACCCGGTTCACTAGATTAGCATCCGCCGCTCATGTGGAGGAGCGGGGAATCAAACCCGGTTCTCCAGATCAGAGTCCTCCGCTCCAAACCACCTTAACCACTACACCACGCTGGCTTGTTTGTTTATTTATTTATTTAAAACATTTATATGCCACCTTTCCTCCCAAATGGGAGGGGAAGCAGCATGGTATAGCCCAGTCTCGTCAGAGCTTGGAAGCTAAGCAGGGTTGGTACTTGGATGGGAGGGCAGCAAGAAAAGCTCTGCAGAGGGAGGCAAGGGCCAACCCCCCCTCTGCTTCTCACTTGACTTGAAAGCCCTTTGCTGGTGTTGCCAGAAGTCAGTTGCGACTTAACGGTCCTTACATACATTTCCACCCAAATAGGGTCCCCGAGGCGGTGAACATCAAAACATTAAACCTTTTAAAACATGAAAACAACATTTTAAATAAAGTGTATATAAAATATTTAAACAATTCAGTCAAATCTTGCAGATACACAAACACACCCAACCAAAGAGGACGGCCATTAAGAGTCACGGGGAGTGGGTGGGATGCCAACCAAAACAAAAAAGCGTTTACCTGCTAGCAGCAGACAATTTTAGAGGGATACAGGCAAATGATATTTATTTGACAATGTCACTAATTCAAGGCAAAAAAGATGAAACTGTATTAAGGGTTATTGTTTTACGAAACAAAGAAATAATTGTACAGGAATAGAAATGGGTGTGTGCAATCATCCCAAATGCTAATTCTAGCGGGGTATCACAGAAGCCCTGTGGCGCAGAGCATTAAGCTGCAGTACTGCACTCCAAAGCTCTGCTCATGACCTGAGTTCGATCCTGATGGAAGTCGGTTTCAGGTAGCCGGCTCAAGGTTGACTCAGCCTTCCATCCTTCCGAGGTCGGTAAAATGAGGACCCAACTTGCTGGGGGTAAAGGGAAGATGACTGGGGAAGGCACTGGCAAACCACCCCGCAAACAAAAGTCTGCCTAGAAAATGTCGGGATGTGACATCTACCCATGGGTCAGGAATGACCTGGTGCTTGCACAGGGGACCTTTACCTTTTTATCACAGAAGCAGATAGTTTTCTCACACACCTTTCCTTCAGTGCAAAACCTCTCGGAAGTATGCCTTTAAAAAATTGTAAATGGTTACACACCTCCTCATCAGCTGCTGCATCAATGTAAGGTATAGTGTGCTGTTACTGAGAGGTTTTTCCATCTTGGGATCATTTAGACCCCCCTGTACCTTGGGTGGGAACTGTTTCTCTTCCCCCAGCCTCTTTAATTTAAGTCTAAGGGGAGCCTAGTCTGAGTTTAATGAAACTGTCATTTCTTCTTAAATGCTACCATAAGTTCATTCATTATGAAATAATAAATGTTTAAGTTAAAAAAGAGGGGAAGAGTTAGATGCATATACCTATTTATGGATATATTTCCTTCTCTGCCAATAGGATTACACAGCTCACTAGAAGCTGTGCCCCTAGGGTCACCAGGTCCCTCTTCGCCACCGGCGGGAGGTTTTTGGGGTGGAGCTTGAGGAGGCCGGGTTTTGGGGAGGGGAGGGACTTCAATGCCATAGAGTCCAATAGCCAAAACAGCCATTTTCTCCAGCTGAACTGATCTCTATCAGCTGGAGATCAATTGTAATAGCAGGAGATCTCCAGCTAGAACCTGGAGGTTGGCAACCCTATGTGCCCCCCAAAATTCATTTTGGAAAACCGGCACCATTTCCCCTTCCTTTTCTTATTTGGTTTGGTTCTTTCCCTGTGTGCGTTGTTAGCCGCTTTGGATCCCCATTGGAGGAAAAAAGTGGAATATGAATAAGCTTAAGAAATAAAATAAATTTTTAAATTCTATTTTACGGTTTCGGCAAAGAGTCAGTTGCGACTTTCTGGCTCATTTCCCTCCCACACGCCAGTTTTCTTTGTTTTTAATCAACAAAGCGATCACTAGGATGCTATTGGGGAATGAACCCCATCGCAATGAATGAGCAGATGAAAGCACTTGGCACCTAAGCTTATGGGGGTCTTATTAACCCATGGAGAGCCAGCGTGGTATAGTGGTTAAGGTGTCGGACTAGGATCTGGGAAACCCAGGCTTAAATCCCCACTCTGCCATGGAAACTTGCTGGGTGACCTTGGGCCAGTCACACACTCTCAGCCTCAACCCAGTGGAAAGTATTTGGATGGGAGACCTCCAAGGAATACCAGGTCATGACACGGAGGCAGGCCATTGCAAACCACCTCTGAACGTCTCTTGCCTTGAAACTAGGGTTGAGACCCTCAGGGTGGTGGCTGGAGATCTCCTGCTATTACAACTGATCTCCAGGCGATAGAGATCAGTTCCCCTGGAGAAAATGGCCGCCTTGGCAATTGGACTCTATGGCATTGAAGTCCCTCCCCTCCCCAAACACCACCCTCCTCAGGCTCCCCTCCCAAAATCTCCAGGTATTTCCCAACCCTGAACTGGCAACCCTACTTGAAACCCCTATGGGGTCACGCTAAGTCAGCTGTAACCACACTTTAAAACAATATAAAACCATAAAACTTCCAATTTAAAACAGCAATAATCATAAAATAATTATAAATATACCAAGATGGCACTAATTCAGATAGTAATGATGGATGGTAATACCCACTGAAGATTCGGTCAAGCAGTTGAACCCCACAAATAAACAGAAGGTGGGGGAGGGATGGGGAGGCCAGAACCGATGTACAACGTACGGCTGCCCTAGCTGTAGCCCTGGTGGTGGTATAGTGTCCAGATCACGCGAAGTGATGGTATTGCTTTACTTTGCTCTGGTTAGACCTCACCTACAGTATTGTGTTCAGTTTTGGGCACTACAATTTAAGAAGGATGTAGACAAGTTGGAACGTGTCCAGAGGAGGGCAACAAAGATGGTGAGGGGTCTGGAGACCAAGTCCTATGAGGAAAGTTTGAAGGAGCCAAGTTGTTTTCTGTTGCCCCAGAAGCTCGGACCAGAAAGAACGGGTTGAAATTAAATCAAAAAGAGTTTCTGTCTAAACACTAGGAAGAACTTTCTAACTGTTAGAGCAGTTCCTCAGTGGAACAGGCTTCCTTGGGAGGTGGTGAGCTCTCCTTCCCTGAAGATTTTTAAGCAGGGGCTAGATGGCCATCTGTCAGCAGTGCTGATTCTATGATTTTAGGCAGATCACGAGAGGGAGGGCATCTTGGCCATCTTCTGGGCATGGAGTAGAGGGTCACTGGCGGTATGGGGGGAGGTAGTTATGAATGTCCTGCATTGTGCAGGGGGTTGGACTAGATGACCCTCTTGGTCCCTTCCAACTCTATGATTCTATGAATTCTATTTTGCCGGCCCTGCAGAACTCTTTAAGATCCCACAGAGCCCTGATGTTACCAGGAAGGGAATTCTTCCAGGCCGGGGCAAGGGCCGAAAAATCCCTGGATAGTAGAAAGTTCTTTGACACTCAACTTAAACAGAAAAAAGGATACTCTGGAAAACACTGGGAGACCCAGTTAAGGCGCAATGAGATCTTACAAGCAGTGAGCAGCTGCCGCTGAAAACCGCAGCCTTGTGTCATTTCCTCAATCCTCAAATTAACAGGAAAGATCATGCAACACAACATCATTGTGCTTTTGATTATCCCATCTTAACTCGGCTTCTTGGACTGCCATGTGCCATGAAGGGGGGAAATAAAAAATTGTGGCATCAAGCCTTGCAGGGAAGAGTGGTTAAAAAAGAAATAGGCTCATAGCTGCAGCTTCCATCAGTAGTTGTGAGTCTCTTCCGATCTCAAGTTCAGCCTTCAGCCGCAGAGCAGCACGGGGAATATCTGACACTCTCTCTACTTTCCCTTTTCAGGAGAGAGAGTTCTCACCCACACAAATGCAAATTACCACTCATGCAAATCCTAGAGAATTTTGATAATTACTGAGCTCATTGGCGAAGATGGAGAAAGTGCGTGAACTAAACACCTGCACAAGAATGGGAACGCCTGAAATTTTAAAACATCAGTTAACAAAATGTCTTTGCTAAGCTGATGATAAAGAGATGTCAGTAAAACTTGACCCTCCCCACCCCAACACAAATCCCCGTAGATCTCCCCTCAGTGGGCGTACGGAAAGATCCAATGCAAGCATAACTTACCTTGTACTATCTGGAGATCTCCTGCTGTTACAGATCTCCAGCTGATAGAAATCGGTTCACCTGGGGAAAATGGCTGCTTTGGCCATTGGACTCTATGGCATTGAAGTCCCTCCCCTCCCCAAACCCCGCCCTCCTCAGACTCTGCCCCAAAAAACTCCTGCTGGTGGTGAAGAGGGACCTGGCAACCCTACCTTGGAGCAGACTAAAATGTAATGCACTGCTCTCTCTCCAATGCCACTTTTAGAAATATCACTGCCCAGCCCTTCTCAGACTGTACCACTTCAGACAGTGGGGCAGGGATCATACGTTTAAATACTTCTAGTATGTTTTTAAAAAGTGACCGAATGAATCTGGGTCTGGTGCCATCTCCTGCTCAATAATTCATGAAACACGAATATTCATAGTTGCCAGTAATGGGGGTTGAAACTGGACATTGTGGTGATCTCACATAGGGTTGCCAGGTCCCTCTTCGCCACTGGCGGGAGTTTTTTTGGGCGGAGCGTGAGGAGGGCGGGGTTTGGGGAGGGGAGGGACTTCAGTGCCATAGAGTCCAATTGCCAAAGCGGCCATTTTCTCCAGGGGAACTGATCTCATGAAGCTGCCTTATACGGAATCAGACCCTTGGTCCATCAAAGTCAGTATTGTCTACTCAGGCCGGTAGCGGCTCTCCAGGGTCTCAGTCAGAGGTCTTTCACATCTGCTACTTGCCTAGTCCCTTTAACTGGAGATGCCGGGGATTGAATCTGGGACCTTCTGCATGCCAAGCAGGTGCTCTACCACTGAGCCACAGCCCCCTCCCCTCTCTCTCGGCTGGAGAGAAGTTGTAATAGCAGGAGATCTCCAGCTAGTACCTGGAGGATGGCAACCCAACTCCTCCCACCTTCTGACTGAGATAAAAAGACTCAGAGATCTCTGTTCCCGTTTGTGTCTGATGAAGGTAGCTTTGACTCTCGAAAGCTCATACCTCGAAAATCTTGTTGGTCTCTAAGGGGCTACTGGACTCCAACCTAACTGATCTGTTGCAAACCAATATGCCCGCTCTCCGAAACTATCTGCATAGGGGAGCGAATTCTTCTATATGTTTGTCAAGTGAAATTGTAGAAATGGCAGCAAATGTCTGGGGAAGGCAGTGGAGAAGGTCCCGGGGGAAGAGTTGGCATTCAGCGGAGCAGAAAGTGTGTGTGGGGGGGAGTTCCACAGCTTCGGGAGTCGCTAAAAAGAGCACGTTTTGCTTGTCATGCTAATCGTTCCATTGATATCAGCAAGTGCTGTAAATAACCTTTAAAAAGTTCACCGGGAAGGTAAACATTGAGTCATTGTTACCGCCTAATGACATGACGATACTATAATTATCCAGTTCTGGAGGTGCCAGGAAGGCGCTGCATTGACAAATTACATCTAAATTTCACTCTGTTCGTATCAAGTATACTGTTAGATGAGACCAACGATCCCTCTAGAGAGAGCCGGAATGGTGTAGTGGTTCAGAGCGGTGGTTCAGAGCAGTGGACTCTGATCTGGAGAACTGGGTTTGATTCCCCACTCCTCCACATGAGCGGCGGACGCTAATCTGGTGAACTGGGTTGTTTTCCCCACTCCTCCACATGCGTGGCGGACGCTAATCTGGTGAACTGGATTTGTTTCCCCACTCCTACACACGAAGCCAGATGGGTGACCTTGGGCTAGTCACACACTCTCAGCCCCATCTACCTCACAGGGGGTCTGTTGCGGGGAGGGGAAGGGAAGGTGATTGTAAGCCGGTTTGATTCTTCCTTAAGTGGTAGAGAACGTCGCCATATAAAAACCAACTCTTCTTCTTCTCTAGACCCCCTTGGTGTTAGAAAAGAGACTTGTCCAAATATGCTATAAAAACCTCTGAATCTTCCATAAGTAGGCTGGATATCACCTGGGATTACAACAGATCTCCAGGCAACAGAGATCAGTTCACCTGGAGATAATGGCCGTTCTGTCTCTGAGCTGGGGCCCCTTACTCTATTCAAACCACTTTAAAAATTCATAACCCAATATCAAGTTTCCCACCTCTAGTCATCTTTTTTTAGGGTAGCAATGTTTTAGGGGCCAACAACCCTAAACTGGCATATTCAGTGGACTTACTCCCATGGTAGCGATATTAGCATTGTCATGCTACAAGGATGATCCGGGGCCTGGAGGCCAAGCCCTACAAGGAAAGGCTGAGGGACTTGGGAATGTTCAGTCTGGAGAAGAGGAGGTTAAGGGGGGACACGATCGCTCTCTTGAAATATTTCAAGGGCTGTCACTTAGAGGAGGGCAGGGAGTTGTTCCTGTTGGCAGCAGAGGATAGGATTCACAGTAATGGGTTTAAATTGCAGACGGAAAGGTACCGGATGGATATTAGGGGGAAAAAACATTTTTACAGTTCAACAGTTGAATCAGCTACCTAGGGAGGTGGTGAGCTCCCACTCTCTGGCAGTCTTTAAGCAGCAGCTGGACAAACACTTGTCAGGGATTCCCTAGGCCAGTGATGGCGAACCTTTTAGAGACCGAGTGCCCAAACTGCAACCGAAAACCCACATATTTATCGCCGAGTGCCAATGCGGCAATTTAACCTGAATACCACCCCCAGAGGGGGCCCAGAGGGAGAGGCTAGGGTTGCCAAGTTCCTCTTCGCCATGAGTGGGAGGTTTTTGGGGTGGTGCCTGAGGAGGGCGGGGTTTGGGAAAGTGCCATAGAGTCCAATTGCCAAAGTGGCAATTTTTTCCAGGGGAACTGATCTCTATTGGTTGGAGATCACCCGGAAAGCCGGAAAGGCCAGCGGCTTGGAGGAACCGTGCGTGCCGGCAGAGAGGGCTACGCGTGCCGGAAGTGGCACGCGTGCCATAGGTTCGCCAACACGGCCCTAGGCTGATCCTGCAGGGGGTTGGACCAAGGGATTGAACCAGATGGCCTGAATGACCCACCTCTATGATGCTGTGATTGAAGTTTGTTATGTATATTGATTAAGAAATTCTTTGGTCAAATTAAATAAGTCCCTAATTCATGAGGCAATAGATTTTTTAAAAACGTGTTTTTAATCAAAGTACTTTTAACTCCATGGAGTTTTATCACAGTGGGAAAATAGTAAATTAAATGATGGGGGACAAAAAAATGGAAGGGCTTTTGAGTATGGCTAAATTCCAGCAAAGCCACTAAGAAAAATCAATAGAATAACTATTTTAGAAAAGGCCACATTGCACTTAATATCTTTAATTTAGCCATCCTGTAATACATGGTTTGGCCTTTAATGAGAAGAGAAAGAAGAAGAGTTGGTTTTCAAACTAAAGACAATGCATTTACGTGATGGGATTAGGTGTGGTATGCAGAAGAGTCTGTGATGTCCAGGGGAGAGATGGGTGTGGAGAAATCAGCATTGATAATGAGCCATGAATGCAAGGTCTTTATTCAGCCCAGGTAAATGCATTGTCTTTAGTTTGATATTCAAACTAAAGACAATGCATTTACCTGGGCTGAATAAAGACCTTGCATTCATGGTGCATTACCAATGCTGATTTCTCCACACCCATCTCTCCCCTGGACATCACAGACTCTTCTGCATACCACACCTAATCCCATCACGCCTGCTATTCACAGTTACATACTGTTAACATTTACATACTAATGCTTGTCTGAATTCACTCTCCTCTACTTAAAGACAGATGGATTCACATTCTAGCTGTATCTGAAGAAGTGAGCTGTGGCTCACGAAAGCTCAGACCCGGCCAGAAAATATTATTGTTAGTCTTTAAGGTGCTACTGGACTCTTGCTCTTTTCTATCCTAAATAAAGTGCTTAAGTGTGCCTTCCTATATGAGTTACACCTTTCTAAGTCCACTGAAGTCAATGAATTTGGAAGGGTGTAACTCTGCTAAAGATGGAACTGTAAATGAAAGTTCTAGATTTAAGCAACAAACAAAATTAATTATGTCACTGGCATAGGGTTGCCAACCTTACAACTGATCTCCAGGTGATAGAGATCAGTTCCCCTGGTAAAAATGGCCACTTTGGAAGGTGGATTCTATGGCATTATACCCCACTGAAGACCCTCACCTCCCCAAACCCTTTCCTTCTCAGGCTCCACCCCCAAAATCTCCAGGTATTTCCTAATTTGGAGGCAGCCCTATACTGACATCTTTCCTGATGGCTTTTGGAATCAGCTGTTTCTAGACTGTAAGGACAAGAGTTGCTTGTCAGTCCTCACATTTTTGCTTTTAAATGCCTATCATTAAATATATATATATTTGGGAGAATAATGCACATGAAGTACCATGTTTTACCAAATAGGCTGCATCTCATTCAATGACAAGGTCATCCTTCCATTTTGATGGTATTAGGCTGTATCCTGAATCAAATTAGTTCTCAATTCATGTCAGGATGATTGAAGGCATCCAAAATGAATTTACATAACAATACAGCAGGTACACTACATTTATTAAAAGATAATTATGGAAGTTTCCACAAGACACAGAAGCTGAAACACAGAATATGCATTAACACACCACATTAAATGATTATGGTTGCCAACCTCCAGGTACTAGCTGGAGATCTCCTGCTATTACAACTAATCTCCAGCCGATAGAGATCAGTTCACCTGGAGGAAATGGCTGCTTTGGTATATAGCATTGAAGTCCCTCCCCTCCTGAAACCCCGCCCTCCTCAGACTCCGCCCCTAAAATCTCCCACCAGTGGCAAAGAGGGACCTGGCAACCCTATAAATGATACAGCAATTACACAGTGGGAGCAAACTTACAGAAACAGACTGTACATATTTTAGGCCTATAACAGAGTGCAGTCCCTATTTCAAGAATATAAGCAGAACTGAACATTATAAAAGTATGTAAGAATATAGAACAAGTATAGATAGAGTCCTTAGGTAAGTTGTATAAGGGAAACAAGCAAAGAATAGGACTCTGTAATGTCTTGGCTCTTGGGTCCACTAAAGATCTCACAGAATTTTCTGTCTCTTCACTGGTTCAGTTTGAGTCAGCAAAAAAACGGGTGCATTGCTGTGGTGGTTAGTCAATAGATGTTCAAGTTAAAGACAGCCTCTTTAATGGTTAATCAACTAACCAAGAGAAAGTCCAATAGCGTTTCGAAACACAGCACTGGGCGGCCAGGCAGTGCAAAGTTCCACAAGAGAAGAGAAGTAAATGACATCCTGGCTATTATCTGGGTTCGCATAGGTTTCCAGTTGATCTGGGAGGGTGGATTGCTTCCTTTTCCCGGTTGACTTGAAAGAACGTGTGGCTGGGGTTTTTCAACATAAAATCTAGCCTAATCTCCTTGCCCCTATCTTTAATCCCATTCCTGGTGGCAGAAAATGTGGTCAAGTGGCAGCTGATTTGTGGTGACCCCGTAAGGCTTTCAAGGCAAGAGACGCACAGAGGTGGTTTGCTATTGCCTGCCTCTGCGTAGCAACCTTGGATTTCCTCAGTGATCTCCCATCTAAGTACTAACCAGGACTGACCCTGCTTAGCTTCTGAGAACTGACAAGATTGGATTAGTTTTGGCCATCCAGGTCCAGGCAATTCCTAATCCCCAATAAGGGATTTTTTTGTGTGTGTACATAAGGTGTAAGAGCCCCATGGCACAGAGTGGTAAACTGCAGTATTGCAGTCCAAGCTCTGCTCACGACCTGAGTTCGATCCCAACGGAAGTTAGTTTCAGGAAGCTGGCTCAAGGTTGACTCAGCCTTCCATCCTTCTGAGGTTGGTCAAATGAGTACCCAGCTTGCTGGGGGTAAAGGGAAGATGACTGGGGAAAGCACTGGCAAACCACCCCGTAAACAAAGTCTGCCTAGTAAACGTTGGGATGTGACATCACCCCATGGGTCAGGAATGACCTGGTGCTTGCACAGGGGACCTTTACCTTTTACATAACGTGCACTCATTGCTCAGCCTGTTCCTGTTGTCAATGGCAAAAATGTTTTTCTATCAAAAGATGCATGGGTTATAATAAAATCAAATAATAACAATGCAAAAATAGAGGCACCATAAATCAGCAGTTAACAGTAACACAAATAAACCAAGCCAGCTAACCAGGTCCAGGAAAGGTTCTCTCAACCGCCAAGCTTTCATTTATGAGATTTATATCTAGTTTCCCAGCAAAACTCCCAGAGGAGCTCCACCCCCCCCACCCAAACAAACAACCACTCCCTCTTTTCCTATAAATATGTTTGCCAGGTTCTGTCAGTATCAGGCATCTGTCCCTAGCATCCCATAAGCAAACTCATCCAGGCAGGTAGCTCTGAAGCAGTAATACTTTATTAGGAGCAAAAAGACAGATTAAAGGACTGACTGCCTACAGGCAGGGGAGGCTAGTAATGGTGAACACAGGCAGGTTACATGCTTAAGACACTACGGACTGAAAAGGTAAACATTGCTAGGCAACCCCGAGATAAGTGGTTCCCAGGAAGACAGACTGAACATTACCACAGCTGCAGAAAACAGGATGAGCGGAACTGTACACAGACGCTCACAGGTATGAGAACCAAAGACTTTGCATGTGGGCAGAAGCTGGCCTGACTCATGTCAAGAGCCTTTGCTCCAGCAAAAAAAGGCAAAGGCCTGACATTCGGCTCCCCCTAAGGCCCCCCTCCCTCCCAACAAACGGGTGAGGTTTTTGGGGGTAAGCATCGTGAAACTGGCGAATTAGATGGGGGACAATCACATGGTGCTCAGCTACCCATTCATCATAACCAGGCCCTAAGTGTTTCCAGCGCACCAGGTAGTAGAGCACCTTATTGCGGACTCGGGAGTCTAGGACCTTGGAAACTTCGAAATGTTCCTCCCCCACCAACACTGGGGGCTCGGGAGCAGGATCAGGATGCCATTTTGGCGCGTGCTCGTATCTTTTTAGCAAAGTAATATGAAACACCGGATAGATGCCCTTCAGGGCCTTTGAAGACTGAGTTCTACTGCGACTTCATTTATGAGCCGCGAGACTGGAAAGGGTCCCACGTACTTCTCACTGAATTTTTTACACGGGCGTAGGAAGCGAAGGTTTTTTGTGGACAGATATACTTGGTCCCCCACTTTGATGTCCCACCCCGGAGAACGGTGTTTGTCCGCTTGTGCTTTGTACTTGCGCTTGGCCCGCTCCAAATTTTTCTGTAACCAGGGCCAAGTATTTTGCACCACGTTCATCCAATCAGCCACTTCGGCATCGGCGCCCTCCCCTGAACGATCCACACTCCCAAACGGCCCAAAGTCCTTTCCATACACTACCTGAAATGGGCTAAAACCGGTGGACTGATGGGAGGCATTATTTTAAGCATACTCAGCAAAAGGCAAGAGATCCACGCAATCATCTTGATAGTAGTTTACATAGCAATGCAAATAACATTCTAGTACAGAGTTGACACGTTCAGTCTGACCATCGGTCTGGGGATGATAGGCACTGGACAACCCTTGTTCCACCCCCACCAACTCAAGAAAAGCTTTCCAAAACTTTGCCATGAATTGTGGGCCCCGATCCGAGATCACCTTGCGTGGAAAACTGTGATATTTGAAGACGTGTGATACAAACATTCAAGCGAGTTTTTGAGCCTTAGGAAGTCCCGTGCAAGAAACCAAATGAATCTGTTTAGAAAAAAGGTCTGTGACCACCCATAGTACCATCTTCCCCCGGCTGGGAGGAAGATCCCATTACAAATCCGTTATGGGTAATGCCACCTGCGCAAAATTGTTAAGAAACCCTCTGTAAAAATTAGTGAACCCAAGGAACTGCTGCAATTGTTTTTGTGTAGCCGGTGGCTCCCACTCCAACACCGCCCTTACTTTCTCAGGATCCATGGCCAGACCCTTGTGCGAAATCACGTACCCCAAGAAGGTCAGTTTATCCTGATGAAACTCACATTTGGACAACTTTGCAAACAATTGATTGTCCCGGAGTACCTCTCAGTACCTCTTTGACTAACTTCACATGCTCCTTGTAAGTTTTTGAATAAATCAAAATGTCATCCAGATACACAATCATTCCTTTGAAAAGTAAGTCATGTAACACCTATTTCTCCTTTGGACTCATGGGATAAACCTTTCCCTTCGGTAGTTTGCCCTCTCCCACCAGCTCAATGGCACAGTCTGTCTTGCGGTGGGGAGGTAGAACATCACACTCTTTCTCATTAAACACATCTGCAAACTGGGTGTACTCTCCAGGTAGTTGGGGGGGGGGTATAGGATCCTGATTCCTCGAAGCCATGGCAACACACCCCGGGACAGCCACCTCTCTCCTGTGGCGGTCGCACTGCAGCTGGGTGAAGGCAATAGTCCGGGCTACCCAATCTATGGTGGGACCGTGTCCTTGTAACTAATTTGCTTCAAGTACCACCGGGTACCGGATGCTTGGAACGATGGTGAAATGGATCTGTTCCCAATGAGACCCTACTCCCAGTGCCACTCTGCCCGTGTGGCGGCTAACCGGACCCCCCTAAAGTCACTGCCATCCATTTGAGTGAAGTGGATGGCTTGGGGCAAGCTCACTGCTTTTACTTTTAAAGCATTAAAAGTCTCTTCGCTAATCAAAGTTTGTGCACACCCCGAGTCGACTAAAGCCACCACTGCAACTTGGGGGGCCCCCTTAGGACTTTGTAAAACAGTCTCTCCCATATCGCTCACCATCACTGGAGCTTCTTGCTCTTTGTCGGAAGAGGTCTGCTGTGGAGCTCCAGTTACAGCAGACCTGGGACGTGTTTGGGCTGGCGATTCCAAGCCTCTTACCCCTCCGAGGCTGACGAGCTGTCCTGGCTCGGCGCTGGCACATTTGTAATCCGCGATCCCGTTGGATCGAGTTGTGTAGTACGCTGTCCCTCTCGGCTTGGCTTGACAGATTAAAGGACTGACTGCCTACAGGCAGGTGAGGCTAGTAATGGAGAACACAGGCAGGTTACATGCTTAAGACACTACGGACTGAAAAGGTAAACATTGCTAGGCTACCCCGAGATAAGCGGTTCCCAGGAAGACAGACTAAACATTACCACAGCTGCAGAAAACAGGATGAGCGGAACTGTACACAGACATTCATAGGCATGAGAACCAAGGACTTGGTGTGAGGCCAGAAGCTGGCCTGACACATGTCAAGAGCCTTTGCTCCAGCAAAAAATGGCAAAGGCCTGACAGGTCCCTCTTCGCAACCAGCAAGATGTTTTTGGGGTGAAGCCTGAGGAGGGCGGGATTTGGGGAGGGGAGGGACTTTAATGCCATAGAATTCAATGACCAAAGCAGCCATTTTCTCCAGGTGAACTGATCTCTATTGGCTGGAGATCAGCTGTAACAGCAGGAGATCTCTAGCTAGTAACTGGAGGTTGGCAACCCTACCTATAAAGCAATCTATTGTAAAGACTTTTATTCAAGAACAGAAATCTTGAGTGCTTGCTGCCAGGTTTTCATGACAATCTCTCTGGTTTTTTATCGATGTCTACAGTCACCGCTTGGAGAAACGGAAATGCAACACAGCCACCTGCATGACTCAACGCTTGGCCAACTTCTTAGTTCGCTCCAGCAACACCTTTGGAACGATCTATTCGCCTACCAACGTAGGAGCCAACACCTACGGCAAAAGAGACAGAGAACCTCCCAACTATCTACAACTTTAACGTCTCGAGACAGCGACGGCTTCAGTCCTCGTTAGGAATACCGACCCTTCCTCTCCCCAGTTTCTATGTACAAATACCGGATCCCCCAGGTCCTTCATCCACGTTTTCTTTGCTTCGGTGAGGTTGCCGTAGGAGAAAGCAGTTTGAGGGTTGAGCAGCCCACAACCCTTTGGTCATCGCCCCCCTGTTTATTCTGAACAGTGCCTTGTTTTCTTTGTGTGATTTTTATGTTTGCGACCCATGGATATGTCATTCCGCTATGCATTGTGGGATATCATGCCTAGCGTTTTGAAGTGGTAACGCACTTACGATCCACATGCTTGTGATAATCCTCCCACTGAAATCGCGTCCGCAGGCTATAAATATCCGAACTGTAAATTGCAACCGGTTTGGGTTTCTTTTCTTTTTTAATTAAAAAGACTGAAAAGACAAAAATGTGAGGTGTACATCTTTGTAATTCCACTGGAGTGGAACAGTTTTCGATCCGTGAGATCTGCCTTAAGCCACGCTCCCATGAATAGCTATTTCAGTGTCACAAATCTACCATTTGAGTTTAGTTCACACATGCGGGAGACATGAGGAGAATGAAGTGGTGGAATACCAAGGTGGTAGAAAAGACTGCACCATTTCAGGCAGCAGGTATAAGAATGTAGAATCATAGAGTTGGAAGGGTCTATAGAGGCCATCTAGTCCAACCTCCTGCTCAATGGAAGATCAGCCTACAGCATTCCTGACAAGTGCTTGTCCAGCCTCTGCTTAAAGACTGCCAGTGAGGGGGAACTCACCACCTCCCCAGGTAGCTGATTCGACTGTCAGACAACTCTCACTGTAAAAAAGTTTTTCCCTAATATCCAGCCACTACCTTTCTGCCCACAATTCAAACCCTATATTGCAAGTCCTATTTTCTGCTGCCAACAGGAACAGCTCCCTCTCCTCCTCTAAGTGACAGCTCTTCAAATACTTAAAGAGAGCAATCATGTCCCCCCTCAACCTCCTCCAGACTAAACGTTCCCAACTCCCTGGAGTTGGGAGAATCTCATTTGGAGAACATTCCTTTCGGAACAATCCCCAGTGTTAAATGCTCCCAGCAAATAGAAAATCAGCATAGCAAGAAAAGAACAGCACCTACCTGCCTGCTAAGCTAGTATTCTGTTTGCACGGAGCTTTATGGAAGAACCCACAAAGCTGGACATAGTCTGAAGGGATGTAGGCTAACCCATCCTAGTTCCTTAACATTTTGCAGGGGTCTTTTCCCAAATGTGTTTCATTCCTGTATAGACTATGGTCTTTAATGCGTGGCTGCTTCACTCGCCGTCACCCCTCCAATGACTTCGGATCTTTGTTTGGATTATGCATGCCGTTTCCGACTGTCAGGGGTCGCCTCGCTCTCCCCCCTGAATTTCCCTGAGTTTTGCCCACGTTTCGAATGACCTGTTTTATCTCAAAATTTGAAAACGTGGGGAAACACAGGGGTGGAGAGCGAGGCAACCTCTGATGGTTGGAAATGGCATGCGTAATCCAAACAAAGACCCAAGTCATCAGACGGCCCGACGGGTAATGGCGAGTGAAACAGCCATGCACAAAAGACTTAATTTTGCTGATAAGAGCACCATCTGGTGGTCACACGTAACAGCAGAGAATTGCAGGTGTGCCTGTACTCCAGGTGGCTTGGTCCTTTTAATTGACCAGTCTTCATGCCATTGCCCTCTGCCAATAGGAACATGTGGTAAAAGCATGGAAATAGCCTTGCAGTATGGTGCAGAAGCATCTGAGAGGCAGCGTGGTGTAGTGGTTAAGAACGGTGGTCTGGAGCGGTGGACTCTGATCTGGAGAACGAGGTTCGATTCCCCACTCCTCCACATGAGCGGTGGAGGCTAATCTGGTGAACTGGATTTGTTTCCCCACTCCTCCACACGAAGCCAGCTGGGTGACCTTGGGCTAGTCACAGCTCTCTTAGAGCTCAGCTCTCTCAGTCCCACCTACCTCACACGGTGTCTGTTGTGGGGAGGGGAAGGGAAGGTGATTGTAAGCCGGTTTGATTCTCCCTAAAATGGCAGAGAAAGTTGGCATTTAAAAACTAACTCTTCTTCATACATTTATCATTCTACATAAAATTGGTCAATGTTTGAAGCAGCTGTCCCATAAAATTGCAATGGAATTTGTGTTGTGTAGCACAGTCTGAAGAAAGGAGTTAAAAGTAGGGATGCCAGCCAATACTGGCAACCCACCGGGCAAGTTTGGAGGCAGGGACAATCATCTCATACAGTTTGGGGTGAATCCTAGAGCATCATACTGGCACGATGGTATCACTTCCAGTTTTTTGCCAACAGTGGCATCACATGTTGGTGGGGTACCAAGGTAAAGGTAAAGGTCCCCTGTGCAAGAACCTGGTCATTCCTGACCCATGGGGTGATGCCACATCCCGACGTTTCTTAGGCAGACTTTGTTTTATGGGGTGGTTTGCCAGTGCCTTCCCCAGTCATCTTCCCTTTACCCCCAGCAAGCTGGGTACTCATTTGACCGACCTCGGAAGGATGGAAGGCTGAGTCAACCTTGAGCCGGCTACCTGAAACAGACTTCCATCGGGATCGAACTCAGGTCGTGAGCAGAGCTTTTGACTACAGTACTGCAGCTTCACCACTCTACGCCACGGGGCTCTTGGGGTACCAAGAAACCCCCTTAATCCCCCCCCACTTGGAGGCCTGTAAATAGGTTGCCAGCTGTGTGTTGGGAAACACCTGGAGATTTTTGGGATGGAGCCAGGGGTGGGCATGGTTTAGAGAGAGGAGAGACCTCAGCAGGGTATAATGCCAGCTTACAATCACCTTCCCATCCCCTCCCTGCAACAGACACCCTGTGAGGTAGGTGGGGCTAAGAGAGCTGTGACTAGCCCAAGGTCATTCAGCTGGCTTTGTGTGGAGGAGTGGGGAAACCAACCCAGTTCACCAGATTAGCCTCCGCCGCTCATGAGGTGGAGGGGAGATTCAAACCTGGTTCTTCAGATCGGAGCTCACCACTCCAAACCACCGCTCTTAACCACTACACCCCGCTGGCTCAACAAGTAGAGCACAGATGTTATTTTACTTAACCCAGGTTTCCAACTCTTTAAGGTAGCTTAGTCCCAGAACCTGCACACAGAGGTTCATGTGTATCCTCTGGTGCCTAAAACTAGGAAGTATGGAGATTCTCCCTTCTCCCTTCCTCTTTCTCACCATGGAATTACTTTATTTATTTGTTTATTTATTTATTTATTTATTAGACTTATAACCCGCCCTCCTAGCAAGCCGACTCAAGGCGGGTAACATCATTTTAAAAATACAACAATATACAACATAGATAGAGGTCTATAAAATTATGCATGGTTTGGAGAGAGTGGACAGGGAGAAGTTTTTCTCCCTCTCCCATAATACTAGAACACGGGGTCATCTGCTAAAGCTGGAGAGCGAGAGATTCAAAACAGATAAAAGGAAATATTTTTTTCACACAACGCATAGTTAAATTGTGGAACTCCCTGCCCCAGGATGTGGTGATGGCTGCCAGCTTGGAGGGCTTTAAGAGGGGAGTGGACATATTCATGGAGGAGAGGGGTATTCATGGCTGTTAGTTAGAATGGATATTAGTCATGTTGCATACCTATTCTCTCTAGTATCAGAGGAGCATGCCTATTATATTAGTGCTATGAAACACAGGCAGGATGGTGCTGCTGCAGTCGTCCTGTTTGTGGGCTTCCTGGAGGCCCCTGGTTGGCCACTGTGTGAACAGACTGCTGGACTTGATGGGCCTTGGTCTGATCCAGCAGAGCCTTTCTTATGTTCTTATGTTCTTATACAATATAAATATACATTAAAATCCATAATAAAACCATCAATAAAATTCTAAAAAAACCTAAAATTATGGCACACAAATCTAAAAGCTGTAGGGGACCTTACAGGGGGTAACCCTTTGCTTTTGTTGTTCTCACTGAGGGGAAAGGGGGGTCTTAAAGCAATTCCCTCACAATACTTGGGCCAGGAATAACTCTTTCCTCAGAGACTATCCCCCCCCCCGTGACTACAGTAGGGACCTTTTGTCCCCTCCCAAACTCTCTCTTTCATCCCCCTTCTGGATTCCCCCCCCCCATCACACTAGGAACAACCCATCACACCAGGACCCAGAGTACAAAAAAACAAAAATAAACTTTCCCCCCCCCCAACAGCTCAGTCTTCTCTCTTAAGCTCCGTCCACTCCTGGTATGTCCCTCTCTCATACAGTCACTGACAGACATTAACCTTTGGTCCATCATAGCATCCTCCATGGGTGCTGTAAAACCAGACATGCAGTGGGAGTCTCCTGCATTGTGCAGGGGGTTGGACTAGAAGACCCTGGTGGTCCCTTCCAACTCTGTGATTCTATGAGGTAGGCAGGGCTGAGAAAGTTCGGAGACAACGGTGACTAGCCCAAGGTCATCCAGCTGGCTTCAGGTGTCGGAGTGGGGAAACCAACCCGGTTCACCAGATTAGCCTCTGCCGCTCATGTGGAGGAGTGGGGAATCAACCCCAGTTCTCCAGATGAGAGTCCACCTCTCCTAACCACCGCTCTTGACCACTACACCACATTGGCTGTTTGAACTACTCCTCATTCTTTTTGGTCTCTTATTTTGGAACACAGAAACATTACGCCCCCCGCCCCACTCAGTTTTAGACCCAAGCCAAGGCAACACACTCATGTGGCAGTAAAAGAAGAAGAACAACAGTTGGTTTCTATATGCCGACTTTCTCTATCACTTAAGGGAAACTCAAACCGGCTTACAATCACCTTCTCTTCCCCTCCAGGTTGCCAGGTCCCTCTTCACCACCGGCAGGAGATGGTTGGGGTGGAGCCTGAGGTGGGCAGGGTTTGGGAAGGGGAGGGACTTCAGTGCCATAGAGTCCAATGGCCAAAGCGGCCATTTTCTCCAGGAGAACTGATCTCTATCGGCTGGAGATCAGTTATAATAGCAGGAGATCTCCAGCTAGTACCTGGAGGTTGGCAACCCTATGTGGAAGTGACCTGAGTTTGTGAAGCAGCTCAAAATGGCAAAAGTGGATCGCTTCAATGACAACGTATTTAATGAGAACAAATGAGAGTCAAAAACTCACGACAGTACATGTAGGGGTAGGACTGACTAATGACTTTTTTCACAATGGATGTTTAAATTGCCAACATTAATACAGAAAATGAAAGGGAACGTTGATCTGAATGTACGAGCAACGTATAAGGATGACTCTCTTACAGTAAGGCGCTAGGCATATTAACAAACGATGAACTAGAGACGTGAAGGCATTTGAATTAGAAAAGTACAGCACTGTGGATTTTGTTAGTGGTTCTAGCACAAATTTCTTTTCTCTTTTCGCAGACACTGAGATATTACCTAAAAAGGAAATGGAGTTCTTACCTGAAATCTGAGAATTTAAACGGAAACTGACATAATATAAAATAATTTACCATTGTCCCATGGTAGTGACACAAACCTGCTTGCATGATTAGAATAATTTCCATATATTCTATTGTTAGAGAACAGTTTGCATTACAAAAGGAGAACAAAGTTGTGTGATTAGCATTTGGAATGAGGTATCTTATTCTGAAATTTGATGTAGCCTTTGTTGGCTTTTTAGATTAATCACATGCAATGACTTTCAAGATCTGCTTTCCGATCTGATGGATGTACAAACTATATCGTGAATTCTCCAATTTAGAAGAAGAATTTTCTTTTTAAGTTTAAGGACATAAGACTTTTGCACCAAAAGGAATATTTTCAGCTTAACCTGCTAAAACATTGCTCATGACAACTTGTACTGCAGATGTCTCAGTTTGAGCTAGAGTTTATCTATACATCTTTCACTTCCATACCTACTAGCATGACCTGCTTACACAAACATATACATCTATCACATTTTTTTAATCTCCATGGAGTTCAGGACAGCATGTGTGATTCTTCTCCACTTTGCCATTTTGGGGTGGAGTTGTGACTCAATGGTTGACCATCTGCTCGGCAGGCAGAAGGTCCCAGGTTCAATTAAAAAAGATCAGGTAGTAGGTCGATGTGAAAGACCTCTGCCTGAGACCCTGGACAGCCAGTCAGATCTTGACAGACCAATGGACTGATTCTGTATAAGGCACCTTCATGTGCCCATGTGCCCTCACAACAACGTTGTGAGGTAAAGTGACTGGCTCAACATCAACCAGTAAGCTTCATGTCAGAGTCAGGGTTTGAACCCTGGCCTTCCCAATACTGGTCCACCAACCCCTAGGACGATACCATTTCACACTGCAGGTCAGTTAGGGTAGCCAGGTAGGGTTACCACATCCCTCTTTGCCACCGGTGGGAGGTTTTGGGGGTGGAGCCTGAGGAGGGCAGGGTTTGGGGAGGGGAGGGACTTCAATGCCATAGAGTTCAATTGCCAAAGCAGCCCTTTTTTTCCAGGTGAGCTGATCTCTATCGGCTGGAGATCAGTTGTAATAGTGGGAGATCTCCAGCTGCTACCTGGAGGTGACCTTGGGCCAGTCACAGTTCTCTCAGAACTCTCTCAGCCTCACCTACCTCACAAGGTGCCTGCTGTGGGGAGGGGAAGGGAAGGTGATTGTATGGCACTTTGAGGCTCCTTAAGGTAGAAAAAAGCAGGGTATAAAAACCAACTCTTCTTTTTCACTGAGGTCCCTCTCCTCCACAACCCCTGCCCTTCTCAGGCCCCACCCCAAAATATCCAAGAATTTCCCCAACCTGGAATTGGCAATCCTAAAGACAGGAAAACATTGTAAACTGCCTTGGGTCCTAATCTGGGGAGAAAAAGCACTCTCTGCCTAGCCTACCTCACAAGCTTGTTGGGTCGATAAAATGGAGGAGAGGAGAACATTGTAAGCTGCTTTAGGTCCCCATTGGGGAGACAGGTGGTGTACACATGAAGTAGCTAAGTAAGCAAGCAAGTAGAATCATAGAGTTGGAAGGGACCACCAGGGCCATCTAGTCCAACCCTCTGCACAATGCAGGAAATTCACAACTACCTCCCCCCCACACCCCCAGTGACCCATACTTCATGCCCAGAAGATGGCCAAGGTGCCCTCCCTCTCATCATCTGCCTAAGGACTCCTCAGGAACAGTGATCAGGTGCATCACTTCTGAAGCGGCTCATCCGCCTGCTGACAGCAGCCATTTACTGCTCCATAAAATCAAAACCAGAAGTGCTTTTTCATTTTATATTGACTTTGAGTGGGTTTTTAAACCTGAGAGGAAGCAACAGAAATGGATGCAGGCAGTAGAAACCCTCTGCAGCCTGATTGCTTATGAATGGAAGATGAATCTTGACTTTTCAGACTCATTTTAAAAAAATGTTTTTTAATATATATATATTTCACAAGCCTACATAGAATCATTGAGTTGGAAGGGACCACCAGGGTCATCCAGTCCAATCCCCTGCACAATGCAGGAAATTCACAACTACCTCCCCCACCCACCCACCCCCAATGACCTCACTCCATGCCCAGAAGATGGCAAAAAAAAAAAAAAAAAAAAGGTCTCTGGCCTGGAGGAAAATTGCTTCCTTACCCTAAAGTGGCGATTGGCACTACCCTGGGCATGCAAGAAAGGGCCACGAGAGCCAAACACTGATGCAAACTTTCCTGCCCTCCCTCTCATCATCTGCCTAAAGTCATAGAATCAGCATTGCTGACAGATGGCCGTCTAGCCTCTGCTTAAAAACCTCCAGGGAAGGAGGGCTTACCACCTCCCGAGGAAGCCTGTTCCACTGAGGAACTCCTCTAACTGTTACAAAATTCTTCCTAATGTCTAGACGGAAACTCTTTTGATTTAATTTCAACCCATTGGTTCTGGTCCGACCTTCTGGGGCAACAGAAAACAACTTGGCACCATCCTCTATATGACAGCCCTTCAAGTACTTGAAGATGGTTATCATATCCCCTCAGTCTTCTCCTCTTCAGGGGTAAACATACCCAGCTCCTTCAACCTTTCCTCATAGGACTCCAGACCCCTCACCATCTTTGTTGCCCTCCTCTGGACACGTTCCAGCTTGTCTAAAGGTAAAGGTCCCCTGTGCAAGCACCGGGACGTTTCTGACCCATGGGGTGATGTCACATCCCGACGTTTACTAGGCAACAGAAAACAACTTGGCACCATCCTCTATATGACAGCCCCTCAAGAACTTGAAGATGATTATCATGTCCCCTTTCAGTCTTCTCCTCCTCAGGCTAAACATACCCAGCTCCTTCAACCTTTCCTCATAGTAAGTTGAAGGCAGGGTATAAGTCGAAATATAAATAAATGAATGAATTGGTTCTTGTGTGTTATCCGGGCTGTGTAACCGTGGTCTTGGTATTTTCTTTCCTGACAGCTGTGGCAGGCATCTTCAGAGGAGTAACACTGAAGGACAGTGTCTCTCAGTGTCAAGTGTGTAGGAAGAGTAATATATAGTCAGAAAGGGGTTGGGTTTGAGCTGAATCATTGTCCTGCAAAAAGTATCAAAGGTAATGTGCTAACCATTGTCCTGTAAGTATCCAGATAATGTGCTAATGAGGGTGTGGTATGTTAATATGGAACCATTGTATCCTGAAGTGATCTGTTGATGTGTGAAATCCAAAACTAATCTGCATGGCTATTGTTGACTATAGTCTTTGAATGAATGAATGAATGAATGAATGCATGAATGCATGAATAAATGTCCAGTGAAGACCTAAAGAAGGACGAGTGCCTGGGTATATTTTTATTAAAATGCAGTATGGAATGCAGTTTGAGGGCAGTGGAATTGGTCGGAAACTTTACCATTTGGATAATCATGTTTCCTGCAGAGGAAGGAGTGGGCAATTGAAGCCCCCCCTTCCAGAAGCACAACCTCTCCCTCCCTGCCCTGTGTCATTTACAGCCTCATACCAAGGCAGAAGAAAACGAGCTTTTCCACATTTTACGGCGCTCCATTGAGTCACTTCAGTCCCCACTTACATTTAATGTCAGCAGGAGATTCCTGTTAGATCAAAAAATGCCTATAAATGTTTCGCTGCCTCTGTTCCCTTAGATTTATTCCTGTGGTGCCTTCATTGCCTCAGGGATAGCAAGATTGGGTAGCTCTGACTAACACGGGCTTCTGGAGTACTAAAACAAGAAATCAGCTTCTTGTCAAGCTGAAACATGTAATGTGCCTGGTACTCCCTCCTCCGCCCCCTGCATTTCCATCGTTGGAATGGGGGTGGGGAGGAGAACGAGTTTGACAGATATTACATCTTCTGCGTAGTTTCCAAAAACGTTCTCTCTTTCTTCAGCGCTGCTCAAGAGGCGGTCTTCGTCAGAGGAGTGGAGCTCTTGCCGTTTGAGGCATAATCACTGATAACTGCAGCTCTTCATTCACATCATCTTCAGCCAAAGTTAGAATTTGTTGGGGGGGGTTGATGTGGACCCATTACAGAGCTATAAGTAGGACTGCCAACCTCCAGGTGGTGGCTGGAGATGTCCTGCTATTACAGCTGATCTCCAGCCAATAGAGATCAGTTCCCCTGGAGAAAATGGCTGCTTTGGCCATTGGACTCTATGGCATTGAGGTCCCTCCCCTCCCCAAACCACACCCTCCTCAGGCTCCACCCCAAAAACCTCCCACCGGTGGCGAAGAGGGACCTGGCAACCCTAGCTATAAGTTTCCTTTCTTGTCTCTCTTGTTCTCTCCATTTTGCAGCCAGAAAACTAGGACATACGAGGCTTAGAAGCGAGAGTTTTCTTTACAAACTGATGGGGGGTCAGTAGGGTTGCCAGGTCCCTCTTCATCACCGGTGGGAGGTTTTTTGGGTGGACCCTAAGGAGGGTGGAGTTTGGGGAGGGGAGGGACTTCAATGCCATAGAGTCCAATTGCCAAAGCAGCCATTTTCTCCAGGTGAACTGATGTCTATTGGTTGGAGATGAGTGGTAATAGCAGGAGATCTCCAGCTACTACCTGGAGGTTGGCAACCCTAGGGATCAATAACTAGGAAATTTATCTCAGCCTAAATGTCTCATACTGTGAGCTCTTAGGGCCCTGCTCGAGCAGGCCAATTTATCTATCTCCCTCTATTTTTTATTCCTTTTAACAGACACTCAAAGGTTCTCAACGTTTTCAGAATGAGCTTGCTTAGGATTGCCAGGCCAAGCCTAAGCAAGCTCATACTGAAAATGTTGAGAACCACTGAGTGTCAGTTGAAAGACATTTAGATATTTAGACTGAAGTAAATTTCCCAACTGGTGGGAGGCAACTGGTGGGAGGGTTGAGGGAGGGGACATGAAGGGATGTGTGACAGCTGCATCGCTTTGTCACTTCCAGGGAAAACTTGGAAGTAATGTAGGATAGCTCTAGGAATTCCCGGAAACTCAATCATTTTACCATAGAGTTTCTGGCAATTCCTACAGCTACCCTACATCACTTCTGGAGTTTTTCCCAGAAGGGATGTGGTGACACAGCTGATGTTGCCTTTCCCCTTCCCCTCTTGCCAGAGATCAGTTCCCAGAGAAAATGGCCACTTTGGCAATTGGATCTATGGCAATGAAGTCTCTCCCCTCCCCAAACCCCGCCCTCCTCAGGCTCGACCCAAAAAACCTCCCGTTGGTAGCGAAGAGGGACCTGGCAACCGTAGCTGTGAGTGCCCCAATAAAATGCCATGGATGCCATGAACGGTGGGAACAATTATAAAATGGCTGCCATGGGATGTTCCAAGTCAAGCATCATCCAACGGTGGAAGCCGTTATTTTTGAATGGGTACTCCTTGCAGGCCTCTGGGGACTTCTTGCAGCCTAACTTTCAAAAGTGGGGGCACCTGGAAGAGAAGGGCCTCCAAAGCTTATCTCAGATGATCAATGAGATCTCAATTCTCTGACAAATATGTCTCTTGAAAGACAAAACTGTTCCTACCGAACAATGAGGTCACAGCTGTTTTAAGAGTTCACACCATTGCAAATACACTCAGATCAATCCAGACTAGGGGTGCCAGCCTCTTGGTGTGATCTGGGGATCCCCTGGAATTACAGCTCATTGCCAGACTACAGAGATCATTTCCCCTAGAGAAAATGGATGCTTCAGAGGGTGGACTCTGGGGCATCCTACCCAACTGAGGTTCCTGTTCTCCCCAAGGCTCCATCCCCAAATCTCCAGGAACTTCACAACTGGATTTGGCAACCCTATCCCCCTATCCTCAGCTGATGGCCAGGGGGGAACCTGGCGACCCTAATCCAGACCTTTGCCAGTGAAGTATAATGTACTATAAACAACTGTCGTAGGTAGGGTGCCGGGTCCCTCTTTGCCACCGGCGGGGGATTTTGGGGGGCGGAGCCTGAAGAGGACGGGGTTGGAGGAGGGGAGGGACTTCAATGCCATAGAGCCCAATTGGCAAAGGAGCCCTTTTCTCCCGGTGAACCGATCTCTATCAGCTGGAGATCAGTTGTAATAGCAGGAGATCTCCAGCTATTACCTGGAGGTTGGCAACCCTAGTCGTAGGCCATGAATCAATACAAATTATGACTGGATTGAAGATTAGTTAGAAAGCATCAGACTTATTTTATTTTATACTGTACGTCATTATAAGAATTTGTACAGTCCATGATTCAAGGAACTTTACAGCGATGCACGAAACCTCTCGTCTCACTCACACATTATGCACCCACTCTTCCCATAACATAACCCATTACTCATTAATGAGGTTTTTCCTAAGACGCTAAATTGGAAGGCTTAATGCATCTCATCCTTTCTTAGTTACGCTGAAACTTCACACATGCCTGGTACACGGGGGACTTGTACTCCATCGCCTAGAGGTGACGATTCTTTAATGTACCAACTACGTCTTCAATGACAGAGAATAATGGGCCGTGGTCGCTATGACCGATAATTTGAGAGAAAATGGTCACCCCCAGACTCATATAATATCAGGATCTTTTGGTGGGTTTTTTTTTTTAAAAAGCTCGTTATATGACCTTTGAACCTCAGCGTTCATGGGGCATTTTAACAAAGAACACCCTGAGCCAGAAGAACAAAAATCTCACTGACGTTACTTCCTTACTGAAGAAAGGACAAAGTGATCTCAACGAGTCTGAATGGTGCTGGAAGAAAGAGACAGCATGGGGAACGTAAGTGAATCAGTGATAGTTGTGGGTAATGGATGATAGCTTTGTGAGTAACTACTTGAGGGCAGCTTCAAAAGGAAACCCAAACTTCTACCAGACCCTTGTGCCCCCACCCAAATGATTCAGCCAATCAGTCTTCTTCACCTGTTTTCTTTCCCAAGTATAGAACTATTGTAAGATGTTCCTATATACGTAAGGATGTGGAACAAAGTTTCCACGTCTTCCATAAAGAATTGATTTGTGCAGATAGGAAGTTGTGACTGTCCAAGCCACAGCCATGGAGTGGGGGCCATCTAAATTTGATGGGATCTGTAGTATTGGATAGTATTGGGTATTATAATATTGTTTAAAAGTATTTTTGTGCATTCACACAGCTTACCTTGGGTCACACAGTGAAGACCCTTGTGTTCTGGTGGCAGTTGCTGCTGAAGCAATGTTTTTAAACAATTTGCATAGCCAATCAGATCTCCAATGGCCAACTGGAAGCCCTGCTTGGCAAAAGCCCTGCCCACTTCCTAAATACACTCAGTGGGCACTAGGAAAGGTGTCAGTGGCAGTATGATACCCACGGGCATCATTTTGGGGACCCCTGATCTAACCCTTTTCCTTTGCATAATTTGTCACATCTATATCCCCCCCACAGGCTAACTTAGGGTTGCCAACCTCCAGGAGGTAGCTGGAGATCTCCTGCTATTACAACTGATCTCCAGCCGATAGAGATCAGTTCCCCTGGAGAAAATGGCCACTTTGGCAATTGGACTCGATGGCATTGAAGTCCCTCCCCTCCCCAAACCCCACCCTCCTCAGGGTCCACCCCAAAATCTCCTGCCAGTGGCAAAGAGGGACCTGGCAACCCTAGGATAACTCCAGGAATATTTCTACCTGATGGGCTACCAGCAGCTTCTGGTATGTGTGCTGGCAGATTAGGATAGTGATACCATCGGGAATGGTTCATAACCTCTCTCCCAGCATCAGTGATCAAATTCAAGCTCTCTGGTGCCTGTTCTAGAGGTGGGAAGATCAGTAGCCACCTTGAGTCCTGCCTTGGTGGGAAAAGGGTGGGATAAAACTCTAATAAAAATAAAGTAATGAGTAGTATAATGTAGGCCATCCCAAATAAAGTGGCATTTAAACACAGGGCATACCAGTCTAGGTTCAGCACTGTATTTCTTGAACCACACTACTGAAGTATTCGTCCGTAACAGAGGACTCTATGGCATTGAAGTCCCTCCCCTCTCCAAACCCTGCCCTCTTCAGGCTCCGCCCACAAAATCTCCAGGTATTTCCCAATCCAGAGCTGGCCACCCTACTGATTATGCATGCAGTTTCCAACCATCGGAGGTCGCCTCACTCTCCCCCTGCGTTTCCCTGCATTTTGCCCATGTTTTCAGGGACCTGTTTTATCTCAAATTTGAAAACGCGGGCAAAATGCAGGGAAACGCAGGGGGAGAGCGAGGCGACCTCTGACTGTCAGAGACGGCATGCAGAATCAACACAAAGACCCCAAATTGTCGGAGGGGTGACTGTGAGGGAAACAGCCCTGCAGAAAAGGCCTCAGTCTGTTCCTAGTTTGAATTCAGTGAATTTGAAAATGGGTTTAATGGGGTGGTTAAAAAGTTACAATTTCTTTGACCTTCCTCGGGCCTTTGAGATGGGGTGGATCAAGTTTAAATATTCGGAGACCGGAATAAAACAGCTCATGTTTCAACCCCCAGAATAAATCACAAAGCTCGAAGGAGAACATTTACATTTCGGTACGGTCATATTTCCAGATCAAGAAAAAGCAGTGCAGAATTGTTAAGGTTGCTGGCATCCTGCCAAAAGAAATTTGAATTTGAAATGTCGATGACCCAAGATTGGCTGTTTTTTTTTTTTTTTTTTTTTTTTTACAGATTTTTCCACAAGGTTAAAGGCAGGCTAACCTTTTCAGAGAAATCGTTCAGAATGACATGAAACTGCTTCTGATAGCTTCGTACACAAATGCCCCAGAAGCTTGAGATCTACAGTGCTGCTCTTAGTAACTTCCAAGCAGTGGGAATTAGGCTCCAATTGATGGGCAAATAGTAGGGTTTGCCAGGCAGTGGGGGAGGGGCAGTATCCTGGGAGAAAATGTAACAAGATTAAAAAGAAAAAGAAGGCTATTTTTCATTTGTAAAATCAATAAAAAATATTTATAAAAAATGAAAGAAAAAAAGAAAGAAAAAGAAGGCTACGTCTACTTACAGGAAGTTTTGACCATAGAGTTCCTGGCTATTCCTAGAGCTACCTGGAAGGGACACGGTAACTCTAGCAATTGTCAGGAACTCTATGGTCGGTCCTTCCTGCAAGTAGGGGAGACCTTGTTTTTCTTTTTAATTTTTCTCCCCAGGATGACCACACACACTCTTTGGCCTCAGGTGACCATTGGTGATCAAAGGGTTCAATTTACCTGGCGGTCTCCTGCCATAAGCCGGCAAATGGAAAGCCGATTATTAAGAAAATCTGAATTAATCATCTAGATGCAAGATTTGAGTTCTGGGTAGAGGAAATAGAATAGTGGAGCCATCTGAATGAATGGCAAGTCGCTTCGGTTATGGGTCTCAGGGTGTTTTCTGGAATCCTTTGTCTGAGATGTACCAACTGACTGCAGTAGCGTGTGACAACGGCCCCTCCTCTATGTGCAACTAGGGTTGCCAACTCCAGATAGGGAAATTCCTGGAGTTTCATGGGGGGTATCTGGGGAGGGCAGGGTTTGGGGAAGGGAGGGAGCCAAGTGGAGATGCCTTAGAGTACACCTTCTGAAGCTGCTGTAGTATCAATAGAGATTAGTAGTGTGCCTCTGGTGATAAGCTTTGAGACAAGTGCTGAAGACACTAAAGGGCTGACTCGTCTATGTTCAGCCCTGGTGGGTTCCAATGACTCTAGTGACACATTTAATAGCAAGAAGAACTTTAATAAGGTAAGTAAACAGGGAAGCTTCACCTAAGAACTCCAGATTGGGAACTTCCTGGTTAATTGGGATGGTGCCTGGGGAGAGAGCTCAGAAGGGATATGATGTCACCTTCCGACATCTAGATCTCCTGGACTTTATGCCCTTCAAAGCTGCCATTTCCTCCAGGGGAACTGATCTCTGTAGCCTCGACGTCAGTTGCAAGTCTGATAGAACTCCAGGCACCCCACCTTGAGGTTGGTAACAATAACCAAGATTAAGCACATGAACACATGAAGCTGCCTTCTACCGAATCAGACCCTTGGTCCATCGAGATCAGCATTGTCTACTCAGACCGGCAGCGGCTCTCCAGGGTATCAGGCAGGGGTCTTTCACATCACCTACCTGCCTAGTCCCTTTAACTGGAGGTGCCGGGGATTGAACCTGGGACCTTCTGCATGCCATGCAGATGCTCTACCGCTGAGCCACGGCCCCTCCCTAAAGCAAGGATGTCCATGTTCATACATCACTCAGTTAAGACTGACGGTGATTAATAAACCATCTGCCAACCATAGTTTTAAATCCTAGTTTGATGGGTTCTAACTAACCGCAGTAAGTAGAGTGTCTGGGTCCAGAGAATCAAACTAAATCATAGTTTAATTAAACCATGGTTTGATGTTATGTGTGAACTGTCAGATGACGGGTGGGGCCAGCGGCAACTGTGCATTCCATGTATACGACGACCCCCAATTTTTTACTAAGTTTTTAAAGAAAAAGACATCGTCTTATACCCGGAAAAATACAGTAAGTACCACAACAGTGCTATGGAATATAATTAATTATAATGTCTTATAAAAAGCGTTGTGCTTTTATTTTTATACAAGACATCTGTTTTTGAAAATTGGTTCGCAATGGAGGGGGAGCACAAGTAGTTAGCCTCGCCTAGGGCGCAAAAATGACTGACACCAGCCCTGCACGTAGCGAGTGCTTCCGTTGCAACCGTGGTGGTTTCAGATGTCCAAAGGCGAGTTTAGCGTCTCAACAACAGTATTACAGGTACTACAAAGAAGCAGAAAAAGCCAAACGGGAACGTTTGAGCTATCGAAAAGTATTATGATCAAATGAAATAGAACGTCGTCTGCTCGAGGGGTCGGGGGAAGAATCAAAAGATGGGCTCTTTTTGAAAAGAAATGTGTGGCTCTAAAAACAAAAGATGAAGTGGGGTCCCCTTCCAATGTATCCCCATGAAGAGTTTAATTTTTATCCAGCTAATTGCTTTATCAATTAAGAGTCCTTTGATTAGTGATAACAGCCCCCAGAATTAACCAGTCAGAAAACTTTCATAAAAACAGTTACCATTCTACTGCTATTACAATTGATCTCCAGACGACCAAGATCAGTTCCTCTGGAGAAAATGGCTGATTTGGAGGGTGGACTCTATGGCATTACACCCTACTGAGGTCCCTCCCGTCCCCTCCCCAAACCCTGCCCTCCCCAGGCCACCCGCCCCAAAATCTCCAGGAATTTCCCAACCCAGAGCTGGCAACCCTACAGGCCCTTTCTTGGAACCGAGGAGATGCAAACTTCACCTTACGATTTTGGGGGACCAGGTTTGTTTAGAACTGAAAACTATCCCCTCAGTTACAATTTTTTTAAAAATTATTTTATAACAGGGATACAGAAAGAAAAGAGGGACAGGTAAAAACAGAAGGGGTATCCGTCTGATGATAAAACAAGAAAAACGACATAAACACATCATCTTAAGAGACTGATCGAGCAGACTACATTGTAACTTTAGTCTTTAACTATTATCCAGGCAAGAGTATACATACATTCAGGAAGTAGACATTGTAACTAACCATACCAGTTCCTACTCTATACTGAAAAGCAATTTTGTGATTAAGTAATGTTTAATTTTACTATTACTCTGATTAACCTTCAGCCTCAACATATCTATAAAACGGCTCCCGTTTATCGTTAAATGGATCATGAGTAATTTAGGTAATTAGATTTGTTTAGGTTTGTTTAAAACTGTTACATGATGTTCTGAGGATAGCAAGTGTAAAGTCTTTGGGTACGTTTTGTAGTGAGCAGGAAGAACACGGAGATCACTGAGGCAGGAGTTGTCTGTAAATAACAAAGAAGATTTCTTTATTTACAGGTTGGTTTCAAAGAACTGATCAGCAGCACAGGTCTCCGGACAGTCAGAAAGGGAAACCTGGCCGAGGCACATACATTTAAGCTAGTTATGGCTTCAGAGCGCGGGATTGAACACATGAATTTATGAAGCTGCCTTATATCGGATCAGACCCTTGGCCAATCAAAGTCAGTACTGTCTACTCAGACCGGCAGTGGCTCTCCAGGGTCTCAGGCAGAGGTCTTTCCCATCACCTACCTGCCTAGTTCCTTTAACTGGAGATGCCGGGGATTGAATCTGGGACCTTCTGCATGCCAAGCAGATGCTCTACCACTGAGCCGCAGCCCCACTCTTCAATGCTCTCAGATACAAATAGGCTTTCACCGATTAGCCACTAAGTTGGATTTTCTCATGCATGCAGGATTCAACTCACACCAGCCTGCCACCATCTAAACGAATTCTATTTCATTTCTAGCACTTCCTGCTATCCATGGTAAGACTACAACTGTAGATTTGGGTCTTTGAGCCTCCACTTCTTGAAACAACCGACTTTCTCTCCCCCGCCCCTCAGCTCCTTTTTATTATAATAAACATCAAGTCTGATGAAGCGTTCTAGAGAACTCTAACTAGGGTTGCCAGGTCCCTCTTTGTCACCGGCAGGAGGTTTTGGGGGTGGAGCCTTAGGAGGGTGGGGTTTGGGGAGGGGAGGGACTTCAATGCCATAGAGTCCAATTGCCAAAGCAGCCATTTTCTCCAGGTGATCTGATCTCTGTCGGCTGGAGATCAGTTGTTATAGCAGACGATCTCCAGCTAGTACCTGGAGGTTACCAAAGAAATAAAATACCTCTATGTTAATGGGGTTAACACTGAAAAGAAATCAACATAGAAGGGCTAAATCACAACATAGCCAAGTACCAATTACATCTCTTCATATGAAGATAATTCACAGTGGGTAGCCGTGTTAGTCTGTTTGCAGTAGTCAAAAAGGGCAAGAGTCCAGTAGCACCTTAAAGACTAACAAAAATATTTTCTGGCAGTGTATGAGCTTTCTGAAGAAGTGAGCTGTGGCTCATGAAAGCTCATACCCTACCAGAAAATATTTTTGTTAGTCTTTAAGGTGCTACTGGACTCTTGCCCTTTTTGACTATCTCTTCATATATTAAACATACATCTTTGGTACTGTGCAAGGCATATGACAATTGTGCACACAAATTAAATATAGCAAATATGCATAAGCCGATTGTAATAAAGTCCATATAAAGGGGAAACTGTAGCTCCAAAGCCCCGATGAAGCTCCGGTAGTGGGAATACAGTCCTCTAGAATAGTGGCTACTTTGTCTTAGGAACATTGCCCGGGAAAAACAGCACTTGGTTCATATTCTGGTTAACCCAGTGTCAATATCCCTAGGAGGATATCACAAATAATAGCAGGCAGAGGGAGGATTACAGGCAGATATACACCATGGCTATAAAAATGGAAATTAAAAAAAACACACAACAGATTCTGCTTGGAAGGAAATCACTTCCAGGGGCTCAAATGACATACTAGGCAATTTGCACCATGGGTCTTTCGCTTTGACAAGTTGTGCCTCGGCCAGCCTTCACTGCCCACGCGGGAATTAGAAACGGGCTAGTTGGAAAAGAACAATATCTGAGCCCACGTACTGCGAATCTCACCGGCAGAACTAATTCGGGCTTCGGCGGACAGACACGATTAATGCAAAGTGACACGGGGAGCAGTCCCATAACAAGGTAGCCAAATAGAACTGCCAGGCAGCCTGTTCCCGTTTGTGACAAATGTTGTCGTCTCGGCTGTCTCCAAGAAAGGCTACACAAATTGTAGAGGGAAAATGACAGGAGGGGATTGCATACAATGACGAGAAAGGAAAAGGTGTCTTCGGGTTATCCAACTTCACTCTTAAAAATATCTGGGGGAGATCCCTTGGTGCACAGCAGCCTGAAGGCAGCATAGAAGAAGGAAGAAAGAAGGAAGAAGAAGAAGAAGAAGAAGTTGGTTTTTATATGCCGACTTTCTCTACCATTTAAGACAGAATCAAACCGGCTTACAATCACCTTCCCCTCCCCTCCCCACAACAGACACCCTGTGAGGTAGGTAGGGCTGAGAGAGCTCTAACAGAGCTGTGACTAGCCCAAGGTCACCCAGCTGGCTTTGTGTGTAGGAGTGGGGAAACAAATTCAGTCCACCAGATTAGCCTCCGCCGCTCAGGTGGAGGAGTGGGGAATCACACCCAGTACTCCAGATCAGAGTTCACTGCTCCAAACCACCAGTCTTAACCACTACAACCCGCTGGCTCTCAACAAAGTGAGTTAAGGAATTGCAGAGAATGGACCATTTCTCAGAAAACAATGGGAGCTGCTACCTCACCAGTTCTAAAGAGAGTCAGCGTGGTGTAGTGGTTAAAGTGCCGGAATAGGACCTGGGAAACCCAGGTTCGAATCCCCACTCTGCCATGGAAACTTGCTGGGTGACCTTGGACCTCAGCCTCAACCCTGGCAAGTATTTGGATGAAAGACCTCCAAGGAATACCAGGGGCTTGACCCAGAGGCAGGCAATGGCAAACCACCTTTGTTAGTCTCTTGCCTTGAAACCCCTATGGGGTTGCCATAAGTCAGCTGCGACTTAACGGCAAAAAGAAAAAAGTCTAGTCTTAACAAAGGATTTAGAAGACTTGTCAAGGCAATTTTTATTTCAACAGGAGTTGCTTGCCTACACTACTATTGCTCCTGCCTTATGAATTGTGGGCTTCAAAGGTTTTAAAATCTATTTCTACCCCACCCTTCTTTAGGGCTGCCATGCCAACTTCCAGGTGGTGGCTGAAGAATTCTTGGTATGACAACTGATCTCCAGGCGACAGAGATCAGTTCCTGGAGAAAATGGCAGCTTTGGAAGATAGATTCTATGGCATTATACCCCACTGAAGTCCCTTCTCTCTCCAAACCTACCCTCCTCAGGCAGCACCCCCCAAATATCCATGTATTTCCCAACCTGGAGCTGGCAATCCTACCATTCTTCCTTTAACCTCACAACAATCCTGTGATGGAGGCCAGGCTGAGGGAATCTGACTGATTCCGATCCCTCAGAAAGCTTCATAACTGAGTAGGGATTTGAACCCATAATAGTCCAACACTCTAACCACACCATTCCATACTCCAACCACTGCACCATACAGGCTTATTTTTATTTGTTACCAGTGGTTTTTAACTATATGGGGGATATTTTATGGGGTCTGCCATAAAAGTAGGGTTGCCAGCCTTCAGGTGGAGCCTAGAGATCCCCCAGAACTGGTATCTAGAACACAAAGATCAGTTCCCCTGGAGAAAATAGCTGCTGTGTAGGGTCAACTCTATGGCATTGTACCCTCCCCAAATTCTCCCCTCTCCAGGCTTCACCCCCAAAGCTGCAGGAATTTCCCTATCTGGAGTTTGCAACCCTACAAAGGACCTTTAGACGATGGGCAGGTGATTAGAACCCTGCACACATTTTAGCAACAGTGAGATTGATTCTATTTTTGTCTCCTTTCTTACCTCTCATGGAGCTCCAGTCTCGCAAACCCAAATTCAGTCCTCGGTAAGATGATGGTGTCCCCACACACTGAAGCTCACCTTATACCATCATGTAGAAATAGGTCGGATTTTGGCCGGTGGGGAGGGAGAGCACTTTATTTGTCAAAAGTTGATACAACTGGGCCATCCGTCAGAGGAAAAGTTACTATGCATGGGGGAACATATCAATTTACTCAAGTAGAGGAAATTCCTCATTCCTTTTGACTGTACAACGCTGATGAGAAAAACTTTACAGGCATATTTCATATCTTAGGATGCACGCTTGTCCAATCTCAGGTCATTCGTGTGGGCCAGGGCTGCCAGTGGAAAAGAGGAATATTTAGTTTATGGGCAAACTGTCTACCAATTTCTTGGACTGGGAAATTACAGGTAGCCTGGAACGCAAAGTTGTGCTTTAAATAACAGAAAGCCAAAACAAAACAAAAATTATGACTAACAGCTTCCAGGACCATAATTAATTTCTTGAAATTGTTTTCTGTTGAAGAAGAGTTGGTTTTTATACCCTGGTTTTCTCTACTTTTAAGGAGTCTCAAATTGGCTTACAATCACCTTCCCTTCCTCTCCCCACAACAGACACCTTGTGAGGGAGGTGGGGCTGAGAGAGTTCGGAGAGAACTGCGACTAGCCCAAGGTCACCCAGCAGGCTGCATGTGGAGGAGTGGGGAATCAAACCTAGTTCTCCAGATTAGAGTCCACTGCTCTTAACCACTACACCACACTGGTTCCCCATGCTTCTCTGAGTGGTGAAAAACATCCTTGTGGGGTAAATTTCCTTTGCTGACTAGAGCACTGGGTTGAAGTATGTTTGTAAAGGATCTGCTGACTTACAAATAGTCAGGTTGAGCAGGCATTATGGTGGGTGAAGAATCCAGCCCCCAAACACGCAGTACAATCTTGGCATATTTCCCTCCCTCCAAATCCACTCTCTGCCAGCCAAGCCCCCAAATGTCTTGATCTGCTACTTATTTTCTAGTTCCCCTGCCTCAGGATAGAAAACCCAGGATCTGGCCACCGGGTGTCTTGAGCAGAGGTGCTGTTCATCCTCAAGCATCCTTTCCCTCCAAGTTTAGGTGCGCACATGAGTAGGCAGTAGGGGTGCCAAATCTGGGGGCAGTGCCTCAGGAATGCGGAACTTGGGGAGGAGAAGGAGCTCAGCAGTGATATAAGCCAGCTGTTAGAGACAGCATGGTGTAGTGGTTAAGAGCAGTAGTTTGGAGCGGTGGAGTCTGATCTGGAGAACCGGGTTTGATACTCCACTCCACATGAGCAGCAGAGGTTAATCTGGTAAACTGGGTTGGTTTCTCTACTCCTACACATGAAGCCAGCTGGGTGACCTTGCATTAGTCACAGCTCTCTTAATGCTCTCTCAGCCTCACCTACCACACAGGGTGTCTGTTGTGGGGAGGGGAAGGGAAGGTGATTGTAAGCCAGGTTGATTCTTCCTTAAGTGGCAGAGAAAGTCGGCATATAAAAACCAACTCTTCTTCTTCTGTAATGTAATTCTAGGACTTCCGTTTCCCCAACATGGTGCTCTCCAACACCTTTCCTGGTGCCCATCAAGTGTTTTTAGAAAGTGGGTCCAGTTGTGGTTTTGTCCAGCAGGGCTCCCAACTGGTACCAGAGAGCTGATTGGCTGTGCAGATTCAAAAGGAAAACATTGCACTGGCAGCAGCTGCCCCCAGGACACAAAGCTTTCCACCACCATCTCCAGGATCTCAGGACCTTGGAGAGCTACTGTTGGTCACAGAAGACTATCCTGGACCAGAGCCTGGTCAGTGGTCTAACTCATTTACTCTTCAGTGAGAAGTTGACAGGGAGAAAGCTTGCCTGCTAAATATAGTCTCTGATCTGGAAGAAGTTGTCAGCTGACACGTAAGAGTCATAAGAACATAAGAAAGGCCATGCTGGATCAGACCGAGGTCCACCAAGTCCAGCAGTGTGTTCACATAGTGGCCAACCAGGTGCCTTTAGGAAGTCCCCAAACAAGACGACTGCAGCAGCACTGTCCTGCCTGTGTTCCAAAGCACCTAATATATTTGGCCTGCTCCTCTGATCCTGGAGAGAATAGGTATGCATCATGAGTAGTATCCATTTTGACTAGTAGCCATGGATAGCCCTGTCTTCTATGAATGTGTCCGCTGCCCTCTTAAAGCCTTCCAAGTTGGCAGCCATCACCACATCTTGGGGCAGGGAGTTCCACAATTTAACAATGCATTGTGTGAAGAAATACTTCCTTTTACCTGTTTTGAATCTCTCACCCTCCAGCTTCAGCAGATGACCCCACATTCTGGTATTATGAGAGAGGGAGAAAAGCTCCTCCCTGTCCACTCTCTCCATACCATGCATAATTTTATAGACCTCTATCATGTCTCCCCTCAACCGCCTTCTTTCCAAGCTAATGTCCAAGCCATTCGCTGTCTTTTCTGTGGAATATAACCAGTTGATGGCCTCTTGCTCACCAAAAAGCCGGGTGTTACTGGATACCAATATCAGCTCTGCATCCAACATCTATAGTATATACCACATGACACCAGGATTTTAAGCTTCTGCTGTCTCCTATTTCCCCCCCTTGTAACATTCAGCCTGAAGAAGATTACGTCTGGAGAACTGAAGAAGAGGTCTGGAGAACTCAAAAGCTTGCACACAGTTATGTGTTGTTTGGATGGTGCTAATAAAAGTTATTAGGCAGATTATGTTCTGGTTTCTTGGATCTGATCTGGAAGACCCAATCCCAGATATCTGGGGAGTGCCTCTGAGATTCCTCCTAACTTCTTATATTTGTTTATTAAGACATTGCATCCCACCTTTCTCCATGGATCAAGGAGGCTTACAATAATAGTTAAGGACATTTGCAGTTTCAAAGTAAAAATAAGATAAACCCCAAATTTCCCCCCTCCCCCCAAAGACGCCTGCCATTTAAACCCCCTCAAAAGCCCTGGCAGGCAAGGGCTGAATTTTCCAGGTTGAAATCTTATGGTTGAAATCACTCTTTTGTTCACTGCTGCTTTCACATTTTGCAGGGCTATGCGTGGCACTCATGTCTGCTCCCATCTGTGAGTGAGATTTGGATGCAAAGAGCTTTATTGCAGTCATTAATATTGCAGTAATCAATAAAGAACAATAGCAATAAAGAATAATAACGATAAAAATACAGAAGAACCGGACGCTCGCTGGAATTCAACAGTTTCAAGGATGGAAAAAGCAGTTCAGTGTGTAAATTGTAGAGAGGTAGTGATATAATAACCAAGCGGATTTTAGATAGAGTATTGACTAAGTGCTACGGGTATTTTAGTTATATTAGTAGCACTGTTTTAGTTTTTTTTTTAAAAATAAAATAATTTGTATCAATAGTATTTGATTTTTGCAGCAACGTTATATCTATGGGTTTTTTTCCTTTTTCTTTTATTGTAAGATTAAATGATTATAAAAAAAGAATAACAGCAAAGATTTGGATGCAGAGAGCTAACTTTCTCCGAGTTGTAAATCCCGTAGCAGACTTAAACAGGAGTCCCATGGCGTTTCGAAGACTCATACACTTTAGTTTTTAATTTAGTCGTTTAATTTAGTCAAGAGCGCATGCTGGAATAAACGGTGTTCGTGTCCAAGCGGTGCTGGACGCGAGTTGACGTTTGCAGGAACAGAGTAACGTGGATTTTCCCCCCGGGACCATTCATTCCATTAGCAAACCGTACTGCTTAGCTGCAATATCAACGTCTGGCCGCTGCGGGGCAGCAAAGAGTCCGTTCAGTCACCTGGCCGCGTCCCCTCGCGACTTCTGAACGGAAAGCGCAAGAGGCGGGAACGTCGAAGCAGGAGCCTCGCGGCACACCGTAGCAAAGCGCCTTCCCGGCGGCCGCGGTCGTTGAGGCGCTTCCCCGCGGTCATGGCGGCCGATTCCCGTTCGCTCCTCGCCGCGACCGGGAGCCGATTCGTCGTGGTGGGAGGTGGGATCGCGGGAGTGACGTGCGCTGAGAGGGTAAGGTATTGCTTTCCCCCTCAAGCGGCGGGGTGTGTGTGACTGTGCGCATGCGCGGCGTGCCAAGCTTGTGGGGGTTCCTGGTTCAATGCGCATGCGCGGCGTGCCAAACTTGTGCGGGTTCCTGATTCAGTGCGCATGCGCGGCGTGCCAAGCTTGTGCGGGTTCCTGGTTCAGTGCGCATGCGCGGCCGCTCTCCTGTTGAAGCCTGTGCAGGGACATGTTGCTTACTGCAGTAAAGAAAGAGGGAAGAGTCTTTGGTTCTTGTAGGTTATCCGGGCTGTGTAACCGTGGTCTTGGAATTTTCTTTCCTGACGTTTCGCCAGCAGCTGTGGCAGGCATCTTCAGAGGAGTAACACTGAAGGAGAGACACTGTCCTTCAGTGTTACTACTCTGAAGATGCCTGCCACAGTTGCTGGCGAAACGTCAGGAAAGAAAATTCCAAGACCACGGTTACACAGCCCGGATAACCTACAAGAACCAATGAACTCTGACCGTGAAAGCCTTCGACAATATATAGGGAAGAGTCTTGTTGATTAAGGCTTTGGAAAGCAACCTGTCAATTAAAGAGCTGGAGCTGCCCTTGACTTAGAGTAGCCAATTGTGTTAAGGGGCCGTGGCTCAGGGGTACAGCCTCTGCTTGGCATGCAGAAGGTCCCAGGTTCGGTCCCCGGCATCTCCAGTTAAAGGGACTAGGCGGGTAGGTGATGGGAAAGACCTCAATCTGAGATAGATAGTTGCAGCCAGTCTGAGTAGACAAGACTGACTTTGATGGACCAAGGGCCTGATTCAGTAGAAGGCAGCTTCATGTGTTCATGTGTACCCCTCCCCATTCCCACTGGTGGCTCAGGGCGACCATTGGAATAAGACAGCCTTTCTGGGAAAAAAAACTTTTTTATTAGCAGTGAAGAAAGCCTGCGATTCATCTGCCTGAAGTCAATTTCCAGGCCCCAGAGGAGAGTCCTGTTTCCTTCACAGTCACTTCTTGCTCCGTTGTATACTCCCTCCTTTTCAGACGCATATTTTGGATATCACATTGCTCATAATGATGTCACTTCATCTCCTCCCTTGCCTCCCTCTGTTAAAATACATTTCAAGTATGTTAGGATTGTCTTCGCTATCAAACCATCTCAGGATTCTGGAGGGGTTTCTCAAAGTGGTGGGGGGAATTTTCTAGCAATGTAGAGCTTCTAAAAGAACACATATCCTTCTCTCAAGTGGTACAGCAATTGTTCCATTCCTGGTCAAGCAGTCCTGACTAGGTGGCTGGAAGTTCTCTGGTGGAGACATCTGGCCAGTAGTTGAGCATCTGCTTGGTATGCAGAAGGTCCCAGGTTCAATCCCCAGCATCTCCAGTTAAAGGGACCAGGCAAGTAGGTGATGGGAAAGACCTCTGCCTGAGACCCTGGAGAGCTGCTGCCAGTCTGAGTAGACAATATTGACTTTGATGGACCAAGGGTCTGATTCAGTAGAAGGCAGCTTCATGTGTCGCTAGTCCAGCTTGTGCACACGTGCCATGTGGCAGGATCCCTGCAGAGTAGGAAAGCCGGCCTCCAGATGGGGCCTGGGTAGGGTTGCCAGCTCCGGGTTGGAAAATGCCTGGAGATTTTGGGGTGGAGCTTGAGGAGGGCGGGGTTTGGAGAGGAGGGACTTCAGTGCCATAGAGTCCAATTGCCAAAGCGGCCATTTTCTCCAGGTGAACTGATCTCTGTCAACTGGAAATCAGTTTTAATGGCAGGAGATCTCCAGCCACTACCTGGAGGTTGGCAACTCTAGACCTGGGGAATATTACAGCTCATCTCCAGACTACAGAGATCAGTTCCCCTTGAGAAAATGGATGCTTTGGAGGGTGGGCTGTATGGCATTGTACCCCACTGAGATCCCTGTCCTCCCCAGGCTCCATCCCCAAATCTCCAGGAATTTCCCAGCTAGAATCTGATTCAGTAGAAGGCAGCTTCATGTGTTGATGTGACTCACAAAAGCTTGCATGGTAATAAATTTTGTTAGTTTGTCTGTAACTGGGGTGTCAAACTCATTTGTTACGAGGGCCGGATATGACATAAATGTCACTTGCTCAGGCCGGGTCATGCCTTGCCAGCCCAGATCGAGAGTGGGGAGTGGGTGGAGGCAGCCTTGGCTGGCTTGCGGGCTAGATTCGGCCCATGGACCATATGTTTGACATCCCCAGTCTCTACGGTACCACAAGACTCCTGTTTTATTCTGTTTGCAAGTGTTTTTGTTCATGTATTACTCTCTCATTATGAAACTGTTGAAGTGTCTGGAAGAAAATGGATGAGTGGGGGTGTTAGAATATAAAATATCACCGAAAAATTAACTTTCCCCCTCTTTCCTTTTACAAGCTGGCGACTGAGTTTCCCTCTGATGATATTTTACTGATCACGGCATCTCCCGTTATAAAAGCAGTAATAAACTTCAGACAGGTGAGAAAGGCGGGTTCTGACCCTCGGAGGCTTAGGGTGTGGTGGTACACAGCCTATTGCAGGATTCCCGGATCTGTGTAGATCACTCTAGCTGTGGTTTGTAGGAATACCATGGGTGGGAGGCCAGGATTATAATTTCTGCACTTCTCTGATTTTCCATTTTGTTCACTTGGGATATGGTTTCCAAACCAGCAGTGAATATTCTTGAGTGAGATAGGCAGAGTTAGGATGGGAATAAAATGTTTATTGGCTGTGAGTGTTCTCTGTAACTGCTGCTATTAAATCAGTGGTTTTGTCACAGTATGTTTTGCTTTCCAGTATTAGTTCTTAGCATATTGGGAAGCTGAAAGAGTCTCTGAATTGGGTTGGTTTCTCCACTCCTACACATGAAGCCAGCTGGGTGACCTTGGGCTAGCCACAGCTCTCTTAGAGCTCTCTCAGCCCCATCAACCTCACAGAGTGTCTGTTGTGGGAAGGGACGGTGATTGTTAGCTGGTTTGATTCCTCCTTAAGCAGCAAGAGAAAGTCGGCATATAAAAACCAACTCTCCTTCTTCTAGACCCATTTAAATTGCTTTTACCTTACCAAAAAAGGAAGACCTAGATACAAATATGAGCATTATTTTACATGCATTCATTGCCCACACAATTATGCTGATTCACACAATCTTGGCAGCAGCCTGTTCATTCCCAAGGCAGTTGTGTGTTTTTACCAACCTGCTCCCCAGATGTAGTGTGTAGTCAACAGAGGAACTTCTGACATTGAGCCAATAAAAAGGAATGGCTGATGCAGCTGAAAAATTACTTTTAGCAGCAACCTTCACCGACTTCTGTTATTTTAAAACTATTATGCATGAAGCACTTACGCACACAGTGTTACACATAGCAAATGTGCAGTTGCAGCTTCAATAGGATTTGCATAATTTACCCCTGAAGTAATAGTGCTGTTTTTTCTGTCAGGTTTCCAGAGTCTTAGAAGAATTTGATGTTGAGGAACAAGCGAGCAGCGTGCTGGAGAGACGCTACCCTAACATCAAAGTTATCCAGTCTGGAGTAAAACAATTGAAAAGCGATGAGCGCGTAAGAGAACCTTTTATTCTTTTGATTTGGAACATGAAACATTCAAAGGGCAGATCAATTGCAGAAAGACGGCTGGTTTACCCTGAAGTCACTGTATTCGTTGCATGTATTAGTATTGCAACTCTTAGCAGTATAGCCCGATGAAGAATGACTCTAGTGTGAACTTAATGAAACCTATAGGACTGTACTGTTAACCTCATAGAATCATAGAGTTGGAAGGGACCACCAGGGTCATCTAGTCCAACCCCTGCACAATGCAGGAAATTCACAACTACCTCTTTCCCACACCCCCAGTGACCCCCACTCCATGCTCCGAAGATGGCCAAGATGCCCTCCCTCTCATGAACTGCCTAAGGTGATAGAATCAGCATTGCTGACAGATGGCCATCTAGCCTCTGCTCTCCTTCCATGTATGTCACCCAAATTTGAGCATGGCCTGATTTTTTAAATACAGGCATGGTGCTGTTCTATAAAGTGCTGTGTTCATTTAAAATTAAATAGGCAGTTCTTCAGTGGGATGGACTTCCTCTGGAGGTGGTGGGCTCTCCTTTAGAGGCTTTTAAGCTAAATGGCCAGCTGACAGCAATGCTGATCCTGTGAACTTCGGCAGATCATGAGAAGGAGGGCAGGAATGGTTGTGTCAGTGTTTGGCTCTTGCGGCCCTTTCTTGCATGCCCAGGGTAATGCCGATTGCCACTTTGGGGTCAGGAAACAATTTTCCTCCAGGCCAGATTGATCAGGGATCCTGGAGGTTTTTTGGCTTCCTGTGGGCATAGAGGGTCACTGGGGGAGCGGGGGAGGAGATAGTTGCGAATTTCCTGGCAACCCTGCATTTTCAAGCAACCTCTGATAAGACAGGAAAGAGGCTGCGTTCAGAACAAGACAGTGGGGAGGCACGCAGAACACATGGACACATGCAGCTGCCTTATACTGAATCAGACCCTTGGTCCATCAAAGTCAGTATTGTCTACTCAGACTGGCAGCGGCTCTCCAGGGTCTCAGGCAGGGGTCTTTCACATCACCTACTTGCCTAGTCCCTTTTACTTGAGATGCCAGGTATTGAACCCGGGACCTTCTGCATGCCAAGCAGATGCTCTACCACTGAGCCATCTGGTGCACGTGTAGGACACTGATCTCCACCCTTCACCCTTGGTTTCAAGTGTCACTTGAACAAAAGGGGCAAGTTCGTCTCGGCCTGCTGTCAGCCAGCAGAAATCTAGAGCGCAGCGTAAGCAGGCATTATCCTTTCATCACAAAGCAGGTGCTGCCACCCTGCGGAAATGTTTGTGCATCGCTTTTGGCTGATTCCCCGCATGGGTGGCTTTCATCTGACCTCAGCATGGAGGGCTTGGGATGGAGACCAATAATGGGGAGGGGCAGCCCCAGGTCGCAAAAATTACAGGGAAAACCTGGAAGCAGATGGGACAAATAATAAGGTCCCGTGCAGGAATCCCAGCCTTCGGTTGGAAAATGTCCTCCTTGACATTTTCCCAGGTGTCTATCAGCAAGAACAATGAGAAGCGGAAACAAATGGGAAGGGCTGTGGCTCCATGGTAGAGCATCTGCTTGGCATGCAGAAGGTCCCAGGTTCAATCCCCAGCATCTCCAGTTAAAGGGACTAGGCAAGTAGGTGATGGGAAAGGCCTCTGCCTGAGACCCTGAAGAGCCGCTGCCGGTCAGAGTAGACAATACTGACTTGGATGGACCGAGGGTCTGATTCGGTATAAGGCAGCTTCATGTGTAGAGAAAAGCGGGGTATAAAAGCCAACTCTTTTTCTTAAGAACCTAAGAAAAGCCATGCTGGATCAGACCAAGGCCCATCAAGGGAAGCTGATTGTAAGCCGGTTTGAGACTCCTTAAAGGTAGAGAAAAGTGGGTTATAAAAATTAACTCTTCTTTCAATCTGGTTGCAGAAAATCATCACTGAAGATGGCAAGGAGTATGCCTATGAGAAACTTTGTCTGTCCGCCGGAGCCAAGCCGAAATTAATTACCGAAGGAAACCCCTTTGTGTTGGGAATCCGGGATACAGACAGCGCTGTGGTAAAGCTGTTGGCTTGTGTTTATTAATATTTTTTCTCCTGTTGGAGCAGGCACTGTCCGAAATAGCTGTGAAACGTGGACAGTGCCGTCAAGTCGCAGCCGACTTAATGGCAACCCTGTAATGTTTTCAGAACAAGAGACTAACAGAAGTGGTTTGCCATTGTCTGCTTCTGCACAGCCATCCTGAACTTCCTTGCCGGTCTCCCATCCAAGTACTAACCTGGGCCAACCCTGCTTAGCTTCAGAGAGCTGATGAGATTGGGCTAGCCTGGGCAATCTAGGGTGGGCAGCCCTACAGTTATGTGATGCAGAGATGTTAGGCCTGGACCCTTCCGCAGATTGTACGTGATGAGAATACTGGAAACATGAAAAAAGTAGGGAAGAGAAAGGTGCAGATGGGGAAAAAATGATTTGGCATACCCTTGTAAGCTAAACAGGCACTCATGGTGTAGTGGTTAAGAGCGGTGGTTTGGAGCGGTGGACTTTAATCTGGAGAGCCGGGTTTGATTCCCCACTCCTCCACATGAGTGGCGGATGCTAATCTGGTGAACTGGATTTGTTTCCCCACTCCTACACAGGAAGCCAGCTGGGTGACCTTGGGCTAGTCTCACTCAGCCCCGCCTACTTCACAGGGTGTCCACTGTGGGAAGGGGAAGTGATCGTAAGCCGGTTTGATTCTTCCTTAAGTGGTAGAGAAAGTTGGCATATAAAAACCAACTCTTCTTCTCATTTATTTAAAACATGTTCATTAGAAAATGTATATTTCTCCTCTCCAGTAAGTGGCATTAAGAGGATTTTGGGGGGCAGCCATAGAGGTCGCAGTGGAGTCTTAACAGAGGAAGTGGCAGCTAATCTGGGGAAGGTAGAAAAATAGGCAGCGTTAGGCATTCATCTCCCTATTTTATCTATCTCTTCAATGTATATTCAGAACATATAATTAGGAAAGCTGGATTAGATTTAGATGAAGGTGGAGTGAAAATTGGAGGGAGGAACATTAATAATTTGAGATATGCCGATGACACTACATTATTGGCAGAAAATAGTGAAGTTTTGAAACGACTACTGCTGAAAGTTAAAAGAGAAAGTGCCAAAGCAGGACTACAGCTGAACATCAAGAAAACAAAAGTAATGACTACAGGAGAATTACACAACTTTAAGGTTGACAATGAGGAAATTGAAATTGTTGAAGACTTTCTATTCCTTGGCTCCACTATCAACCAAAAGGGAGACTGGAGCCAAGAAATCAGAAGGAGATTGAGACTGGGAAGGGCAGCCATGAAGGAGCTAGAAAAGATTTTGAAGTGTAAGAATGTGTCATTGGCCACCAAGACTAGATTAATTCATGCCATCGTATTTCCTATTACTATGTATGGGTGTGAAAGCTGGACAGTGAAGAAAGCTGATAGGAAGAAAATAGATTCCTTTGAAATGTGGTGTTGGAGGAGAGTGTTACGGATACCGTGGACTGCCAAAAAACAAATCAGTGGGTTATAGATCAAATCAAGCCTGAACTGACCCTAGAAGCTAAAATGACTAAACTGAGGCTGTCGTATTTTGGTCACGTCATGAGACGACAAGAGTCACTGGAAAAGACAGTCATGCTAGGAAAAGTTGAGGGCAGCAGGAAAAGAGGAAGACCCAACCAGAGGATTGACTCAATAAAGGAATCCACAGCCCTCAGTTTGCAAGATCTGAGCAAGGCTGTCAAAGATAGGACATTTTGGAGGACTTTCATTCATAGGGTCGCCATGAGTCAGAAGCGACTTGACGATACTTAACACACACACAGGCTTTCATCTGTGAGGTCTGCCCCCCCTTCTACCCCTCCGGGATTCTTTAACACAGTTTGATTGATTTGACGGTTTTGCCTATTTCAGCACTGAATGGGGACCACTCAGTTTCTACCGTCTGTAACGATTTCTCTCTTCACTGTAGGAATTTCAGAAACATCTGGCAAAAGCCAAAAGAATAATTATTGTCGGAAATGGCGGCATTGCATTGGAATTGGTGTAAGTGAAACTTTTTTTTAAAAAGATAAATGTGCTTAAGAGACCTAATGTATACTAATAAGTTATGTACGGCACCTAGTGGCTTTATGTGTACATCCTATTGTTTAAAGTTGACCTGGCCCGATGTTCTTGCCTTGCTGGAGGAGAAAATGGTCATACGGGAAGTTGAGTAGAGAAAGTGGAACTTGGCTAATTGTTGGAGAGACAGTGTGGTGTAGTGGTTAGCATCAACCTTGATTATGGGAGGGCTGGGCTCAGAGCCTTAGGTAGCTTAGTAGGTTGCTTTGGGCAAAGTAGTCCTACGCAGGTTGAATGGTTTCTAATTAATGGGGTTGTAGAGAGGATGAACAGTACGCCTTTGTGGGATAGAAGTTAAGAGCGGCAGAGTCTAATCTGGAGAACCGGGTTTGAGTCCCCACTCCTACACATAAAGCCAGCTGGGTGACCTTGGGCTAGTCACAGTTCTCTCCAAACTCTCTCAGCCTCACCTTCCTCACAAGGTGTATGTTGTGGGGAGGGGAAGCAGATTGTAAATCGGTTTGATTCTTCCTTAAGTGGTAGAGAAAGTCAGCATATAAAAACCAACTCTTCTTCTTCATCTCTGCCTGAGACCCTGGGAGCCACTGCAGAGAATATTGACCTTGATGGACCAATGGTCTGATGCAGTATAAGGCAGCTAGCTGCATGTGTGTGTTCAGTATTGCAGACCCCAGCTTGCTGATACAATCACTTAGCTACAGTAGATGGCACTGCACTCCCAGTTTGAACTTTGTCCAATTCCTGCAACAGTTGGATTTCTCCTGAGCCTTGCCTGTGCCAGAATGTGACAGATAATTATACTTTTGCCTGCTGGGTGACCTTGGGCCGGTCACAGTTCTCTCAGAACTCTCTCAGCCCCACCTACCTCACAGGGTGCCTGTTTGGTGGGGGGGAAGAAGAAGGGAAGGCGATTTTAAGCCGCTTTGAGATTCCTTAAAGGTAGAGAAAATCAAGGTATAAAAACCAACTCTTCTTCTTCTACACAGTTTGTTAGGCACCATGAAGTAAAAGATCTCTACAAATCATTAAAGCCAATGATGTTGTAACACACAACAGGATTAGTATATTTTTTTAAAAAAATAGATCTGTCCGTCATCAGCCTTTTAGCTGATGTATTTCGGTGCAATCAAAACCTCAGGATCAGTGCCTTTTTGAGAAAAGCATGAAAGCTTGCAGTTTAATAGATACAGTACACCACTTCTTAGAAGAAAGGGATGATTTAATGGGGAATTGAAAAGAAAAGATTAGTCATGAACTAGACCAACAGCAGTTTAGAAGAGTACCTTGCCTTTAACTTTCAGCTAGGGCGATATACTGGTTAGAGCAGGGGTGTCAAACGGGCGGCCCATGGGCCGGAGGCGGCCCCCAGATGGCTTCCATCCGGCCCGCGAGGCAGCCAGCCCCCCCTCCCCCGCCCCTTTCTGGGCTACCTGGGGCTGCTCCGCCCCAGCCTAGCCAGCCGCCTTCCTCCAAGATTGCACTGTCTCCTGGCTGAGAGGCAGCCCGATCTTCAATCCCTCCCCTCCCCAACCAAGCTCCCACGTGGAGCTTGCCTGGGGTGGGGGTGGGGATCTGAAGATTGGGCTGTCCCCTGGCCGGGAGGCAGCCCAATCCTCAGTCTCTCCCCGCCCTAGTCAAGCCCCATAAGGAGCTTGCCTGGGGTGAGGGTGGGGGATCTGAAGATCAGGTTGTCCCCTGGCCGGGAGGCAGCCCGATCCTCAGTCTCTCCCCGCCCCAGTCAATCCCCATGTGGAGCTTGCCTGGGGTGGATGGGTGGGATCTGAAGATCGGGCTCTGTGTGTGTGTGTGAAGTGCCCTCATGGTTGAAGGCAGCAGGAAAAGAGGAAGACCCAACAAGAGATGGATTGATTCTACAAAGCAAGCCACAGCCCTCAGTTTGCAAGACCTGACAAGGCTGTTAAGGATAGAACAGTTTGGAGGACATTGATTCATAAGGTCACCAAAGTGTCCTATCCTTAACAGCCTTGCTCAGGTCTTGCAAACCAAGGGCTGTGGATTGATTGTAGAATCAATCCATCTCTTGTTGGGTTTTCCTCTTTTCCTGCTGCCTTCAACTTTTCCTAGCATGATTGTCTTTTCCAGTGACTCCTGTTTTCTCATGTGTCCAAAGTAGGACAGCTTCAGTTTAGTAATTTTAGCTTCTAAGGCCAGTTCAGGCTTGATTTGATCTATAACTCACTGGTTTTTCTGACAGTCCACTGTATCCATAACATTCTCCTCCAACACTCTGAATATGTATTTCCTAAATATGTATTTCCCTCCCTACATTGCACTGTTCAAATTATGCAGTAAGATGAGCAGCTTCCTGCTCGACAAGTGTAAACCTCAGCATCTGGAGCTCTAGGGCAACTTCTGAGGGTCAGGACTAAGTGAGCAAGATGTTGATCTCCTATCCTCAAGCCTCAGCAATCTTGCACTGCTGTTCTATAGGCAGAAAGAACTTCCCAAACTTTAATTCTCCATGCAATTCCTAAAACAAACAAGGGGATGTACTAAAAGGAATGATAGGATTGCCCATTGGAAACAATGGGAGAAGCTTGCAGGCCCACTGGAGATAATGGGATCCAAGAATGCCAGTTGACTTGCATGGGCTCCATTGAAATACATTACAGCACAAAAAAGTTGCGAAGAAAATGCGGAATGGATTTTCCATTAAAGTCTCTGGGCCCAAATAGACTACTCTGGGACTAGAAGGACAGGTCGCAGAGTGGAATGACAACCTCTGGGTAGCAGAAGTGTTCTGAGACTGGAATGACAGCACCTAGGAGTAGCAAAAGTGATCTGTGACTAGAATGACAGGTCAGGAGTGGAATGACAGCCACTGGGAGTAGCAGAAGTGTTCTGAGACTGGAATGACAGGTTGCAGAGTGGAATGACAGCCCCTGGGAGTAGCAGAAGTGTTCAGGAATGAAATGACAGCCCCCAATTGGAATGACAAGCCCTCGGAGTAGCAGAAGTGTTCTGGGACTGGAATGACAGCCCCCAGGAGTAGCAGAAGTGATCTGTGACTAGAACGATAGGTTGCAGAGTGGAATGACAGCCCCTTGAAGTAGCAGAAGGCTTCTGGGACTGGAATGACAGTCGTAGAATGCTTCCTGCTACTCCCAGGGGCTGTCATTCCACTCTGCGACATGTCATTCCAATCCCAGAGCACAAATTCTGTTCCTAGGCAGCCACACCCCCAGTCCAGATCAAATTTAATGCCAGGGACCAGAGATATAAACTGTACAGAAGACCCAGGCAAAGCCAATTAATGATATTATTTTTTACTTAAAATACAAACATGCTTAAACCAATAACAAAAATATCATTAATTGACTTTGCCTTTGTCTTCTATGAAGTTCGTATCTCTGGCACCTGGCACTACATTTTATGGTATTTATTTATTTGGTACACATAACCTGGCCCAACCTATTGACATTTATGTCATATCCGGCCCTCATAAGAAATGAGTTCGACACCCCTGGGTTAGAGTGTTGAGTTAGGATCTGGGTAAACCCAGGTTCAAATCTCTGCCCTGCGATGGCAGCTCCCTAGGTGATTCTGGGCCAGTCAGTCACTCTCAGCCTACCCTACCTTACAGGGTTGTAGTGAGGATAAAATGGAGAAGAGGAGAATGATGTAAGCCGCTTTGGGTCCCCTTGTGGGAGAAAGGCTGGGCATAAATGAAGCACATGAATATTACCCTTCCTTCCCACTGATTTTAAATTTACTGTCACCAATTTAAAATTGGCCCTTATCGCTTTGCCAGGCGATCTAGTAGCACAACCTTTCTCTTGTAAAAATGCTCAGCGGGGGTGCTGTTCTCTCTTTTTTCAGAAAGAAGGGAAAAGACATTGGGGGGGGAAAGACATAATGTGCAAGTTGACAGTGCTCAGGCTTTTTTTGTTAATTTTAATTCTCTCTCCAGCTACGAAATTGAAGGTTGCGAAGTGATCTGGGCTATCAAAGACAAAGCGATTGGAAACACCTTCTTCGACGCAGGAGCGGCCGAATTCCTGATTCCAAAGCTGCGCGCGGAGAAGCCGGAGCCTCCGATCACTTGTAAGAGGACAAAATATACAATGGCAGGTAGGCAGAGTTCACAACAGAGTGCCCGGCATCCTTGTTGGCATGTGCGGTGGTTTTTTTTTTTCAAAAGCGTGCAAACCTTTGCACCAGTCAAATCGACGTGCTTTAAAATTTTTGGAATTGTGAGACCTAATGCAGAATAGCAGTTTGGCATGTGAGCTATGAATGTCTGTTTCAGCACCTTTGGGCAGTGGGGCTCAGCAGGTGTCCCCAACATGGTGCCTGCCAACGGGGCCAGGTAGGGCTTTTGCCCAGCAAGGGTTCTGACTACTGGAGATTTGATTGGCTGTGCAGATTTTTTTTAAATGTTGCTTTGGCAGCAGCCGCCACCACTTCAACAGAATCCGCACTGTATTACTGAAGTTAAGCTGTGGCCATCATGTTGTGGCTGGCTCCACCTCCTGCGGCAGCCGGTTTGTGGCAGCCGTTTTGTTGCCGCGCCCACCACGTCGTGTCAGAATTCCAGAGGTGCCCGCAGGCTCGAAAAGGTTGGGGACCCCGGCATGCAGAGTTCCATTCCCATCTCACTGGCTACCAGCCGCTGCTGTCTTACCCCCAAGACACCCTTGCCCACCTCCTGCAGAGTAATAATACTGGCTGACTTGGTAGGGATTACTGAAGTAGAGTATGGAACACTCTAGAGCACTTTTAAAAATTACTATTACCTTTTTTACTCCAAAGCCCTTTTTAAAATCACTATTTACTGTTTTGTTCATTAAATTAATACGCCAGTATTGCATAGAGGTTAGAGAATCAGATTAGGAACTAGGAGGCCCTTGTTTGAACCCCCTCTCTGGAAGCTTGCTGGGTGACCTTGGGCCAGTCACACCCTCTCTGCCCAACCTACCTCACAGGATAAAACGGGAGGCGCTGAGCTCCTTGTGGAAAGATTAAAAGATAGTGGACAGAATTTGCTCAGATCCAAGGCTTCTGCAAATGGAGCGATTTTGCCTCCTTTCTCAGTCGCCACTGAGGATCTAAGGACCTGTGTAGCAGGAGAAGCTGAGGCCAAGAAGAGGCATCGAACGGTCTCTTCGCCCTGCTCTTGCATTCGCTTTTGCTGTGTTCACAGAACTGCCTCCTCTTGTGTGAGAGCCAGCCCGCCTTTTTATATACACAGGGCGAGGGTGAGGCAGTTTGCTTCAACTCCTCTGTCCCTTGCTGCATGGCACCTTTGTCTGTCCCACAGAGGCCCCCCAGAGGTCTGTTCTGAAGAATTCCGCTTGGAGTCGTCATTGTGAAAGGAAAATCTTGCGTAGCTGTAGAAGGGGAGTTAGGCAGATTGATGGAGGGAGAGATTCCTCAACTGTAACCAGTCATGGTGACTAATGGGAACCTGCACATTCAGAAGCAGTCTACCTCTGCATACCAGTGGCAGGAGGCAACATCAGGGGAAGGCGTCGGCCTCTATGCCCTGTAGTTAGACCTCCAGAGGAATTGGTTGGCCGCAGTGTGAGACAGGATGCTGGACTAGAGGGACTACTGGTCTGATCCAGCAGGGCTCTTCTCATGAAAAGAAGTACTGAGACTCTGTGGGATTCCATATACCTTGCATTGCCAGTCTTTGGCTTTGGTTCTTGGCCTTTCTGGTACATCTGGCTCCTGAGGGAAGCACATTAGCCCTCGAGGTGATGGTCTCTGACTATCAAACTGCCTGTGCTCCGTACTGATGAACGCCTTACAGCAAGATGATGCCGACTTTATAGTGCCTGCCCCCCTGTGAGGGAGTCTGGCTGTTCTGGCCCTCAGATTAGCATCTGTAGAATGGTTTGGTGATCTAAGCTGTCTAATGCCAACACGCCTTGGTCTCTTCCTTGATTTTTTTTTCCAGAAAGTGAGAAGGAAGAAAAAGCTGGAGCCAGTCTTAGGAAACTGGGCAGTGCTTTGGGTCCTGATTGGCACGAGGGCTTGCATCTCAAGGGAGCAAAAGAGGTGGGACTGTTTCTCCTCATGTTGTGTCCTTAGGTACCCGGTCGCCTGTGTGGGGATATGGAATTACCAGCACTGTGAGTCCTATCCTCTGCTGTCAATAGGAATAGCTCCCTGCCCTCCTCTAAGCGACAGCCCTTCAAATACTTAAAGAGAGCAATCCTGTCCCCCCTCAACCTCCTCTTCTCCAGACTAAACATTCCCAACTGCCTCAGCTTTTCCTCATAGGGCTTGGTGTCCAAGACCCCTGATCATCCTGGTCACTCTCCTCTGTACCCGCTCCATTCTGTCCACATCCTTTTTGAAGTGAGGCCTCCAGAACTGCACACAACACTCCAGGTGCGGCTTGACCAGTGCAGTGTACAGCGGAACTGTGACATCTTGTGATTTGGATGTCATGTTTGGATCCTCTTTCCTGTTTGCTTGCACTAATTCCCCTTCTTAAAAACAGCTCAGAATTCTACTACATGTGCCAACCTGTCTTTTTGTCGTCTCATACCCTACCAGAAAATATTTTTGTTAGTCTTTAAGGTGCTACTGGACTGTTGCCCTTTTTGTCGTCTGTTAGACTTCACATTGATCAAGGCCCCTAAACACACACAGTCCAGTATACATCAGTATGATTGGTGTGATCTATACACCAGCATGCCAGACCTTGGTTTGATCCACCAAGGTAATTCACATGCCCTTCATGGGCTTGGAAGGACTCCATTGTCTGTATTCACTGTAGGGGAACACCTTTTAAAGGCTGTTGGTACTATTGCTAGTGCTTACGATATTAAGGAATGCCTTTGTCCCTTTCTCTTAAGCTGTCCCATAAAGTTCACATTGAAAGCCTGTGCGAAATAAAGAAAATCTACCTTCAGGCAGAATTCCAGCGGTCACAGAAAGTATCCTTGACTTTCCCAAAAGCTCAACAGGATGAGGGGAAGGCAGAACCAGATCAAGGTAAGCAGAACTTATAAAAGAGCAGAGAACTCATTTGCTGACCAAGACATGGCTTGCCCCATGTAATTTGAGACTGACTACTGAGAATTGGGGAATCTACCCGAAGAAGAGTTAGTCCTCCAATATCCCCGTTAATGTCCCCCATAAGAAGCATATTATGATAAGAATGTGAGGAAAAAAATAATGATTTTATAACATATGGAGATATGATAAACTCGCAAGGAGAAATCAAGTCTTGGCAAAAGATGAAGGATGAAGGCAAAAAAGTGCAATGGCGATTATATTTTCAATGAGTTTCAAGATTAAAAAAGGACATTCACTCAGCAAGAGGCACAGTAAGGGAAATGACAAAATTCGAAAAAGTGATAATGCAGGGAAAACCCCACTTTTTAGGTCGAATTTATAAACTATTACTTCAATTTGTCACAGAAAGAGAACAAATTAAAACACATATGGTTAGATGGATGCGCAATTTTAAGGAAGAGATATCTCTCCAACAGTGGGAAACCTTATGGACGAAACATATAAAATTTACAGCAAATCAAACATTAAAATTGGTATAAGGTGTTTTATCGGTGGTATATTACTCCAAAGGATATCGAGAAGAGGGACAGGAACTATAATGAGAAATTTTGGAAATGCAAAAGGCAGACGGCACCCTTCATCATATGTGGTGGACGTGCAAAAAGACCCCCCCCCCCAAGGAAAGTAATACCTGCTGAAATCTAGAAAAACCTTTAAAATTACATTTGGTATGGAAGCCAAGAGCAAAAATCTTGTAAGAATTGTTTAGATATATGATAACAGTGGCCAGCGTTATATTTGCAACAAAATGGAAAGCGAAAGAGTGTCCTCGTTGGGAGGACAGGGAAAGTAAACTAGCCAAATGAATATGCAGTAATGGCAAAATTAACGAACAATGTGAATAATAGACCAAAGAATTTCAAGACAAATGGAAAGCATACTACTCCTGTTAGTCTTAAAAATGGGAAGCAGAGAAGGAGGTTGTTCAAATGATATGTATGAATCACTAATAATCCTTTTGTTATATTGCATTGAAAAGGTGTTAAAAGGGGGGAGTCTAAATATATTACAGAGATAATATATGAACTTTATTTTCAATATTTGGGATTTATTTTTATAAATTTATGTATAGATTTGTAATAGAAATCACCACTGCAAGTTCTTTTTTCATTCTGTTTTATCACAGTTCACTCTACAATATTGTCGAACATCATTATTGTGTTAATCAAATATTGTGTAGTGTATCTTATGTAAAATCTTCTTTCTTTTGTGAGAATGAAAAAAACCTTTAAAAAGACGCAGCTTGCCAACTCCACGTGGGCTGTTGGTTGCTCCATCTAAAGATATAGAGCTCACAGAGCGTGAGGATCATCATCTTAAGCATAACCTATGAACTGATGAAAAAGAGGCAAGGTCCCTTCCCCTCCTCTGGTGTTAATAAGGTGCTCTCCTTTCAGAAGTGTGGCCAGTGTATGCAGAACTCACCAACGGGAAGGTGTACGGCTGTGACTTCATTGTCAGCGCCACCGGAGTGGTTCCAAATGTCAGGCCCTTCCTCGAGGGAAATAACGTAAGGATTAAGGGTGAATCTGACTGGTGCAGGTTTTTTCCAAACCAGGGCTGGAGGTGGGAGAGCAGCCTTGGTTTGTTTGTTTTTTCATCTCCTACAAGGATTTTTTTAAGAGCCCGTGGTACAGAGTGGTAAGCTGCAGTACTGCAGTCCAAGCTCTGCTCACAACCTGAGTTCGATCCCAACGGAAGTTGGTTTCAGGTAGCCGGCTCAAGGTTGACTCAGCCTTCCATCCTTCTGAGGTCGGTAAAATCAGTACCCAGCTTGCTGGGGGTAAAGGGAAGATGACCGGGGAAGGCACTGGCAAACCACCCCATAAACAAAGTCTGCCTAGTAAACGTCGGGATGTGACATCACCCAATGAGTCAGGAATGACCCAGTGCTTGCACAGGGGACCTTTACCTTTTTTTAGTCTGACACTTTAACCAGTACACCATGTGGTATCTAAATTGGGATGAATCAATTGCATGTTTCTTATTAAGGTGCCATCTTTTTCAAAAAATACACACTTATTTATTTAAGATTTATAAACAACGTTCCCAGTTTATTATATAAAACTCTGGCCAAGGGGAATTGTCCCCTTCTCTCTCCCTTGTTCATTTTTAACAACCACTTTTTAAATTATTTTGTTCAGTTTGCTCTGGGCCAAGATGGAGGTTTAAAGGTGGACAAAGAGATGGGCACTTCGCTACCAGATATCTACGCAGCGGGAGACATCTGCACAACATCGTGGGAGCCCAGTCCAGTATGGCAGCAGGTAAAGCAAATGTGGGTTGTACTCCCAGCCAGGGTTTTGGGGAGAGAAGGGTCTGTATCTTGTGACCAACGCATCTGCGTGCAATGGAATTGGAGGCTAACAGCCCATTCCTGAGGGGGAGGGCTGCGCCGGTGGCTGGAGGTAGCGCAGCCACGCTGCCTCCAAAGGAGGTTTTGGCCCCCCCACTGAAGCCAAAACCTTGCCCTTACTTGCAAGCCCTATGGATCCACTCCATAGGGTTCCATGGGGCTACACCACCTTTTGAGGTGTAAGTAAGGGCAAGTAAGGGCAAAGGGGGTGTTCCCGGGCTGAAAGGGCTTAGGAGGCTGCCTAATGCACGAGCATTGAAGAACTTTCACAGTTCTGTGAAGTATTTATACATACAGAAGAGCATTCTTGGAGTGAAAATTGGCTTGCTGTATTTTGTAGCGCAAAATGAGACGGTTGCAGCAGTTTCTCCTATAAGCCGGCTATTTGAGACAAGGCTCTCGGAACCAGGGACACAGAGGCCTTTAGACAATAATCTGGGTGTCAACACAGGTGCCTCTCATTGTCTTTCCTTTTTCAGATGAGGCTCTGGACCCAGGCGCGGCAGATGGGATGGTATGCTGCGAAATGTATGGCTGCCAATGTTTTAGGGGAACCCACCGAAATGGACTTCAGCTTTGAGCTCTTTGCTCACGTGACAAGATTTTTCAATTACAAGGTAACTCAGCAGCTCGTGAAGAACTGCATGCCATTTTGTAATTCCTTGATTTCCAACGATGGGCAGGGCAGCTAGCAAGTAAATGTGTCAGGCCTATACTTCAAAGTTTGGCTTTATAATAAACTTTATTCTGTATGTTGCATTTTATAGTTAAATACTGCAATTGATGGTTTGCTTATTTATTTATTGCCGTCAAGTCACAGGTAACTTATGGCGACCCCCGGTGGGGATTTCGAGGCAAGAGACGTTCAGAGGTGGTTTGCCATTCCCTGCCTCCATGTCATGACCCTGGTATTCCTTGGAGGTCTCCTATCCAGATTCCTTCCTTGGACTGACCCTTGTTAGCTTCTGAGATCTGACGAGACCAGGCTAGCCTGGGGCTATCCAATTCAGGGCTTGCTGATGTAGGCCTACAAAAATGCCGTCAGAGGGTATTTGGGTCTCGTTTTAGCCCACGACTTGTAGTTAAGCTCCTAAGAACAGTTCCTGGTTAGCTCTGGACTCTGCATGTTTATTCACGTGTATATATGGAACAGTTGCTACCAGCATCAATCCTTAAAATGCTGTGGGGTTTTTTTGAGATTTTATAGAGTTAGCACAACGGTGATTGATTATTGTATGACTGATCCTAAATTGCTGTACTTGTTCTGTTTGATCTTCCAAGGCAGGAAGTCTGGATTATTGTATGTAAATTCTAACAATCCAGAGTGTGTGCTCTCTTGTTAGATTCGAGGCCAGTAGCACTGTAGAGACCAACAGGATTTTCAGCGTATGAGCTTTCGAGAGTCAAAGCTTCCATTGTCAAATAGAGAGCTTTGAGTCCCGAAAGCTGATACCCTGAGAATCTTGTCGGTCTCTACAGTGCTACTGGACTCAAATCTAGCTCTTTTCCTGCAGACCAACACACAGCTACCCTTCAAAACTGTGTTCTCGTGTATAATCTGTGACCAAGTGGACTTTCACAGTACAATTTCTCGTAAGAGTTTGAGCTCACTGTGTGGATGGTACACATAAAAGAATGTGTGGGATAATTCCACCTTTAAGATAAAGAAGAGTTGGTTTTTATATGCTGACTTTCTCTACCACTTAAGGGAGACTCAAACCAGCTTACAAGTGCCTTCCCTTCCTCTCCCCACTCATACCCTGCCAGAAATTTTGTTAGTCTTTAAGGTGCTGCTGGACTCTTGCTCTTTTCTACTGCTAGTGACAGGCTAACATGACTACCTATCGTGATCTATCTCCCCACAACAGACACCTTGTGAGGTAGGTGAGGCTGAGAGCTCGAAGAGAACTGTGACTAGCCCAAGGACACCCAGCACGCTTCATGTGGAGGAGTGGGGAATCAAGCCCAGCTCTCCAGATTAGAGTCCATCCCTCTTAACCACTACACCACGCTGGCTCTAAACACAAAGCAAATCTATGGAAAGGCTGTGTTATGCAATTTTTGTCACTCTTGCATGCGTAAGCCCAAGAAGATGTTTGCAGTTTATAACTTTTGCTTGTATTCCTACAGGTGGTTCTGCTAGGAAAATACAACGGCCAAGGACTGGGGTTAGACCACGAGCTGATGCTGAGATGCACCAAAGGCCAGGAGTATGTCAAAGTGGTGATGCAGAATGGACGAATGATGGGCGCCGTGCTCATTGGCGAAACCGACCTGGAGGAAACGTTTGAAAACTTGATTCTCAATCAGATGGATCTTTCCCGCTACGGGGAAGATCTCCTAGATCCAAACATAGACATAGAGGATTACTTTGACTGAGCTTCTGAAAATGTCACTGTCTTGGACTTTTTACATCAGCCTGGGTTTTTAGAAAGGGGGTTCCCCCACGTGGAGAACAGACATACGCGTGTATGACTGTGGTTACCTTGAAATGGACACGAGGGGCGCTTTCAAGTGGCGACCTTGCAAGTGCAATAAGGTTGGCCGTGGAGCGGGACAAGGAAAGCACCAGCACTTTATAGCAGAGACTTCAGACGCTGACATCTTCATGTAATTTAAAAGTGACCTTTTACTACTGTTGTATTGCTTCTGTCGCAGCAGGGCTTAAACATGACAGAGCTCACAAGTAAGTCTTTGACAGTGCTTACTATTAACTACGTGAAATCAAAAATTCTCGCTCAGAGGGAGAAGGGCATCTTCATTATGGGTGTTTCCTTTTCCTCTTATCTCGGGAGGCAGGAACCAAATATTTAAATTTTTCTGACCTCTGAGGGTAAACGCCCCCTTATGACCAGTTCTATTTCCTGCCTTGAACGGGAGAGCAGCCTTCTAGCAGCTCTCTGCTACAGAAATAATAGAGAAACCTTAACCTTACTTATTAGACCTAAACATATTCTTATTTTAACAAACCTAAACTTAACCTAACTAATCTACTACTCAATTCTATTTACTGTCTTAATTTTCTGCCTATTCTCCTCAGAAGGGTCTTTTCCCGCCAAAAAAAAAAAAAAAAAAAAAATGGCGGATCGGCATCAGGACAGCTATATAGCACCTGCCAATTTAGACCCTAGCCTGCTAGTGGCCTTACCACTACAATTAGATGAACCCTCGGACAGTCACTCTGGTGACCTGAGGACCAAAACTCAAAAGGGAAAGGCAAAAGCGGCAAGAACGGCGCAGGCAAGTACAAACGGCTTGGCTCGACCGCTAACAAGCGCTCCAAATGCCTGCTGCAAAACGCACGCTGCTCTGCCGCGCCTGAAAGACGCGACTGCCAGATCGCAACAGAAAGCGGCCGGGAGAAAACAGTGGCGGTAGCCGCTCCTCCCACACAGCATGAACGGGGGAAATGAAGGAGGCTGGCGGCTCGCCTTTTTGCCTCGCCCGCCGTGCTCCGTCCTTAGGCGGCTCGCCTATTGTTATTCAAGGACGGGAAGCAGCGGGAAGCAGCCAGGAGAACACAGCGGCTATAGCCACTTCTCCCACACTGCACAAACGGGGAAAATGAAGGAGGCTGGCGGCTCGCCTTTTTGCCTCGCAATGCTCCGTCCTCAGGCGGCTCGCCTATTGTTATTCAAGGACGGGAAGCATCAACGGAGACATCGACTGCCGGTAAGGTGACTTCGCCCCCCCCTCATAGATGCAGCCTGTTTTACTCCTGTAAGAGCAGAGCTCTCCGCCCTGATTAAAAACGCCTTCTCAGATGGCTTAAGGGCAGTACAACCTCCTTATCCTGCCCCATCCATACAGGGATCGTAGGGATCACACCCTCCAGCACCACAAACAGTAATCTGATTACTAAAAGGGCAGAATATCAGCCAAAGCAGGGGAACGGCTGTGGCTCAGTGGCAGAGCGTCGGATTGGCATGCAGAGGGCCAATTCTGGTAGTAGGTGATGTGGAAGACCTCTGCCTGAGATCCTGGTGAGCCGATCACCAGTCCAAGTAGTACCAAGAGAGTACGTGCTGGCCAGCCTAAGCAGCGCTGAAAGCTAATTCATGGTCACAAAATTGCCAATTGGTACCCAGACTGTCTATAGTATTTAACGCAGAAGATTTCCTTCTGCATTGGCATAAAAACCTAGCTACTCTTGATCTCTCAGAGGACTCAGAGTGGGAGAAAAGACTCCAGATAGGTTTGTGCCAGCGCTTGATTATTTCTAACTCTGTTGAAAGCAGAGCGGGAGAAACCAATGGCACCCATACAATGCTCCACAGCCTCTAGGAAGCCTTTATATTTGGTTTATCGGTGCTTCTAAAATTCTAAAAGTGCCTTCAGTAGAATCACCTGTCACTGCCTTCACTCCTTCAACCTTGTTACATGGCCTTGCCATGATTAGGGACCCTACAGATAGGAAGGCAGAGTTAGCAGGCATAAATGCTCAGAGGCCTTGGCACTCACTATCAAGCGCTTCTATCACATCTGCCCTAGTATACAGAGCGGCAATAATTTGGACTAGGAAGTTATATCAACTTTTTCCACAGGAAGAAAGAAACGCCTTTACAGGAGTACCCATGTTTTTTGAGAGTGGTATTCTTTCTAACTGATTCGAACTTCGATACCATGCCATATGCAGCTAGGACACTAGCCGCAGCATCAGATGCCAGAAGGGCATCCATGTTTTTTTTTTTTTTTTTTTTTTTTTTTTTTTTTTTTTAGAGTGGTATCCTTCCAGCTGATTCTACCTTAGATACCATGTCATCCATGTTTTCGAGAGTGGTATTCTTTCTAGCTGATTCCTCCTTAGATAACATGTCATATGCAGCTAGAACACTAGCCACAGCCTCAGCTGCCAGAAAGGCTCTCTGGGTACGCCCCTGGCAAGCGGAGTATATAGATCAAAATTGGTTATTATGGGCTTCCTGTATCAGGGAAAGACCTTGCTTGGAGACAATTTGGTCCCCATATCAGTGGAGACCAAAGACAAGTTTCTACACAAGGAATCCAAGGGATCACTCCCTCTATGTCCTTTCGTGCATACCACATACTTCAAAGATACATACCTGATCAACCTAGAAACCACCGGAACCAGAATCGCAGCTCCTTTAGTAAAGGAGGACGATTCAATAAATCTCCAAAATCCTCCACCTTCCAGGGCAATAAAGGGGATAAACCCGACCGCCCAACCAAACAGTGACGCCAGCCACCAGTCAGTGGAAGGCAGGCTCAGCCTATTACACCGTCAGTGGTCACCTCCCAACCAGGCCTCTGGGTCACAAACATTATCTCACAAGGCTATCAGATAGAGTTTTTCTTACACTCCTTCACATCGACTAGTAATATCTCCAACATTCCCCCACCCAAAAAAAAAAAAAAAAAAAAAAAACCCATAGAACTTTAGAGGCCTCTTAGACATCAAGGCGATGGAGCCAGTCTCACCATTAGAGCATATATTGGGAGTCTATTCAGTATTCTTTACTGTTCCCAACAAAGGCGGCGGATGGAAAGCCATCCTAGACCTCAAGTTTCTGAACAGATTATCCCATTAAAGCGCTTCAGGATGGAGACACTAAAGTCAGTCACACAGGTCCTCAGGGAAAAGCATTTTCTTACATTCTAATACACCCGGCACATTGTTGTTTCCTTCGGTTCCCGTGCAAGGGACACCTCTTCCAATTCAGGGCCTTACGATTCGGGTTATCATCGCCCCTCCTCGAGTATTCACCAAAGTTCTGGACACACCAGTCACATCTCTGCGCAAGGAGGGCGTGAGAATGCACCCTTCTCAGACGACATTCTGATTTGCGCAAGCTCAAACTAGCAGAGCATAGATCATTCAGAGAGAGTTCTGAAGAGGTTAACAGAACACGGCTCATAATCAACTTCAGAAAGACCCACTTAGTTCCATCCCAACGATTGAGAGAGATGGGGGATGGACATAGACACACTGACAAACTCCTTATACCTTCCAGTGGACAAAAATCCACAACATTTCATCTCTAGCAAAGAAAGCGATTAATTCCCGGTCGCCTTCTCTAATGTCCCTGACCAAACTGAAGGGTCACATGTCTGCATGCATTCCCGCAGTTCAAGGGGCACGCTTACGAGCAAGACCTCTTCAATGGTTCTTAAGGCCGTACCAAAGAGACATACCAAGGAAGAAGTGACAGAAATCTCATCCTGACCGAGGAAGTCAGATCAAGACTAGTATGATGGTTTCAGTCTCAGAATTTTGATGAAAGGAAGTTAGTATCTCCGTCCAACACCAATTCAAATCTTCACGGACGCGTGTCTATCAGGTTGGGAAGCCACACTCAAGGGACAATGGCTCAAGCAACATGGACCATCAAGAACAAAATCTTCACATCAGTGCCCTAGAAATCAGGACGATCCTCAGAAGCTACTACATTTTTCCTTGGGCCGAGTCCAACCTCTCATCAAAATCAGCGGAACATATTCAGGGCACAGTCAGCATACAAGCAGACTGGCTCAGCAGACAGGACATCAGCGAGGCAGAATGGTCTCTACATCCAGAGGTCTTTCAACTTATTACTCAGAGATTCGGCACACCACAGATTCATCTGTTTGCATCCAGCATCATCCACCAGCTGCCAAGGTACTATTCCATGTACCGTCAACAGGGGGCGGAACAAATGGGCCTCTTAATGTCACCAGGGCCACACGACCTACTGTACGGGTTTCCCCCCTCCCCCCAAGGGTATTGAGAAAGGTACGACTTCAAAAAGCATCAGTCAGATTCATAGCTCCATATTGGCTGCGACGACCGTGGTTCCCATCTATAATTCAGATGTCCATACAGAACCATTGGAGACTTCCAGACAGACAAGATCTCCCTCTACAAGACCCAATATGCCATCCCAATCCAGGGTGGTACAAACTGACCGCATGGGCACTGAAAGGAGATGACTTATAGCCCTAGGTTATAGCCCGGTGGCCGTCACTACCATATTGACAACAAGGAAGCCACCAGGAGGGACAGAGCTTAGGGCTAGCTACCTGCACTCTACAAAGGCAACTGGCATCTATAGCTACCATAGTACCCAAGGTATCTGGATACCGCTTAACCAAACACCATCACATAAAAGCCTTTTTAAGGGGCGTCAGTTATTTAGCTCTTCCTGTTAGACACAGGTTCACAACTAGAGCCTGCACACAGCTTTGACAGCACTCACACAACTACCATTCGAACCAATCACTGAGATAGGACAAAATGTAGCTGCAAGTTTCACAGGGAGCAAGACATAGTGCTTACATCTTCTGCACTAACCCCAAGAATCCTAAGGAGAAGGCCTGGCACTAGCTAGACCTAAGAAGGGCACTACCTGTTTACATTTACCTTACTAAAATTATTAGGAACTCTGACTCCTTATTCGTTCATATCTCACCACCTGACAAGGGCAAGCATATGTCCAAGGCATCCATTAATAGGACCATCACCTTATACATAACACAGGCTTATAGAATAAGTAACCTACCTGCTCCTGCGGGCGTTACTGCCCACTTGGGAAGAAGTGCGGCTACTTCAGCAGCCTTCGACTGCCGTGCTTTATGGAAGAGATATGTAAGGCCGCAACTTGGTCCTCGGTGTCCACATTTGTGAGACACTACAAATTAGATCTATACTTGTCAGCAGATGCCGACTTAGGCAGACGAGTACTGTAAAGTATACTTCAGGACGTCTAACCCTCCCAAGGGCGGGGGACAGCTCTTGTATGTCCCATAATGAAGATGCCCTTCTCCCTCTGAGCGAGAAACAGCCTTGGCTACTTACCGTGAAGGCTTCTTCTGCTCAGAGGGACGAAGGGCATCTTGCCCGCCCAGACGTCAGTAAAATATAAATAAAACAAATAAAATAAAATTACAGGTAATCATGGTTACATCTAACTTCCAGTTGACATTCAATTCAAGTTAAACGCTGTTTGTTGGTTCATGACTTATAGTTATCCTAAAGGTTCATCGTTAATGTTTATTAGGAACTTATTTCTTGTATAGAATTATAACTAACATGTTTCTTCAGTCTATCTTAAATATATAAGGCTCGGAAAGTCTTTAACTGATCATAAGGGGGCGTTTACCCTCAGAGGTCAGAAAAATTTAAATATTTGGTTCCTGCCTCCCGAGATAAGAGGAAAAGGAAACACCCATAATGAAGATGCCCTTCGTCCCTCTGAGCAGAAGAAGCCTTCACGGTAAGTAGCCAAGGCTGTTTATGTTTTCAGCAACACACAATCTTGGCGCTGCTCCTTCAGCAGCCCCACTTCTGGCTCAGCCTGCTGCCGCACCTCCTTGCTTTCTACCCTTTGTGGGAGATGGACCGCTGAGCTCCTTGCTGCTAACCCCTTCGCTGCCACCTTCACACATACAAGTGCTTGTTGGTTTTCAAAACCAACTAGTTGGCCACTGTAGAAAATTGAATGCTGATTAAGAAACCTTGCTCGGCCGAAGCCACACCCACTTTCTAAAAACACTTGGCAAGTACCAGAAAAGGTGTTGGCGGGCACCACAGCACCCAAATTGGGGGGGGGGGCTGGTTTAGATAAACCCCCTTTGGTATTCACAAGTGCTCTTGAACACATGAAGCTGCCTTATACTGAATCAGACCCTTGGTCCATCAAAGTCAGTATTGTCTACTCTGACCGGCAGAGGTTTTTCACATTACCTACCTGCCTAGTCCCTTTAACTGGAGATGCTGGGGATTGAACCTGGGACCTACTGCATGCCAAGCAGATGCTCTACAAACAGAGCCACAGCCTCTTCCATTTATAAAACATGGGTTGGTTCTTTTGATATTCTGTGACTGAATGTCACACCCCGTGTAAACTCGTTTTATTTATTTATTTCCTCACATTTATATCCTGCTCTCATTTCTGGCAAGTCGGGCTCAGAGCAAGTCACAACATTTAATATAAGGCATAGATTAAAACATATTTAAAATCATGCTTTCCAGCAATAAATAAAACAAGATGGCAACAGTAAAATAAATTATTATTAAAATAAATAAATAAATAGAGCCAATGAAAAAAAAACAAAAAACAGGCCAGGCAGTAACCCTCAACCTAAGTTGGGGGGGAAGAGGATGGGAAGGCCAGCAACGATGGTATTGGGAAAAACTTGCAGCTGCCCTCATTCGTAAGCCTGGTGGAACTCATTAAGGTCCTGCAGGGCCCTGATGTTGCTTGGGAGGGAGTTCCACCAGATTTTGCTGAATGTATAGCACCTTTATATGGACTAATTTCCAAATCTGAGAAGAATTCAGTTCCATGGACTCAAGAACACCAAAATATACCTCATAGTCTGAAAAATCAATAATCCTAAATATCTTGAAGCCAGAGACTCTAGTAAGATTTTAGATGTGAAGTTTCATATTTCTCCTACCGCTGGATACATGTGTTTTCATAATACAAATTCAACCACTCCAATAATGTTTGGGAATTTGATTTTCTCACCTACATAAAAGAAACTTTCTCCTACAGAAAAGCTTCCTACCGCAATGCCTAAGGCACTTCTTCAGGCTTTAGATCTGGCACAAGGACAACAAAATACATGTCTACTCTCCGCTGTGTTCACCCCAAAGGTTGCAAAAGACTCCTCCAGAGTGTAAGGCATTATGGAATCGATGGCTCAGGTGGCTGTCTTATTTTGAGGACTCTAGATTTAAATTTCACTGGGGCCAGGGCCGAAAAATACCCTGGCCCTTGTCGAGGACACACGTCTAGGGCTGGGGACCACCAGTAAATTGCTTTTCTCCTCTGAGGCAAGGGCATCTTATCTGTGGGTGTTTTCCCACTCTTTCCAGGAGGCAGGACCAAATCAAACTTCCTGTCTCCTTGGCGGGAAGACAGCCCATGATCCCCAGTTTCCGTCCTGCCTTTAACAGGAGAGCAGTGACTACGTACAGCTCCGGCTTTTCATTACCTTAGACTACCTTTGTCTTGTCCGAGTGTGTCCTCATCGTTAGTCTTATTCCTCCGTGAGTTTTGTCCTCCGTTTTGCCTTGTCTCCCGACCTCCCTTCCCTTTCACCCCCCCCCCACTTGGGACGCAACTGGCATCAGCTCGTTCCGAAGCCAAGATATCCAACGCAGTATCGGGGAGAGAGGATGATCTCCTCTCACTGGAAGATTATCAGTCGGGTGGGCTGGTCCATTCCACCCAGAGCCCCCCCCCCCCCGATGATCCACGCGCTAGCGGATCATTAGAGAGGGAGAAAGGCGCAGCTGCACAAGCAGCGGGGGAGGAGGAACCCGCGCCTCCAGTGCAAAAGAAAAAGCCGCGAAAAGCCGCACCGCTACCAGCACACAAAAGAAAGAGATGTTCCAGCAAACCGAGAGCTGGCTCTTCCTGACCTGGCTACTCGATGCCTTATGAAAAGACGACCCTGGTTCAGCCTGCAGACATGATGCAGCCTTTGAACTTGAGCGTGTTACCGGTAGGAGGGCTCCCGGCAGGAGGTTGCAACCCCCTCTTCGAACCAAATGGCTGACGGGCGCATGTATAATAATGAGGAGGCCAACGACCTTGTTAATTTCGCCCTGCAAAGACAGTGACAGGCCTTCCAGGTGTTCCAAATGAGACTCCCCCCCCCCTTTCCCTTGGGTGATGCATGAGCTGTCTCCAAATTCTTCCTCATCCCAGCCCCTTAGTGCGCAGAGGGAGGAACCCATTCCTACTCCAACCATTTCCATCCAATGGCCCATTAAAGCCGCCAAAAAGGCCACAGCTCACACCACGGTGGTACAAACCGAGTCCCTCTCCTCAAGAATCAGATTTGAAGGAACACGAGGAGGGCGAGTTTGATTCAGACGAAGAACTCCTCTCTTCAGATGAACAACAGCCCAGGCTCTTCTCGGGATGATTTTCAGGGTCTATTGGCCAAGGCACTACTAGCCCTAGACCTGAATGAGGATCAGGAAACCTCAGAGGACTCCACTCCAAAGCTTAAACAAGGGGTCAAGGAGTGTTTCCCTAGGAAACAAACCCAGAGTAACTCTGTGCCCTTTCCGGAATTTTTCCTGCAAGCAGGAAAGAGAGGAATGGGATAACCCCACCTCAGGGAAACAGATTCCCAGCAATGTTAAGAAATTATACACCTTAGCACCTCACACAATGAACCTCCTCAAAGTCCCAGTAGTAGAGGCACCAATAATTGACTTGCAGACCCCTGGGCTGATACCTGAGGATGGGGCTGGATCCATAAGGGATCAATTAGATAGGGACTCCGTTTTCCTAACTAGAAAGGCTCACGAGGCAGCTGCCATGGCAATCCAGGCAAGTGCCACTATTTCCATCTTTGCCAGGGCATCCTACCTCTGGCTCAAGAAGCTCATTCAATTAGTACCAGAGGAAAACCATCGGGTATCAGCCAGCCTGGAAAGGGTTCTCAAAGCCACCACCTTAATGGCAGGTGCCTCACTGGACTCCATCTCCTTTAACGCAAAATCTATGGCGTTGGTCACCTTGGCAAGAAGAGCCCTATGGCTCAGAGCCTGGCCAGCTGACTTTAAAGCCAAAACAACATTAATGGCCTACGCCATACAGGAAGGGAGACCCCAGGCCCTTTTGCAAAGGCAGAAGATTCAACAGGCAAAGCCAACAACCCAGATCGGACAAGTCTGATAAGTTCTCAAAGATTAACAACCAGTGACTTCAAGTCACTACAACTAGGGGGAAGGCTTCAAGAGTTTGCGAGCAGGTGGGAGGAGTCCAACCTGAACACTTGGGTTTCCCAGATAATCTCCAGGGGATCTCTTGGAATTCACTTCCCCACCACCGGATCGATTCCTTCCTTCTCCCCTACCTTCAAAGAAAAAGAAACACCTCCGTACCCTTCAGGCCATACTACATCTGCAACAGCTGGCCGCTATAGAACCTGTACCACCGCAGGAAAGGTTCCAGGGAGTTTACTCCATATTCTTTACGATCCCCAAAAGAAATGGAGACTGGAGGGCAATCCTAGATTTGAAATACGTGAATCGCAGAATTCAGACAAAACGGTTTCGGATGGAAACCATGTGTTTCATCGTAGAATCCCTCTTTCCTGGAATATTCATGACGGCAGTGGACCTCAAAGAGGCCTACCTACCTGATTCATCCAGTTCACAGACGGTTCCTCCACTTTACCTATGCACAGGAACACTTCCAATTCAGAGCCCTCCCATTTGGGCTCTCTTCAGCTCCCCGGGTCTTCTCCAAGGTCCTGGTCACCATCGTAGCGACCCTCAGACAGGAATCTATCCAGGTACATCTGTACCTGGACGATATCCTGATCTGCGCCCCATCATGGGAACAATCCCTTTCAGACACCACAAGGGTTGCCCAGGCATTGCAGGAACACGGGTACCTCCTCAACCTCGAGAAGAGCTCTCTAGATCCCTCCCAGACAGTTACCTGGGGGTTCAAATAAATTCCTTACAAAACTCCCTGTCCCGGAAAAGGATGGCCAAAATAATCAACCAAACAAATTCCATAATTCGAGGCAAGAAATCACGACTAATGGCGTTAGCAAAACTTATGGGCCTTATGGTGTCCTGCATAGCCATAGTCCCATGGGCAAGATTCCACTCAAGGCCACTGCAGCGGTTTCTTCGGCCCTTTCAGAAGGACATCACCCGCAAAAGGGACAGGCTGATTCAGGTGACAATCAAGGTGAAGCACAGCCTACGCTGGTGGACCAGTCCACTCAATCTGGCAAAGAGTCAACAGTACATCCACGACGACCCACTGCAAGTGTTCACGGACGTGAGTATCGAAGGATGGGGAGCCACCTTCAATGCAAGGGTAGCTCAAGGTCGCTGGTCCGCACAGGAAAAGACGTTCCACATCAATCTCCTGGAACTTCAAGCGATGAGGCTAGCTCTACTGGCGTTCTCCAAAGAACTCAAACACCACCACGTTCTAGTGAGATCCGACAACATGACTACCAAGGCTTACATCAACAAACAGAGTGGCACCGGATCATCGGTCCTCCAAGAAGCCTCTCTGATATTTCAATGGGCCCAGGCCAATATAGAGTCGCTAAAGGCAGAACACATCAGGGGAGTGCTGAACACCCAGGCGGACTGGCTAAGCCGCCAAACCATGGAGGAAGGCGAATGGTCCTTGAATCAACAAACCTTTCAGTCCATCACATGCAAATTCGGCTACCCAACTACTGACCTCTTCGCGTCAGCCAGCAATCACAAGACCCCTCGCTTCTTCACCAGATACTTCCATCCAAGAGCAGAGGGAGCAGATGCCCTTCTATATCCCTGGCCCCAGGAATTGCTATATGCCTTCCCACCGATTCCAATTCTTCCCAGAGTACTGCGCAAGATCCAACAGGAGAAAGCCAGGGTTCTGGTGGTAGCACCATTCTGGCCACGCAGGCCATGGTTCACAACACTACTCAGACTCTCAGTCCAGGATCCCTGGAGAATTCCAACCACCTGGAACATGCTTCAGCAGGGACCTCTAGTACACCCAAACCCACAGTGGTTCTGCTTGACCGTATGGGTCTTGAACGGAAGAGGCTTCTAGCTTGCGGCTATTCAGAGGAAGTTGTAAGTACCATCCTGGAAGCACGTAAACTGTCAACCAGACGCATCTACACGGCATCCTGGAAAGCCTTCATGAGATGGGGCTGCAGGAAAAAGATCGATCCTCTCAACCCAGGAATCAGCATCTTAGAGTTCTTACAAGAGGGAGTACGATTGAAGCTGTCTGCCTCAACTCTCAGAAGACAAATTGTGGCCATATCCACTGTCATTCCATTTTTAGAAGGCACCCCCACGTCTCACCACCGAGACATCACCGCCTTCTTAAAAGGAGTCTCTCATAAGACCACCGACTATACACCGCTTCCCTACGTGGAAACTCTTACCTCAGCTCCCTTTGAGCCTCTGAGAACGGTCCCCTTGAGATTCCTTCGAATGAAGGTTCTGTTTCTCACTGCGATCACCTCAGCTCGTCATGTCTCGGAGCTCCGAGCCCTATCAATTCATAAGGGACTATGTACCTTCCACAAGGACAAATTAGTCTTAAGACTGGACCCTGCCTTCTTGCCTAAGGTAAACTCTTCCTTTCACAGAAGCCAAGAAATATCTCTGCCATCCTTTTGCCCGAAGCCGTCATGCCAAGCTGAAAAAACATGGCATTCCTTGGATCTTCATCGGGCCATTTGAGTATTCATCGCCAGAAAGGCAGAGTTTAGAAAATCTGACTCCATGTTCATCAACATATCCAAACCTAATAAGGGATTAAGGATGTCATCTGCCGCCATCAGTTACACCCTGCGACGATGTATTGTGGAAGCCTACAAAGCCACCAAGGTCCCAGTCCCGGACAGCATCACAGTCCACTCACTGCGTAGTTCGGCCACCTCAGCAGCATTCAGTAGACAAGCTCCAGTGGACGAGATTTGCCGCGCTGCCACTTGGTCTTCCATTTACACCTTCGTTAAGCATTACAGAATTAATACCTGGTCCTCCACACAGGCGGCCTTTGGACGCAGAGTTCTCCAGCACGTAGTGGATGAAAATTAACCCACCCAAACGGGGAGCTCTTGGAAGTCCCACAGATAAGATACCCTTGCCTCGGAGGAGAAGGAAGCCTTGGTTACTCACCGAGAAGGCTCTTTCTCTTCCGAGGCGAAGGGCATCTGGCCCACCTGTGCAAAAATTTTCAGATGACAGAAGGACCAGGATAGATTTCAACCTTATATTACATGCAGCCCAACAGGGTTAGCCAAGTTCAATATTGAATGTTACCGCTCTGTTAGCGGTCCAGTTTACCTCCTAACCCACCAGGGTCAGTTAGGTTCAAGTTCAATGTGTTGAATTTCCTGTTTCCTAACCTTACCTTTGTACTGTTCCCAGTTGATGTTTTTGCACTTCTCTAGTAGCTAGGCAAGCCTGTAACTGGGTATCATGGGCGGTCTTCCCGTCAAGGACACAGGAAGTTTGATTTGGTCCTGCCTCCTGGAAAGAGCGGGAAAACACTCACAGATAAGATGCCCTTCGCCTTGGAAGAGAAAGAGCCTTCTCGGTGAGCAACCAAGGCTTCCTTCATCGAGCACAGCACTCTTTGGGGGGCATTTTAGTGTTTTGATGAATGGGGGTTGTACACAAGAACTCTAGATTGGTGGGGATGCCCTCCTGTGACAGGGCACAGTCCAGTAGGCCAGATGTTTACTAGGTTTTGAAGTACTTCATAATTTGCTTCAAAACGTGGTCTGGCCATGATGGGATAACACCACACACAAAAAAACCTTTTGTCATTGTTTAACAGCAAATTAACTCAGAAGTTGGTTGCAGACTTTGGACCACACTTCTAGACAACCTTTTTCCTCCTTGGAGGACAGTCGATGAAAAAGATTTTTCTTTAGATGGTAACAGCTGGAAGGCAAAACCTTCACTTAAGTGTGAGCAGCAATTCAAAGTGTCATTTTGACAAGCGCCTTTACTTATGCACAAGCAAGAAGAAGAGTTTGTTTTTATATGCTGACCTTCTCTACCACTTAAGGAAGAATCAAACCGGTTTACAATCACCTTCCCTTCCCCACAACAGACACCCTGTGAGGTAGGTGGGGCTGAGAGAGCTCTAAGAGAGCTGTGACTAGCCCGAGGTCACCCTGCTGGCTTCACGTGGAGGAGTGGGGAAACAAATCCAGTTCACCATATTAGCGTCCACCGCTCAGGTGGAGTGGGAAATCAAACCCAGTTCTCCAGATCAGAATCCACTGCTCTTAACCACTACACCACGCTGGCTCTCAAGCAAGTTTCTTTCCTTACACACATTTTCAAAACCCCTCTGAAACCACCTCAACATTTCTATATGCGGTAAAAGATACAGTTCATAAAACTGGCAAGGAAAAAACAATCCAACCATGTTCTTTGTTGAAATGACTGATCGGCTGCTGCCTCCAACTTATTTACTTATTTATTTTTATTCGTTTTATATCCTGCTCTCCCCCGGGCAGGGCTCAGAGCAGCTATCAACAAGCTAAAATATACATAATACATACAAATTAAAAACAATACGTAATTGAATGTGGAATAGTATAAAAAGTTGGGAGGGGACTAATGGTCTTTTCCTTAGATTCTTGGTACAGTACTTTCCTTTTCTGGGCAAATGGATTAATTTTGGGTGAACAATATACATCATCTCTGGTCTATCCCCCCCAAAGGCAGATTTAAATAAAGTATAAAAATACACTTTCTTAATCTTCAATGATCATCAGCTTGTCGTCGTCCTCTTCATCTGCTTGAAGTTTGTACTTTTTTGCTTGGAAATGGTGTTTTGAAGGAGTTCTTTTGCGCCCCCCTTCCTTTTTGGGGGGCGAGGTTTTACATTTCTCCCCACTTGGGCTTCCCAAGCTACGTACTGCAGGTGACTGGACCTAGCAAGCCAAAACAGTTTGTGTTAACTCATGGCCTCAAATTTTTCCCTCTCAACTGATCTGCATCCTTCTCTGGTCGCATCTAGTGTTACCCCAAGATCCTTTTCCCCTGCAAGGATCCGTGTTTTTGCGCTTCCCTGGATCCCGCAGCAGGAAATACACAGAGACTTCGTTTCATATGAAACTGGACAATCGTTGAACAGAATAATGTGCATTAAAATACAAAGCAAACAGCCAGGAAAGCTGTCCAGCATCCTAGTCAAAGATTCAATCTGCGGTTCTTCACACCCAGCCTATAAGGCCACTTAAAAACGCCCCTCGTTAATGTAGATCTACCCAAAAATCTTAATCCAAACCCTAAATCTTTTTTCAGATCCAGAGAAGCTGCTCTTTCTCCTATCAGACCTCAACTGTGACGTTTCCTACAAAATGTAACTCTTTGCTTCAGCAGCCAAGAAAATCCAAGCTAAAGCGGTTTTTAATCATGGGGTTTAACATATTTAATTACTAGCTTCTTGGGGGTCAGACTATTTTAAAGTTATTTTAATGTTTTGTATGATAGATTGTGATGGCCTTTGGTCACAAACAGTAAACTTTATCAACGACCTCACCTCCTGCATCTCCCGCTGAGGGAGGGAGGTCCCTTCTAGCTCTGTGTTTCTCCGTAATACATATTTCAAATTTGTTTTAGTGTCATAAGCACCCTGAATTTCAATTACATAGCAGGAACGACACAACTGTTTCCAGATGTTCATGGGCTCTGGGCTGCAGAGCATAACCAGGTCCCCTTTAATTTGGGTGGGATTTGCATTAAAGGAGATGCGTTTAGGACAGACATGCAGGCTTACTTTATTGGTACATGAGACATAAAAGAGTGCTGTTGCTTCTTCCCACTATGCCTTTGTCCCGGGACGAGCCCCTCCCCGCGCAGCCCGGGACGTAAACCACCCCACCAGACCATGCAGGGGGGGTGCCACTCACCATTGGAGGGAGGGAAGATGAGAGCGGGGTGGCCAGCCCCGCCGGCGGCCGGCGTGGCGACCGCGCTTCAGCCCTGTTTTTTTCCTTCAGGGCCTCCAGGGGATGACGCCAGCAAGCACCCAGCCGCGGCGCCGGCCGCGGCAGAGACTGCGCGCGCTCCTGCACCCCGCCCCGCTCAACAGCTGAGCCGCGGACGAGCGCGGGCGGGGCAAATGAGGGCGGGCCGGCCAGCTACCTCAGAGGCAGCCAGGTGACCCGGCTGGAGCCCTTATTTGAGAAGGTCGGGGGCGGGGCTAAGGGAGGAAGGGGCAGGACCTCTCTGGCCTGGAGGGGATATAAGGCCAGAGAGGAGCCTTGGCCGGAGAGGAGTAGCAGCAGCACTAGGTGGTAGGAGCCGTGCTGGCTCAGAGCAACCTGGCTGCATCTGAGGGGGAGGCAAGCTCCGATTCCCCCTCGGACTGGTCTGAGGCCGAGGAGGCTCCTCCGGCCAGGTCCTCCTCCAAGGCAGAGACCCCGGGGGCGACGGCGGCGCCAGGGAGGCGTGACAGCCTTAGTTACATAACCTGCCCTTCCCATGGGGACCATATTTTTGCGATTTCTAATCCGCCCTCCCCAGCCAAAGCCAGGCTCAGGGCGGGTAACGTCATTTAAAATCATACACCAGCAACATTAAAAACAATAACATTTATCAATAAGCCCTATACTTAAAACATTAAAATCCCAGGATGGTGGCCAAGGCAGGCTCCCCTTTCAGATCGATACAGCATATATCACGTAAGGAAGGGGGGGTTAGGGAGGCCAACAAATATAATGCCCATGGCTGCCCTCAACTACATGCCTGGCAGAAAAGCTCTGTCTTGCAGGCCCTGCAGAACTCCTTGAGGTCATATCAGGAACCTTTTAAAGTTTTTTTTTTTTTTTAGATGAGAGGAAACATTGAAAGCAGGTGGCACGGATTTGCCTGCATGCCAGCTCGAAGGGTCCAGTTTTTCAGATCAGTCCAGATATGAGATGTCTGGATAAGGGATACAGTTTTCAAAAGTCTGAGAATTCCTGTGCGTTGCCACTGCTGAATTTCCTTTGGTAGAGGCTGCTGCATGTTCTGCCTCACTATCCAATACACAGAGACCTGGGAGAAGGATCACACCTACAAATGCCTACAAACCAGCGTCAAATACCGCATTTTGGAAGCAGGGAAGCAGAAGAGCCTTACCTTCATACTATTTTTGCCTCTCGTTACCACTTCCATAGTGATAATGTGTGCCTTGTTTTTCAGGAGATCAGCTCGCGGCCCTATCTTCACGTAGGATATTGTAGCAAACGCTGTGAAACTGAAGTCTTCCCTGCAAGAAATTAAGCCCGGCTGTGTGAAAAGGGAAGATCATAACAGGATGTCAAAGCCTAGATAAAGCAGAGTGGGATAGGAAAAGTCATGAGGAATGACTTCTTCAGTAAACTGGGTTTTACCTAGAGACTGCATCAAAGGTTAACACGAGGCTAAATGGTCCTTCAGAGCCCCACTCCGAGTGCCGGTCTGAACCTTTAAAGGGTTCTTCAGAGCCCCACTCCGAGTACCGGTCTGAACCTTTAAAGGGTTCTTCAGAGCCCCACTCCGAGTACCGGTCTCAACCTTTAAAGGGTTCTTCAGAGCCCCACTCCAAGGTGCTGGTCTCAACCTTTAAAGGGTTCTTCAAACCCTGACTCCAATCGCCGGTCTTAACCTTCCTCAATGATCAGGGGCTGAAGAAAAATCCCTTTCTCCCATGTGAGCCTAACTGCACATCCTCCTGTTCGATGTTTCTCCACTACTGGAGGCACAGTGGATGGTGATGCAGGCTGAGCAGCATCAGGATTGTCAAAATGCAGGCCCAGGGAGGTATATTTGCACTCTATCCCTGCTAGCTGTTTAGACAACAGGCAAAAGCAGTGCTCTCCTGGAGAGGCTTGGGAATTCCTTAACATTTCTAAATATATAAAAATGGATATGGATCGCCCAGGGTGAAGCTAAGCAGGGTTGGCCCTGGTTAGTATTTGGATGGGAGACCACCAAGGAAGTCCAGGGTTGCGACATAGAGGCATGCAAATGGAAATCTACCTCTGTTTATCTCTTGCATTAAACCCTATGGGATCACCATAAAGTCAACTGTGACTTGACAGCACTTTTCACCACCAGGATTTCTGCTGCTGCTATTCTCTGCCATTGATCTGTTTGGCTTCTGCTGGTTTTTGCTAGTATCAATGTTGGGCTTTTCTGCTATTGGTTTCACAGATTTTCATGGGATCTTTCACACCACCTACTACCTGATCCTTTGAACTTGAGATACTTGGGACTGAACCTAGGATATTCTGCATGCAGAAGTAGAAGAGTTGGTTTTTATATGGTGACTTTCTCTACCACTTAAGGAAGAATCAAACCGGCTTACAATCACCTTCCCTTCCCCTCCCCACAACAGACACCCTGTGAGGTAGGTGGGGCTGAGAGGGTGTGACTGGCCCAAGGTCTCCCAGCTGGCTTCGTGCGTAGGATCGGGGAAACAAATCCAGTTCACTAGATTAGCCTCCGCCACTCTTGTGGAGGAGTGGGGTATCAAACCCGGTTCTCCAGAACAGAGTCCACCACTCTTAACCACTATACCATGCTGCCTCTGCCACCGACCCTTTTCCAAAATAATTTATTGGAAGGTTATGCAACAAAGCAGCTGATGAAACAGTTGTCCATTTATATATTTACTTCAGATAGCGCTGTAGTATCAGATGGGCAACGATTCTCTCTAGCGTGTCACGGGAAAGTTTGGGAGCAACGACATCTACTCCCAGTTTGGACAACCCCTTCCCTAGCCAGGCATCGACCAGCTTCAGTGGAGTGAATTTCTCTTTCGCGTGGTCCACGCGCTCTAAAATCTTGACGAGGTCCCTGCAATGCCCGGTCACATCCATCTTGTCGACCGCTAAGGAGCAAACAAGACACAAAACCCAACAGAACGTGAGCTGCTCGAGGTATGAAAGGGGGTATCAAATTCCATCTCTGCCCAAGTCAGGATCCTCCACCTATCAGCCTCTCCCCCACCACCTGAGAATGGGATGCAAGTGGGGAACAAAAGTCAAAAAACTTCACCGCATCATGGGGAATTGCACAGAGGAAGTGCCCAATCATTTAAGTGCAAGAACCACACACACCCAAGAGACCCAAGGATTAGGAGGCAATCAACTTGCAGGGAAACTCCTTCCCAACTCCCACCCACCCACCCACCCCACACACCCAGAGACACATCTTAAGATACAGTTAGAACAGCATGCAATACTGTATTTTATCTATTTTTAACTGTAGTAACTGTAATTCCTATGCCATTAAAGGTTGAGATTATATATATATTTACAGTTACTACAATTAAATATAGATAAAATACAGTATTGCATGCAATTCTAGCTGTATCTGAAGAAGTGAGCTGTGACTCTTGAAAGCTCATACCCTGCCATAAAGTTAGTTAGTCTTCAAGGTGCCACTGGACTCTTGCTCTTTTCTACTCCTCCCCATCGCTCACACTTTTTTTTACCCCTGTCAGAGTCCTTCTTTTCTCCTACTTAGTAGAGAGTTGCTTACTCCTGAGTAAGGGGCTGCTATAAAGGAGACCACTTGCATACTCTTTCCTTGAAGCTGTCCTCTAACGTGGTTTTACTGGGAAATTGTGGCCTTCGGATTGAGCTCGTCCGGTTTGCAGCAGACCTGCTCGGCGGCTGCTTTCCATGTTACCGTTCGATCACTTACGCTCCTCTCGGCAGCAGTTGTCACACATCTTGTTGCAGTGGGCGGAGTCCCAAGCTTCATCAAAATGATGAGCTATCAGTACCCGGCGACACCTGGAAATGAAAACACCCAGGTCAAGAGGCAAACAGAAAAGCACAGGCTTACCCACGGTTACTCAGCTTAAACACTACTGAAAATTCATTATCTGTGCCAAAACTGGATTTCCTTGGTACAAATGTTCTGGTCTGACCTTCTGGGGCAATAGAAAACAACCCTTTCCCCCCAAGTGCAATGGCTTTTGACAGCGAGTGGAAGACCGTGGCTTTATACCACTCACCCCACCCAGTGAAAAAATTCCCAGATTCTAGATTTCTCCCCCCAGGCTCTTAAAGCAAGTGGCGTGCAGAAAATTGGAATCAAACCTAACATTCAGGAGCAAACTGATGGTTATTGGGCTCAAAGGTCTCACTGAATGTACGTCTGAGATGTGTGCATCATCAAGAATTTATTTCTAGAGAAGTTATCTTGTCTTGAGTACTGTTTTGATGTCCAAATGTTTTTACTTGTGGCTTGGGGGGCATTCAATGATCGTGCTCTGTGGATGGTGAACAGTAGTGAATCAGAAGTTAAGAACAGACTGCTCTAGGAGCCTGTGCTATTTGGGGGTGGGGGATTCAACAGAAACAGCAACTTTTGAAGAAGCCACCCCTACGCAATCACAACACACACATCCCCCCCACCCCAAATCACTTGCCTGCTCATGTTGTGGCAATAGGAAACCATGTTGTACAACTTCTCTTGCCCGACGTTTTCCATCACCACCATGGTACTGATTCTGAACATGTCCCCAAAACCATAATACAAGATGCAATCAGCTTTCTGGTCGTCCCGACCTAGAATGACATTTTTGAAAAATAGTGTTTCCCCCCCGCTACTGTTAGGAAGCAGCTGCCCAGAATTCGCCTTTAGTTCCTTGAGCATACCTGCACGCCCACTCTCTTGGTAGTAGTTCTCCATAGACTTGCTCATTGAATGATGAATTACAAATCTTACGTCCGGCTTATCGATTCCCATCCCAAAAGCAACAGTGGCCACTACAACCTGGAAGACAGAGGCAGCATATGAACCCCTCCCTGTACTTCCAGATGTGCCAGTGAGGAATTGTTCGGGGTGCTGTCTTGGTTACCCTCAAGGACCAGGGGTTGGGGAATGCCCTCCCTTAGCAGGTACATGTGATCTCATGTGGTGTAGTGGTTAAGAGTGGTGGTTTGGAGCGGTAGACTCTGATCTGGAGAACCGGGTTTGATTCCCCACTCCTCCACATGAGTGGCAGACACTAATCTGGTGAACAGGATTTGTTTCCCCACTCCTCCACATGAAGCCAGCTGGGTGACCTTGGGCTAGTCACAGCTCTCTCAGAGCTCTCTCAGCCCCACCTACCTCACAGGGTGTCTGTTTTGGGGAGGGGAAGGGAAGGTGATTGTAAGCTGGTTTGATTCTTCCTTAAGTGATAGAGAAAGTCGGCATATAAAAACCAACTCTTCTTCTTGCTTGTTCCTTTTTGGAAACGAACAAAGACTCTCTCGTCCCGTTAGGCTGCTGAGAGGGACAGGCCTTTGTTTATGGACTGTTTGGAGATCTAACTGGTAGGAAGGATACTGCTGTTTGTTTTTACTGATATGTTTTAAAGTTTATTAATTTATTGACTTCACGTGTACCCTTTCTCCCCAACGGTACCCAAAGAAGATGACATCATTCTCCTCTCCTCCATTTGACCCTCACAACAACCCCAGGAGGTAGGCTAGGCTGAGAATGTGTGACTGGGCCCAAGGTCATCCAGCAAGTTTTCATGGCAGAATGGGGATTCGAACCTGGGTCTCCCAGATCCTAGCCCCATTCTAACCACTGCACTGCACATGGTTTTTATGATGTAAAGGCAACTGATTACGGAAAGGCACCATACGGATTTAGTCAATAAATAAAGTCAAAGCTCATCATCAGGAGAGGATCTATCCGAGCGGAACCAAGAAAACTGATTGTACACTTCACCTGGATGTCATTGGCTGACCACCGCTTGTGAACTTTGCTCTTATCTTTAGGTTCCATGTTCGCGTGATAAGTGCCGGCCTTGATCCCAAGTTTTTGTAAACTCATGGTAATTTGCTCCGCATCCTTTTGGGAAAAGCAGTAGATGATTCCTGCACCAAAAAATGAGAAGAGTTGGTTTTTATATGCTGACGTTCGCTACCTTTTAAGGAGAATCAAACTGTCTTACAATCTCCTTCCCTTCCCCTCCCCACAACAGACACCTTGTGAGGTAGGGTGGGCCTGAGAGAGTTCTGACAGAACTTCATGTGTAGGAGTGGGGAAACCAACCCGGCACTCCAGATTAGAGTCCACCACTCACGTGGAGGAGTGGGGAATCAAACCCGGCTCTCCAGATTAGGGTCCACCACTCTTAACCACTACACCACGTTGGCTCTCTGTGTTGAAATCAGGGATGAGGTTTGTACCGCCTGTACAAAGCAAGAGTGAGGTTTTCAGGGTACCCCCCAAGCACAACTTCATGAGGGAGCTCACCTACTGATACAAATTGTGCTTTTAGAAACCACCCCTTAGAGTGTTCATTCACCTGAAAGGCCTTTGTATCTTCCGTTGATGAGCTTAACAATATCCTCCATTAAACTCTGAGCATTCGGAGGCTTTTGCCGAACCTAAATGTTTTCAAAAAGGCAATAAAAATTACAAATTGACTTTCATTCATCCCTTCATAAATCCATGCATGCATGATTATGTACACTAATAGCCTCTTGCAATAGTCACGCCATGACAAGGCAAGAGTCACTGGAAAAGACAGTCATGCTAGGAAAAGTTGAGGGCAGCAGGAAAAGAGGAAGACCCAACAAGAGGTGGATTGACTCAATAAAGGAAGCCACAGCCCTCAATTTGCAAGACCTGAGCAAGGCTGTCAAAGATAGGACATTTTGGAGGAGTTTGATTCATAGGGTGGCCATTAGTCGGAAGCGACTTGACGGCACTTAACACACACAATGATCTTATTCGGACCACATGACGTCTGTATGTGTCTAATGAACATGCCTGGGAGGTGTGTTGGTGACTGATCCTCAGCGGGCTTTTGGTTAGCGGGGTTAAATCTGGGGGTATATATGTTCTCTACATTCTGTTTTCACTTCTCTGTGTGTGTTAAGTGCTGACAAGTCGCTTCTGACTCATGGCGACCCTATGAATGAAAGTCCTCCAAAATGTCTTATCTTTGTCAGCCTTGCTCAGGTCTTGCAAACTGAGGGCCGTGGCTTCCTTTACAGAGTCAATCCATCTCTTGTTGGGCCTACCTCTTTTCCTGCTGCCTTCAACTTTTCCTAGCATGACTGTCTTTTCTAGTGACTCTTGCCTTTTTATAATGTGACCAAAATACGATAGCCTAAGTTTAGTCATTTTAGCTTCTAGGATCAGTTCAGGCTTGATTTGATCTACAACCCACTGATTTGTTTTTGTTTTTGGCAGTCCAAGGTATCCGTAACACTATCCTCCAAGATCACTTCTCTACATTCTGTTTTATTAAATAGTCATTAACTGCCCTAAATTCCAAGAGCTTAGATCCAGATGTTTCCAGAGGCGTAAGCTCTTCTGTCAAAACAGCACAATTTTTTCACCTCCCCAGCCTGTAATGCCCCCACCCCTAATCTTGTTCCTGGAGTCCCCTCTCCCAGGGGTGGGGGAAGAAAAATTGTACCCTGCATGCAAAAATCACTGCACCTGTGGAAAACATTAGTCTGGATCCAGTTCTATGTTTAGGATGAGACAAACATCTGTTTTTGGGAATGGAATTTTAAAAAATTTAAAAACCAAACCATTTATTCTGCACCACTATCTTCAGCAGCAAATAGGTAAAAGTTAAATGGGAACGCTTGACTTATAGCAGGCCTAAATCAACTTAAATCTCCAATACGGCACCTTTTCGCTAGTAAACAAGCCAACGGTCATCCTGTTACGCCTGGTTCTAGCCCATTACTAAATGAAGCTAACATAGCAACGGGCGTACCTCATAGTACAGATTGGGCCGGTTAAACGACGCAGTGAAGGTGACGCACATCTGAACACACAGAATTTTCTGCGCATCCTGCAGGACATGACTGGTCGCAGTCGCCGTCAACCCGATCAAAGGCACAGTGGGAAACTGCCGCTTTAAAATACCAAGCAACTTGTAATCTAAATGTAAGTGAATGGCATTTGGTGAATAAAATACAATAGTAAACGAATAATAATAGCGTGCTGTCAATTTGCGACTGATTCGTGGCAATCCCAGAACTGCGGGGTTTTCAAGGCAAGAGATGAATACAGGTGGTTTGCCATGGCCAGCCTCTGCAGAGCAACCCTGGACTTCCTTGGAGATCTCCCACCCAAATACTGCCCGTGGCCGATCCTGCTCCCAAGCCCCGATGAGCTCACGATAGTCTGAGCTACTAGGCTCCTATGAATAAAATATGTCTTAGAGTTGCCAGGTCCCTCTTTGCCACCAGCGAGAGGTTTGGGGGGCGGAGCCTGAGGGCGGGGTTTGGGGAGGGGAGGGACTTTAACTCCATACAGTCCAATTGCCAAAGCGGCCATTTTCTCCAGGGGAACTGATCTGTCGGCTGGAGATCAGTTGTAATAGCAGGAGCTCTCCAGCTAGCACCTGGAGGTTGGCAACTGTAGTGTGCGTGTGTATATAGATGTCATCAAGTTGCAGCCAATTTACGGCAACCCAGCAGGGTTTTCAAGGCAAGAGACTAACAGAGGAGGTTTGCCATTGCCTTCCTCTGCGTAGCATATGAAGCTGCCTTATATCGAATCAGACCACTGGTTCATCAAAGTCAGTATTTTCTAATCAGACCGGCAGCTGCTCTCCAGGGTCTCAGGCAGGGGTCTTTCACATCACCTACCACCTGGTCCTTTTAACTGGAGATGCCGGGGATTGAACTTGGGACCTTCTGCATGCCCAACAGATGCTCTACCACTCAGCCACAGCCCCTCTCCATGGCTCTCCAGGGTCTCAGGCAGAGGTCTTTCACATCACCTACTTGCCTAGTCCCTTTAACTGGAGATGCTGGGGATTGAACATGGGACCTTCTGCATGCCCAACAGATGCTCTACCACTGAGCCACGGCCACTCTCTATTCTTCCTCTGTGGTCTCCCATCCAAGTACTAATCAGGGCTAACCCTGCTTAGCTTCTGAAAACTGACGAGATCAGGCCAGCCTGGGCCATCCAGGTCAAGGCGCATGAATAAAATAGAAAGCCTCCTAATATTTTACCACTATATTACTCCAAGTTGTATTTCAGGATATTTGTAAGTGACAAAATCATTCCGCCCCTCTAAATTAACCAGATCTCCAGTAAGCATAGGGAAGATTAGTCCAGTGGATTCTGCACTATGTTGGGCTTCCTCAATAACAGGATCTAGAGCAGTAGACAAGCTTCCCTGAAAGACGGTTCAGCCTGTGTGTGTGAAGTTCCTTCTGGGTGGTCATACCAGGCCTGAAGTCATGTCCCCACTGGCTACAGCAATGGACCTCATCCACCGCAAGGCGCGTCAGCCTTCCTGCTTGGTAAGCTTTCTCCAACTTGGACATGAACATCTTGCTTTTGGCAATCTTCTCTGGTGTCACATAAATCAGTTTGAGCTGAGAACCGTGAGCCAACATTTCAGCATGAACCCACTTCACGTGCTCCTATTGGGGTGGGTGGGAGGAGAAAGACCACATACAGGACATCAGAATGATCACATACCGTAATAGTTGCTTGTGTCTGCAGCTGATCACGAAACCAAGTAATACTGTACTAATTATGGGTTAAATCCACAATCACATCTCCCAGGCAGATGGGAGATTGAAGCGAGGGAATGTGATCTGGAGAAGCGGGTTTGGTTCCCAACTCCTCCACATGAGTGGCAGAGGCTAATCTGGTGAACTGGATTTGTTTCTCCGCTCCTCCACACAAAGCCAGCTGGGTGACCTTGGGCTAGTCACAGCTCTCTTAGAGCTCTCTCAGCCCCATCCACCTCACAGGGTGTCTGTTGTGGGGAGGAGAAAGGAAGGTGATTGTAAGCCGGTTTGAGTCTCCCTTAAGTGGTAGGAAAGTTGGTATATAAAAACCAACTCTTCTTCTTCTCCGCTAAATCCCCCAAAACACAGCAACGACAGCTCTCAAAACTTTATAGAAACTATAAAGAGAGCCAGCATGGTGTTGTGGTTAAGAGTGGCAGACTCTAATCTGGAGAACCGGGTTCGATCCCCCACTCCTCCACATGAAGCCAGCTGGGTGACTGCTGGACTTGATGGGCCTTGGTCTGATCCAGCATGGCTTTTCTAATGTTATTATGGAGGATGGGGCTATCCATGGCTTCTCGTCAAAATGGATACTAGTCATGATGCATACCTGTTCTCTCCAGGATCAGAGGAGGATCCCTATTCTATTAGGTGCTGTGAAACACAGGCAGGATAATGATGCTGCAGTAGTCTTGTTGGTGGGCTTCCTGGAGGCTCCTGGTTGGCCACTGTGTGAACAGACTGCTGGACTTGATTGGTCTTGGTCTGGTCCAGCATGGCCTTTCTTATGTTCTTATCCCTTCAGTGTTCAAGAGACAGTGGGCTATGCTGCTACAAGCCTGCAAAGCCCACACTAGTGAACTGACATCACTTACTTACAGCTGCAGCCTCTGAACAAGTGGCAAGATGCTGAGAATTGAGGTCCAAGTTTAGCAGCCGGCCACCACTCTTGACAAGGAGCCATACCTTACTGCTGGAGGCGTTTAAAAAGGTTGCGGAAATCCCCAGCTGCTCCAGGACCATTAGTTGATCCTCCATAAGTGAGATCAGAGGACAAATCACAAGGGTGAAACCTGGAAAACAAGAACAATCCCTTGAATCGGTTACCTGATGTGCTCATAGCTCCACCGCTTAACAGAACACAGCCAGACTCCCTGCTCAGAAGATTTAAAGAACACACATTCAGACTGTGCAAAGGGAGGCACGTTCACTGGATGCAGACTGAAGCCAGCTACACAACTGTGACCATTTTGCTGCACTGTTGCTAAACAGCTGCACTAGGCAGCCCAACAAGGGCCAGCGTGGTGTAGTGGTTAAGAGCGGTGGTTTGGAGTGGTGGAGTCTGATCTGGAGAACTGGGTTGCCCCACTCCTAACACATGAAGCCAGCTGGGTGACCTTGGGCTAGTCACTCTGTCTCACTCACCTCATAGGGTGTCTGTTGTGGGGAGGGGAAGGGAAGGTGATTTTAAGCCGGTTTGATTCTCCCTTAAATGGTAGAGAAAGTCAGCATATTCTTTGTTGAAAAAGGCTGATATTCCACTTTTCCAATTACATTCAACGTGTTTCAAAATTTAAAAAGAAGTAATAACAGTACCTGTCTGGCCACTGTGTGAACAGACTGCTGGACTTGATGGACCTTGGTCTGATCCAGCAGGGCCTTTCTTATGAAGAAGAAGTTGGTTTTTATATGCCGACTTTTTCTACCACTTAAGAGAGGCTCAAGTCAGCTTACAATCTCCTTCCCTTCCCCTCCCCACAACAGACACCCTGTGAGGTAGGTGGGGCTGAGAGCTGTGACTAGCCCAAGGTCACTCAGCTGGATTCATGTAGAGGACTGGGGAAACAAATCCAGTTCACCAGATTAGTGTCCGCTGCTCATGTGGAGGAGAGGGGAATCAAACCCAGTTCTCCAGATCAGAGACCACAGCTCCAAACCACCATTTTTAACCACTGCGCCACGCTAATTCAAAACCTTCTGCTCTTAGTACAACAATAATCTAATCATGGAGCATCGCCTGTTTTAATTATTCAGCAACAAAAAATTGTAACTAGAGTGGCTAGCAAGAGAAGTGTAAGTGAGGAAAAGCCAAAACACATCTGCTCGCAAACGCAAGTGCATACCATCAGAAGATACTGCCGGTAGCTGGTAGCACAGACTCTTTCCTCCGCCAGTCGGCATGACGAGGAACACGTCTCTTCCTGCCATTGTAACGTTGATCGTCTCCAGTTGCAAAGCCCTGAACTTCTGCAGCGTAAAGCTCTTTTGCAGCTCGCTTCTGATCTTTGTGGACCAAGGAAAATCTGCGATAGGAAAGGAGTTAAGCTTAAACGAAATCAGCATTCAGTTGAAAGGAGAAAGCTCCTCTAAAGGTTTTTTTTCTAAAGTAATAATAACTCTCTGCTCTTCTCCCCAAATTGCCAGATGCAATCAGGTGCAATCAGGGCTCATCTGTTAACCTAATTTTGTATGACACTTTTGTTTCCCCCGGTTGAGAAATCTGATGAACTAGGCTACTATGGTCTCTCACAACATCTGCTCCTATCAATGGACTATCCACAGGCCAGAGCCCTGATCAAGCAAAGAGTTCTGGACATGGAAAGACAGCATGACCTAAGTAGAATCAAAAACATGTGCTACAATTGCAGCACTCTTACCAACATGGTCCCGATGTCTTACCTTTCCCACTTAGTCCAGACTACAGAAGGGCCTTCACCCTGATGCGTTGTAACACACTCCCTTCAGCCATTTTGGAAGGGAGATACAAAAAGATACCATAGGCAGGACGATTATGCCCCTGCTCTGATGGGAGTACTGAGACCCTTGAGCACGTAGTGTTCAAATGCAAAATCTATAACAAGATACGAGAAGCCGTTCTTTCTGTATTATCGGGCCTCCCAGGGCGATCCAGAGCTTTTAGTCTTTCTAACATGCTCTCAGACAAGGATACGGAGATAACTTTTAAAGTGGCCAAATTTGGGTGGCAAGCTATGCGGATCAGGTGTGCATGAGTCGAATTCATGGTTGAGCGATTTTAGATTTATATTTATGCTAATTCCAATTATGTAATATTTTAAAATTATGCGCTTTTATGAGTGAGAGATTGTAAGACGTTATAGGGGCTCGCACTTGATACTCTTTTATATGTGTTATGTTATGTATGTACATCTAGTATGTTTTTATGCTGGTCTTGGACCGTATTAAACTCTTTTCAGTTTCAGACAAACCTAATCAGTTTGGCGCACTTATGAAACATCTGCTCCCAATACAGGGAGAGGAGATAGAGCTATGCGATTCTGCAGCAGCACAAACCTCAGTTTTCCACCCATTTAACTGAACAAGATAGATAAAAGCAACAACTGTTAATTTGAAGTAGAATACTGGTTAATTATCATAGTTTGAGATTAAGAGAATGTCATAATAATAATGGAGTAATGTTTAAGATACATGTTGACCCCAGAAGTAAGTGTAAACTGTGTGGACGGAAGTATATGTATATGTTTGTTATATTTTTCTGAAAATGTCAATAAAATATCTTTAATAAAAAAAGAAAGTAACGAAAAGGATCTTTCCAACAACCCCCTTCAAAATAAAGAAGTAGAGTTGGTTTTCATATGCCGACTTTCTCTACCACTTAAGGGAGAATCAAACCAGCTTACAATTACCTTCCCCTCTCCTCCCCACAACAGACACCCTGTGAGGTAGGTGGGGCTGAGAGAGCTCTAAGAGAGCTGTGACTAGCCCAAGGTCACCCAGCTGGCTTCACGTGAAGGAGTGGGGAAACCAACCTGGTTCACCAGATTAGCGTCCGCCGCTCATGTGGAGGAGTGGGGAATCAAACCCGGCTCTCCAGATCAGAGTCCACCACTCCAAACCACCGCTCTTAACCACTACACCACGCTGGCTAACCTCTATCCCTCACAGAAATGAGCTTCGTACTTCTACAGAGAATCACTACTTATTGAAAATACTGACTGCTGAAAATATCGGCTACTGAAAATGCTAGGCGCCACAATGCAATTTCTAGCCACTGTGGAGCCCTGGCGGCTGGGATTTGTCCAGCCCAGGTTTAATGACTGTTTAAATGATAAGCCCTGTCGTGCAGACCTTCCTTGTTCCAAGCTTCAGCAGTCGATTCGGTGTCTTTACTGCCCCCGCTCTCCGTGTCAGAATACTCCTTTATTTTCTTCTTCAGCACAGCCTTCTTCTGAATAAGTTCCTGCTGGCGCTCCAGAAGTTCTTGAACCTGCAGCTCCACCGCCTGAAGCTCACTGTCAACAGAAGCCAGCTCCTCTTGCAGCACTGAAGAAGAAGCATCCCAATAATTCTTCCCATGTAGTAAGCCAGGGGTCCCCAGTGTGGTGCCCGGGGGTGCCATGGTGCCTACCGACACCTCTTCTTGAGCCCGCTAAGTATTCTTAGGAGGAAAACAGCTGTGATGCACAGTTAACACAGAAATCTCATGCAACAAATCCAAGTAAATAGGGCCACGTTGGACCACAAAAAGCTTCATTACTTAATGCCATTCTGCGTTCATACAGTGAGACCTTTCTTTTGCCTCATTTGAAAGATCTATCAGTTGAGCATAAAACAACTTGCTCAACTGATAGATCTTTCAAATGTGGCAAAAGAAAGGTCTCACTGTATGATGAATACAGAATGGCATTAAGAAATGAGGCTTTTTGGGGTCCAACGTGGCCCTATTTACTTGTATCTGTTGCATGAGATTTCTGTGTTAACTGTGCATTACTGCTGTTTGCCTCCTAAGGACACTCCAGTATTTGCAGTTCCTATTTAGGAAGTGGGTGGGGCCAGGGAGGCCTTTTGCCCAGCATAGCTTCTGATTGGCTGCGCGTTTTTTTAATATGTTGCTTTGGCGGCAGCTGCCACCGCAGCACATGGAGCTACTCTGTGCCACCAAAGTTAAACTCTGACAATCATTCAGTGGCTGGCTCCGCCTCCTGAGGCTGCCATTTTGTTGCCACGCCCACCATGCCCACCACCATTGGAATTCCAAATGGGCCCGCAGGCTCAGAAAGGTTGGGGACTCCTGTAGTAAGCTAACAGGATAGTGACCAAAGCAACCCCATAAGTAGCCCTGGACCTGGAACAAAGGGAAGCTGGGATATGGATTGCCTTTTTTCTCCTTGTCTGGACCCTTTCCATAGTGCCTCTTCCACAGAGCTCCTGGTTCCCTTCCCCCCGTCCCCCCTCCCGCCATGCAATCCATCCCTCCTGAATAAGTGCTCTGTACACATGCTCCACAGAACTGAACTTCTGTAAGTCTCGGCCTCTCGTGAAGCTTCTGCTCTTAGGGTTGCCAATCTCCAGGTGGTGGGTAGAGATCTCCCACTATTATAACTGGTCTCCAGGTGACAGAGATCGATTCACCTGGAGAAAATGGCTGCTTTGGAAGGTGGACTCTCCAGCATTATCCCCCATTAAAGTCCCTCCCCTCCTCAAACCCCACCTTAGGCTCCACCCCCAAAATATCCAGGTATTTCCATTCCTCAGCTGGAACCCTATCTACACCCCACTCTTTTGCCAGCTGCCTACTAATTTCTTCTCTTACGGCTCTACTTTCACGTTTACATGGTTCCACACCAATCCAGAAAAATCACACAAGATGACCTATGCAAACAGCATGGCTTCCCCCCCTATTTCTGGTGTGCTGGTACACCAGTTTGTGGCAGTGGTCAGAGGAGTGGATGAGCAGCGGAGCGACATGGGGCAAAATCTGCTCGGACAGTCACCCAGTGACCACAGGCTGGTCACACTCTTTCGATCCAGCCTACCTCACAGGGTCTTTGGGAAGATACAATGGGGGAAAGGAACCACGTAGGCCAACACTACTTCCTTGGAGGAAGGGTGGGATAAAAATCTAAGGAATGGATTTTGTATTATCACACAGCTAGCATGGGTTGTTGGTTGGTCTTGTGCCATATAACCTGGGGCAGAAAAGCTGAGTTACCAGAAAGAGTGGTCGTCATCTTCTAAGTCGAACGGTACTCTGCTTGAAGAATGAGTATTGTCCAAAGCAATTCTTTAGCGGATTCTTTCTAAAAAGAGAATGTTTGCAAGGATAATAAAAACATTTCGAAAGTCACAAATATGAAAAATCATGTCTGAAGAAAAAACACTTACCTAGTAACAAGCAATATTAAAATCTCTCTACAACATAACTGCTGCCTTGAAGAACAGCCTGTCTCCTTGGTACATTTTTCTTACGCTAATGTTGTATTTCTTTAGTTCATTTATAACCCACATTCCTTCCCAATGAGGACTAAAACGGCTTACATTGTTCTACATTTCATCCTCACAACAACCCTGTGAGGTAGGCTAGGCTGAGAGTGTGTGACTAGTCCAAGATCATCCAGCAAGCTTCCGTGGCAGAGTGAGAATCTGAACTTGGGTCATCCAGATACTAGTCCGATACTTTAACCACTACAACTCTCTGGCTCTGTGTAGTGAATAGCAAGTCTGAACTGAACTCAAGACGCAACAGGGACATTCACAGTTTCTCTGTCTTAGCTACCCTGCAAGGCTGTTGTGAGGATTAAATGGGAGAAAGGGAAATAAGGTATGCCCCATTCAGCTCCTTTGAGGGAAGCCAGGAAAAAAGCTGGTAAAATAAATGCCTTCACACTCTTTACTGCTTCCTGAAAAATATTTGGATTGTTATCACAGTCATAAATTCCAGTTTTAGTTTGATTGATTTGACATTGTATGTCTGTACATGAAACTACCTTATACTGAAACAGCGGGGCTGACCCAGTGGCAGAGCATCTGTTTAGGTCCCAGGTTCAATCCCAAGGCAACTCCAGCTAAAAGGATCAGGCAGTAGATAATGTGAAAGACATAAGAACATAAGAAAAGCCCTGCTGGATCAGACCAAAGCCCATCAAGTCCAGCAGTCTGTTCACACAGTGGCCAACCAGGGACCTCTAGGAATCCCACAGATAAGATGACTGCAGCACCATCCTGCCTGTGTTCCACAGCACCTAATAGGCATGCTCCTCTGATCCTGGAGAGAACAGGTATGCATCATGACTAGTATCCATTTTAACTAGTAGCCATGAATACCCCTTTCCTCCATGAACATGTCCACTCCCCTCTTAAAGCCTTCCAAGTTGGCAGCCATCACTACATTTTGGGGCAGGGAGTTCCACAATTTAACCATGCGTTGTGTAAAAAAAATACTTCCTTTTATCTGTTTTGAATCTCTCACCCTCCAGCTTCAGCAGATGACCCCACGTTCTAGTATTATGGGAGGGAGAGAAAAACATCTCCCTGTCCACTCTCTCTATACCATGCATAATTTTATAGACCTCTTTCATGTCTTCCACATCACCTACTGCCAGGTCCTTTAACTGGAGACTGAACTTAGGACCTCCTGCATGCAAAGCAGATGCTCTACCACTGATTCACACTGTCATTAACAGCTTTATCCTCACAAAATACATTTGGGCCACTAGAGGGCATCATGCATTTCAAGAGAGAGAAAAATGCATAAAGATACAGGAGTGTCCAGCCTGGCAAACTGTCAAATGACTCCCCCCTCCATTAACCACCAACTGTTTGGCAGCCCAACAATTAGGCTAAATCTAAAAGAAGAAGTAGTAGACGAAGCCTCAGATATCACCAAGGTACACAAATAGTCAGTTGCCTCTAAGCAATCAGAATGAAAAAACAAAACATCCTTAAGAACATAAGAAAGGCCATTCTGGATCAGACCAAGGTCCATCAAGTCCAGCAGTCTGCTCACACAGTGGCCAACCAGGTGCCTCCAGGAAGCCCAAAAACAAGATGGCTGCAGCAGCGTTATCCTTACCTTTGAGGCTATAGCCTGAGAGCCATGACTTCTGTGCCACCACATGACACCAAGGTCGGTGGGCACCAACATCCTCAGATTGGCATGAAAATGCACAGGTGAACAAGTGGGTTTTGAATGGGCCTCCTTTTCCAATGAGTCACTGCTGAAATAGTCATGCAGCTTTTCCTGAACTCCAGGGATAAACATCACCATCAGAAAAATGGAGTTCCCCAGTCTTTGCATGTTTTTCATTGACAATATTACTATTAACTATGCATGTGACCAAAAGTACAATCCTATGCAAAGTTACCCACTTCTAAGTCCACTGAAGTCAACCGGCTTAGAAGTGTGTAAAACTCTCCTTGGGACTGCATCATAACACCTGGAAATATTAAGGCAGGCAACAGAAGGCACCAAAGAATAATATATTTCACTTACCAGTCTAGCACAGCTTCCAGTGCTGAAGGTGACAGGCTCTGTGTTCTCTTAGCCATCCAGTCCCCAAACTAAACTAAACTTCTTCAGGATCCAAAACTGTAAAAATGAGAAACGTTTAAAAAACATGGCAGAGAACAAATTTTTTTAACAAACCAAAGGCAGACTTATTGCAACACGTGACAGTCTATTAAGTTCTATTGAGAAATTCATTACGCTATAGAAAATCAACTGAGAACTGATCAGTTGGCCTTCCAAGGCTAATGAAGCCGAGAAGGGAGATGTTTCAAAGGGCAAAACCACGTGGGGTGGGAAAAGTTAAATCTCTACTGCCGCATTTTGCAACTCCAGGCCAAATCATAGCCCCTCACAGCTCCAATCTGCCTTTAAAAAGAGCCCTGTTTCTTCAACTGTTGCAAAGACGACTGAATTATAATGGGTACAGCTTTTCCAAACTCTGTATCATTACAGCATGACCAATAAGCTGCATCTGCCAGCATTTCTATGTAGCATATTTTCATGCCACCTTTCCTCCAAGGAGTTCAGGGCATATATTACCAATTACACCAACATCTGGTAAGATTATTTTAACTTTTTATGCTGGGCTGTATATGTCTCCCATATAAGCTGTGTGCAAGTATTAACCTAGTCAAACAATTGACTTAATGGGTTTCAAACAGACCACTGAGGAAGGCCATATAGGCCGAAACGGGTTTGGCATGTGGTGACAGATATCAACCTTAGGAAATGCCATTGTGTGGGTTTAACGTTTTTTAAATCATTTTAATCTTGACATAGCGCTTTTAATAAATTATATATTTCCATTATTTATATATTTTTAATCCAACCCAACCTTGGGAACCCAACTTCTAGGTTGGGTTCTATTCCCTTCTTTTTCTTCTACCAGTTCTGAGAGAACGCAGCAGGCTTCAAGTGCATGAGTGGGGAATCAAACCAGGTTCTCCAGATTACACAACACTAGCTCTCCAGGATCTTTCAGGCAGAGGTCTTTCTGGCAGAGGTCCAGCAGCTCTTCATGGTCTTAGGCAGAGGTCTTTCACATCATCTGCTGTTGGATCTTTTTAACTGGAGAGCCTGGTGACTGAACCTGGGACCTTCTGCATGCCAAGCGTATGCACTACCAACTCAGCCCCACACCCCTCCCCACAGGTCTTGCCAGCCCTTCTGTGACCCTGTAACTACTACACGGCACTGGCTCTCCTCTTCTACACAGTAACTAGCTGTTGCCTGTACAATGCCTCGCATCAACTACCTCGCAGCGTTATTGTGAGGATAAAATGGAGGAGAGAAGAATGATGGAAGCTGCTTTGGGTCCCCATTAGGGGAGAAAGGCAGGATATAAATGAATTAAATAAATAAAAATTACAAGCCCCCAGAAAAGACAAGAAAACTGTGAGGTTCTTCAGCTGCCCTCGGCAATCCCAATAAGTCACTTGCTCAGACAGGTAAATCAGAAGATGGTAGGAACACAACATGAGCAATCCACGAGCTCAAAGCTGCTAATGGCGAACCAAACTACAAAGCATAACTTTAAGCACAGAGTCATCCCAGGTGCAGAAGCAAGCTGCCTGGGAATTAGGTGATAACGGAGCCTAGCAGGAAGGAGGGAGGGAGTAAGCCATAATACTGAAAGTGCCTACTAGAAGCTCAAGGCCAGAGCAGAGGGAGGGGGAAGGAGGGGGGCAGCTTGACCCGTTTAGAGAAACAAAACGACAGAATAACACTTGCACAGGAATTGGCCTAACTCATGTCAAGAGCCTGCCTGGACTCCTGGCAGGCCGAACAGCATAACGAATAGACACACTTGAACAGAACTAAGTATGACTCTGACAAAAACAAGACACAGAAGAATAAATTTTAAATAAATAACTATTCTACCACTATCTTGAAATAAGGAACCGTGTGCGTGTCAGAGAGGGAAAGAGCAAATGAGCGGTTTTCGCATTTCTTTCTCTGTTTTCCATTAGCATCCCCAGAGAAAGGACAGCCACGAAGCATCAACTTGCTGAAACAGACCAAGAGGTCCAGCAACCTGTTTCCAACAGGGGGTCAGCCAGATTCAGTAAACAATGCATGCAAGCCCCTCTACTTGCCCTCATCACATTGAACACATTGCATATGAACACATTAGGCTGCCTTCTACTGAATCAGACCCTGGGTCCATCAAAATCAGTACTGTCTACTATGACCGGCAGCGGCTCTCCATGGCTCTCAGGGAGAGGTCTTCCACACCACCTACTTACCTAGTCCCTTTATCTGGAGATGCCGGGGTTTGAACCCGGGACCTTCTGCATGCCAAGCAGAGGCCACTGCATGCCACTGCATGCCACTGAGCCACAGCCCCTCCCCCTAGCCCTGAAATTACCTGGGTGATCTTAGGCTAGCCTCCTTCACAGGGCTGCTGAGACAAAAAAACAGAGGCCGGACCCCATTGCACTTCCTTGAGCTACTTAAACCCAACTCGATGCAGGATCAGCGATTGAAGGTATACTGCCTCTAATTATTATTACTATATTGTTTTTTATGGATATAAAAAATAAAAATATATATATTGTAAAAAAAAAGAAGGTATACTGCCTCTGAACGCGGAGGCTCCACTTAGCCGACCCACCTGACAACCGAGACTGTCTTCCCCTCTCTCTCAGGCTCGCGAAGGAGAGACGCGACCTTCCTCTCATCGGACGCGCCAATCAGCAGCCGCCCCTTTCTTTCCCCCGCCCATTTCCTTCTCCCTTTTCAGCCAATCAAAAGCTCGCCGGTCGCGCGCTCTCCCTTTCAGTCCCCTCCCCTCCCGACCGGCTCCTCCGCCCGCCAAGAGCCCGCCGCGCGCGCGCGCCCTTCTCTTTCCTGATTGGCCCTTCTTTTCCTCGCCTCGCGAAACCCGCCGCGAGCGATGACGGGACCCTGAGAGAGGGGGAGTGGAAGTCGAACGGGCAACAAGCCGGGCGCTGATTGGCTGCCCGCGCCCTGCCCAATGGGAGGCCGCTTTGCTGAGCGGCGGCGGCAGCCGAAGCCGGGGACGGGCTGAGGGGGGCTGCGTGTTTCCGGAAGACGTGGCGGCTGCTTCTCCTCTCCCTCCTCTTGTCTCCTTCTTCCTTCGCTCGCCTCGTCCCGTTTTGTGTCGGAGCGTCTCGGGCCGGCGCCTCGCTGCTGCCATCATGATTTCCCTCACGGATACTCAGAGTGGGTGAAGGCAGGGGAAAGGGGGCCGGGCCGGGAGGCGACGTGGGGCCTCACACAACACAGGGCGCGGGGAGGAGGGAGGCTTCAGAGGAACCCCTCAAAACTAGAAATGCCCTTTCTTTCTTTCTTTCTTTCTTTCTTTCTTTCTTTCTTTCTTTCTTTCTTTTTAGTTTTTAGCCATAATGTCCCGTCGCTGCACTTGTTGTTCCGCTTTTCTGAACTCGTTGTTATAATTGTTTTACCTTTTATCCGTTTGTCATTGAATAAGAAGAAGAGTTGGTTTTTATATGCCGACTTTGCCACTTAAGGGAGACACAAACAGGCTTACAAACAACAGACACCCTGTGAGGTAGGTGGGGCTGAGAGAGCTGTGACTGGCCCAAGGTCATCCAGCTGGCTTCGTGTGGAGTGGGGAAACCCAAGAGCGGCCTGTACTTGATGGTACTTTCCTTGCTTGAAGAAGAAGAGTTGGTTTTTTTATATGCCGACTTTCTCTGCCAATTAAGGGGGAATCAAACTGACTTACAAGCACCTTCCCTTCCCCTCCGCACAACAGACACCCTGTGAGGTAGGTGGGGCTGAGGAGCTGTGACTGGCCCAAAGTCGTCCAGCTGGCTTCGCGTGTAGGAGTGGGGAAACCAACCCAGTTCACCAGATTAGCGTCCGCCGCTCATGTGGAGGAGTGAGGAATTGAACCCGGTTCTCCAGATCAGGCTCCACCGCTCTTAACCACTGCACCACCCTGGCGCAGTGGTTGTCCAGGATTCAAGCACTCTTTTACAAAAGCTGATACTTTTCCCTTTTCACTGGCGATGCCAAGGATTGAATCTGGGATGTTCTGCATACCAAGCAGATGCTCTACCACAGACTAATGGAGTGTCTGAATGCTTGTTCCCTTTTTGGTTTTGAAACAGCATCTGGGTCAGAATACATAAAAGACTAATACCCGTGTAGCATTTTGAAGCCCAGACCAGGCTGATCTCATCAGAGAAGCTAAGCAGGGTCAGCCCTAGTTAGCTTTCGATGGGAGACCAGACCACCAAGGAAGTCCAAGGTTGCTACACAGAGGCAGGCAATGGCAAGCCACCTCTGAACATCTCTTGCCTTGAAAACCCGATAAGGTCACCATAAGTTGGCTGCGACTTGACGATGCTTTCCACCACCAGCACCTTAAAGGCTGGCAGACATGTTGCAGTATATGGTTCTGTGACTCATAGCCCACTTTATCACTGCATAGTGTGTGCTCTGGTGCATGAAAGCATATGCCATGATCTTAGTCTTTAAGGTGTTGTGATTGTGATAGTCTGTGAAAGCAATAATGAACAGTTTTGTGGTAGGTACCTAACACAATTTAATTCCAACATAAAGCTTTTGCCTTCATTATCAGATGTAATGCAGGGGTTAGTGATAAGGTGATCATTGTGTCTGAAGAAGTGGGCTCTAGTCCTCAAAAACTGATGCTGTAGTAATACTTGCTTAGTTTTAAAGCTTCTGCTCGCCCCCTGTTTAAAGTGCCAGAGAATTCTTTTGTTGATTTAGCTGCAGCAAGCATGGCTGCTCCTATGGAAATGCATAAAAATATTACTAGTTTAAACCTTCATCTAGCAGGGGCTCAGTCATTGAAAGTGGAACAGAATAAGCCCCCCACACACAAAAAAACCTGAAGGAGCTATTTCTCACCCCATCCACACTCAGATTGTGTTGTATGTTAATGCAACACCAGGTGAAAGGTCTGAGAGGGATGTCAGTCAGATGTGAACGTACATGAACACATGAAGCTGCCTTATACTGAATCAGACTATTGGTCCATCAAAGTCAATATTGTCTGCTCAGACCAGCAGCAGCTCTCCAGGGTCTCAGGCAGAGGTCTTTCACATCACTGCCTTTCCTAGTCCCTTTAACTGGAGATGCCGGAGATTGAACCTGGGACCTTCTGCATGCCAAGCAGAGGCTCTACCACTGAGCCACAGCCCTCCACCTCTATTCAGCCATGAATCCAACACCAAAGGGAGCAATTTCCAAATTGCTGTTTGGGACCCCTGATTTCCGGAATGTGTGCTTGGAATTCCCTGGTAGTGACTTAATTTCCAGGTGCATGCTATCTGGTTTGGATCAGAGTCACACCCCTGTGCCATTTTCCTGACCTGAAGCAGCTCTGGGGAGTCATTATTTGCTCTGCACGGAAGCTTAGCATGTACAGATGGCTACATGTAAGTTTCCCCAGCACAGGGAAATGGTGGATCCTTGGGGTTGGCGAAACGGGAAAGGCTTAAGGACCCTCTCCATGTGGTTCTGATCCATATTGGGGCTGTCTGTGTCTGGGAAGCACAGAACTCCTAGTTCACGTCTCATTAAAAGTCCCTGCTGGCCTTGTATTATGTGAATTGGTCATAAGTTGACCTGTATTATATGCAGCATGGCTGTTGGGTGTCTTGCAGATTTCAATAGGCAAAAAAGAGACAGGTTCCTTCCCCCAAGGAACTTACAGCCAGGCACATATAATAGGAGAGAGGAGAGGAAGAAGGGTAATGGCATGAATGTGGTCGGAGTTCATTTGGAAGTGAAGCACCACTGGAGGAAAATGCTGTGTTTTAGGGTGTGGCATGGCATAGACATAGAATGGGAGGCAATAAAGGCAAAAGGTTAACGTGGCTGCTAAAGCGCTATGTGTGTTTGGGTTGGCCATTTAACTAGTCAAGAAAAATTTGATCAATATTGCTTGATTATTTTTAAAGCATCAACTGTATTAGAGAAGAAAAAAATACTTCAGTTATCAACAGGTTTGATACTTAGCTAACAGTTATTGTGAAACAACAAAACTAACGTAAGTTGTAATGAATGTGGATGAATGGGAGAGCCAGTGTGGTGTGTAGTGGTTAAGAGCAGCATACTCTAATCTGGAGAACTTGGTTCGATTTCCTGCTCCTCCACATGAAGCCTGTTGGGTGACCTTGGGCCAGTCACAGTTCTTTCAGAACTCTCTCAGCCCACGAGGAGGCAGGCAATGGCAAACCACCTCTGAACATCTCTTGCCTTGAAAACCCTATGTGGTTGTCATAAGTCAGCTGTGACTTGACGGCACACACACATTCCTGCCACCTGCCCAGGATCATTCTTGCCTTTGTTGGGTATTTGACAGCAGTCAATTGAAAATATATAACAGGAAGGTTGACCAGCATGCCAAGTCTGCTCTGTATGAACTGAGTTGTTAATAACATTTGGTTGTGGTCCATTGCCCCATTGTGGCAAGTGAGATGCTTTTGAGTACTGCCTTGTGTCTCATCGCTCCATTTCCAGAAGACTAAATTGTAAGGGCTGGATTGCTTTCAGCGGATGTGGGGTCAGTTCATTGCTTTGTGCATGGCAACGACTTTACTTGGTTAGGTGAGCACTGGGGCACTCTTACGATGTCAACAACTTTGAAGGCCTGGGTTTCCCTTGCTCCATTTGCATGTTTTAATTCAAAAGCTAAGGCAACACTTGTTAGCAGAATAACATTATATGGCAGTTCATGCTCTTGGAGTCAGATACTGGGAACCTCAGCTAGAACTTACAGTTCGGTGTATCCATACTGGGAAGAACTTAATGCTTAATCGTAGATTCTAAAACTCGCACCTACTCAGAATTGCCTTGAAGCACTCTCAGATAATGTCATCAGGGTAGGTGAGCATGTTGTGAACTGCTTTCCAGAGGAAGAGCCTTTCTGTGCAGTTAATTAAGCAAGCGGTGACCAGGTTGGTTATTTCTTTATCCTAAAATAAAATCATCAGGGTTGCCCAAGAAGACAGGAATCTTGCACAATGAATGTGAAAGTTTAAATTGTGATGCAATGAAGTGTCTGGAGCATCCTTAACAGAACGAGTTCATAAACAAGAATATCAAAGTAGTATTAGTTATATAGAGAGTCAGCGTGGTGTAGTGGTTAAGAGTGGTGGACTCTAATGTCAAGAACCAGGTTGGTTTCCTCACTCCTCCACATGAAGGCTTCTGGATGACCTTGGGCTAGTCACAGTTCTCTCAGAACTCTCTCAGCCTCACCTACCTCACAAGGTGTCTGTTGTGGGGAGAAGAAGGGAAGGAGATTGTAAGCCGGTTTGAGTCTTCCTTAAGTGGTAGAGAAAATTAGCATATAAAAACCAACTCCTCCTCCTATATGATGGCCAGGATCAGAAAAACGGCTATGGGTGCATCCAGAAGCTTGGGCATGCTCAGTGTAGTTCAAACAAGATACATGGGGTGGACGTTTTGTATTCTGGCATCATCCCTGAGCACAAAGCAAGTCGTGTTTGAAGCAGCCTTTAATTACCACCTCAAAATATGTTCTGAACTTGGTTTCTTTGGTATAGCCGAGGGCTTACAGTTGACTGGCAGAAGTCAAAGATGTGGACCTCTCGGAATGCTTTAAATGGTACAAAATAAGCCAGTGCTATCTCCGTGTTAACAAAGAGACTAACAGCATGGTCCTATGCGTGTCCACTCAGTAGTAAGTCTCACTTTGTTCATTGGTGCTTACTCTCAGGTAAGAGCACATGGGATTGCAGCCTAAGAACCAAACTACATGTGACGGCATCCTCATGGCCACAATGAAGATGCTGCCTTTATTTTAAAAAATGCTGCGAGGGCCCAGTCGTAATCAGGCCCACAGGGTGGCACTCTTGCATTTCCACTTCACATTTTCAGGTGCTGAAACAGCTGTGTGTGTGTGTGGCCATTTTGGCACTTGATAAGGCTCTTGGAGGGGGGCAAGAGCATCTTAGCCTGCCACATGGTGTAGTTGTTAAGAGCAGTGGACTCTAATCTGGAGAACCAGGTTCTATTACCAACTCCTCCACATGAAGCCAGCTGGGTGACCTTGGGCCAGTCACAGTTCTCTTAGAGCTCTCTCATGAAGCTGCCTTCCACTGAATCAGATCCTTGGTCCATCAAAGTCAGTATTGTCTACTCAGACCAGCAGTGGCTCTCCAGGGTCTCAGGCAGAGGTCTTTCACTTCACCTACTTGCCTGGTCCCTTTAACTGGAAATGCCAGGGATTGAACCTGGGACCTTCTGGTGGCCAAGCAGATGCTCTACTACTGAGCCATAGCCCCTCCCCTCTCAGCCTCACCTACCTCATAAGGTGACTGTTGTAGAGAGAGGTTTTAAGCTGGTTTGATTCTCTTTAAAAGGTAGAGAAAGTCAGCATATAAACACCAACTTCTTCAAAGCAGGCCTGATCAGGATTGGGCCCTCACGGCCTTTTAAAACGACTTTAAAATGGCAGTGGCAGCCATGAGGCTGATGTCGTCGCCTCTATTTTGGCCCTAAGAGCGGCCTGTATTTGATGGTACTTTCCTTGCTTGAAGAAGAAGAGTTGGTTTTTATATGCCGACTTTCTCTGCCACTTAAGGGAGAATCAAGCCAGCTTACAAGCACCTTCCCTTCCCCTCCCCACAACAGACACCCTGTGAGGTAGGTGAGGCTGAGAGAATGACTGGCCCAAGGTCATCCAGCTGGCTTTGTGTGTAGGAGTGGGGAAACCAACCCAGTTCACCAGATTAGCATCCGCCGCTCATGTGGAGGAGTGGGGAATCGAACTCGGTTCTCCAGATCAGACTCCACCGCTCTTAACCACTGCACCACCCTGGCGCTTATTTTATTCATACCCCATCTTTCTTCCCAAATGAGGCTTGCATCGTTCTCCTCTCCTCCAAGTTATCCTCTCAACAACCCTGTGAAGTAGGCTGGGCTGAGAGTATGACTGTCCTAAAGTCACCCAGCAAGCTTCCATGGCAGAATGGGGATTTGAACTTGGGTCTCCCTGATCCTAGTATGATGCTAACCACTACATCACACTGGCTGGCTTTTAGTTGTTTGTGTTTAGTTTTGTTTTACCAGTTCACCAAATTAGCCTCCACCGCTCATGTGGAGGAGTGGGGAATCAAACCCGGTTCTCCAGATCAGACCACCGCTCCAAACCACTGTTCTTAACCACTACATCACGCTGGCTCTTAAGCATTAATTCCCTTCCTTCAGATCTCAGATCGGCCGTCTCTCTCTCTCTCCCCCCCCCCGAGACGTTGTGCCAAACCATCTAATTTTTGCCTGCTTAGCAAGGGGAAATTGTTTTTCAACACTGTGTGATTAGAACCCGCTGTGGGTGGTAGGATAGCTAACATAAATCAATCTTGTGACTGAAATACCCTGACTCTAAACATTTTAGATGAAAATTAATGCCGATGAAATAGGAGTTGCCGATGAAATAGGAGTTGCACATGATATGTGCAAAACCAAGCAGAGAATACCTTCCTAGTAGAAGAAAGATGGCCTCAGATTTCCGAAGAGGCAGAATCCAGATTTCCTTTATTTTTCCTGTGTCCTAGCACAGACCCCCAATTAAGTGCTATTCATAATTCTTCCAGTAATAGAAGACAGTTCCATCTCACTTTTGTTATAGTTCATCACTAATAAAACTCACATTTGTTGCCAGTATTTAATTTTGTTCAGCTGTGAGGGTTAGATAGTGGCTGCAGAGGCTTTGAATCTGCATGCATGAGGCTTTGGACTGATTGGCAGGACCAAAAGAATTGTCTGAAAATAAAATCCCATTTCTTTTCAATAGAGATTTAGCATTCTGGGTGGAATTGGTGCCTTCAGTCTATTCAGTAAAGGCTATTTCCATTGTTCACTGCGTGGGACAGCTAGAACATAAGCATCCTTTTTAAGCTTTGATATTAGACCTTCTGGAAAAAAATAATGTTCTCCTTGTTGCCTAGCAATGGTTCTTGCTGTCCTTCTGTAGCCCAGAGAGGGGAGATGAGTCCCCCAACTCTATCTGACAGGGTGGATTTGATTTAAATCAAATTGATTTAAGTCAGTAGTCAGTAAGACTAGATTTAAACTATGGTTTTCTACTCTCTTTTATGGCCTACCATTATAGGTTTTCTCCTCCAGGGAGAGGATAAAATGTTAACGCTCAGGCTATGCACATGAAGATCCCAAGTCCTGTGGAATATTCTGCTCAAAAGGTTTCAGTTTCATTTTTACTGCTGGCCCTTCCCTCCTCACACTTAGCTCCTTGTGCAGATCTATTCCACTCCAAACATTCTATTCCTTGAACTTCTTGAAATTTAAGGAGTTTATTCTGTGTACGTAGATTTGCAAAGGAACAGTGGGATTAAGGTCTTTTCCTCAGTATGTTTATTTTATAGCATTATTGCTGTGAAGAAGAGGCATGTTTTCTCTGCAGACACAAATTCACAGTTTTGAGAACTGCAAAACCAAGCATCTGTGATAATATCTTCTAGATAGAAAAACTGCCCAAAAATACTCTTACAGAAACCTCCGGAAGAGCATGAGATTGTGAACGGATTAATGGAATTCATTTACCAAAAATTTAAACATTGCACGAAAATACAGCCTCATGCTACATAATTAAAAACTAATCCTTATTTCACGATGAATAACCTTTGGACAATAATGTATCTTAAATAGAAAACTATCTTTAGATAGCTCTTTCCTCAAAAAGCATTTTTAAAAATCCTATTTAATTTTTTATAATCTGATTTTTTTGTATTTTTTTAAAAATCATGGATTTTTATCCGCCCTGCTATCTGAGAATAGTCTTGGCTCTACTACCACCTTGAGGTTCTGTCTTCACTCCTAGCGCCACCTGCTTTTTTTAATATAGGCAGCTGACCACATCTTTGAGTCGGCTTCCTTCTCCAGGACAGAAGAAACCACCCGAGCTGGTGCTTCCTTATCCAGCTGAGGGCCAATCTTTAAATCTGCCTCCTCCTAGTTGAGCACCAAGGTTATGTACCATTGCCTTACAAACAAGCAAGAGAATTAACAGGAAAATCCAATGTTATTTTTCTTGTCTTCAGTCCATTCATTCTGTTTGTATTCCATCTTTTAACTCTTTGTTTTTGGTTGTTTTTGAAGGTGTCTTGGATAGCGCTTATCTAAAATATTTGTGTTTCATTAAGATAGTTGCTTTTCTTGTAGTATGGACAGAGGTCTATACACATTGACTGGCCTTGATAGTTTGTCAAAATGTGTGATCCTTATGGCATCGTAATTATGCCAATAAAGGTTTGTGTTTGTGTGTGATCCTTCATCCTTGATCATCCCCTGCCTTTTGGAAGTAGCAGGATTTTGTCTCTGATATAGAGTGGAGTTTACCTGATTCGTTTAGGATGCTATAACGTCTTGTGTACTTCATATTTGACTGCAAGACTTAGGATTGCTTGACAGATCTCAACAATTAGAGGTGCTTAAAGTAAGATGAGCTGCAAGTACAAAAGAGATTTCCCCCCCCCCAGGCAGTCTTTTTCCATTTCCTATGAAGTTTTGGAAGGTAGAGGGGGCTTTCATTTGCAATACTCGCATAAGCTCTTGACAAAACCTTCTCCAAGGTGCTAGGGGTTACTGCACTTTGTATTCCCAGCAATGTATTAAGAGTTTGAAAATGTTATAAAAAACACTGCTTTAAAAGGGTTTTTGGATACCACGGCTTATAAATGGTTGGAAGATGTCTTCACAGCTAAAGGGGCCAAACAAAGTGCGAACAGTATTTTTTATAACATTTTCAAACTTAATACATCGCTGGGAATACAAGTGTGGTAACCCCCATTGTCTCTTTTTCTTTGCTCCCAGAGAAAGGCAGTAGCCTGATACCAGTTTTCAATTAGTAGTTTAGGTTTAGACTAGCTTTTCACTGTGTATCAAATGTGAGCCATTTTCGTGTGATGAAAATAAATATACAACTGAAGAAATAAAGTCCCTAACTAGTATATTGGGGTAATTTGTGACACAGAGGTCACAGAGGTTCAGTGCATGTTAAATCTTGCTTCCTGCTAGTAACTGCACATTTTTCTTAAAGCTGGAAATGTTTGCTTTAATTTGAGAGAGGAGAGGTGATGTCTCGCTGTTCCTTTGAACTGGATCTCTTGCCTCTAATTTTGATAACTCTTTGTTGGATCTCCCTACAAAAAGCTTTGTGGTCATTTTGTGGTGGAATAATAGAGTCTTCTAGCATCTAGTCCAGGGGTGTCGGACTCAATTGCTACAAGGGCCGAATATGACATAAATGTCACTTGGTCGGGCCGGGGAGGGGGGTTTGGCTGCCTCGGCTGGCTCACGTGCCATATAAGAGTTTTCAAGGGTCTGGATCCGACCCCCGGGCCTTATGTTTGACACCCCGGATCTAGTCCTTTTGAACAGATTTGAAGACAGTCATCAAAAATATTAAAGTAGGGTTGCTGTTAGTGGGGGCGTGGTTGAGATAAAAGGGGGAAAAACCAAGGGGAAATCACAGGCAAGGTTGCCTTTTTTGCATCTGAATTGGTACCCCAACAGTGTTTCCTCAGAGGCCTGCTGCTGCTGGACTAAGTGAGCCTTTGATCAACTGTGGGAAGGCAATTCTTCCATTTGTATATGCTGCAGCTTGCCTAAATGATGGCAGGTTGTTGGGTGTAGGTGTGAACGGTTCAGTGACTGTTAGGAGAAACACCACTTACTAAAGAGTGTTTTGTATATTTTAATTGATTTCTTTTTTTCCTTACTGCCGAGTCTTATGTTTTTTTTTTACTAACGCCCCTTTTTTGTATTACAGAAATTGGAATGGGACTTACGGGTTTTGGAGTGTTTTTCCTTTTTTTTGGAATGATCCTATTTTTTGACAAAGCACTTTTGGCTATTGGAAACGTAAGTAATTTACACAAGTCAAATTTCCGTAATAAGATCCACTGAACACGCTTCCCTCCAAATATGCAGTGTAGTTGGCATATGTACAACAACCTGAGAGAAAGTTAATCTTAAGGAGTACTTAGCCAGGTGTTCACTTAAGGATGACGGGATTGCCTTGGTTGCTTATGCCTTGGGAAACTTGGTTTTCTTTGGCAGCCATTTGGCGCTCAGCACATGGCTTTGCAAAGAGGGATGTGGAAAAAGCAGGAAGAATGAAGAGCCAGAAATGCTGTAGTGCTATATCCTTGGATTCCTTTCCCATGAAAGAAGTAGCTCCTCCTGTTTCTTTCCTCCCATATTGCTTTCACATCTCCTTCAGCATGCAGCGCGGATTCCTTGTCCTTACTATAGAATCATAGAGTTAGAAGGGACCTCTAGGGTCATCTAGTCCAATCCCCTGCACAATGCTGAAATTCACAACTACCTCACACCCCCAGTGACCCCTACTCCATGCCCAGAAGATGGGCAAGATGCCCTCCCTCTCATCATCTGCCTAAGGTCATAGCATTGCTGACAGATGGCTGTCTAACCTCTGCTTAAAAACCTCCATGGAAGGAGAGCTTACCACCTCCACTGACGAACCACTCTACCTTTAAAGTCGTCTGCAGACTTGCCTCACCCCTGTGCCTCAGTTGGCCCCAACCTGGATAACCCAGGCCTCAGAAGCTAAGCAGGGCTGCCCTGGTTAGTAGTTGGATGGGAGACCACCAAAGAAGTCCAGGGTGGCTATGCAGAGGCAGGCAGTGGCAAACCACCTCTGTTTGTTTCTTGCCTTCAAAACCCCACCAGAGGTCACCGTAAGTCAGCTACGACTTGGCGGCAAAACAAAATAAATTCCTCAGCTGTGATTTCTTGATTAGCCTTCATTTTTCCAGTTCTGCCATCCTTAGCTGACTGACCTCTCCTGCTTTTTCAGATAACTCCCTTGCTGCCTCTTATGCTTGTAACTCCTTCCCAGAGCATATGCGTGATGCCATCTCTTTTTTTGTGTGTGACATAAATCACATCCCATACACAATGGACCCCTGGTGCAGTACTGAAACAAGGCCAGAAGTATCTGCATTTGCTCCTTTTAAAAAAAGACAGTTCTACTTGCATTCTGCCAGTTGTAAATTCAGATGTCAGATTCTTGAGCAAAGACCTGCTTTTGGCTTATCTGCAGGAGAAAGCACCACATGTAGTGTTGTTGCTGTATAAATGAGGCTGCTGTCTAGGCTGGATGAGAGACGTATTCAGTATCCATAAGAAGATCCTAGCTGGATCAGACCAATTGGTCCATCTTCCTTTTGGTGTAGACAAATTATTTATTGATTTCATTTATGAACCACCTTTCTCTCTCCCCAACGGGGACCCAAAGAAGCTTACATTGCTCGCCTCACCGCCTTTTTAACCTCACAACATCCCTGTGAGGTAGGCTAGGCTGAGCGTGTGCGACTGGCCCACACTGAATGTAGAGTCGAGTGCTAGCCCGCCACCTAATGAACTACGGCTATCAACTTTTTGGAGTTTTACTTTTAAGTATTTCCACTGATTTGGAGACAACATGAAGCTGCCTTATACTGAACACATGAAGCTGCCTTATACCGAATCAGACCCTTGGTCCATCAAAGTTACTGTTGTCAACCCAGACCAGCAGCGACTCTCCAGGGTCTCAGAGGTCTTTCACATCACCTACTTGCCCAGTCCCTTTAACTGGAGATGCTGGGGATTGAACCTGGCACCTTCTGCTGGCCAAGCAGATGCTCTACCACTGAGCCACAGCCCCTCCCCAAGACGGAGTGCTTTAAAGCATACATTGTTGAAAATGTATCTGCACCTGTTGTATGTGTGAGTTTAAGCTTGTCAACGATACTTGTGATAGTAAATGACTAGAAATCCATATTTAGCGTGGGCTTCTGCTGTTCCAGAATCTGAATTTTCATTTAGTTGTAATGTCTTCCTTTCCTAAAAAATCCTTTTCACATGACTCAGTAGGTACTTTGTACCCAGGCTAATGTTGGTCTGCAATGAAACAGAGAAGAGAGTATTGTGAGGAAATATTTCTGATGTGCTGTATATTTGGCCAAGGAAATTCAAAGTTGAATGGAGGCAGAGACCTTGGTGCAGGAAAGCAGATATTACAAGTTGGGAGTAAGTGGAAAAAAACAAGCTGCAATGAAGCAGAGAACATTTGGCAATAGCCTGGCCCCAACGTTATCTGGCAGTCCTGCGGTCCTCCAAGAGAACACCATCAAAATACATGCAGCGCTACCTTAAGATTATTGATTGATTAGTAAGTCATTGTTGAGACTTCTGAATATTAACGGTAGCCATTACTTTTGCCTATGCAAGTGTCTGACATCTTGAGTACAAGCTAGCCAGAGTTCAGCAATTAAAGCCCCATCCTATCAGATGCCAACCCTGATGTTTCCTACAAAGTGTCACTCTTTGCTTTAGCAGCCAAGAAAATCCGAGCTAAAGCTGTTTTTAATTAGGGAGTTTAACATTTAATTACTAGCTTCTTGGTGGTCAGATTGTTTTAAAGTTATTTTAGTCTTATAATAATGTTATTTTAATGTTTTGTATGGTAGATTGTGATGACCTTTGGCCACAAACAATAAACTTTATCAACCGATATTTAGATATGTGCTCTAACACTCCCATTGACTTCAGTGGGTTGTACTTGGTGCTTGCAGTAACATTATACGTCTGATATGATCTGCAGTGTACACCTGAACAATTGTAAATGTCTTGTCTAGACGTTTACTATTATTTGGGTGCGTGGTTTTATCTTATCGGAGTTATAAAATACACAGCTGAGTGGAAGATAAGCTGGGCAAGAACTTTAATGTCAGCAGAGTGAAACCAGCATTACAAATGCAGAATATGTTGATTACTTTATCCCTGACCTTGGTATTGTTGCATTTCACCCAGTTTATGCATCTCTCATGAGCTTCCAAGTATATTGTCTGGAACAAATCGAAAGCTTTGCAGTTCAGAGAGATCAACTTTGTTATGTGCTCTAGTCACACACTTTTTGCACAAGGAAAACTTTGTTGGCCCAGCACAACTGTTTCTTAATAAGAGTCAAGCTAATAACTCTGCAAATTCTTCTAACTGTATACAAATTAATTCATTTGCTCCAACAAACTCAGCTTTTGTGTTGTGCCAAAACATGCTTTCAAATAGTACATTTGTTTGAGTTCTACATTGTCATGGGTGCAACATGAGAATTAGCTTGGGTTTCAGACATAGGGTTCCCCCCATTTTCTGTAAAAATTGAATATTTTTGTGGGCTAAAATACTATTTTCCCCTTCATCGTGCGGTGGTTATTATTATTGCTACTCTCGGCTTTTTCAGGTTTTATTTGTGGCTGGCCTGGCTTTCGTGATCGGTTTAGAAAGGACATTCAGATTCTTCTTCCAGAAGCACAAAATGAAAGCCTCGGCCTTCTTTCTGGGAGGCGTGCTCATCGTTCTTATTGGTTGGCCCTTGATAGGAATGGTCCTTGAAATTTATGGTTTCTTCCTCTTATTCCGGTAAGGCTTTTCCAATTGATCTTTGCTTTTGTTTTGAAGAGTAACTCTTTTTTGCTATCATGAAACTGCATCATCGAATAATTGCAGTTTTAAGCATGAGGGTTAATGAGCGTAGTCTGGCAGTCTCAGAAGCTTCTAACTTTATAAACTGGAATGCTATCTATTTCCAGAAAAGTATTTTTTAAACACTAGAGGTAATACTGTCCATAAAGAGGCCATGGACAAGCGGTCTGCTTAGTCCCTAAGTTGCTAAATGAAACCCATTAATCTTGGCACTGGTGCAGGCATAACATTCACATGAATGCATGAAGCTGCCTTATACTGAACCAGACCCTTGGTCCATCAAAGTCAGTATTGTTTACTCTGACCGGCAGTGGCTCTCCAGGGTCTCAGGCAGAGGTCTTTCACTTCACCTACTTCCCGTCAACTGGAGATGCCGTGGATTGAACCTGGGACCTTCTGCATGCCAAGCAGATGCTCTACCACTGAGCCACAGCCCCTCCCCTGACCTTTTAACCACAATCCAGTTTTCAGGAGCAAGCTGCAGGATTGTGTGCTGTTGCTTCCCGAAATTCCCATGCCACAGTTAAGCATGGTATATCAGTACCACTATTAAGAAGAAGAAGAGCTGGTTTTTATATTCCAATTTTTCTGTAGCTTTTAAGGAGAATCAAACTGGCTTACAATCACCTTCCCTTCCCCACAACAGACACCCTGTGAGGTAGGTGAGGCTGAGAGAGTTTGAAGAGAGTTGTGACTAGCCCGAGGCCACTGAGCTGGCTTCATGTGTAGGAGCAGGGAAGCCAACCCGGTTCACTAGATTAGACTCCGCAGTTAACACTTAAGCCGAGTAAGATTTGAAGCTGGGGTACTAAACTGATTAGTGAAACCTAGATAAAGAAGGGTTTGGCTAATATGCTTTTGTAACATTTAGCCATAGTTAAACACAGAAATGGGGAGAGGATGACTTACTTAAAATGTTTAGCTGTTATATTGCAGGCAAGGGAACACGTGACCCAGGGCCTGACCCTGACATCATTACATTTGTATTAGAATGAATTATTATCTTCTCCAACTTTGGGGTTGTGTGTGCTGACTTCCTTGTAGAATTGCTCCTGTGAAGTAACCCCGAGTCTATTATAAAATAGTATCGTCCTTTTGAAACGTACTATTTGCATTTTCAGTAATCAGCTAACTTTCACGAGACCTGGGCTAGCTGCCCACAGTAAAAATCAGTGGCTTAATTCCGAAATCATACCAAATTTTTCAGTGACCATAGCTTAGAACCCAAACCACGGTTTGCCCTTCCAAGTATACAGGCAAACCATGATTTAGAGCTACTTGTCTGCTTTCCTTTTCCATCTGCTCAGCATTCCAGTCTCTAGGTACAGGGTCCTCCACAGTGGAGCAAAATGCAGACATCACACTAAATGGTAGTTAGCACAGACCACAGTTTGCAAACCTATCCCATATCATGCTTTCTGATCATGGGTGTTAATACAGGCAGCAGGCCAAACCACAGTTAAATTTCCTTAACCGTAATGTGGTGGAGGTGTTAGAACTTCAATTTTCATGTTGCACTAAAGGGCTTAGGTTTTGCTAGCTCTGTGAATGCTTATTCGCAGAGGTTATCTTTCCTTTGACACAGAAGTCATCAAGCAATTTTTTTTCAAATGTATTTATTTTAGATAACTTATATCTGTTTATCTCTTGATCAGAGGTCCTTGTCTGTGAACATGTGTATTCAGTTGATCCCAACAGAAAGCTGTTGTGGTAGAATATTTTTTTTATTTTTCATTTGCTCCAAAATATAGATCATATGGAGACATTACCTCTTTTATTAGAAGATAACGGTAGACCTATCACTGTTTCAGTTGCGATAATTTTATGTGCTTCTGGTTGATTTTTGCAACTGTTCAAATGTGGTCAAGTGTTGTATATTTTAGTGATCTGCTTAAAACTAATTAGTTAAGAAGCAGTATGAGGTAGAGAGGAGAATAAAAGTAGTTGTGTGAATCCCTCTCTTGAGCCTCTAAATAAGGGATTACTTCATGGCTCTACTGTAGGCTCACCTTAAGGATTAATTTATGGCTTTACTGTAGGCTCACCTTATTAGCTAGTAAGTTCATTGAGACAGCGGTCATAAAGACACTTTCTGGGTACCAAGCCCAATTCAGTAGAATGAGACTGACTTTTTGGTAGACCTCCTTAGGGCTGCTCCCTGAGCAAGATATTCTTCCTCTCGTTTTTAGGGAATTCTAGATTGACTGTTGTCACTAACTGCATTGCAGTGGATTTGTTAGAGCTGCTGCTTAACAAAGTTAACCAGTCTGAATAGAATCATAGAGTTGGAAGGGACCATCAGGGTCATAGAGTTGGAAGGGACCATCAGGGTCATCTAGTCCAACCACCTGCACAATGCAGGAAATTCCCAACTACCTCCCTGGCCTGGAGGAAAATTCCTTCCTGATCCCAAAGTGACGATTGGTATTATACTGGGTATGTAACAAAGGGCCATGAGAGCCGACCACTGACTCATCCCTTCCTGCCCTCCCTCTCATGATCTGCCTAAATTCACAGAATCAGCATTGCTGTCAGATGGCCTCTGTTTAAAAATCTCCAAAGGAGAGCCCAGCACCTCCCGAGGAAGCCTCTTCCACTGAGGAATTGCTCTAACTGAATAGTTAGAGGTGCTTATGTAACCATGCAAAATTTTGCAAAGTCATTTGCAAACTATTAGTTGCTTAGATTCATGAATCTGTATCCTTTATATAAGAAAATGAAATCTTTATAATAAAACATCCCCAGTCAGAATTAGAGCACTATATCCATTTGTTGGTTGATACAAAAAGTAATCAGCTTTGACTGTAATACTGTTGTATTGTCATGTAGAAAGATGGTAAATTTACACAGCTTTTCTAATGTTTTTGTTTTCATTGTTTTTTCTAATGTTTTTGTTTTCTAACTTTTCTAAAGTTGTTTTCAACTTTTCTAATGTTTTTGTTTTCATTGTTTAAAGGGGCTTTTTCCCTGTGGTGGTTGGTTTTATTAGAAGAGTGCCAGTTCTCGGCTACCTCTTGAATTTACCTGGTATAAGTTCAGTAAGTATTAAAACACATCTACTGTCGTGTTTCTGTTTCTATGTCTTGGGGGTGGGAATACCTAACTTCATAACAGCCTTTGAAGTTTTTAGTTCGATTTGCAGCTCTGCAAGCATCTATAGATTGTTTTTGCCCTGTTCATTTCCCAAGGATAATTCCTGCTCTCAAGAAGAGCTCAGTGAAGCTCTAAAGTCGCACACCCCTTAACAGAATCTGTAAGGGTAAAAGGCATGTCAGCCTCCTGAGTTCTCTTACAAAGAGATGCATCCAAAATGTGGACCTCCAAGTGCCTCCGTTCTGCAATTGTTTACTGTGGTGAATGCTGCTAGGTATCTAAAAGTAAGAGGGTTTCTAAATTATGCTGATTTAATCCAGATCAGCCGGCGGGGGGGGGGGGGTAGCCACATCATGGTGTGATGTTGTGGTTCCAAAATATTTCAAGAAAAGAGCCCACTAGTAAAATGTGTTGCATCCATCCTGTGTGCCAGAAAAGGATTTCCCTTAACACCCTGTGGTGCTTTGTCCTGAACAGACACTGCCAGCAAGCTTGGCCACCTAACCTGTCAAATTCTGCAGCTCACTTTTTGCAGATTAGCGTGTTGCATGAACGAGCCCCACAATACCCTGAAGCACCGTATATCGCAGTTTCTTCGACCACAGTGTTCCAAATACATTTGACTTGAACTTGGACAGTCATCGTTAAATTATGTGGGTGCCTTTTTGTTACCCCACGCGGGCTTCAGGTTAATACCAGTTCAGGTACGAACAGAAATTGGCTTCTTTCTCTGACTGGCCCTTTCATTTGTTTCTAAGTTGATGTCTGTAGACTGTGGCATCATAATCATCATCAAGTATTTTTTCAGCTCAGCTATGACAATCTAAAGTAGTTGCTATTTGCTGAGTTTATTTTTTAAAACGCTCTTTGCCGTGGACTTGGTAGGTTTAGGCTGGCCGTTTTCAAACTAGGTTCTGGAGAACCACAGGTTTCCTCTGAGGCTTGTCAGTAAGAACAGTAATAGCATGCAGATTTCAGTGCAGAACAGACATGATAGAGATCTATAGAATTATGCATGGTATGGAGATAGTGGACAGGGAGAAGCTTTTCTCCCTCTCTCATAATAATAGAACGTGGGGTCATCTGCTGAAGCTGGAGGGCGAGAGATTCAAAACTGATAAAAGGAAGTATTTCTTCACACAGCGCATATACTGAATCAGACCCTTGGTCCATCCAAGTCAGTATTGTCTACTCAGACTGGTAGCAGCTCTCCAGGGTCTCATGCAGAGGTCCTTCACGTCACCTACTTGCCTAGTCCCTTTAACTGGAGATGCCGTGGATTGAACCTGGGACCTTCTGCATGCCATGCAGATGCTCTGCCTCTGAGCCACAGCCCCTTGCTGCATCCGCCTGTCTACCAGGAAACAGCTGTGTATCTGGCACAAGCTCACTGAATGGTGCAGAGAGCACAAAGCAGGCTTGGTAGCAAATGGACAGTACACCTGACAACAAAACTCCTTCAACTTTTACTTCGCCTCCCTCAGTGGTGGTGGTCGTCGATCTGTTCTGCACGGAAACTTGCATGCTATTACTGTTCTTACTGACAAACCTGAGACAATCTTAGAGGAAACCTGTGGTTCCCCAGAACCTACTTTGAAAACCACTAGCCTGAATTAGAACAAAATTCCCCTGCAACTTTTACCTTGCCTCTCTCAGTGGTGGAGGTCGATCTGTTAAGAACATAAGAAAGGCCATGCTGGATCAGACCAAGGCCTATCAAGTCCAGCAGTCTGTTCACACAGTGGTCAACCAGGTGCCTCTAGGAAGCCCACAAACAAGACGATTGCAGCAGCATTGTCCTGCCTGTGTTGCAGAGCACCTCATATAATAGGCCTGCTCCTCTGATCCTGGAGAGAATAGGTCTGCATCACGACTAGTATCCATTTTGACTAGTAGCCATGGATAGCCCTCTCCTCCATGAACATGTCCACTCCCCTCTTAAAGCCTTCCAGGTTGGCAGCCATCACCACATCCTGCGCCAGGGAGTTCCACAATTTAACTATGCATTGTATCTTGAAAGTCCAGATGCATGAGTTTTATTTATTAACTAAAACATTTATATCCCTTTTCCTTCTGGCTCAAGGCGGCTTGCAATAATAGTCATTTTCAGTTTAAAACCAAAAATAAACTTTTGGAAAAAAAAAATTAATTAAATGAAAACAAAATAGCAAACCACGAATCTCTCTCCCTTTCCCCTTTTTGCACTGTAGTATCCTTCCACAGTGCCTTTCGAAAGGGACATAAAGCCCTTCTCTGCCCAACCTTGTACCATGGTGCAGCTTCTGGCATCGATGCCTCTGTTACGATGCCAGCGTACTGCAACAGCCCTGAACGCTTATTTGCCAATGCAGTCATTTGTAGGGTTGGTGTTCAAGCCGTATTGATGTCTGTTGCATTTTTCTCGTCCACGCTCAGTCTGATTTGGCATTGTCGTCCAAGTGTCTTTATACAACAGATTGATGTTTTGCTCATCGTTGATCTTTACCCATATCGCTTACGCATTGGTCTCTTAATGGAGTTAAATCCTATGTGAAAGCTTAATTGTCGATGTTTTCTTCAAAGCCTGCGTAGGCTCAGAAGACAGACCTCGATAATGGTTAGTTGAAAAAAAATCATCTTCAGTCTATTAATGCATGAATAGCTGACTTCTAAATTTTGTTTTTCCTTTTGGGTCATTGAGCTGACAGCATTTATACTTGTCTCTTTCCCCCCCCCCCCCCCGGTTTTTTTGTTGTTCTGTTGTATTGCATCTTCATGTTGCTGTCAGTGTCGGTATAAAAGCACACCATGCTGAAACACTGCCGCAGTTAATACCGAGTTGCATTAATTTTTTTGTAAACCACATAAAGACCTCAGTTGGTAGGATCTGATTTCAGTCACTTTCAGCCACCTACTTATTTACATGCAGCGATGCCTAACTATATCTCCTTGCAGTATCCCTCAAATGTGGTAGAATCTCAGAATTAAAACTTGTTTTCCCCTTTTCTTCTCTCCCCCACCCCCACAACAGCTCGTAGATAAAGTTGGAGAAAGCAACAACATGGTATAATGACGAGAGTGCCGAAGACTGGTTCTAAATTTATATTATTTATAATGTCCTTTTTGAAGAAAAAAGATCAGCACAAAGATTCTGGTTGTGTACAAAGGCAAAGTTTGTAACGAAGTCTTGATGCAAGTTTTTAAATTTACACCATAGTCTACAAAAAAAGCATCGTTAGCAATGAAAGACGCCGCAAGCGGGCGGCCGAGACTTGCTGCTCCTGGAATTTGGTGAACGGAAGAAAAAGCCGTGGGCAGACCTGCAGTCTAAAACAATTCAAGACTTTTTGGAGCACGTGCTAAATGCAGCAACGCCCCCCCCCCCCAATGGGACTAACAGTGCCTGTAACTTTACCTCCTGGTTTGTAAGGTAGAGTAAGCAGGGGCTTCATCTATAAGGCACGGTCTTTCTCTCCTTCCACCAGCCAACCTTTCTACCTGTGTTCTCTCGGAAGAAAGCAAATGCCCATTTTTTTGTTGTTGTCGCCTATGGAAAGCAGAGAGTCGTCCTGTAGGCTTGACTTGCAGCATTTTTAGATGGATCATCATCTTTAACCTTTGCGCCACTAGAGGATTTCACTACGCAGTTTTGCTTATATACGACCTTGTAAATATATGGCAAAAATAAAGCTTTGTAGGAAAACCTTTAAAGCCAAATGTCAAATTCCGATTAGGTTTGTCTCTGGAATACGTAAGTAGGTCAACCGAATTTTTATTTTTATTTTGGTACTAACTTCAGACTGAAGCCACTCCTGGTTTTGATAGCTATTTGATTTGGCGGGGACTGCGGAAACAGGTTTTGCACTCCTTTGGGGCTGGTTCTCCTTGATCCATGTTACATGTATGCACTGCAAAAATAAGAAGTTTGTAGCCCTTTTGTCATTTAATTAAACTGGATGCATCTCACATCCAGCTTATGAAACGGTTTGCTCAGTTTCGAGGTGCTCACACATTTCTTGAAATGCAATCTCCCCACCCGACCACCTCTCCAAAAAGGTGCTCCAACCCTGAACGTGTTTTTTGCTGCTTTGCCTGCAGCCAACATAATGTCCCCGCATCGTACAACGTCATGACTTTTGGGCCGTTAAAGCCACAGGTCGGGCATCAGAATCGGGACCCTTGCATCTAAAGCCTCCTGTTCTCATTCTAGGGACGGCATGTTACAGCGCGAACTTCACGTTTCAGAGCAAACCTCTTCTGTAAATAACCTAACAGCGAGATAAAGAAATATTCAGTCGTTTGCGTGTTGGGAGGTCTGAGGGAAATTTTAGTAGCCTTAATCGATTGCTGCTCCCATTCTTGTGGCTTAATTTGCTTTTATTCTGACGGTTGGCGAGGATGCCTATTTGTACAAATGAAGTTTCAGAGCTGCTTTGTACATTTCAAGAGTCAACTATGTCCCTGCTTCTCTCCCTTCCTCTTCTCCCCCCCCCCCCCCCGTTTTTGGGTGAGACGTAGAAGGGGCCGAGCATCTGACCTGACTCTCGGGTGCCTATCTGGTCCAGACTGATATTTATTTACAGAAGCTCTGCATATTACGGCAAGACTAACTTACGTTGATCATTTTATTGAGAGCATGAACTTTACAAAAATGGTGTACAACTAATTTCTGAACTTTGGTGTATGCCATTGATAAGTTTGCCAGGCTTTCTGGCCCAGTGAGTGATTATTTAAATTGGTTTGCTTTTAGGCAAGACAAACCGCTGCCCCCCGTCTCCCTTAAAGCTTCAAAAAACACATTTGGATGAGATGTTTCAGGTTGCAAGAGCAATTTTGGCATGACTTCCCCATTTCTTTGGCTTCGTCCCTTGGGGAAAGGGAAACTCGGGAACAATCTTTTTTTCCAGAAGTCCTGAAACTGGTTATCTTTAATCCTGAAGCCACCTGCATACCTCATTTTGGTCTCACTGTGATACATGTTGCTGCCTGTAAGATGTAAAAAATATGTATTGGGGGGGTGCTCTGGCTGCCGCCCTTTCTAAAAACCAGTATATCCTGTTGAGTGGGACATACTGGGAGATGTACTCAGCTGTCGAGGCTGCCACAGTTTCCCCGACGGCTGTGTGTACGCTACTGTTTAAGCAGAACACAAATCAGCAGCTGTCGCTCTGGGCAGAACCATGTGGAAACGTCTGCTGTATATTACCCATTCCCATATGAAACTTCTCTCACAAGTTGCTGCTCTGTATAAAGCCATTCTATATCCGGAAACCATTCACCCGTGTTATCAGCCTTGAGAGACACCCCTCTATCAAGGTTTGGAGCAGCCAAGCAATTCATACATCATTCCTAGGGCTCTAATGGAAGACGAAAGGGGCTGTGCAGATATTGCTAAACTGTCAAGGTTTTCCATTTTGCAGCATCTCCCAGTGGCGAGTGGAACAGGGGAGGGAACTGTTTTTCTTCTCCCCCAGGTTCAATGCGCTAGTGCATTTCATGAACCATGGCTATATGGCTCTCTCATTGTTGTTTTACTTTACGCACGGGAGGTACCTCTCTTACTAGTAACGGTGAAAGAAATCTTGATTGTTGCCCTCTACAAAGTAAAGCGGACTTGCCTTTTAAAAAACTTATCCAGTAACCAACCTTCAGCATGTTGGGAATCTTTCAGGCCTCCCTTTTTAACGTTACGTGTGAAGGTGTTGGATTCCCCCCCCCCCCAAAGTGGTCAAATGCAAACTTGGTGTAATTTGTGGTTTGTCTTCTCACAGCCCCATTGGATTAGGAAAGTATTTGGAGTGGGGATTTTTGTGTGTACAAGAATTGTGGGGTGATCCTGGAGGAGAAGCGTTACAATGATGTGTCCAAAGCAGCCTTGAATATTTAGGATGGGGGAAAGGAGTATCGTAACTTTGCTCAAAGCCCCAGCTAGCACCAGCAGCAGAGATAGGAAGGCTCTGAATGGAAGTGGAATGCCCTGTTCCCTCGAAGGGAACTTTGTGGATACAGAGCCAGGGTTTTTAAAGTTGGTATTGTGAAGCGGTGATAACGAGTCCCCAGTCTGCTGTTTTTTACACCCGCCACTGAATTTGGTTGGACTTCTTTCCAAACAGACATGCACAGATCAGGCTGCATGCATTGCAAAGAACATCAGCAACAAAAGGTATAATTTGTAATAAGTTTTATTTTCCCCATTTACATGTGATTCTTCATTGCTTCTTTAGGAACCAGACACAGATCTTGTCTTGAGTAAATGAACACTGTAAATACACTTGTCATACCTTGAATAAAAAGGAACTTTTTTCTATGAACCGGTGATCAAATGTCTTCCTTTAACTTGCTGCCGAAATGTTCTACGACCTCTTTAACTGCCTAATCGGGAGAGTGGTCCTGTTTTGGAAGCTTTCCTAAGGTTTCTTTGGGGTGGGTCAATGTGATTGTTTTTCTTGTCAAGGGACCCTGTTCAGATGTCCGAGCAGTCTTCTACTGGTGTGGTCACCAAATGAAGTATGCATGTGGGTCCAGCCAATCCAGAACCCCTCCTACTTCTTGCCGGTTGGAAAGGTTGATGTTGCATGTTGCTGTTTGCTTCTGGACCATGAAGGGCAAGCGATCGCAGGGCTGGATCTAAGCCTCAAACTGTGGGGTATCTGGTTTCAGCCCATCACTGTATAACAAGTTGATGGTTCCAACTATGGCCCTGCTATCTGGATTGCCCAGGCTAGACTGATCTCATCAGATCGTGAAAGCTAAGCAGGATCCGTCCTGGTTAATAGTTGGATGGGGGACCACCAGGGAAGGCCAGGGTCGCTACGCAGAGGCAGGCAATGGCAAACCACCTCTGAACATCTCTGGCCTTGGAAACCCTATGGGGTCGCCGTAAGTCAGCTGCAACTTGATAGCACTCCATCACCACCCCACTACCAATTCCTGGCTGCATCTCCTCTTTATGGTGGCAGCTTGCTTGCCTGTCGTGTTTGAGTGAGTGACAGGTGGGGAGAAGCAGATACCACAATTCACTACCTCTTCTGGCTGGCTGGAGAGGATATGGCCAGAGGAAGAGGGAAATGTCTGGGGTGTGGCTGGCTCATCTAAGTCCCTCTTGTCTAAATATCCCCCCAACCCCATAGAAACGTATCTCTGGAGCTAGTTTCTGAGGGTAGCCATATTGGTGTGCGGTAGAAGAGCTAGATTCGAGGCCAGTAGCAGCTTAAAGACCTATAAGGTTTCCAGGGTATAAGTTTTGGAAGTCAAAGCTCCCATCATCAGATGCAAGTAGGAATGGAGATCCTGGAGCCTGATATCCCAAGTGGGAGGGGTGTTACAAGGCGGGGCCTCCCATGCATTTTCGCCCTAACTCTAACCTGTTAGCATCCCTCCCTTAGATCAACGAATGCCTCCAGTGTAGCAGGTAGCTACCAGTCAAGTCGGCCCCTGAATCGTGTCCCAAATTGGGGAGGGGCTGTGGCTCAGTGGCAGAGCCTCTGCTTGGCATGCAGAAGATCCCAGGTTCAGTCTCCAGCATCTCCAGCGAAAGGTTCTAGGCAAGTGGGTGATGTGAAAGACCCCCGCCTGAGACCCTGGAGAGCTGCTGCCGGCCTGAGTAGGCAATACTGACTTGGATGGACCGAGGGTCTGATTCAGTATAAGGCAGCTTCATGCGTAGGAACTCGGGAGTCGAGATGCAGAGATACAATGCAAAATGTTGATCAGCTTGATTAGAGCAGAGGAAAAATGCCAAAGGGCCGGAAATTAGCATCTGTCATGATGGTAAGTATCCTATGTCCTTATTCAGTGTGGGGGTGGGTGTTCCATTGTTCTGCATTTGTGAATGAACTCAAGTTCCTGCATCCCTGGAGCTGGCACTCAGTAGATGTTTTCAAGCAATGCTTCTGCTGCTAAGGACTCCTCAGGAACAGTGATCAGGTGCATCACTTCTGAAGCGGCTCATCCGCCTGCTGACAGCAGCCATTTACTGCTCCATAAAATCAAAACCAGAAGTGCTTTTTCATTTTATATTGACTTTGAGTGGGTTTTTAAACCTGAGAGGAAGCAACAGAAATGGATGCAGGCAGTAGAAACCCTCTGCAGCCTGATTGCTTATGAATGGAAGATGAATCTTGACATTTCAAACTAATTCGTAAAAAATGATTTTTAACAAGCCTACATAGAATCATCGAGTTGGAAGGGACCACCAGGGTCATCCAGTTCAATCCCCTGCACAATGCAGGAAATTCACAACTACCTCCGACCCACCCACCCACCCCCAATGACCCCTACTCCATGCCCAGAAGATGGCAAAAAAACAAACAAAAAAAACCTCCAGGTTCTCTGGCCTGGAGGAAAATTGCTTCCTTACCCTAAAGTGGCGATTGGCACTACCCTGGGCATGCAAGAAAGGGCCACGAGAGCCAAACACTGATGCAAACTTTCCTGCCCTCCCTCTCATCATCTGCCTAAAGTCATAGAATCAGCATTGCTGACAGATCTAGCCTCTGTTTAAAAACCTCCAGGGAAGGAGAGCTTACCACCTCCCGAGGAAGCCTGTTCCACTGAGGAACTCCTCTAACTGTTAGAAAATTCTTCCTAATGTCTAGACGGAAACTCTTTTGATTTAATTTCAGCCTGTTGGTTTTGGTCCGACCTTCTGGGGCAACAGAAAACAACTTGGCACTATCCTCTATATGACAGTCCTTCAAGTACTTGAAGATGGTTATCATATCCACTCTCAGTCTTCTCCTCTTCAGGGGTAAACATACCCAGCTCCTTCAACCTTTCCTCATAGGACTCCATACCCCTCACCATCTTTGTTGCCCTCCTCTGGACACATTCCAGCTTGTCTACATCCTTCTTAAATTGTGGTGCCCAAAACTGAACACAATATTCTAGGTGAGATCTAACCAGAGCAAAGTGATACCATCACTTCGTGTGATCTGGACACCACTGTTGATACTGCCCAAAATGACATTCGCCTTTTTAGTTATCAAATCACACTGCTGACTCATGTTCAGAGTTTGGTCTACTAAGACCCCTAGATCCTTTTTGCACAAACTACTGCTAAGACGTCTCCCCCATCCTATAATTTTGCATTTGATTGTTCCTGCCTAAATGCAGAACTTTGCATTTATCTCTGTTAAAATGCATTTTATTAGTTTTAGCCCATTTCTCCAGCCTGTCAAGATCATCCCGTATCCTGACTCTTTCTACCATATTTGCTACCCCTCCCAATTTAGTATTGTCTGCAAATTTAATATGCATCCCATTTTATTCCTTCATCCAAATCATTTATGAAACATGTCAGTTTCATTGCAGCGTGTCAATATTCCAGAAAGGTAACACATAAAATACTGACAGTGTTATTGTGCTAAGCATGTTTGTATTTTACGTAAAAAAATAAAGTAAAAATTAATATCATTAATTGGCTTTGCCTGCGTCTTCTATAAAGTTTGTATCTCCAGTACCTGGCGTTTAATTTTGTGGTACACACGGCCCGGCCACGTGACATTTATGTCATATCCTGTCCTCAACACCCCTGGGCTGCTGTGTGAACATATGGTGAAAGGGAATGCCAAAGGGGCACATTAAAAACCCCTTTTGCAGCCCACCCCCACCCCCAATCTCTTCTTCACAATTTTGCAATTGAATCTGGAACGTCCGAGGGTCAGTTTTGAACCTTGTTGTTAATTTTAACTCTCCCCCCCACCCATATGCCCTGCAAACAGCAAATGGGGGGGGCGGATTTTGCAAATTCAGCTGCTATCACAACCCTCTTTGGCTGGTTGCTTGCTAGTTTTGTTTTTCCAAAGCCTGCACCGCTGGCTGGCAAACCGATTCTGTCAGCAGCAGCATCATTCACCGCTGGCTTATCATTTGGGCGTTTCCATGGCGACGGGCACACTCTGCCTTCTGATCTGGCAAAGGCTCGCTTGTGTTTTCCTGCCTTGCTGAAGCTGCGGTGGCTCTCCCTGACTTCGATGCGCTCCAGGCATCAGAGGGCCGCCGAGCCAAAGCGATGCTTTGCAACGATTCAAAATGCAGCAGCAGCAACAGCTCGGGAAGAGAGACATGTGCAATGAGAACATTTTTGAATTGGAGAGTGTCTTCCCCCCTCCCAGCAAATCATCTTGTGGCTGAACCTTAAGGCAACCTCGAATCACAGAATCATAGAGTTGGAAGGGACAACCAGGGTCATCTAGTCCAACCCCCTGCACAATGCAGGGAATTCACAACTACCTCCCCCCCAGTGACCCCTACTCCATGCCCAGAAGATGGCCAAGATGCCCTCCCTCTCATCATCTGCTTAAGGTCATAGAATCAGCATTGCTGACAAATGGCCATCTAGTCTCTGCTTAAAAACCTCCAGGGAAGGAGAGCTTACCACCTCCCGAGGAAGCCTGTTCCACTGAGGAATGGCTCTAACTGTTAGAAAATTCTTCCTAATCTCTAGACGGAAACTCTTTTGATTTAACTTCAACCCGTTGGTTCTGGTCCGACCTTCTGGAACAACAGAAAACAACTCGGCACCCTCCTCTAGATGACAGCCCTTTAAGTACTTGAACATGGTTATCCCTATCCCCTCTCAGTCTTCTCCTCTTCAGGCTAAACATACCCAGCTCCTTCATCCTTTCCTCATAGGACTTGGTCTCCAGACCCCTCACCATCTTTGTTGCCCTCCTCTGGAGACGTTCCAGCTTGTCTATCTCTTTCTTAAATTTGTCGTAAAGCAGGTTTGTTGTAAAGATTCAATATTGTATGGTAGGGTCTTGAGGGACCGAGGGTCTGATTCAGTATAAGGCAGCTTCATGTATTTCATGTGTTCAACTTTTCTTCTACTGGGGGGTCACTTGCCAAGCTGCACACTTCTGAGTCGCTCTCTTCCACCACCCCCCTTTGAAAATTTTAGAGGTATATCTATATCATCCTGTTACCTCAAAAGCAGCAGAGGGTCTTGTGGCCCCTTTTATAGATGAACCAATCTAAAGAGTTTCTTATTCCCATACCAGTTTGCCCTACAATTAAGGTCCTTGGGGGTCCCACCTTCAAAACGGTGACCACTGGGAGGGGGGCAGAGCCTTTTTGGCGGCCCTACCTTCATTCTGGAGCTCCCTCCCCATTCTAGTGTTAGGATTGTGCTGATTCAGGGTCCAGGCAAAAGCTTTTGCTTATGCTCACACATTTGGTTGATTTCTCCCCTCCTTTCTCTTTTCCCTAGTTTGTATGAAGGCCGTGGGGAGGGGATGCTGAGTTTACATCATGCATACTTTAAAGAAATTAAATGTTACCACCTTCCTGTTTTTAGCGCTGGGTTTATTGTATTATTTATGGTTCTATTAGGGTTGCCAACCTCCAGGAACTAGCTGGAGATCGCCTGCTGTTACAACTGATCTCCAGCCGACAGAGATCAGTTCACCTGGAGAAAATGGCTGCCTTTGGCAATTGGACTCTATGGCATTGAAGTCCCTACCCAAACCCTGCCCTCTTCAGGCTCCGCCCCAAAAACCTCCTGCCAATGGCAAAGAGGGACTGGCAACCCTTAATTCATACTGTAAGTCTCCTCAAGAATCAAAGGCTGGCAGCATAAGCCATATTTTTTGCAAAGGTAAAATGCATTGTGTCATAAATTGGCGAGCCTACCGCCACCAATCCAAGCTCTTCTTCAGAATACGGACGTATTGCCCTGTGGTTGTGTTATAGTAACCACGGGTGTCTGCATTTTCTTGTGTGGACAAGACCATCCAGTTGATTACGATGGCCCTAAAACGACCAGACCACTATTTCCAGAGATGCAGGCACAATCCTAGCAAGCTGTAGGTTAGGGTTGCCAACCTCCAGTGGGGGCTGGAGCTTTCCTGGGATAACAACCGATCTCCAGGTGATAAAATCAGTTCCCTTGGAGAAAATGGAGGTTCGAAGGGGGTACTCTGTGGCATGATACCCTACTGAACTCCCTCTCTTCCCCAAACCTCACCCTCCCCCAGACTCCACCCCCCAAATCTCCAGGAATTTCCCAACCAGGAGCTAGCTAAACCCTTCGTAGGTTCTTCAAAGCACCTGCAAAAAAGCGAGTCAAAGGCTCAGCAGGTTGAATTGTGGAACTCCCTGCCCCGGGATGGGGATGTACTAAAAGGAATGACAAGTCAGCCCATTGGAAGTAATGGGAGAGGCTGCCCAGCCCATTGAAGATAATGGGAGCGGGGAATGTGGGTTGACTTGCATTGACTCCATTGAAATACATTACAGCACAAAAAGAGTTGCAAAGAAAATGTGGAATGGATTTCCCAGTAAGGGTTCTCAACCGTTTTTAGGTGAGGATGACAGCCCCCCAAGGAGATTGAAAGCCCCAGGGACCTCCAGAAGTGTTCTGGGGTGGGGATGACAGCCCCTAGGACCCCCAGAAGTGTTCTAGGGTGGGGATGACAGCCCCTGAGAACCCCAGAAGTGTTCTGAGATAGGGATGACAGCCCCCCAAGGGGATTGAAAGCCCCTGAGACACACAGAAGTGTTCTTAGAGGGTCCCAGGGACTGTCATCCTTACCCTAGAACACTTCTGGGGGTCCCAGGGGCTGTCATCCCCACCCCAGAGCACTTCTGGGGGTCCCAGGGGCTTTCAATCTCCGTGTGTGTGTGTGTGTGTGTGTGTGTGTGGAAAGTGCCGTCAAGTCGCAGCTGACTTATGGCGACCCCTTTTGGGGTTTTCATGGCAAGAGATAACAGAGGTGGTTTGCCAGTGCCTTCCTCTGCATAGCAACCCTGGACTTCCTTGGTGGTCTCCCATCCAAATACTAACCAGGACTGACCCTGCTTAGCTTCTGAGATCTGACGAGATCAGGCTAGCCTGGGCCATCCAGGTCAGGGTTCAATCTCCCTGGGGGGCTGTCATCCCCACCTCAGAACGGTTTAGAAACCTTACTGGGAAATCCATTCCACATTTTCTTTGCAACTCTTTTTGTGCTGTAATGTATTTCAATGGAGTCAATGCAAGTCAACCCACATTCCCCGCTCCCATTATCTTCAATGGGCTGGGCAGCCTCTCTCATTGCTTCCAATGGGCTGACTTGTCATTCCTTTTAGTTCATCCCCCTGGGATGTGTTGATGGCTGCCAACGTGGAATGCCTTAAGAGGGGAGTGGACATGTTCATGAAGGAGAGGGCTGTTCATGGCTACTAGTAAAAATGGATTCTAGTAAGACTCATGATGCATCCCTATTCTCTCCAGGATCAGAGGAGCATGCCTGTTATTTTGGGTGCTGTGGAACACAGTCAGGATGGTGCTGCTGCAGTCGTCTTGTTTGGGGGCTTCCTAGAGGCACCTGGTTGGCCACTGTGTGAACGGACTGCTGGACTTGATGGGCCTTGGCACGGCTTTTCTGATGTTCTTTCCTAGTTGGCCCAGATTCGCAAACTCTAAAACCGACATTCGCAGAAGCAAACAATTCACAGTGGGTAGCCGTGTTAAGTCTGTCTGCAGTAGTAGAAAAGAGCAAGAGTCCAGTAGCACCTTAAAGGTGTGGCTCACGAAAGCTCACACCCTGCCAGAAAATATTTTTGTTAGTCTTTAAGGTGCTACTGGACTCTTGCTCTTTACTACTGCAGAAGCAAACAGGCACTCTGCATGTGGCTCAGAGGCGCTCTCGCCCTCGCGCGGCAAGTCCGAAAAACAAGCATGACTCGACGCTTGCAACCGGAGGCTCCGCCTGGTTGTCTTATTAAAAAGAGGTGAAAGTGGGCGAAGGGGACACGAAGCTTGCATCTTTGCAAGAAGTAGAAAAGGGCAAGAGTCCAGTAGCACCTTAAAGACTAACAAGAATATTTTCTGGCAGGGTCTGAGCTTTCGTGAGCCACAGCTAGAATGTGAATCCATCTGTCTTTAAGTAGAGGAGAGTGAATTAAGACAAGCATTAGTATGTAAATGTTAACAGTATGTACATGTGAATAGCAGGCGTGATGGGATTAGGCGTGGTATGCAGAAGAGTCTGTGATGTCCAGGGGAGAGATGGGTGTGGAGAAATCAGCATTGGTAATGAGCCACGAATGCAAGGTCTTTATTCAGCCCAGGTAAATGCATTGTCTTTTGTTTGAATATCAAACGAAAGACAATGCATTTACCTGGGCTGAATAAAGAGCCATGAATGAGCCAGGAATGCAAGGTCTTTATTCAGCCCAGGTAAATGCATTGACTTTAGTTTGAATATCAAACTAAAGACAAAAAGGGCAAGAGTCCAGTAGCACCTTAAATACTAACTAAAATATTTTCTGGTAGAGTATGAGCTTTCGTGAGCCACAGCTCACTTCTTCAGTGGCTCACGAAAGCTCATACCCTACCAGAAAATATTTTTGTTAGTCTTTAAGGTGCTACTGGACTCTTGCCCTTTTTGACTACTGCAAACAGACTAACACGGCTACCCACTGTAAACTAAAGACAATGCATTTACCTGGGCTGAATAAAGAGCCATGAATGAGCCAGGACTGCAAGGTCTTCATTCAGCCCAGGTAAATGCATTGACTTTAGTTTGAATATCAAACTAAAGACAATGCATTTACCTGGGCTGAATATCAAACTAAAGACAATGCATTTACCTGGGCTGAATAAAGAGCCACGAATGAGCCATGACTGCAAGGTCTTTATTCAGCCCAGAAAATGCATTGACTTTAGTTTGAATATCAAACGAAAGACAATGCATTTACCTGGGCTGAATATCAAACTAAAGACAATGCATTTACCTGGGCTGAATAAAGAGCCATGAATGAGCCATGAATGCAAGGTCTTTATTCAGCCCAGGTAAATGCATTGACTTTAGTTTGAATATCACACTAAAGACAATGCTGAATAAAGAGCCACGAATGAGCCATGACTGCAAGGTCTTTATTCAGCCCAGAAAATGCATTGACTTTAGTTTGAATATCAAACGAAAGACAATGCATTTACCTGGGCTGAATAAAGAGCCATGAATGCAAGGTCTTCATTCAGCCCAGGTAAATGCATTGACTTTATTGGTCCTTGTAGGTTATCTGGGCTGTGTGACCGTGGTCTTGGACTTTTCTTTCCTGACGTTTCGCCAGCAACTGTGGCAGGCATCTTCAGAGGAGTAACACTGAAGGACAGTGTCTCTCCTTCAGTGTTCCTCCTCTGAAGATGCCAGCCACAGCTGCTGGCGAAACGTCAGGAAAGAAAATTCCAAGACCACGGTCACACAGCCCGGATAACCTACAAGAACCAATGAACTCTGACCGTGAAAGCCTTCGACAATGCATTGACTTTAGTTTGAATATCAATCTACCGCAGACACGGCTACCCACCGCGAACGATCTTTGCAAGAAGGACCGCGCCGTCTTTGCAAACGGTGCGGGTTTCTCCTCCTCCTCCTCCTCCGAGAAGCGCGCGCCGCCTCCCCCTAGCGGCGGCCGCGGGCACCGCGCGCTCCCCGCCCGTGATGCAATCGGTGCGGGCACGGGGCGCAACCGCCGCTCCGCGCGCCTCTCCGTTGCAACGTGTCCCGCCGGCGGTTGCACGCCAGCCTCCCCCGGCCAGCCGGCCAGCCCTCCGCCCGGCCGCGCTCCGCCTCTTGCCGCGGAGGGGCTTTTGCAGGGCTTGCGCGGAGAGCGCGCATTTTTGCAAACCGGAGTCGACTTTTGGGGGCCGGCGAGATGAAGGTAACTGGGGGAGATGCGCGGGGGGGGGGCTGCCGCGTTTGCAAAACGGGGGAGGCGGGGGGCAGAACACGAGCTCTTCTCTCTCTACCCCCACCATCCCCCCTTTAAACCCGGGCCCAGGATCGCATCGGCGTGCTTCGGCTTGCTTTCCCGATGGGGATAAAGGATTCGGCTCGCTTGGGGAATAAATAGGATCGGGGGCGGAGGAAGCCTGACAGCGTTTCTGCCTTGGGGTTTCCGCTCCCTCTCCCCCGGTTAACAGAATGGTTTTATTCTTGCCGGGGGTGGGGGTGTTGTTGAGCTCTGGAGCTTTCGAAAGGATTTTATTTTGGGAAGGGAGAGGGAAGGAGGGGCGGGGAAGAGTCTGGGATGCAATTCCAGGGGTTAAAAAAGCCAAGCGCAATGCAAAATGCTCTTTTCCCCTTCCTTCCTTCCTTTTTTGGTTTTTTTTTTTTTTTGGCATCTCTGTCAAATGCACCTTCCCTGTCCCCCCCATTTATTGTTTTGCCATCCACAATGCTAGAAGGAGAAATCCCAATAATGCAAAAACCGAATTGCGGCTGGACCATTAAAAGGGGAGGGGTGCCGAGGCTGGATTTCGAGAGCCCCCAAGTTTATTTATAGATCTTCGGCTGGTGCGAATCCCTTGGCCTGCCCTGAATCAGGTCAGCAAGCATCCAGCGGCTGGTTAGGCAAGCTTGGAGTTAATGGAAGATATGGCTTCAGTCTCTCTCCCCCCCCCCCCCGCCACTGACGTGAGATCCCCCCCTTCCCTTCTTTGGCAGCCAAGACTTTTCTAACAGATGTGCTCTAGATCCTGTTTCCTTTTGCACATTTCCTCTGCTCGTTGAGATGGAGGGGAAGTCGTTCTCTCCCCAGGCATCTGGGGGTAGTTCTGGCCTCCCAGGTTGTGTGTGTGTGTGTGTATGGGGGGGGGGGGTAACTTTCTCTCCCAGTGCAAAGCACCCCCCCCCAAGATAAGAACATAAGAAAGGCCATGCTGGATCAGACCAAGGCCCATCAAGTCCAGCAGTCTGCTCACACAGTGGCCAACCAGGTGCCTCTAGGAAGCTGCAAACAAGACGACTGCAGCAGCACCACCCTGCCTGTGTTTCACAGCACCTAAGATAATAGGCACGCTCATAAGAACATAAGAAAGGCCATGCTGGATCAGACCAAGGTCCATCAAGTCCAGCAGTCTGTTCACACACAGTGGCCAACAAGGTGCCTTAAGGAAGCCCACCAACAAGACGACTGCAGCACCACCATCCTGCCTGTGTTTCACAGCACCTAAGATAATAGGCACGCTCATAAGAACATAAGAAAGGCCATGCTGGATCAGACCAAGGTCCATCAAGTCCAGCAGTCTGTTCACACACAGTGGCCAACAAGGTGCCTTAAGGAAGCCCACCAACAAGACGACTGCAGCACCACCATCCTGCCTGTGTTTCACAGCACCTAAGATAATAGGCACGCTCATAAGAACATAAGAAAGGCCATGCTGGATCAGACCAAGGTCCATCAAGTCCAGCAGTCTGTTCACACAGTGGCCAACAGGGTGCCTCCAGGAAGCCCACAAGCAAGACGACTGCAGCAGCACCATCCTGCCTGTGTCCCACAGCACCTAATATAATAGACATGCTCCTCTGATTCTGGAAAGAATAGCTATGCATCATGACTAGTATCCATTTTGACTAGTAGCCATGAATAGCCCCATCCTCCATAAGAACATTAGAAAAGCCATGCTGGACCAGACCAGGGCCCATCAAGTCCAGCAGTCACCCAGCTGGCTTCATGTGGAGGAGTGGGGAAACCAACCCAGTTCTCCAGATTAAAGTCTGCCGCTCATGTGGAGGAGTGGGGAATTGAACCCGGTTCTCCAGATCAGACTCCACCACTCTTAACCACCATACCACACTGGCCCTCTTTATAGTTTCTGTAAAGGTTAGAGAGCTGAGTTGTCCTGCTTGTGTTCAACAGCACCTAATGTAATGGGCATGCTCCTCTGATCCTGGAGAGAATAGGTATGCATCACGACTAGTATCCATTTTGACTAGTAGCCATGGATAGCCCTCTCCTCCATGAACGTGTCCACTCCCTTCTTCAAGCCTTCCAAGTTGGCAGCCATCACCACATCCTGGGGCAGGGAGTCCCACAGTTTAATGAAAGGAAACAGGATCTGGAGCACGAGACCTTTCAGGGAGTTGTCTGTGAGGATGATCAGAGCTAATAGGACAGAATCGGCAGGAGCCTGCTGACCCGTTTTGAACCAAAGAGATCTGCTGCCAGTCAAAAGGTCACTGTGGGGTTGCATAGCTGAATGGTGCTCCACTGGTGGCGCTCTCCCTAGCCGTGGCAAGATCGAACAGGACGGTAGCCTGAGGGTAGCCGGTGGGCATGACTTCCTCCTGGAGGAGTTCCTTGAGGAGTTCCTTGATTCCTGACGTTCCACAGGACCTGCGTTTCCTCCCCTGTCATGAGCAAACCGCTTGACGCACACCTGTGACAAAGGTGAAATGCTTCCTGTTTTGCACAGCTCCGAGGCAGGGGCGGGATAACCCAACGACAACTTCACCTGCCCAAATGAATGGTGTCACGCTGCTGCCCAAGGTGTAGGAAGGCGACTTGAGGAAACGCTGATGGTCCTAACTTTGGAACGTAGAATGGATTGGGGCCCTGTCCGGAGGCCCGAAAGCAGGGGGCGGCAACCCCCGCCTCGTGTGCTAACAGTGATGCACCGGAGCATTTTGCTTGGCAACCACTTTAGGGAGGGGCTCAGTGGCTGAGCCTCTGCTTGGCATGCAGGAGGTCCCAGGTTCAATCCCCGGCATCTCCGGTTAAAGGGACTAGGTGATGTGAAAGACCCCTGCCTGAGACCCTGGAGAGCCGCTGTCAGTCTGAGTAGGCAATACTGACTTTGATGGACCGAGGGTCTGATTCAGTAGAAGGCAGCTTCATGTGTTCTTGTGACCGGGCCTGGTAGTGGGATCAGGCAACCAGCGTGGGGGCCGATGGCCTGGAAGGAGGCGGCAGGGCTGGCTGATGCCTGTTATCGCCTTCTGGACTCGAGCTGGTGCCAGGTTCAAGTAGGGTTGCCAACCTCCCGGTGGGGCCTGGAGATCTCCTGAAATTACAACGGATCTCCAGACAATAGAGATCAGTTCCCCTGGATAAAACAGCTGCTTTGGAAGGTGTACCGTATGGCAGTGTACCCCACTGAAGTCCCCTCTCCCCAGGGTCCACCCCCCCTCAAATCTCCAGGAATTTCCCATCCTGGAGTTGGCATCCATAGGCCCTGCGGCTTGGCGCTGCTGCTGGGGCTCAGCTCATTCTCAGTGCATTAGGCAAAGTTTGACCTTTGCCTCTCCCACCCCACCCCCTTATCCTAGCATACAGCATCTTCATGGGTAGACATCCTTTTGTGATGCTCCAGCCAAAAAGGTTGCCGGTCTTTGTAGTCTTCAAAAGGTGGGAAAAGAAAGCAGGGTTAGGGGGAAAGGACGACAGACATGTGGGGTATGGAACAGCAAGATTCGAATCTGGCAACACCTTTGAGATCCAACGAGATGAACACACATGAACACATGAAGCTGCCTTCTACTGAATCAGACCCTTGGTCCATCGAAGTCAGTCTTGTCTACTCAGACCGGCAGTGGCTCTCCAGGGTCTCAGGCTGAGATCTTCCACATCACCTACCTGCCTAGTCCCTTTAACTGGAGATGCCGGGGATTGAACCTGGGACCTGCTGAATGCCAAACAGATGCTCTGCCACTGAGCCACAGCCCCTCCCTGGGGGTATGAGCTTTCGAGAGTCAGAGCTCCCTTTGTCAGGTAGCTTTGACTCTCGAAAGCTGCTACCCTGAAATTCTTGTTGGTCTCTAAGGTGCTACACAGCTGCCCTCTGAAACTATCTTCATGGGGAGTGGAGAAAGAGTAAAAAAAGGTAAAGGTCCCCTGTGCAAGCACCGGGTCATTCCTGACCCATGGGGTGACGTCACATCCCAATGTTTCCTAGGCAGACTTTGTTTACGGGATGGTTTGCCAGTGCCTTCCCCAGTCATCTTCCCTTTACCCCCATCAAGCTGGGTACTCATTTTACTGACCTCGGAAGGATGGGAGGCTGAGTCAACCTTGAGCCAGCTACCTGAAACCAACTTCTATCAGGATCGAACTCCGGTCGTGAGCAGAGCTTGGACTGCAGTACTGCTGCTTACCACTCTGTGCCACGGGGCTGCTAGGAGAAAGAGTAGGGGCGGGGAAATGGTATGGAAAAAGTCAAGTGAGACTGTTCAGGAAAAGTGGGATTAAAAACTACTTAAAAGAGGAGAAGGATGCTGGCCTAAAGATAAGGGGAGGCAGCTGCGGGTAGGGGTAGAGCTGACGTGTTCCTCTTCCTTCACGGGAAACTTTCCTTTTTTATCAGTTTGCCCCGTCTCACCTCGGCCTGTAATTTGTGTCCATTGCTCCTCCTGTCTGCCAAGGAAATCCACACCTGTTTTGTTTAGATCCATGAGAGAGAGAGCATAAAAGGGCAGGGGCTTTGGCTCAGTGGCAGAGCATCTGCTTGGCATGCAGAAGGTCCCAGGTTCAACCCCCGGCATCTCCAGTTAGAGAGATTATGTGAGTAGGTGATGTGAAAGACCTCTCTGCCTGAGACCCTGGAGAGCCTCTGCCGGTCTGAGTAGGCAATACTGACTTTAATGGATCAAGGGTCTGATTCAGTATAAGGCAGCTTCATGTGCTCATGAGTGTTGGGCCTCCGATGACTTGGGGTCTTTGTTTCGATTATGCATGCTGTTTCCAACCATCATAGGTCGCCTCGCTCTCCCCCTGCGGTTGCCCGTGTTTTGCCTGTGTTTTGAAATTCGAGATAAAACAGGTCCCACAAAACCGGGGAAATGCAGAGGGAGCGTGAGGTGACCTCTGACGGTCGGAAACCGCATGCACAATCCAGACAAAGACCTGAAGTCGGAGGGGCCATCACGAGGGGAAAAGCCATGCATAAAAGACCAGAGAGAGAGAGAGAGAGATTCTCCAACAGGGCAGGTTGTATTTTGATTGTGCTCCTGGGCTCAGCGTTGCTACCGGATGCTCAGGGCCGAGCTTGAAGGCAAGAAGGTCCCGAGTTCATTGCCTAGCATCTCCAGTTAAAGGACACCAGGCAGCGAGTGCAAGGAAAGACCTTTCTCTGTCAGAGATCGTGGGAGAGAACCCTATTGAGTTAGAGGGACCAAGAACCCAGCAGGTTCACGCGTAACCTACAACTATTGGTTTATTTTTATTGTAGCTGCATTTACAACCTCACGTTCCCCCCCATTGGGAACTCAGTGCAGCCTCTGCGTCATTCTCCCTTTCTCCGTTTTATACTTATAACCTGCGAGGTGGGTCAGGCTGAGGGTATGTGCCTGGCCCAAGATCACCTAGCAAACATCCATGGCAGAGAGGGGATTTGAACCTGGGTTACCCAGATCCTAGTCCGACGCTAACCACTACAGTGTTCTAAAATGTTATACGTTAGAATTGGGAATCATAGTACAGTCACTTAGCATTTATAGCATATGAAAGTATTATTTTTTACGGTGGACTCCAGTCTACGAATGTTTATAACACTTGATTCATCTTTAAGGTGCCACAGGATTTGTTTTCAGAGCTGAAGACAATTCACATACCACACAATATCTTCTTATTCCCATAACAGCCCTTTAAGGGAGGCCAGTACCCCCATATTGCAGAGGGACTAAGACAGAGAGAAAGAATAGCAGTATATAAGTAACAGATTATATGATTATAATAAATGGAATCGTTTGGAACCGTTAGAGGACATACAGAATAAAGTATGGATAATTTGAAAGTAAGTATAGATAATATAAATATAACTCAGGTTCTGTCAGTCTACAGTGGAATATTAGCAATGGAGGATAGTTTATTAATTAAAAAATCATTTTCTATTATACAAATAGATTGTATCAGAAGACAATATATACACCAATGCCCTTGGAAGTTTGAATGTATGAGTTTGTATGTGTATTTTAAATTCTCAATAAAATAGTATTTTAAAAAAGAGAGAGAAAGAGAGGCATGCCCAAGGTCTCCCAGTGAATTCATGGCAGAGGAGAGATTTGGGTCTCCTGGGTCCCGTATCTAGAACCCATCTCTTTAGCCACTACGGTATGTCAGCTTGAAGGGATGAAATAAACCGTAAAGACGGGGATTGTATACGTTTAGGGGGGAATGGTGACCGGCAGTAAGGAAACAGTTTTGAACATAACATAAGAACATAAGAAAGGCCCTGCTGGATCAGACCAAGGCCCACCAAGGCCCATCAAGTCCAGCAGTCTGTTCACACAGTGGCCAACCAGGTGCCTCTAGGAAGCCCACAAACAAGACGACTGCAGCAGCAGCATCTTTTTGGGAAGTGAACAGACTTGCTACGAAAGCAGAGATGCCACGGAGGGGGTAAAACAATCGAAGTTAATGGGATTCGGTCAGGAGAGGCAACAATTCCACAGCCCGATGTAGGTCAGCTTGGTCACATCCAGCCACAGCGGGCTGGGTGCCGAGCGAGCAGGAGAATTAATGGCTGTTTGTAGTGACGACACCAACTTAACTCTCGTCAGCAACCTGTTTTACCAACAATGCCAAGGAATCGTTCTCCGGTCCAGCGAAGCAGGTCTGGTTGGTCAGAAGGTCTGGCCGTTTGGCCGCGGGCGAAGCAGCCTCAGGTAATCGCACGATGGTTTTCGGGAATGCTGCGTCATTGCTGTTGACCCTGAAGTTTTCACGTTACGCTGCTGTCCCAAGCAGAGATGCACACTTCTAGGCCTACACACGTCAATAGATTTTGAAGGACTTAACTCTGCGTAGGATTGTACTGAAATGTCCTTGTACATTCTCCTTCGATTGAAATTTCGCCGGAGGAAAATCCCTTCAGGCAAATTTTCATTTTGTTTTTAAAGGTTCTGACATTCTGTCCTGTTTTCTTCCCTTCCGGGGGAACCAACGGTCTGTAAACTTAAGCGTTTGGCTATAATGCAGATTAGCATCTTTATCGTTTCTCTGTCGGGATGAATAGATTTAAAGGGAAGCAAATAGGCTTATGGGAAAGTTGAATATGCATCTCATGAGCATAACGGACAGCCAGCGTCGGAGTTTTAATGCTTTTTATTGGCTTATAAACTCATTCCATACTGGGGCTTATGTATGCATTACTACAGGTTGAGTATCCCTTATCTGGACATCCGATATCCGGACTGATCTGAAAACTGGACCCTTTGAGCCAGCGTGCAGGCATTATTCACAGGCCCTCAACAGCGGCATTGATGGTTCAATGTACACAAAATTATTTAAAATATTGTTTAAAATTACATCAAGGCTGTGTGTATAAAGTATACATAAAACATATATAAAGCATAAATGAATTTCGCATTTAGACTTGGGTGCCATTCCCAAGATATATGTATATGCAAAAATTCCAAAATTACGGAAAGATCTGATATACGGACCACTTCTGGTCCCAAGCAGTCTAGATAAGGGATATTCAACCTTCCTTTTATTTCAGGCTCATCTGACCAGAGGTCTTGAGCACAACATGCATAGGATAAAATACTTTAAACATTATAGATTATTAAAATGTACAACAGAAGTGACTTTAAATTCTTAAAATGCTTGAAAGACATTAAGATCACAATAACCAAAAATTGAGTTACTTTACAAGCATAAGAGTAACTACAGTAATAATATCACTAGTTAACAATAGTTTAACCTTGCTGTGCCTTTAAGGGAACTACTGTTACCGGATAGGATACTCAACCTGCATATGAAGATGAAATAGGGACAAGCAGGTGTTGACTAGTTATTTTCCAATGATGCTTCCATATAGAGGTGGGATGTCAAAGGTATTAGTGTGGAGAACCTAAAGCTGCATGGTGCCAAGATGCCCTGTATTGATCAGAACCTTGACCTATCACAGTCAGTATTGGCATCAGCTCCCCAGTTCTCAGAGGTCTCAAGAAGAGGTCTTTTACATCACCTACTGCCTGATTATTTTTAACTGGAGTTGTCAGGGATCAAACTTGGGATCTTCTGCATATGAAGCAAGCACAGTTTTGCTGAGCCACAGCCTCTCCCCATTCTCCTGTCCCAAATAAGTAGTTAAAATTGTGATCCAGGTTACTTGTTGAAATATCAACGGTGACATAAACCCACAAGGTGGACTTAGGCAAGCCACAGCACTCCCTGTATTCTCACTGTCTGTAGACAATTAGAACACTTGGACTAGCATTCTTCTCCCTGATGTCCTAGCTTTCTGCATGCGGGGTTTCTTCTTCTTTTTTTAACCATGGCAGAGCATGCATTCTGAAAAGGGGGTATAGTTAGTCGCTTCCATGTGATGTTGCCATATAGGAAGATCTGTCCTTTGCAAAAAGCTGTAAGGAGGCTCAGAACCAAGACATGAGATGTAAACAAGCAACTCTTTGAGTTGTAGCTGCGCTGTTTCTCTAGTGTATTGGATGAAAGCACATGATGCACATGAATGTTCCTTATACTGAATCAAACCACTGGTCCATCGCTGTCATTATACTGTCTGGGGTTTTGGGTCAAGGTCTTTCACATCATCTATTACCAGATCCTTTGTTTTAACTGGAGAGGCCAGGGATTGAACCTGGGACCTTTTGCATGCCAAGCTGATGCTCTACCACTGAGCCACAGTCCCTACCTGGAATAAAATGGACCTGTTTACTAGGGAATTTAAATGCAGCTTACCTCTGATGAAATACGGGCAAACTAGTTTCAAGGGATTAAAGGAAAAAACAGCAAGTATTGCAAAAATTATTAGATAAATCAGTGGTGCTGCTGTTATCCCAGCTGGAAAGGACGCAAGAAAGTTATATTTAAATACTGAAAAAGGGTGGAACATCTGCTATATAACGCTAAATCTTTTTTTTTTAGTTGAGAAGAATAATCAACTGAAAGGGGACGTGATAAGAGTTTTTAAAAATCTTGAGCAACGAGTAGATACACATCTCATAATACCAGAATTTGGGCTGCCAAATAAAAGTCATCTTGGGTTTGCAACAGGCAAAAGAAGAGCTTCTTTTCTCCCTTCTGCCATTCTGTTTGGGAGATATAAGAAAATTCCATACTCTGCCAGAGTGTGTAACTGTGTTATGGGAGAGATAGAAAGTACTGACCATATTCTTTTGTACTGTCCTTTTTACTGTGAAACTCGTGCTGCACTTTTAAACCCTGTTTTATCAAACTATGCTAACCAAGCTGATGACTGTAAGATGAACTTGTTGTTATCTTCCCGAAGTCCTGAGATCATCGAATCTGTAGCCAAAGTTTTTGATGATGTAATTAAGAGACGAGGTAAAATGATGTACAGTAGCTAGTTTTATTCTTATTGATTGTATTTAGTATGCCAATAAAGGTATTGAAATTGAAATTGATTGAAGAAGAGCTTTCAACCAACACATCATCAACTTGTCGATTTCTCTACCTCAAAATGTCATGACGCAGGCTGTCTTAGATCACTTCTTAAAATAGATCAATTTTTCTGCGAATGTATATAACAGTTATTAGCCAGTATAGCTAAAGGGAACCGCCGTGAACAGAAACAGTCTACCTCTGGTAGCACTGCAGAATGGTAGATCAGGCTTGTCCAAACTGCGGCCCCTATGAATGTGGCCCAACACAAAATCGTAAACTTACTTAAAACATTATGAATCAGCTATAGTTAGTGTTAGTGTATTTTATGGGTGGCCCAAGACCATTCTTCTTCCAATGTGGCCCAGGGAAGCCAAAAGATTGGATACCCCTGCTCTACATGCTGTACAGAATGGTAGGTCAGATAAAGCTGATCCGTCAAGGCTGATCTGACTTTCTTAACTATCTCGGGGTAAATTGTTTAGAAATATATTGAGTTCTGGAAACGTTATGTTTGTACTGGGGCATGTGAAATTGTTAGTCGAGGCAAGCTGACATGAGATCACCCTAGTTATGCATCCAGCTAATTGTGACCTCGGGCATTCGGATGCTCTGACTATTGCCGGCCTTCAGCAAATATAACTGAGTGGCCGGCGTACACAAAGAGAGGGTTTATCAACGGATCATTGTGTATCATTGTGGCGGGGTCCAGAGAGGGGCTGGAGGGTGTGGTTGTGGTAATGCAAACTGGGCGCAAAGAGATGCCATCAAAAGATTATTTGGTGCAGCCCGTTGTGAAAGAGGATGCTTGTGGGTGCCATGTAAAGCAAAGTTATACGCTCTGATACCATAAACCTTGCCTGGAGGGACTGATTTATTAAAATAGCCTGGTATTTGGGAATGGGAGTTGCCCGTTCTCTGTTTCAAATCTTGTTTCAGCACTGATCTGGCTAATTTATTATATATTTGTGCACATTTATACCCTGCCTTTCTTTGTGGTTCAAGGTGGCTTGCAATAACAGTTAAAAACATTTTCAGTCCGAAGCTGAAAGGGACCCTTAGGCAAGTTACTCTCCAGCTGTTTCACCCCTTTCCCCTCCAAACTGACTTGCAGTTCGTTGAAATATTTTAAATTTGGAAGATTTATATGCTCCACTTTCTGTTTTGTTAAAAAAAGAACAAGAGAAGAAGAAGAGTTGGTTTTCATATGCCGACTTGCTCTACCACTTAAGAATCAAACCTATTTTAAAATTTACTTTATTAGATTTCTATCCCATCCCTTCCCGGCCACAGCCAGACTTGGGGCAGCTCTTGCCCCATTCAACAATTAAAACATACCTTACAGTTAAAATTTCAAATAATACTCTGTCGGCGTCCTTAAATTATTAAAATAGCCGGGGGGGGGGGGGAGGCAGAAGTGCCCATATGCTTGAGCCAGAAAGACACATGGGGCGAAAACGCATGGTCGCTTTATCCTCCTTTAATCCCTGTTTCAGCCTGGATTCAGCCTGGATCAAATGCATGCGTTTCGCCTAATGTGCATTCGATCCTGGCTAAAACAGGGATTAAAGGAGGATAAAGCGACCATGCGTTTTCGCCCCATGGACACACAAAGCTGCCTTTTACTGAATCATACCTTTTGGTCCATCAAGGTCAGTATTGTCTACTCAGACTGGCAGTGGCTCTTTAGGGTCTCAAGCAGAGGTCTTTCACATCACCTGCTACTTGATCCTTCTAACTGGAGATGCCGGGGATTGAACCTCGGACCTTCTGCATGACAAGCAGATGCTCTGCCCGTTATCCACAGCCCTTCACTTTGGATCCATTTCTCAGTAAAGAAGAAGAATAAGAATTGGTTTTTATAGGCCTACTTTCTCTACCACTTAAGGGAGAATCAAACCGGCTTACAATCACCGACTGGTTAAAACAGTATAAATCAGACTGTTCTGCTTTTATAACAATATTTAGCTACTCACTTACAAAAGAGAGCAATATTCATTATCTGCATAGTATTTTAGGCAGGGCTTTCCTTCCCCTCACCCCGATGATTGCTTTTTCCACCCTTGTAAATCCAGTATAGTGGGGTTTTTTTTACTTTTACAAGGATGAGCGAGTCTTATATTTCTTCGGAATTAATTGCTTTGTCTAATAATGTCTCCATTAAGAAACCAGGTTATTGAGTTTAGCAAGCAGGGCGCTCGTCCTCTTCAACAACCCCATTATTATATTAGAGGCTAAATTGACTTTCTTCCATTAGGAGAGCTTCAGCAAATACTGCTTGTACGCTACTGAAAATGTGTTGACTTCGCCTAGCTAAAGGAGTAGCTTTTGTTCTTTTGCCACAAATCCAGTGTAACCACGTTTCTTCCCCCCCTCAGATAATCAAAAGTGTTTCCCTAGATTGTGTCCCCTGATAAACTGTTCCAAGCAGCTGGGTTACTTACTGCCTTGAAGTTCTGAGTTCTGGCCATTTATGCAGGTCTTCTTCCTTGCGGTCACCCTGCCGGCTGCTCCGGTGCTTTATTTTGATTATTGCATGCCTTTCCCGACCGTCAGAGGTCGCCTCGCTCTCCCTGCGCATTTTGCCCGTGTTTTCCAGATGCTGTTTTAGCAAGAGTCTGGAAAACGTGGGCAAAACACACGGAAACTCACTGGGACAGCGAGGCGACCTCTGATGGTCAGGGAAGGCATGCCTAATCAGAGCAAAGCACCGGAGCAGTCGGCGGGGGTGACCGCGGGGAAACAGCCCTGCAGAAATGGCCTTAGGATCTTGGAATGGGATTGTGCTTTGATTTGTTCTGCTCCTGTACATAAATTACACAGTGCAGTTCTAAAAAGAGTTACACCCATGGGGAGGGGCTGTGGCTCAGTGGTAGAGCATCTGCTTGGCATGCGGAAGGTCCCAGGTTCAATACTCGGCATCTCCAGTTCAAGGGACTAGGCTAGTAGGTGATGTGAAAGATCTCTGCCTGAGACCCTGGAGAGCCGCTGCTGGTCTGAGTAGACAATACTGACTTGGATAAGGCAGCTTCATGTGTGTTCATCTAAGCGCATAGAATTTAGAAAGCTGTCGCTCATGAACACACATGAAGCTGCATTCTACTGAATTAGACCCTAACAGTGCAATCCTTAGGAGAGTTACTCCAGTCTAAGCCCATTCATTACAGTGGGCTTAGACTAGAGTAGCTCTGCATAGGATTGCACTGTTAGTCTTTCAAGGTTAGTACTGACTAATCTGACAAGTAGCGGCTTTCCAATATCTCCGGTCGAGGTCTTTCACATCACCTGCTGCCTGATCGTTTTAACTGGGGGTGCCGACGTTGAACCGGGGACCTTCTGCATGCAAAACAGATGTCCTACCAGTGAGCTGCGGCCCCAGTGTGTTAATAATAATATTAATAATGATAATAATAATAATACTTTATTAATACGGTCACTGACCAGCTGAAAAGACAACAACAAATGACCTAAACCTAAAAATTACATATTACATGTATAAATACATTTTATATAAACATCACATAACTTGGCATATCCCACTTAATATTTTAAAAATAAAATATTTCAGTTTGTCTTATCCTACCAGGGTACGGCGTATTTTGATGGCTGCAGCACAAAATTTAGCAGTCAGGAGTGAAAACTGGTTTTTCATCTATTAAGAGCTGCTTAGCCAGAAACACGGCAGGTTGTCCAGGGAAAATGTTGAACAAAGGGGAAGGTAAGCTGCGACAGCTATTTTGGGGCAGCTGTTTTGTGGTTGTGCCCACCGGCCAGCGTCAAAATCCCAGCAGTGCCCACAAGCTCAAAAAAGGTTGCAAACTCCTGAGAGAAGGAAACAGTCTAAATTGACAGAAAGCTTCGCGTTAATAATGTTTTAAAAATCTTTCTTTGAGCGTTGACAGATTTTCATGGATTGTTCAGGTGCGCCGGGGGAATGCAGAGTTCCTTGATCTGTTAAGGGAGCACATTCTCGTGGGGGCTTTAACAGATGACGGTGACTGACAGCTGTCAGGTTGTCTTCTTCTGTAGCACTTAGTGGATGGTTTCTGAATTTAATCCCAGAAGGCTTTTTTGTCTTCTCTGCTCCTCCGAACTGCTGACGGGTATTTAAAGGGTTGCGTCCACACAGCACGTTCACCCTTATCGAGGAAGTCAGGTTTGTGTTAATCACAAGCGACAGCATAAGTAACATTTGCTCTGATTTCGCAAAAGGTGGAACACTGGACTATAAGTAGAAAGTGTTAAAAAACACACACACAGAGAGGTGTTAACTATTTTAAAGACAATTTTTAAAATGCATATAGAAATTGAAGAAGAAGAAGAAGAGTTGGTTTTTATATGCCGACTTTCTCTGCCACTTAAGGGAGACTCAAACCGGCTTACAATCCCCTTCCCCTCCCCACAACAGACACCCTGGGAGGGAGGTGGGGCTGAGAGAGTTCGGAGAGAACTGTGACTAGACCCAGGTCACCCAGCTGGCTTTGTGTGAAGGAAGTGGGGAAGCAAACCCGGTTCTCCCGATCAAACTCCACCGCTCCAAACCACCGCTCTTAACTACTACACCATGCTGGCTCTCACGCTATGCTGGCACGGGTCTTTTTTCCCTGCTACCCTTTGAAATTTCCCAGTGTGACAATGTGCAAAAGTCAGGAAGGAATGCTGGGGCAGGTGTTGTCTTCTCGCTTGATATAAACCGCACCTGCTGAAATTCCCTTTTCTGTTGTACAAATATTCAAGATACGGGAGCTGCTCGCCTTTTGAATCTCTCCTGGCCTTGGCAGTTGAACAGCAAGGAAAAGCAGCTTCCCCTTTTCCGGTGCAGAAGTATCAGAGACTGCCTGCCTTTTTTGGGGTTGCTTCCTGTTTGGGTTGTTTGGGTTCAGGCTTTTTTCTTTTCTTTTTTGGTTCGCAGTGACTTGATGTTTAATATTTATTTAGTTTTTTTAAAAAAATGTATATCCGGTCACCCTGACCTGAATATCCCAGGCTAGCCTGATCTCATCCGTTTCCAAAAACTAAACGGGGTCAGCCTGGGTTAGTACTTGGATGGGAGACAACCAAGGAAGTCCAGGGTTGCTGCATAGAGGCAGGCAATGGCAAACCACCTCTGAACGTCTCTTGCCTTGAGAACCCTACATGGTCGCCAGAGGTTGGCTGCAACTCAATGACCCAAAAAAAATTCCAGTCAGCCACAAAGTAATTACAGTTTAGTTAAAAATACAATATTGTAAAAAAATAAATTATTGTCCACTTCATGTGATCTGGACACTGTACTAGCGCCATCCTGGCTTTCCTGTGATCTTTCCCAGAACATTACAAAAAAACGGACTCGGAAAAGACGGGGAAACTGCAGGAGGTGCATGGAAGCACCCAGATTTTGTGAGGAAGTGAGAAAACAACCCACTTTCCAATAGCATCCAAGCCGGGGCAAATAACCTGTGTGTAAGCGATCGTGGCTGTTTCCACTATAATGCCTACATTTGACACTGTGTGTGGCTGTAATCTTTATTTAAAAATGTACATTTTTCCAGTTGTTGGGAGGTTTGCTGTTGGGATCTCCCTTCCTAATCCCTGGAAGAAGAAGAAGAAGAGTTGGTTTTTCTATGCCGACTTTCTCTGCCACTTAAGGAACAATCAAACCGGTTTACAATCACCTTCCCTTCCCCTCCCCACAACAGACACTCTGCGAGCGAGGTGGGGCTGAGAGAGCTGTGACGAGCCCAAGGTCACCCAGCTGGCTTCATGTGTAGGAGCAGGGAAACAAATCCAGTTTACTAGATTAGCCTCCGCCGCTCATGTGGAGGAGTGGGGAATCAAACCCGGTTCTCCAGATCAGAGTCCACCGCTCCAAACCACTGCTGTTAACCACAATACCACTCTAGCTTCTTAATTCAGCACCAAATGATATTGTATTAAAATTTCAGAATTTTTCAGCAACCACAAGGCAGGCAGACAATGTGAGCATGCTGCAGTTTTGATTAAATTTTGGGATTTGCTTGTCATGTTTTCCAAATGTGTTATTTTATTTGCATCCTTCACAGACAAAGAAAACCCCCGAACAGTGGCAATGCTAGAAATCTGTCCCCCTAACCCAGTCCCAACCATCTGTTCAGTATGCGCGTACGATTGCACAGATGTACACTTACAGCCCGCTGCTACGTCTAAGGATCTGTGGGCTGGAGAGAGAGGATTTAAAAACATGAAAAGAGATATCTAAAGATTGTTTTAGCAGGAATAACACTACTTACTTCTTTTCTTATATGAGTATTATGCCCCCTATATGCATATGTATGTGTGTGCTTCAGTTTTATGCTGATGAAAAATTTGTGTGAGTGTGATGTTGTGGTTTTGTGAATGTTCATCTGCATCGGTGGTCTTGAACCCACGGGTCCTGACCATACGGTGGGTTGTAAGGTTTTACTTGTTGGTCCGCAAACCCCAATTAAGTTGTTGGGTTTGTTTACTGTAATTATATCCTGCCTTTCTCCCCAGCGGGGACCAAAAGTGGCTTACTTCTTTCCCCTCTCCTCCGTTTTATCCTCACGACAACCCTGTGAGGTAGGTTAGGCCAAGAATGGGACTGGCCCCAGGCCACCCAGCAGGCTTCCATGGCTGAGTGGGGATTTGAACCTGGGTTTCCCAGATCCTAGTCTAAAACTCTAACCATCTCACGACACCGGCTCTCAGTACTGAATCACTCTTTATGTTTGCTGCCTCGTTGAAAAGTCCTACTGCTAGTGTGTAGAGAGCCAGCGTGGTCTAGTGGTTAGTGGTTCACATCTGAAGTCGGGCCAGTCACACACTCTCAGACTGACCTACCTCACAGGGTTAGTAGCATAAGCTAAGCAAGGTCGGCCCTGGTGAGTATTTGGATGGGCAACCTCCAAGAAACCCCAGGGTCGTGACGTAGCGGCAGGCAATGGCAAACCGCCTCTTCTGGGAAGATGGCAGACCGCTCAGAACAAAACATGGTGTAGTGGTTAAGAGCGGTGGTTTGGAGCGGTGGGCTCTGATCTGGAGAACCGGGTTTGATTCCTTCCTCCTCCACATGAGCTGCGGGCACTAATCTGGTGAACTGGGTTGGTTTCCCCACTCCTACATATGATGCCAGCTTGGTGACTTTGGGCTAGTCACAGTTCTCTCAGCCCCACCTACCTCACCGGGTGTCTGTCATGGGGAGGGGGAAGTGATTGCAAGCCGGTTTCTCTTAAGTGGTAGAGAAAGCGGTAGAGCAGTGATGGCGAACCTTTTAGAGACCGAGTGCCCAAACTGCAACCAAAAACCCACTTATTTATCGCCGAGTGCCAATGCGGCAATTTAACCTGAATACCACCCCCAGAGGGGGCCCAGAGGGAGAGGCTAGGGTTGCCAAGTTCCTCTTCGCCATGAGTGGGAGGTTTTTGGGGTGGCGCCTGAGGAGGGCGGGGTTTGGGGAAGGACTTCAGTGCCATAGAGTCCAATTGCCAAAGTGGCAATTTTTTCCAGGGGAACTGATCTCTATTGGTTGGAGATCACTTGTAATAGCAGGAGATCTCCAGCTAGTACCTGGAGATTGGCAACCGGTTCCTTAGTGTTTTCTCTCTACATATCAAGACAAATGGAAAGGTGTTTGAAGGATGGCTTGTGGGCACTTCAAAGGTGGAATAGGACTGCACACCCCTCCACCCGCACAGACCCAGAGGGCGCTGGAGAAGCCGCTGGAGGGAAAGAAGGAAGGAAGGAAAGAAGGGAAGGGAGAAAGAAAGGGAAGGAAGGGAGGGAGAGAAAGAAAGAAAAAGAGAGAGAAAGGGAGAAGGAAATGGAGCAAGGGAGAGAAAGAAAAGTAGGGAAAGAAAAGGACAGAGGGAGACAAAAAGAAAGAGGCCATTTATGCATGGGAGGTTTTGCCTTGGATTTGCCACTCAGTGGGGTGTGGCAGCGGCGGCAGGCTTGTGAGAGGCGAGCAGGGTAGGGCAGAGGACGCCTCCTTCGCACCCACCGGCCAGCCACGCCCCTCCACCCGCACAGAGGGCGCCGGAGAAGCCGCTGGCCATGCCGAGTGTGGGCGCTCGGCTTCTGTTCCCCGCTCTCCCACCCACCTGGCCGGCCACGCACGCTCCAGTGGCAGCAATGGCGGCAGCTTCTGTGGGAGAGTCCGGGGGCCACCGCCAATGATGTCGGAGGTTCCCCACCCTGGGCTACAGCCTCCCCCATCCGGGGCAGGGCAGAGCCGGAAAGGCCAGCGGCTTGGAGGAGCCGCGCGTGCCGGCAGAGAGGGCTACGAGTGCCGGAAGTGGCACCCGTGCCATAGGTTCGCCAACACGGCGGTAGAGATTCTCCCTTAGGTGGTAGAGAAAGTTGGCATATAAAAACCATCTCTACTTCTTCTTTTCTTTTCTTTTCTTTTCTTTTCTTTTCTTTTCTTTTCTTTTCTTTTCTTTTCTTTTTCTTCGTAGCAGAAGCCCAAAGGGAGAATTACCCTTACGAAATTCATAGGTCAAATAGCCTCAGCAAGCAGCTTTTCATATAGTTGCTGCTGTTGTTCCGTCCTGCTGCCTGTCCGGCAAACAATGCAGTGGTGGAGCAAATAAATGAATGCCGGATCCGACAGGCTGGTCAACAACGGAGACACTTAGAGGCACTGTTCTCCGGATCAGACAATTGGAAATGGCTTCTTGGGCCTCTCGGTTCTTTCCACCACCTCCCCTGTCCCCAGCAGTTCTGGAGGAAGTTGCACGGTAATGGGACCCAATAACAACGAGAAAGAAAGGGGAGAAAAAAAAGACCAGTATTGAGGACAACCAACCCACATGTTGAATAATTTTGGAAACGTGAAGCCGTGGTCCAAGTGTTACATGAAGATGAGTAATCTAAGGTTCTTGTTTGTGCCACCCAGGGCTAAGATTCCATTAAAAAACAAAACCTGGAGCTATTTCTGAGCCTTTATTAACCCAGGGGCGAGCAAGGATCTGGACGGTGTTTTAGCTCAGCATTCATTACCCTGCTTTTCTCCCCAATTAGGACCCAAAGCAGCTTTACAAAAACAAAACAAAAAAAGACAATGGAAATAAATAGAAGAAAACAAAACACAGTTCATGGAAGATGGAGCTATTCATGGCTACAAGTAAAAATGGATACTTGTCGTGATGCATACCTATTCTCTGCAGGATCAGAGGAGCATGCCTATTCTGTTAGGTGCTGTGGAACACAGGCAGGACGGTGCTGCTGCAGTCGTCTTGTTTGGGGGCTTCCTAGAGGCACCTGGTTAGCCACTGTGTGAACAGACTGCTGGGTTTGATGGGCCTGGGTCTGATCCAGCATGGCCTTTCTTATGTTCTTATGTTTACTCAGGAGCAACCCTCTCCCTACCTCTTTCTCTCTACCTCATACTGCTTCTTATTAGTTTTAAGCAGATTAGTGATGGCATGCATGTGGAACTCCCTGCCCCAGGATGTGGTGATGGCTGCCAATGTGGAAGGCTTTAAGAGGGGAGTGGACATGTTCATGGAGGAAAGGGGTATTCATGGGTACTAGTTAAAATGGATACTAGTCATGCTGCATACCTATTCTTTCCAGGATCAGAGGAGCATGCCTATTATATATTGGGTGGAGTGGAACACGGGCAGGAAAATGTTGCTGCAGTCGTCTTGTTTGAGGGCTTCCTAGAAGCACCTGGTTGGCCACTGTGTGGACTGACTGCTGGATGTGATGGGCCTTGGTCTGATCCAGCATGGCTTTTCTTATGTTCTTATAAACTACAAAGTAAATGATGTTTATTTCCTAAGCTGATTCTGGATCCATAGTGCTGGCTCACACAGAGCCACAGGCGACAAGCCATAGGCTAAGGGCCAGATCCCGCTGGCTCTCGCCCTTCGGCTTGCCCCTCCAGCTGTTTTTATGCCTGCAAACAGGAAGCTCAGCACAAGCTCCACAGGTGTTGTGCAGCTGGCAGAGATGTTTAAGATTCTCCTCCCTGCTGCAAAGAGTCAGTGTCTGGGGTCACCTGAACTCCAGAACCAGGGCCGTTCTGGATCACGGTATGTCCCAGCTCGAGCAAGCGCCTGATCTTTGAGATGCCAGTTCTCTTGGGACAACTTATGCTCCCAGTATGCTTTCCGACCATTTGTACGTTGTTCAGGATATTGTTATCAAGTATGTCTGGGCTTGTTAGGAGCTAGGGTTGCCAGGTACCCCTTGGAAAGCAGCAGGGGTGGGTGGGGAAGTGACGTCGACGTATTGCAGACCACGTGGGAGCTTGGCCTTGGTTCCCTGCTGGTAAGACCCCCTGCCGGCTGGCTGAAGGGCAGACCCTATGAGCTTCAAGATTGAGCTTCGCTCTCCTAAGCAGGCCCTGCTGGCTGTACCCGCTCTGCTGGGGTGTGGGGGGGGGGAGTCTGAAACATCCTGGGCAGTGGCTGCCCCTGCCTGTAGAACAGCTGCCCAGAAGAGGTCAAGGGGAGGAAGGCTTCCCTCTTGGCTTTCTGACAAAGCTCTAAGACAGAACTCTACTGCAGGACATTTGGAGCTAAATCTGGGCCAAAGGCAATATATCAATAGGAAATATACATATATATACATATATATATATATATGTATAGTTCTCCTTGAATGTTTTAAAATGTATTTTATTTATTGTTTTAACGTTTTAATCACGTGATTTTATTCAGTTTGTATTGTGTTTTATTGTTGGGTCCTGAATCAGTCAGGACCAAAATGGGCAAATAAGAGGAGATGGTGATGGAGCGCCTCCCTCCACCCCTAAAATACAATTGCAGGCTTGTGCTGCCTCAATTTGTCTTGGGCCATATGGGAAGCAAAGAGGAATTTTAACCTGTCAGTCTTCCCTCTGTTTTGCGATTCGAAACTGGGCTCCCTGCTTTATTATTAGCATTTTAAAGGAGGAAAGACATGTCCTTTAAAAACACTTTTTAAAAAGCTAATTGAAAAGTAGGGAGCCCAGTTTCGAATAGGAAACTGAATGGTCATTGGAGGGTTAACTCTCCCTGCCTTCCTTTCACGGCCCCAAGGCAAATTGAAGCTTTGCAAACCGGCAATTTGCATCTTATGGATGAAACAATCTTTGTCTCCTCTGTTGAAGCCCTTTGCTGTGGAAGTCATATGGCACAGAAAGAAAACATCAAACTGTGAATAAAAGCTAGTGTCTGAGGAATACCATGGAGATGACAAAGAAATAAATTAATCGATACAGCCAGCACAAAAAAAGCTGGTTTAAAATGCATATATTGGGCTGGGTGAAATTGTGTACATCTCCTTGCTTCGCCTTTCTGTCTAAAACAGTGGTTCCCAACCTTTTTTTGACCAGGGACCACTAGGACTTTTTTGTTCGGTGCAGGGACCCCAAGGTTCAAAATAAAATTCCGGGAATTTGAAAATAAACTTTAATCATAACTGTTAGTTAAACATTAAACTTATAATTATATTTTAATATATATATATATTATAATAGAGAACTTTTAATTGGAAATATTAATTTATTATGGGTTTATAACTTTGTTTCGCGGACCTTAATTTAGTTCTCGCGGACCCTTGGGGGTCCATGGACCCCTGGTTGGGAACCAGTGGTCTAAAATGATTATACAGTGCATGGATTGCTTAACTTAAGTAGTGCCTAGCAAATTCATTTCCAGAGCACCAAGGCTGTTTACTTTCTTGGCTGATCCTGGTAGGTTAACCTAATTGTTATGCTGAATCCTGCTGGGACTGCTTCTAAAGATTTACTTCTTATATAATTTTAAAATCCATTCTCGACGTTATTAATTAAAATGGAACGGGGCAGAGAAGGGGGGGAAATCAATGCACTTACATCCAGGTCATTTACACATCAGGCCATGGGTTGTACATCAGCATTTGGAGCAGGCGTACATGTTTGGTGGTGCGGGTCAAGGCAGTAGTTTTTCAGGCTCATGATAGGCTGAGAAATCGTAGATCGGGGGTAAAACACATGCACGGCTAAAAGAGTTTTAAAATTGTAAATTTCAGCCATGCAGGGCTCTAGTTCAACTTGGGGCTGGGGTGTTTCCCCATAATGGGGCAAACGGCAGCTCTGCAGCTGCTACAACAACACAAGGATTTGCACTGTGTTACTGAAGTTAAGCTGTGGCTCCGCCTCCTGCGGCCGCCATTTTGTGGTAGCCATTTTGGGGCTGCGCCCACCATGCTGTGTCAGAATCCCAAATGTGCCCGCAAGCTCAAAATGGTTGGGGACCCCATCTGAACATCCTGAACCTAAATTGGGGACCTGCATGGCTGATATTTGCGAGGGGAAAACATTCTGGGATTATCCATGCAATCGTACTCTGGTCACATTATGAGAAGACAAGAGTCACTGGAAAAGACAATCATGCTAGGAAAAGTTGAGGGCAGCAGGAAAAGAGGAAGACCCAACAAGAGATGGGTTGACTCTATAAAGGAAGCCATGGCCCTCAGTTTGCAAGATCTGAGCAAGGCTGTTAAGGATAGGATGTTTTGGAGGACATTGATTCATAGCGTTGCCATAAGTCAGAAACGACTTGACGGCACATAACACACACACACACACACACACACACACACACACACACACTACTGATGGGCATGACGAATGTTGTAAGCTGCAGACTCCTGTAGATAGAAGAGGCAGTGTTGAGTGGTGGTTAGCGTGTCAGACACACTCGGTCCACCAGAGGCACGGGTGGCCTAGCGGACACAGCACCCAACACCCGTGGGGCCCGCACAGCTCGTGGGAAGGTGACAGCCGGTCTTTCTACGGCCCACGCAACCTGGGGGAGGCATGCCCAGCCCACAGTGGCTGCCTTTTCCTCTTTCCCTCCCTCTCTCCCTCCTTTGGGGGGCAGAGCCAGGGCCAGCCAGGGGGTGGGGCCCATTTTTAGGGCCATTATCCCCACCCAATCGACCCCGGCTATTTTTGAACGTTTTGGGCTCAGAGGAATCTTTAGATCATAGAATCATAGGGTTGGAAGGGGCCATGCAGGCTGTCTAGTCCAACCCCATGCTTAGGCTTGCCAATAGCCCAGCATAGACGGGCAAATGCCTGCCAATCGACTGGGCTGCCCGATGACCCTCATCTTGTCAGTGAGGGGAAGAGGGGGTTTACCCAGAAGTGATGTGGGCGCTCTAGCACTCTCCCCCCCAAAAAAAACCTCTGTGGACACCTTACAGTTTTCGGAGGCAATTGCTAGAGCGTCTGTGTCACTTCTGCGTCACATCGCCCCAGTTGCGGAAAGCTCCTGCCGGTTGCCAGGAAGGACCTGGCAACCCTACCACTACTCAATGCAGGATCAGCCTAGAGCATCCCCTGACAAGTGCTTCTCCAGCCTCTGCTTGAAGACTGCCAGTAAGGGGGAGCCTCGCCACCTGCCTAGGTAGCTGATTCCACTGACGAACTATGCTTACTGTAAAAGATTTCTTCCTAATATCCAGCCGGTACCTTTCTACCCTCAACTCAAACCCATTATTGTGAGTCCTAACCTCTGCTGCCAACGGGAACAGCTCCCTGCCCTCCAGCGTGGTGTAGTGTTTAAGAACGGTAGACTCGGATCCGGAGAACCGGGTTTGATTCCCCGCTCCTCCACATGAGTGGCGGACACTAATCTGGTGTACTGGATTTGTTTCCCCACTCCTGCACATGAAGCCAGCTGGGTGACCTTGGGCTAGTCACAGCTTTCTTAGAGATCTCTCAGCCCCACCTATCTCACAGGGTGTCTGTTTTGGGGAGGGGAAGGGAAAGTGATTGTAAGCCGGTTTGATTCTCCCTTAAGTGGTAGAGAAAGTCGGCATATAAAAACCAACTCTTCTTTAAGTCTTTCAAATACTTAGAGAGCAATCAGCCTCTTTTCCAGACTAAACATTCCCAAGTCCCCCAACCTTTCCTCATAGCGCTTGGTCTCCTCGTCGCTCTCCTCTGCACCCACTCCATTCGGTCCACACCCTTTTACAAGGGAGGCCTCCAGAACTGCACACAGTTCTCCAGATGTGGCCTGACCAATGCGGTGTACAGTGGGGCTATGGTATCTTGTGATTTGGATGTTATGCCCCTGTTGACGCGCCCCAAGAGTACATTCGTCTTTTTTGTCTCTGCATCACATTTAGTGCTCATATTCAGCTTACAGTCCACCTGTACCCCTAGATCTTGTTCACACACAGTGTTACCCAGAAGTGCATCCCCCATCCAGTATGCACGCTTCTCATTTTTGTTGCCCTGATGTAGATCTCTGCCCTCGTTGTCGTTGATTGTGTAATCTTCACGGCGCGTGAGCAGATATCTCATGGAATTTAGGCATTACCAGACTATCCTTTGGCTTTTGACTGTCTTGTGGTCGTTTTTGTCACCCAAATTTGGTTCAGTTCAAAAAGAAAAATTGACAACGTCGGGGGGGGATGTGCCTTTCTTGGATGTATTCCTTTTCCTCCAGATCTCTTTCTGGAAAAGGTCACGAGGAGTTCCAAGCTTTTTCAGCTGGAGTTAAAAATAGTCTCGAGTGACTCAGCCGTTGAGCGCCATCATTTTCTCTGCTTTATGAAACAGCAGTGCTTCACAGAGGTGGAGTGGGGGGGACACAACCCCAACCAGCATCGAATGCCATTGTTTTCAGCTACGTTTTCCAGCACAGCTTGCTTTTTCAAGGTGAGGGACAGCCAAAGCAGTGATGGAAACGCCTTCACTATACAACTGCTCTGAATGACTATGCGGTAGCTCATTGTTTTAGTGGCTGTTACCGCACTTGTATTCCCAGCGATGTATTAAGAGTTTGAAAACGTTATAAAAAATACTGTTCGCACTTTGTTTGGCCCCTTTAGCCGTGAAGACGTCTTCCAACCATTTATAAGCCGTGGTATCCAAAAACCCTTTGAAAGCGATGTTTTTTACAACGTTTTCAAACTCTTAATACATCGCTGGGAATACAAAGTGCGGTAACCCCCAGTGTTTAGAAAGACTTTGGATTTCAAATGACAATGGTTATGCAGTTTTGAAAAGTCTCCACAGTGTTGGCCTTTGCAACAGACACAGCATGGTGAGCCAGCGTGGTGCGGTGGTTAAGAGCGGCGGACTCTAGTCTGGAGAACCGGGTTCGATTCCCCACTCCTCCACATGAGCGGCGGACTCTAATCTGGAGAACTGGGTTCAGTTCCCCACTCCTCCACATGAAGCCTGCTGGGTGACCCTTGGCCTAGTCACAGTTCTCTCCAAACTCTCTCAGCCCCACCTACCTCACAAGGTGCATATTGTGGGAGGGGGGAAGGGAAAAGGGGATTGTAAGCTGCTTTGAGACTCCTTTTGGTAGAGAAAAATGGGGTATAAAAACCAACTCCTTCATGGTAAAAAAAAAAGGAGTGTGGCTTCTGTCTCTCTGCATGCTTTATTTAGTAAGTAGCTATCAGGCAGGAGAGTTATGTTGCATTGGCTTAGATGTTTGCTGATAAGCGGTTTGAGCAAACCGTAGTTTTTCAAGTGCATATGGAACTGCAAACTATGGCTTGCACAGAGTACAGAAGTGCAGGAAAGCATGAAGGGGATATCTGAATATCCGTACCATGGCTAACGCCTGTGAACTGAACCTCTGTGCCTCTGGCCTGTGCCTCTTTTTCTGCTGGGAAGGTAGACCCTGGTAGAAACACCCAGGTCCATCCTCACATCATGCCCGCCCCGGAGCCCTGTTGGCCCATTTGAACTGGGGGGCGGGATGTCAGCAGCCGCATGGCTGCAGGAGAATGGGAAGCCTCGCTCTGCCTGCCGTGTGCTGCCCTGGGACCTGGTAAGCTCTGCTGCCCCCTGCCTCACCTTCCCGGCCCCACCACCCAGCATCTCAGCTCCAGCTTAGGTGCACCCCCCTAGCACATGCCTGCAAATGGGGGCTCTGCAGGTAAGTCTGAGCCCGTGCTTATAAATAAATTAGTGATGCTTAAAGCTGACACGATTCACCTGAGCATTAGGTCACAAGAACATAAGAAAGGCCATGCTGGATCAGACCAGGATCCATCAAGTCCAGCAGTCTATTCACCCAGAGGCTAACCAGGTGCTTCTAGGAAGCCCACCAGCAAGACAACTGCAGCAGCATTATCCTGCCTGTGTTCCAAAGCACCTAATATATAATAGGCATGCTCCTCTGATCCTGGAGAGAACAGGTATGCATCATGACCAGCATCCATTTTGACTAGTAGCCATGAATAGCTCTCTCCTCCATGAACATGTCCAGTCCCTTCTTAAAGCCTCCCAAGTTGGCAGCCATCACCAAGTCCTGGGGCAGGGAGTTCCACAATTTAACTATGCCTTGTGTGAAGAAATACTTCCTTTTATCTATTTTGAATCTCTCCTCCTGTGGCTTCAGCAGATGACCCCGTGTTCTAGTATTATGAACAGACACCATTAATAGACACCGGGTTCCACAACTAGACCAACAGCAGCTCACCAACTCGGTATTGGGCCCTCTCTGGGATTTGACAGAGCTTCTATTTTTGCTTTCCGCCAGGGACTGCAAAATCCGGGAAGGAAATGGGGGCAGAGGGACAAGCACCTGGCAGGCCGCAGTCCATGGGGCGCAGCTGCGTGCAGTTTGCTGAGTCGCAAGTCAAGCAGGCCCATCGTGAGCAACATTTTGGAGGTCGGCTCAAAAGCCTGACTTTTTGCCCAGCACACGCCAGTGCTGACTCGGATGTCCGTTGGGACAGGGCTAAAAATGTTCTGGCCAGAGCCTCAGTTGGTTTCCAGATGCAGTCAGAGAGTCCTCTACGTGCCGCCTTCGGCAGCATATCTAATCTCCTGCTGCGTGCGAAATGATTGAGCTTTGCTCAGGTGGCGTCAAATATCAGAAGGAAGAGGGGCTGCCGGATCTGTCATGAGACGGCCGTCGTGTTGCTTGCCTCTGATTCGTTCCGTCCTCTGCTTGGTCTGAAGGGCGCAACAGAAATCTGACTACCCTGCGAGTGCAGATAAATAAATACACACATGTGGTTCCCTTAATAACACGTACATGGAGCCAACCACTTCTTCTATTGCTGTTTGGTTCCCTTTGTCTTGACTGAAGACCAGTGGTTCCCAAACTCTTTGATGAGGGATCTGCTACTGAACTGGCTCTCATTTTTGGGACCCAGCATTGAAGGCCACTGGTGATGTACCTCCTGCATGGCTGTTTTTTTGGGGGAGTAAGCCGATCCCCTGGGAATGAATGAGGCTTTAGAGTGAAGGAGGAGGGAAATGGGGCAGCTCCACCCTCTCTTTTCCTTTTTCCTGCTGCTGGGAGAAGGGGGTCCAGCTCAGGAGGTAGATCCTCACCACCAGTGGCAAGAGAGTCATATCCCTCTTTGGTATGTTGGTTGGGGTTGCCTATTTGTAAATGGGTCCCTCTTAAGGTTGCCAAGTCTGGGTAGGGAATTACCTGGAGATTTCTGGGTGGAGCCTGTGGAAGGTGAGGTTTGGAGAGGGACTTCCGCAGATAGGGATGCCAACCTCTAGATGCTGCCTGGAGATCTCCTAGAATCACAACTGATCTCCAGGCTACAGAGATCAGTTCACCTGGAGAAAATGCCTGTTTTGGAGGGTGGACTCTATGGCATTATATACCAATGAGTTCCCTCCCCTCCCCAAACCCTGCATTTCCTAGGCTCCACCCTCAGAATCTCCAGGTATTTCCCAATCCATGATGTCCACCTTCAATGCAGCTATTTTCTCCGGGGCAACTGATCTCTGTAGTCTGGAGCTCAGTTGTAAATTCCTGGAGATCTCCAGGCTGTCCCTTTAATATCAATTTGATCTGCAGCAAATACTAGGTGATGTAATTGGAAGGCTTTAAGAGGGGAGGTGGACATGTTCATGGAGGATAGGGCTATCCATGGCCACTAGTCAAAATGGATACTAGTCATGATGCATACCTATTCTCTCCAGGATCAGAGGAGCACGCCTATTATTTTAGGTGCTGTGGAACACAGGCAGGATAATGCTGCTGCACTCGTCTTGTTAGTGGCTTCCTAGAGGCACCTGGTTGGCCACTGTGTGAACAGACTGCTGGACTTTAATGGGCCTTGGTCTGATCCAGAATGGCCTTTCTTATGTTCTTATGCCTATTATATTAGGTGCTATGGAACACAGGCAGGACAATGCTGCTGCAGTCGTCTTGTTTGTGGCTTCCTAGAGGCACCTGGTTGGTCACTGTGTGAACCGACTGCTGGACTTGATGGGCCTTGGTCTGATCCAGCATGGCTTTTCTTATGTTCTTATGACCTCCACACCATGAAAAGCTTCAGTTGCCCATTTCCGCACATTATGTTCCCTTTACATCTTTGTATTGTTTTAATGTGTATGTATTGATTGAGCAGTAGCCTTATTACATTGCAGTCGCCGCAGTCAATCTGTTGCTTTAGCTAAAGACGTGAGGACTTTGTAATGTGTGAATCGTCCCTAGGACAGACAGGTATTCTGATGGTCCCGTAAGATACGTAGTGATAGGAAAGAGGTCCTCTCTCCACTGGACAGCATAATTTCGGGCGGTTCTTTGATTACCGCAGTGGTGCGTTTGCTGTTTCCCCTTGGCTCCCTCTCATGATAACATCTGCTTTCAAGAAATCAAATGCAACTGGGGTAATGACATACTCACCGGGACAGGCTTGCCGTTTGTCTCGTTTTTCTGGATGTTCGACACAGTCGACCCTGTTTGATTTGGGAGTGAGCGACGATCGACTGTCAGAAGCGGAACCGGTCCCACCTTTTCCCTCCTGTCCTCTCTTTGCCTTTTGCCTTCAGCAGAAAATACAAGGGGACCCTTCGGACCTGATGCAAGCTAATTGCTGAGCATTTGGTTCGGATTTAGGCTGAAACAATTGGTCTTCTGTCTCTCATCGGCTCGGGGTCTCGAGTACTAGTAGTAAGTAGCCTTTGCCCAATCCTCTTACATGCCCAGAAACGCAGAAAGCTCACAAGGATCTGTGTTGTAGCAAAATGGACCGTGAAAACTGTAGACCTCAGGTAGGGTTTTGAGCGTTGCCTGAGTGATAATTACCTGCTTTCTTTTCGAGCTTTCACTTGACATTCTGCAGCATTCCTGGTAAAGTATATACATTTTTTTTGAAATAGTGTTTTGCCTCTTGCAGGGTTGTCAAAACGACTACGGAGCTGGATCTGCTGCAGCCGCCGCGAAGCACGTGACCGAATCTTTCAAGGTACGTTGTTTGCTAAAGCTGACTTGCCTGGAGCGTTTCTGCGGAGAACAGTGTCCTTGAGACGCAGGGAGATTTGGCTTGGTTTCGGCCTGTGAGGGTTGTGGGGCTATTGACGTGTGCGAGAGTGTTGTAGATTTGGTGTGTGTATGGGGGGTGGGTGGGTAAGGATTCTTCTGCACTTGGCAGCATAGGTCTCCTACACGTTTGATCCTGATATGGTGCAGTGGTTAAGAAAACAAGTGTTCAGTTGTGTTTAGAGTGCTGGGTTAAGAAGAGGGGAGACAGTGCTCAGTAGAAGTTAGAGTGTTTGACTAGGAGAGCCAGCGTGGCGAAGTGGTTAAGAGCGGTGGACTCTAATCTGGAGAACTGGGTTTGATTCCCCACTCCTCCACATGAGCAGCAGACTCTAATCTGGAGAACCAGGTTGGTTTCCCCACTCCTCCACATGAAGCCAGCTGGGTGACCTTGGGCCAGTCACAGTTCTCTTCAACCTCTCTCAGCCCCATCTATCTCACAATGTGTCTGTTGTGGGGAGAGGAAGGGAAGGAGATTGTAAGCCGGTTGGATTCTCCTTAAAAGGTAGAGAAAGTCGGCATATAAAAACCAACTATTCTTCTTCTAAGACATGGGAGAGCCATGGGCAAATCCATATTGTTATGCAAATCTTATCAGGGGAACTTGGGCCACTCATGTTCTCTCAGCCTGGCCTACTCCACAGGGTTGTTATGGAGACATAATGTGGGGCGGGAACCTTGTGTGCCACTCTGAATTCCTTGAAGGAGGGTGGGATAAAAATAGTTTTGATAGCTAGATCTGAGTTCTGATAACCTCTCATCCATGAAGGTCATTGGGTAGTCTTGGTCTGGTTACTCTCCCTCAGCTTAACATACTTCGTAGGGTTGTTGTGCGGAGACGATGGAGGTGGGGAGGACCATGTAAGCTACCCAGAATTCCTTGGAGACGGGGGGGGGGGAAGTTGGCAAGATAAGCTTGTTAGGGTCAAACCAGACATGACACTGGGAGATGGAGATATGGATATTCACAGAGTTTTAAAAATGGAAAGTCTAGCCATGCAAAGTTCCTATTCAAATTGGAGCTGTGATATTGAGTGAGAAAAGAGAGGGTTTTTTTTTAAAAAAAACATAGTTTTGCCAATCAAAATTCTCCAAAGAACAGAAGAAAAGAAAGGCAGAGAAAGGGTTTTTGTCCACCCCCTAAGAAAAATAAAATCATAGAATCATATAGTTAGAAGATACCTCTAGGATCATCTAGTCCAACCCCAAACCAGAGAGACGTTGGTAGTTTTGATTGATGATTCTGCCCTGGGAGGGATGGGGAAGATGGATTAAACTCCTTTCCCCCTGCACGGTGGTCCAGGGTTGCCAACTCCATGTTGGGAAATTCCTGGAGATTTAGGGGGTGAGCCTGGGAAAGGCGGTGTTAGGGGAGGGACCACAGCTGGGTATAATGCCATGCAGTCTACCCTCCAAAGCGGCCTTTCCCCAGGGGAACTGATCTTTGTAGCTTGGAGATAAGTTCTAATTCTGGGAGATCTCCAGGACTCACCTGGAGGTTGGCAACCCTGCCATGGTCTCAGCCCAAATTAGGGTTCTGCTCAATTGCTGTTTCCCTTTACATGGAAGGACTTTTAAGCTCCTAAAATCAACTGTGCTGCCGACTCTTCCTCTATTTCTATTTCCTCCTTTCAAATGGTTCAGATCCTTCCTTATTTCTCCCTTTGTTTTTGTTTTTTTGTTTTGTTTTTGTTCTTATTTCTCCCTTTGTTGTTTCCTCTATCAATTTTTAAAAAAACAACACAAGAAATCTTCAAGGGTCTCATTCTTCCTGGACGCTGATACAGCCTATAGGTTGGAAGAACAATTAAGAAGGTTGCTGGATTCCAGTCTTGTCTTCTTGACAAACGCACTGGGTGACCTTCAGCAAGCAGCTCCCCCACTTACAAGATGGGGATAATAATACCGGCCTACCTTACAGGGCACATTCAACTCTGAAAGCGCCATATAAATGTTAAGGACCACTATTCCTTGTGACTGTTTAACTGGAGATGCCCGGGATTGAACTTGGGGACTTTTGCATGCAAAGTGGGTGTTTTGCCATCTCCAAGTCACATCTCTTCCCATGCTGTTTGAACTGAAGAAGGTTCCCCATTACAACCACGACTGCCCCCAAACTGGAGGGTGGGGGAGGTATCAGCAACAGCAGATGCACACGGCTTGGAACTCTGGCTCAGAGCAGCAGTTAATTCTTTAATGAAGGCCCTATCAAAGTCAGTCCTATGAGGAAAGGTTGAAGGAGCTGAGTATGTTTAGCCTGAAGAGGAGAAGACAGAGGGGATAGGATAACCATGTTCAAGTACTTGAATGGCTGTCATATAGAGGAAGGTGCCGAGTTGTTTTCTGTTGCCCCAGAAGGTCGGACCAGAACCAACGGGTTGAAATTAAATCAAAAGAGTTTCTGTCTAGACATTAAGAAGAATTTTCTAACACTTAGAGTGGTTCCTCAGTGGAACAGGCTTCCTTGGGAGGTGGTGAGCTCTCCTTCCCTGGAGGTTTTTAAGCAGAGGCTAGATGGCCATCTGTCAGCAATGCTGATTCTATGACCTTAGGCAGATGATGAGAGGGAGGGCATCTTGGCCATCTTCTGGGCATGGAGTAGGGGTCACTGGGAGTGTGTGTGTGTGGGGGGGGAGGTAGCTGTGAATTTCCTGCATTGTGCAAGGAATGTCCAAGGGGTTGGACTGGATGACCCTGATGGTCCCTTCCAACTCTCTGATTCTATAAAATTCCCACGAGAAAAACTTGATGCCAGTTTGCTTTAAAAGGGCCTTCCGTGCAGCTTGGTAGGGATCGTATTTACTCCAAGCCCAGGCTAAAAGAAAAAGTAGCTGGCCCCCAAAACGGCAAATGCATACTAGGGTGATCTTGAATATGAATCTGAAGAAAGAGCTTGCCTCTTCCTAAAAGATGTTCACATTTTTGGCTCACACATTGTGGTAGTCAGGAAGGAGCATAAGCAACGGGCTGTTCCTTTTATTTTAAAACTAGAGGGAAGGGAAGTAAATTACACACACACACATATTACAAACAACCCTTTTGTGATTTTTAAAAATTTGTTAAAAGTGACCTTTTGCATGAATGTTGAACTGGGACCAGAGTAATTTCTCTTCTCCCAGAGGTAATGTGGAAAGTACATGTGCTTATATGATTGTTGTAGCGCTATTGCCAAATGTAGCAGGATTTTATTTGTTACTCGTCTGTCCAAACTGGCTCTCCAAATGACTCACGGTGCTCAATTCAATGCATACTAAACTGCCAGTTGAAATCTGCCATGGTGGTGGTGGAAAATTCTATTTAATTGCAGCCGACTTATGGAGACCGCATAGGGTTTTCAAGACAAGAGACAAACAGAAGTGGTTTGCCATTGCTTGCCTCTACATAGCGACCCTGGACTACCTTGGTCGTCTCCCATCCAAGTACTCACCAGGGCCCACCCTGCTTAGCTTCTGAGATCTGATGAAATCAGGCTAGCCTGGCCCATCCAGGTCAGGGCAATTAAAAACCATACCATCAAAATGTAAAAAGGATCACTGGAAAAACTTTGGACAACACTCCTTTAATCCACTGGTCACATTCAGTTTGCTCTGCTGTAACTTGACTCAAAAAGGGTATTTGTTCCTTTAATGGCAAGATAGCAGGATATAAATTAAGTAAATAAATAGACCAATGGTCCAATTCAGGCAGCTTCATGTGTCCCCCAAACACACACACCCCATAATGCATAGTCCACAGTTCGTCTGGAGCCTTTTTAGGGTATTGGGGTTGGGCAATGGATCATTTATCAGGATGCCTGGATCAAAGCAAGCATTCGTATCTTGGGGCTTTTCTGCATTTTCGTTTTCCTCGCCGGTAAATTCCTGATTTGAATTTACACCGGTTTATGTCCGGCATATCTCCCTGCAGATTAAAACTGCAGGTTTTTAAGCTGGATATAAACTGGTATAATATCAAATCGACCACTAGAGGGAGCAAAATGTATACAGAACAGGGGGGAAACCCTGAAGAAACAGGAACTTACAATTTACAAGCCTGGCAAGCCTAATTACTACTCACCTATGGATTTGTCGATTGACTTTACAGCAGGGGTAAAATCTCGAGGTGTGTTGAGCGCCACTGAACAAAAAGCTGCTAATGTAGCTTACACTTTTGATAGCAACCACACTATCAGTCAAGGCCAGCCTGAGTTGAAGATTAAGCATGAAGGATCACACACACAAGCCTGCCTTATCGTGAGTCCGGCCATTGGTCTGTCAAGATTGGTATTGTCTACTCTGACCGGCACAGCTTTCCAGGGTCTCATGTTGAAGCCTTTCACCTATTACCTGACCCTTTTGATTGGAGACGCTGGGGATTGAACTGGGACCTTCTGGATGCTAAACAGAGGGTTTGCCACTGAGCTCTGACCTCTACCGTACAGTTCTGTATGAAGTACACCACCAATACTTTTTATAAAAACATCCCTCAACCACATTCTAATTACCCTGCAGGAGGAAGAAGAGAAGAAAAGGAGTTGGTTTTTATACCCCGCTTTTTCTTTACCTTTAAGGAGTCTCAAAGCAGCTTACAATCGCCTTCCCTTCCTCTCCCCACAACAGAAACCTGGTGAGGTAGGTGGGGTTGAGAGAACTGTGACTAGCTCAAGGTCAGCGTGGTGTAGTGGTTAAGAACGGTGGTTTGGAGTGGTGGACTCTGATCTGGAGAACCGGGTTTGATTCCCCACTCCTCCACATGAGCGGTGGACGCTAATCTGGTGAACTGGATTTGTTTCCCCACTCCTACACATGAAACCAGCTGGGTGACCTTAGGCTAGTCACAGCTCTCTCAGCCCCACCTACCCCACCGGGTGTCTGTTGTGGGAAGGGAAGGTGATTGTAAGCCGGTTTGATTCTTCCTTAGGTGGTAGAGAAAGCTGGCATATAAAAACCAACTCTTCTTCTTCAGCCAGAAGGCTTCAGGTGGAGGAATGGGGAATCAAACCCCGTTCTCCAGATTAGAGTCCAACGCTCCTAAACACTATACCATGCTGTCTCACAATACTGGCTGAAAAGACTCCAGATTGCTTCTTTACTAGTCCTCAATCTCGCCCTAATAATAATAGAAATGGCTGCCAGGGGACTGGGGGTGGGGGAAGGTAGAGAGGGCAAGAAAAGTGCCAGTGGAAGGGATCGATGACCTTGCATGAACAAACCTGAAATAAACAGTCTGGCCAGGCTCAAGGCTTTGAAGCGGGCACTGGCATGCCTTCGAGCTCCGTAACTTAACGTTGTAGTAGGCGTCCGCTCTGGGAAGAGCAGAGTTTTGCTGGATCATCTGCCGTTCCAAGTGATGTCATGGCATAAAGATTCCTCGGAGCTTGGAGGCAGCTTCTAAAGGGATGTTTGAGAAAAAAACAGATGTCTTGTTTCCTAGGGCCTATTAAGCTAATCTCAAAAAAGAAAAGAAAAAAGAAAAGAAAAAAGAGGCTCAGGATAGGGGTTTAAAAATAAAGCAAAAAGAAGAGTGAAACTCTGCTTGAACAGTGCTATCCTGTGCAGAAATCCCGGGATTTCAATAAGTTTAGAAGGGGGTGACGCTTCTTAGGATCTCATTGGTGGTATTCTGGAACCTCTGAAAGCCAGCGTGGTGTAGTGGTTAAGAGCAGTGGTTCAGAACGGTGGACTGTGATCTGGAGAACCGGGTTCGATTCCCCACTCCTCCACATGAGCGGCAGATTGCTAATCTGGTGAACTGGATTTGTTTCCCCGCTCCTCCACCTGAAGCCAGCTAGGTGACTTTGGGCTAGTCACATTCTCTCCGAACTCTCTCAGCCCCACCTACCTCACAGGATGTCTGTTGTGGGGAGAGGAAGGGAAGGTGATTGTAAACCAGTTTGATTCTTCCTTAAGTGGGGGAGAAAGTCGGCATATAAAAACCAACTTCTTCCTCTTCACTAGTTATCCATGACTCCCCATTAAATCCCTCCCTCTGGAAGTTTTCTTCAGTGGATTGCTTCCGTCACAGTAATTTATCTCTAAGAAGTGGCTGAATTATGGCACGTTAATCCCTCACCATTGCTGAATGAGAAATTGTTGCATTTCTAAATAAAGGGGAAAGCCGCAGACAAATCTTCAGCAGGTGTTTGCGGTCTACCCGGAGGAGCACTTGCGACTCATGCTCCTAAGCTGGTATACAACTCACTCGAGCCACTTGTGATAACAGCCTTAGGCGCTCGATGAATGTGGCGTTGGACGCACAATTCGACATGCTGAAAGACTTCACCCAGAAAGAAAGAGAAAGTACTTGCTTCTAGTTTTTCACTGTTGCAAAAGAAAATGGGAAAGCCGGGAGCTAAGCTGATAATTCCTTTCCTCCTCATGACAACCTGAGCCTGTATAAATGAGATACAAGAAGGAAATAACTGCCATTTTGCTTAATTGGCACGACATTTCCGCACTGCAAAACTCAAGATCGGAGCCTGGATCCTAATTAGCATATGCGGAATACTTCATGAGTTAAGCGTTGCGAGAAACTAATCGTTTGTGTGAGTGGTAACCTTTGCACTAACTGTCCAGCACAACTCCCGGTTGGGTCACTGGAGGCTTTCGCAGTGTCCCATGGCACAACTTTATTTTCAGGATCCAAGGTCAATAATAATAACAATAATTTATTGCCGTCATAGACCAGAAGATATCATATTACCTTTCTATGCTGCGTTTCCAAAACCTAAAACCTTGCATATCAAGAACTGCTAACAAAACAGATAAAATACGGGTAAAATACTAATTAAACCAAGTATAACAGTGTAAAACTTGGAGCAGTATTTCTATACATATTGCAATTCTTTATCCTTTCCAGCAACTCCTTTCTTGCTCCATGCTTTTACCACACAAGCACAAAATTCGGCCACTTGTTTCGAGATTGTGGGATTTTCGCCAATTAATAACTCGGATCCAAGATCAAGTGATTGCTCGCCCCATTTCAGAAACAAACTTTGGGTTGCATGGCGGGGAATGCGCAAAGGAAACATCTTTGGAGACAAGTCATTCAATGCTATTAGGCCAGTTCTGGAAACACCCTCATGGCATTCCACCCAAAGTGTAGGCATCGTGTCAGTGGCGTGTGGCAGTGAGTTTACAGTGTGCTTGACTAATCCCAAGTGGCCCCCATCCGCCATATTGTACTGCCACTTTTTTTCCCGCTTCTGGATGGAGAGCCAGTCCTGCCCAGCGAGCATATCAGGCAGAGATTAACGGACTCCCAAATTTATTTATTTATTATTTATTCGTGTTATTTATAGTCCGCCTTCTTCACTAGGACTCCAGATGGATTACACAAAGCTGTTGGTCACTAAGGTACTACTGAGAGCTAGCGGTGGACTCTAATCTGGAGAACCGGGTTTGTTTCCCTGCTCCTCCACATGAAGCCTGCTGGATGACCGTGGGCTAGTCACCGTTCTTTCCGAAATCTCTCCGCCCCACTTACCTCACAAGGTGTCTGTTGTGGGGAGGGGAAGGGAAGGCATTTGTAAGCCACTTTGGAACTCTTTTCGGTAGAGAAAAGTGAGGTATAAAAAAGAACTCTTCTTCTAGGGAATTTTGGGAATTTTAACTGAGTAATAAAATATATTTTACTTGATTTTACACCATTGGCCCTGGCCTTATTTTTTACCTCATAGTGACTGCTGTGGCCCTTTTATTTCTCTTTGTGCATGAAATTTTGGTGCCAAGTTTTGCATTTTGATGAGTCAGCGTTAATATTTCCTCAATACAGAGTTGCATCGAGGAAGTTAACTTGCACCTTCTCATCCTGTTTGCCTATTATTTGTGTGTATGTCTTGATAAAAAAAATGGATTTTTACTCTTGGTGAGTAACTCAGGCCTTACCGCAGGGCGCTGTGTATTCCGTATCAAGGTATGCAAAAAATTTTGATTTGGTTCTTTTATCACTGTTAAAACTTCGGTCAGATTCTTGAATATCAGAATCAAGGCTAGCCATTTTAGGAAATCCGTCTGATAGTTGTTTCAATGGTAAACATGCTTCCAGCTACAACTTTCCCGTCACCCAGTGGGCCAAAATTGTGAGAAGTTGGACCCCTCGCCCAAGATATCTTCCTTCCCAATTTCCAAGCAGATTGTCGCTTGCAGAGTGGGCGCACTCCAGGGGGGAGTTGGCATTAGAAAGCATTTCCAGGTTCTTTTCACAAAACCCTGAGGCTGAGTAATGGGGGTGGGAGAGAGATATGGTTTAGTTCCCTTTTTTCTTTCCTTTCCCCCCTTCTTTTTTTAAAAACAAGACTTGGGCATGAAGCTGAGGGAGCTCACCCCTCTTCAATATCGCCTCACTGCACTCTGTTTCCCTGTTTCTCTCTGTGGGTTGGCAGACTTCCTGAGTGAGTTTCTCCTTGAGAGAAATTGTCCTTCAGACAGCAAAAAGTGGTAATAAAAGGTGGGAGCTTTGCTCCCACATCCCATTTTCACTTAAAAATAGACTCCCTGATTTACTTGTCAGCGGGGGGGACGGGACCCGTACATATTGAGTTTCCTCACGGTCGTTGTTAAATATAATGGAGACATCCAGCCTCCAGGAGATCTTGGACCCCCAATCAACTGTTTCGTTTCACACAGAGGTGATCTGATTAATGGTGTATCGGTTAAGAGCGGCGGTCTCTAATCTGGAGATCCAGGTTTGATTCCCCGCTCCTCCACATGAAACCTGCTGGGTGACCTTGGGCCAGTCACAGTTCTCTCAGAACCCCCCCCCCAGCCCACGTGGAGGCAGACAGTGGGAAACCACCTCCGAACGTCTCTTGCCTTGAAACCCCTACAGGTTCGCCGTAAGTCAGCTGGACTTGACTGCGTGCACACATTCCCATTTTGGAGGTTCCTGTGTTTATCGCAGATGACCTGTAGAAGATGTTTTGCTGGGTTTACGACTGTTGTGGGGCTAGTGAGCATGCAGCCTTCACTCCTGCCCTGGCTGTGACACCTGAACGAATTTTTTTTTTTAAAGTTGCTACCTGCTCAGTATAATTTTTGCCTTTGTGGGGTATTTGACAGTGGTGAATTGAAAATATATAACAGCTCCTAGTCTGACACCTTAACCACTACACCGCACTGGCACTCTTTAACAAATTGTGTTTGACAAACCTTTGCACGTGAAGAAAACTGAAAGCTCTGGCGAGCCCTTCGAGGTGAACCCAGAGCTGTTCACGCAAAGGTTTCCTAGGCGAGCAGTCAAGCTCTTCTTTCGCCTGCTAAAATCAGAAATCGAAACAAGGGCCTTTTATGCAGGGACGTTTCCCCGCGGTCACCCCCGGCGACTAATTCAGGGCTTCCTTTTGATTATGCAAGCCTTTGATTATGCAAGTCACCTCGATCTCCCCGCGCGTTTTGCCCGTGTTTGCAGATGCTGTTTTAGCCAGAATCTTGAAAACGGGGGCAAAACGCGCAGGGAGAGCGGGGCGACCTCTGACGGGCGGAAAAAGCATGCATCATCAAAAGGAAGCCCCAAAGCAGTCGGCGGGGGTGACCGCGGGGAAACATCCCTGCATAAAAGGCCCCAGATACGAGTCCGACAGCCAATATATCACACTGGCTCTCTCTGGTTTTCTTGTTTCCATGTTCCTTCTCTTTAAGCATCAGAGTCCTTAAATTCATCCCCCCACCCCCCAACTCTTGGTTCAGCAACTTCACATCCCGTTCATAGGTTAATCAAAAGGAAACCCCGAAGCAGTCGGCAGGGGTGTCCGCGGGGAAATGTTCTGCATAAAAAAGCCTGCATAAAAAAAACGTCCTGCATAAAAAAGCATAAAAGAGAGATTAACTGATTTCCCCAAAATTGTAAAGGAAGTCTGTGTTAGAGGAGGAAATTTTAACCGTGAGCTGCTTCCAAGTATTTTCAGCTGACTCCCCTGACTGCTGAACCATTTCTCGTTCCTCTTGCCCACCTTGAGAGGGATTTGGCCTTTTACCAGAAGACAGAGCTGGACTTTCCTCATTGCGCGGCTTGACTTGTAATGAAATCCGATTGTTTCTAATTTCCTCATGTTATCAATTTAAGCTCCTCAAGGACGAGAAATGTATTTCCCTGCGATCTTTGTTATGCTGTTTCAGGGAAGGAGGCTTCCTCTTTTGCCTGCATGCTTCAGCAGGTTATTATGGGCTGGCTGGTAACACTTGGCCAGTAGCAGGCGTCAGATAGGGAACACGAATTTCCATTATTGTCTGAAATAAGGGATGCTGACGGTTGACCAAGCACTTAACAAACACTTTTTAGTTCCCAAGTTTCTGATCCTCCTAATGATCAAGATCTCATGGGGTGCTTCTAAAATATCGCCTTTGCTGTAATGCTCTCTTCATTCAGGAAAATGCTTTTGGGGATGGATGACTTTGAATTTTATTGCGGGGGAGCGAGAATATACATATACCCTATACTTTTTTCATGCTACAGGCAGTCTGAAGCAGTAGAAAAGAGCAAGAGTCCAGTAGCACCTTAAAGATGTCTGAAGAAGTGAGCAGTGACTCATGAAAGCTCATACCCTGCCAGAAATGTTGTTAGTCTTTCTTTAAGGTGCTACTGGACTCTTGCTCTTTTCTGCTGTGTGGCACAGGGAGAGAGGCTGTGGCTCAGTGGTAAAGCATCTGCTTTGAAGGTCCCAGGTTCAGTCCCCGGTATCTGCAGTTTTAAAAGGATCTGGTAGGAGGTTTAGTGTAGGAAAAACTGCTCTACTAGGTTGATAACTGCACACATCGTATATGAGAGACATATACAAACCAGTATTACAACTAGAACCAATCTGACCAGATGTTTGAATAATTGGTAAGAGATTTTACAACTTATACACATGCCTGGTTTGATTTGAACTGTTTGTATATGTATGTATGTATTTATTTCTGTAAATGTGTGCAGGCTTAACATGAGTTTTAATTGACCACTGATGAAGGCCCAATTGGCCGAAACGCGTTTGGTATGTGGTTACAGATATCAACCCTAGGTAATGCCATTATGCTATTTTAATGTTTTTAAAATATTTATATACACATACATATATTTTTTTTCTACCCAACCTTGGGTACCCAGCAGGAGGTTTAGTGTAGCCAGCATGGTGTTGTGGTTAAGGCGTTGGACTAGGATTTGGGAAACCCAGCTTCGAATCTCCATTCGTGCCACGGAAACTTGCTGGGTGACCTTGGGCTAGTCACCCACTCTCAGCCTCGACCCTGGCTAGTATTTGGATGGGAGACCTCCAGGGGCATGGCGTGGAGGCAGGCAATGGCAAACCACCTCTGAACGTCTCTTCCCTTGAAAACCCTACAGGGTCGCCATGTCAGCTGTGACTTGACAGCAATTACTACTACTACAAGGCGGCGAAACACACACACAATGCAATCGTAAACAGAGCGATACCCTTCTGATGGTCTTACAAGGATATATTTCTGTTTAGGACTGCATTCCCAGTGCTAGGCTTACGTATCATCATCGTCATCACCTTTGTGAGGCGTTTATCACAACATAATTATAAAACAGGGTTATAGAAACCAAACAGTCTATAAAACATTAACATTAGCAGTGGCATTATGTAGAGTAGTGGTTCCCAAACCTTTTGGGCCATCGCCCCCTTGGTTCCACAAACTCAACCCCAGCGCCCCTTGCCCTATCCTGTAAAAAGGATTATTCAAAATTGGGGTTTGCATGACTCACTAAAGAAGATAATAACAATAAAATTTCAAAACAGTAACAATTAATTGCACATGTATTCCAACTCAAATTAAAACTTTTTAGTTGAAATTTATTCAACAGAACTGATGAACTTGATCCAGTGGTACCAGTTCTTCAAAGTCCGGGGGGAAATTCTGATAGTTTCCTCCAAATTTGCCAGCATGGTGCCATAGCTTGATCTATTGTAAATTAGTGAACAACACAGTTGAAGGGGCCCACCCCTAATGCCCCACCTCTGGTGAATGTTAGCCGCTCAGAGCCTGGCCTTGGGCCGGGATAGAGAGCAGGATATAAATGGATGGATGGATGGAAGAAAAGATAGATAGATAGATAGATAGATAGATAGATAGATAGATAGATAGATAGATAGATAGATAGATAGATAGATAGCAACCTGAGTCTTCCTTGGTGGTTTCCCACTCAAGTACTAACCATGGCCAACCTAGTGTAGCTCCCAGACTTCTGAGACAGAGAAAGGGGGTTTTAAAAATGATCTTTGGCTCCCTTTCTCATAATCCCAGACCTCATGGGTATCCGGTGAAGCTGCTGGGTAGCAGAATCAAGACATTAAAAAGTAACTTCTACTTCACTCAAAAAGTCACTGACTTGTAGAATTCTCTCCCGTAGGATGTCATGACAGCCACTAGGTTAGTTGACTTTGAAAGGGGAAGACAGGTCCATCAACTGTGAACCACGATGACTAAATGGAACTTTTGGGTTCAAAGGCAGTAGCCCTTTGAATACCAGGTGGTGTGGAATAAGGACAGAGGAGGCTATTATGGACTACTTATTCCATTTGGAGGTATCTGATTGGCCATTGTATGAAACCGGTTGGAGTATTAGCTGGACCATTGATCTAACGTAATTGATCTTACATTTTTATGCATCTGCTTCTGTGTGTTTTTGTTTTATCCCTAGGCTGCCGACTTAATCATCAACCCCTCTAAGACTTTCAAGGAAAAGCCAGACCCCAGTGGCCTTGTGTTTGGAACCGTCTTCTCAGACAACATGCTGTTTATAGAATGGTCCTCAGATTCAGGATGGAAGAAACCTCATATTAAGCCTCTGGAGAACCTCTCCGTCCATCCTGCCATATCAGCCTTTCACTATGCTGTAGAAGTGAGTACCGGAGTAGAGCAAAAAGGAGTTCTTACCTGTTATATTTGTAGTCTATGGTTTTTAAGCCTCATTTCTTGTGTTGCAAAATGTGCTGCTTTTGTTTGAATGGTTGAACGTACGATACGGAAATTATTATTTGAGATGTTGCTCCGGAATAATGACACTTATATAAGGAAAGATTGAAGGAGCTGGGTATATTTAGCCTGAAGAGGAGAAGACTGAGAGGGGATATGATAACCATGTTCAAGTACTTGAAGGGCTGTCATGTAGAGGAGGGTGCCGAGTTGTTTTCTGTTGCCCCAGAAGGTCGGACCAGAACCAACGGGTTGAAATTAAATCAAAAGAGTTTCCATCGAGACATTAGGAGTAATTTTCTAACAGTTAGAGCAGTTCCTCAGTGGAACAGGCTTCCTCGGGAGGTGGTAAGTGCTCCTTCCCTGGAGGTTTTTAAGCAGAGGCTAGATGGCCATCTGTCAGCAATGCTGATTCTATGACCTTAGGCAGGTCATGAGAGAGAGGGCATCTTGGCCACCTTCTGGGCATGGAGTCGGGGTCACTAAGGATGTGGGAGGGGGGAGGTAGTTGTGAATTTCCTGCATTGTGCAGGGGATTGGACTAGATGACCCTGGTGGTCCCTTCCAACTCTATGATTCTGTGATTTCAGTTGTCTTCACTTAAATGTTGGAAAACAGGTATTAAAAATGATCTATCTGACTGTATTCCACAGCACCTAATATAATGTGCATGCTGCTCGGATACTGTAGAGCGCCATGGCTACTAGTAGCCATGGATATCCCTCCATGAATATGTCCACTCCCCTCTTAAAGCCATCCAAATTGACAGCCAGCACCACATCCTGGGGCGGGAAGTTCCACAATTTAACCATGCGTTGTGTCATGTTGATTTGGAATCTTAAGTAGATAAATTGAATATATCCCCAAGGCCAGTTAGCTCTGACCTGGATGGGCCAGGCTAACCGGACCTCGTCATATCTCAGAAGCTAAGCAGGGGTCAGCCCTAGTGAGTACTTGGATGGGAGGGTACCAAGGAAGGGCAGGGTCACTACGCAGAGACAGATAATGCCAATTAGTCTCTTGCCTTGAAAACCCTAGAGGGTCGGCATAAATCAGCTGCAACTTGATGGCGTTTTCCACTGCCAAGGCCTGTTAACATGTATTTGGACATCACTTGATTATCCAGCAATGGGTTGCAGCTAAGTCTATGACCTGGCTCCGCTGGAAAGCACTGAGTCTCTCTTCACTTCCCGAGGGCTCATTCACATGCACCCATTGTCGTTTGGAATTGCTGTCACCAGCTGAAGAACGGGTATTTGTGAATCAGCGCCCACCTCGGGTTGGCAGAAGAGACCGTGCCATTCGTTCCCCACCCTCCCCCAAACTTCCCGCCGCTCTACCAGGCTGTCAGCCTCGTAATAGCACAGTCATCCACTGGAAGCCAAAAGCGTATTGCCTCCAGCAGTGAAACGAATTGGTGCTTGCCAGAAGCCAGCGTGGTTAACGGTTGAGCAGTTTAGTGCCAAATTCTGCCGTTTCGGTGCCCGTAAGAGCGGCATATGTTATACTTCTATCTGTGTCGGAGCCTCAGTTAAGGGCACGTTTTTGCTGCCAAGGAGCATGTGGAGAAAACGTGGGGCCTTTTAATTGTTTCTTTTTGCTGGTTTGTTTTTCTTCTCCCTCTGTTGCAAATTTGAAAATGGCCAGTTGGTTTTGGAAGACGGCATACGTCCGGCGCGGCTTCCAAATGTTGGGACAAGGATCTGGCTGAAGGCCTAAGGCCTCCCCGCCCCCCAGTCCTTAGGAAGACTCTGCTGGGCTCTTTCAGATCTTGAACCCCTCTCGTTTCTTCTCTCCCTAAGAGCAGTATTGTGATTTTATCAGATCTCTCTCTCTGGCCGAATACAGCTAGATACATTAAGTGCTCCTGGTCTTCATGAAGAGCAAGGAAACACCCTGGAACCCTGGATGTGAACTGCTGTAATACCCATAATCTGAAATCATCATTGCTAATAATGAATATGCTCTTTTTTTATATGTTCCCCCCCATTATTTTTATTTCGTTTTTGTTATCCTTGTTGCATCACGTTTCCTCTAGCCAAGAGGACTGACAGAGGCGAAACTGCTCCACATGCTGTGGCTCAATGAATACACAGTGGGTATAACACAAGTTAACAATGATGCTTTTGGCGTTCCCCTCCCCTCCTCCCGCCACGTCTCTGCATTTTTTGTGGTCTGTGACTCCTCCTCCGATAATCCTGGCTCTGCCACCTACGTGGTCTGGCTTGTCTGTTGCCGATAACATGGCGAGTGTCAGATTATTACCCATGCATTCATTCATTTTTGTTTTGGTTTGTTATCGATCCATCAACAAGATGCCTTGAACCAGCCTTGCAAACAGAGTTCATAGAACTTACTAGCCTGCTTGCCCAAACGTTGCTATGCTGCGAGCTACTAGTGGGGGCTGCGTCTCGGTGGCGGAGCAAACGCTTTGCATGCGGAAGTTCCACAATTCAGTCCCTCGTTCGAAAGAGCTCAGCTACTAGGAATGACATCGAATTTCTCATCCCCTGTTGTTTCGCCCCAAAAATCCCAGTTTTGCTTCTCCCTTTTGCGAATCAAACCAGCGGTTCTTTCTTTTTGCGCCATTTTTCTGTGCCCTTGCGTCAGAATGGTTCCGTTAAGTGTGTGCCCTGCTCAACTTATTTGTGCCTCGACAAATCAGCATTATTAAACCAAAGAATGGCACACCTTGTACGTATTAAGTGCCATCGAAATCTATGGAAATCTACAAAATCAACAGCAAAAAGAGGGGGACCTTTCTGGCAAAGATATAAGCAGATATAAAAAGAGATGAAGAAGGGACTATTCTCTCATCCCTACAGGTAGCAGATGTTGGAAAAGGTGTCTGTTGTGGGAGGAGGAAGGGAAGGAGATTGTAAGCCGGTTTGATTCTCCTTAAAAGGTAGAAAAAAACGGCGTATAAAAGCTAACTCTTCTTCTTCTTTGGATGGCACTGCAAGATACCTGTTCTGGCTGCCATTTTGGGGGGGGGCATGGATTAAGGTTTAGATCCAGAAAAAAAGGTAGGGAAATGCCAATGAATTTCACATAGGAACTTTTGTTTGTTTATGTTACCTGTCCCATCAGTATGAGATGGGATGACCTACTAATGTACACATTATTCAACATTATGGTGCTTTGTTTTGTCTGCGTCCATATATTTTATCTCAAGAACTCTTACAATGGCCCTGTAAGGCGGACCAGCACTAGCATCCTATTGCAGATGGGAGGGGTTCTGATAGTTTACGGCTGGGTTGAGAGTTGAACCGGAGGACTTCCCAGCCCCACCTCTTTCGTTCCCATTCCCAGCTCTGCTTTGTGCGCAGTGGGGAAATCCCACCCACAAGCGAGCGCCAGAAGCTGCTTTTCGGTGAAATCAGCGGGCTCGGAACTCCCCGCTGCTTTCCTCCTTCGCTACTGAAAAGGCTGAGCTGAAAGTTTTTGTAGATGTTCCTCATCTTTCCAGGAACGGCTGTGCAAGGCCTTTTTGTTTGTAGACAACTGTTTTCATTCTTGGTTTCCCTCCAGGCATATTTGAGTAATCTCTGGGGTTGCACGGTCAGAGTTTACAATGAGAATTATAAACGCCCGGAGACTGCGGCGCATCTACTGTCACTGTGCGTGGCTGGGATGTTTTGACCCCGGCGGCGATCGCCTTGTTCAATATGTGTAGAAATCAGGGCGTCCCTTGGATGCGAGAGGCACTCATTAGTTCTAACAGCAATCTCGCCAGTTAAAACAGACTTTTCGTTCTCTAGCTAGAATCCTCTTGCATTGATGAAATTCTCGCAGTTAATTAGAATATGGTTGATATCAGAAAAGGCCACGGTATTGTTGCCATTTCGATGCTGAGATATTGGAGTTAATAACATCTCCAGTGAGCCCTTAAATCAGGGGTCCCCAACCTTTTTGAGTATGCGGGCACCTTTGGGATTGTGACATAGCATTGTGGGCGCAGCCACAAATTGGCTGTCACAGGAGGTGGAGGCAGCCAGAAAATGGCTACCACAGCTTACTTTCAGTCACACAGTGAAAATCTTCGTGCTGTAGTGGCAGCCGCTGCCAATGTAACATTTGTACAAATCTGCGCAGTCAATCAGAAGCTTTGCTGGGGAAAAGCCCCACCTGGCCCTACCCACTTCCTAAAAACACTTGGTGGGCACCAAAAAAGGTACCAGTAGGCGCCATGGCGGCCACGGGCAGCACCGTAGGGATCCCTGCCTTATATGATTACTGGTTAGAAGTGAACTCTAAAGATTAATCAATCAAAGGGCTTGTTGACCTGCCAATTAAAACTTGCAGGCCCTGGGCAAACAGGGAGTCACCCAGGTGTCTGCATCGGGAAGTCCCACCTTCCCTGCCTGCTCAAAATCATTCTCAGCATCATGCAGAAGACGCTTGGCAGGATAGCTGGATTTTTCTAATTGGGGGTAGCAGAATACTATGGCATGATTTTACCACTATACAGATGGTATTTACCTAATGTTTGCTTAGTAATATTTAGCATATATATAAATATATTAGAACTGTTAGGAATCTGAGGCGGACACATGGGGGGGGGCTGTCAGTGATGGCCGAAATCACTTCTGGACAATATCTGAAAGTGACTTCACACCTCTCTAGGGATTGCCAGAAACTCTGTGGTAAAACCATTGAGTCTTTGGTAATTCCTAAAGAGGTGTGACACCACTTCCAGGTTCCCCCCGGGAGTGCTGTCACACTGTCAGCCTGATGGCAGTTTCCCCAGGAGGAAAATGGAGCGGGCAGCCCTGATATATAAATTTTTGTTGGCAGTTGTTACAACAGCCTTGTAAAACTAGCCAGTATAATGATCCCCATAGTGCAGGGGGCGGAGGAATGAGGCTGAGAGAACCACCTGCTTAAAGCCATATATGGAGTTTGCGAACAAGGGAAGATGGGGACCGGCAAGCTTCCGCCCGGTCACAGTTTATTCTCTCAGCCCAGACGCTGCACCAGCTCCCGTTACATCTCCAGTTCTGAATACATGCAAACTGTCAACAAGCTTAAATTTTTCCATTTATTTTGATAGCATTTTGAATGTAACCGTGTCTTCGTTGCACCGGCTGCTGCTCAGCAGTACTGACCATTTCCAACGGTTCTGTTCTTGGTTCTTCCCAGCTGTTTGAAGGCATGAAGGCGTACCGAGGAGTGGACGGCAAAATCCGCCTCTTCCGACCCAGGCTGAACATGGACCGGATGCTGCGGTCGGCTATACGGGCCACTTTGCCGGTCTGTACCGCAAGCCGATTTTTCATCCTTATTTCTAGATCGCTTTTCGATCCTACTTTGACTCCCAAAGCAGCTAGCACCTAATAATTAAAATCCAGCACAAATACCAAGGAAAATGTGTTTAAAGGGGTTCTCAGCGAGGCCCGGGCTGGAGCCTGGCTGCTTGTCCTCCCTGCAAAGGCCTAGCGATCGCAGATAGTAACTGAAGGGACTGTGGTAGAGCATCTGCTTGGCATGCAGAAGGTCCCAGGTTCAATTCTCCAGTTAAAGGGGCTAGGCAAATAGGTGATGTGAAAGACCTCTACCTGAGACCCTGGAGAGCCGCTGCCGGTCTGAGTAGAGGGGAGGGGCTGTGGCTCAGTGGTGGAACATCTGCTTGGCGTGCAGAAGGTCCCAGATTCAACCCCTGGCATCTCCAGTTAAAGGGACTAGGCAGATAGGTGATATGAAAGACCTCTGCCTGAGACCCTGGAGAGCCGCTGCTGGTCTGAGTAGACAATACTGACTTTGATGGACCAAGGGTCTGATTCAGTATAAGGCAGCTTCATGTGTTCATCCCATGCTGTCATCCCATTAGGGGAAGGGCCATGGCTCAGTGGTAGAGCAACTGCTTGGCATGCAGAAGTTCCCAGGTTCAATCCCCGGCATCTCCAGTTAAAAGGACTAGGCAAGAAGGTGATGCGAATGACCTCTACCTTGAAACCCTGGAGTGCCACTTCCGGTCTGAGTAGACAATACTGACTTTGATGAACCAAGGGTCTGATTTGGTATAAGGCAGCTTCATGTGTAGACAGTACTGACTTTGATGGACCAAGAGTCTGACTTGGTATAAGGCAGCTTCAAGTGTTCATGTGGAGGCAGGGGTGGTCTAGTAAAGTTCTTACATTAGCAACTTGCTACAGAATTTATGCTCATTTGAGGGACTACTGCAATAGCTACAGCTTCCCCTGAAGGAAGCCCCTTGGGTGAAACGTGTAGGGAATCTCTATTCTGAGTAATAAAAAACCTTTTTACCCATTTTGCACCATTAGCCTTGGCCTTATTTTTATCTCCTGTTAACGAGTGCAGCCCTTTTATTTCTCTCAACTGGAGGTGGATCCAGCAGTGGTGGAACCACACCTGCCCTAGAAGCCTCCTCTTATCCTTATCATGAACTCTTCTCATGGCATGCTTGTTTATCAGCTGTAAGGGAATATGAACTCAGCTGTTGGGTTCTGCCGTAGCTTCATCCCAAATCAGTGAAACCCTTTGGAGCTTGATGGCATCCGAGCTGCATGCTAGGAACCTCTCTTCGTTTCAGGGATTGAAATGGGTTGGATCCTGCAGATCCCTTCTGCTAATGGCGATGCGTTCCTCTGGCTCAGGGTGCTGGTGGAGAGCCACCACCATTAGTCGAATGGATCCACGGAATCCAATCCATTGCTCTTGCCTACAGATAGAATCATTGAGAAATGCTGTTTGCTCTTGGACCGACTGGTAGCATGAAGAGGATGCAGGACTTTGAGTTACCTGAAACTCTTGTGCGTATGGAATCCATAGCATGCAATCAGTGTATGCCACTGTCTTAATTTAGTCTCCAAGCAGATTCAGCAAACAGATCACCCAACTGCATGCTGAAGATTCAAGTTCAATTCCTGGCCATCCCAAAGTATCTCAAATAACAGATGTTAGGAGAGACTTCTTTTCCTGAAATCCAGAAGAGTCACAACCAGTCAGAACAAACAGTGGGCATTTCTGCATTTTCTTATTCATCGTCTCAAAGTTCATGTTTCTTCGGTGTTTTAAGTTCCCCGTGTGTCTTGCTCCTTCTACTGATCGATTCAGTATCACACCCGTTTTTATCAAGAGTAAAATGCTGCTGCTTAGATCAGCAGGGAAATAAGCTAGATCGATATTAGACCTAGCTTATTTCCCCACTGATTTAAGTCAGCAGCATTTTACGCTTTGATAAAAACTGGTGTGAGATTGACTCGACCACTAGAGGGAGCAAAAAATGTGCTGGACTTTTTAAAAAACACCAAAGAAACAGGAACTTTGAGACAAGAATGCGGAAAAGCCCAGTATTGAGCAAGGTGGACGAAGAGGTTCCAAGCCAAGAATCCTCCTACGTTAGGGGGGACAGGTATTGCTAAATAGGTGCCCCCTGCAGACACAAAAGTGATGCCTCCTGGGCACTGCTAAAGAACTTCCTGTTCCAATGTGGAGGAAAACGAGTATTGACTCGTTGCTTTGGTGAAGAAGAGCCATGGAGAAAAGCGAGTGGTCTTCAAAGAAGCTTGTGTGTGGCCATCATGGCTGCCACAGGCACTGGGGATCCCACTGGGGATTAATGCCTTAGTCCAGGGGTGTCAAACTCAATTGTTACGAGGGCCGGATATGCCACAAATGTCACTTGGTCGGGCTGTCACTCGCCAAATGTCACTCGCCAGCCCAGATCAAGAGTGGGGGGTGGCTGCCTTGGCTGGCTTGCGAGCCGGATAAGAACTGTCGAGGGGCCGGATCTGGCCCCTCAAGCCGTATGTTTGACACCCCTGCCTTAGGCAACTGTCTGCGTGGTTATTCAAGCCAGCCACAGAGTTTCTTCTGTGTCTATTTTGGTGGTCTTGTATAATCCAAGCATGAGCGGCAGCTGCGGGAAATAATTTCAGGGCATTGAAAAGTACCCCTTCCACAGCAGAATGCGTTTCAAAGCTTCAGTTGTTATGCAGATGAACGATGGGATTTGAACGGCTCTACGGAAGCATTCTGCTGAAAGGCTACTGTTCTGGAAGCCTGAAATCCATTTCTTTTGGAAACGGTGCACGTGCAGAATACAGGATGCAAATTCCACGGTTCTTTGCAAGGAAAAAAATCACCAGTGGGATTGAACGATGGAACTGCAGTGCAATCCTCTGCCGCTGGTTGGCAGCTAGTTTTCAAATAAAAGAGAGCTGAAGGTCTGGCCGCTGAGCCCCGGCAAAGGGCTCTTTAACCATTGGTCACCCAACAGAGGCTCTGGTGGACGTTTCCCTTTAATGCATCTCAGCTTTTCACCCCCATTGGTCTCTGCCTTGGCTGCGTAAAGGACTGAGGCTTCCCGGAGTCATATATGTTTGTTTATTTATTATTCAAATTTATAGCCCTCCCTCATTCCCAGCCAAGGCCGGGCTCAGGGCGGGTAACAACCTTTGAGATACATAAAACAATGATTCGAAACCTCATATTAAAACCATGAACCAGATGGCCTTAAAACAACTCAGACAATACAGTGTTCCTGGGTTACGGCAGGTCAACCCCCCCCCCCCCACAGATGTCAAGAGTGAGGGGGAGGGATGGGGAGGCCAGTAACGATAGATCCACTCACGGCTGTCCTCAGTTATAGGTCTGGCGGGATTGATCCGTTTTACGGGCCCTGGGGAACTCCTTAAGGTCCCGCAGGGCCCTGATGTCACTAGGGAGACTAGTCCACCAGGCTGGGGCCAGGGCTGAAAAAGCCCTGGTGTGGACAGCCGCATACTCTTCTGGCCGGGGACCACCAGCAGATGATTACCAGTAGAGTATAGAGCTCTTTTTTGGGGGGAGGGGGTGTACCGGGAGACCCAGGTTCAAATCCCCAAAGCATCATGTTGCACACAGTGATTTTGCCCTTCAGTAGTTGCCCATCACTATATTTTAGTCTAACGGCCTACCAGTTTTATTTCAAAATTTGGGAAGGGGGGGGGAGTAGGAGACCATAAGATTTTTTTAGAAAAAGAGCGAATGCTGACAATTTTTGCTTCTGTTCACATTGGGGAACCATCTTGAGAGAAAAGGACTGAAGCGTATAATAATGTGAGGGTAGGGAGAAGGGCTGGAGATGTATGCCATTATAGGAGAGTATAGGAGAGTATGCCATTATAGGAGAGAATGCCCTTGGGCTGAGTTTGGCCCCAGGGCCTCCACTCAGTGGCTCAGTGGTAGAGCCTCTGCTTGACCTGCAGAAGGTCCCAGGTTCCATCCCCGGCATCTCCAGTTATAGGGACTAGGCAAATAGGTGATGTGAAAGACCTCTGCCTGAGACCCTGGAGAGCCACTACCAGTCAGAGTAGACTTAACTGACCTTGTTGGGCCGATGATCTGATTCATTATAAGGCAGCTACATGTGAGAGGTCCATTCAGGGGAGGGGCCATGGCTCAGTGGTAGAGCATCTGCTTGGCATACAGAAGATCCCAGGTTCCATCCTCGGCATCTCCAGTTGAAAGGACTAGGCAAGTAGGTGATGTGAAAGACCTCTGCCTGAGACCCTGGAGAGCCGCTACCGGCCTGAGTAGACAATACTGACTTTGATGGACCAAGGGTCTGATTAAGTATAAAAACAGCTTCAATTGTGACCATTCGCCGGTCCCAATTGTTCATTGATAATTCTCTGAAAAAGCTGGAATGAAAATAGAATGTCAAGACAGGAGCGGGGCCACTGGGGGTGTGGGGGGAGGTAATTGTTAATTTCCTGCAATGTGCAGGGGGTTGGACTAGATGACCCTGGTGGTCCCTTCCAACTCTATGATTCTATGAGCGTCTCTTTGCCCTTGTTTTCCTCATTTGCAAGTATGATAAATTGCTGGTGCAAATCTCCTGTGCTTGCATTTCTGAAATTTCGCGGCAGTGATAAAAATCAGTCACGCCGGCTCGTTTCTTGGGTGCTTAAAATCATATGACCTTTGGCGTCGTGCCTGGTCACACGCCCGTGGCGGTGTGCTAAGTACTCGGGAACGTCACAGCCCCTGATTTAATAGCCTAATTCCGCGTTCCCATTAGAGCCCATTCCCGTAAAGGCTGGGTTAGTTCTAAACATGGTCTACTTCTCGTTTTGCTTTTAGGAATTTGACAAAGAAGAGCTTTTGGAGTGTATCCGGAAACTCGTGGAAGTGGAAAAGGAGTGGGTGCCATATTCAGCGTCGGCTAGCTTGTATATCCGCCCTACTTTGATTGGAACAGAGGTGGGGGGGAAAACATTTTTTCTAATTTTATAAACATTGTTGTTGTTATTATTATTATTATTATTATTATTATTATTACAAATAAAACAATGTAGTTATTTTATTATGAAGTGGGCAGCACACCAATTGCTAAAACCTGTTATCCTCACTAATTCTGTACTCTTTTCTGGAGCCGAGAGCATCGTACCCTCAAAAGACCGGTTTGTTCGCAATTAAACGCCAAGTGGAATTCAAGTGTCTTGGCATCTGCAGTGAGCTGCATTCATTAGCACTTAGAAGAAGAAGAAGAGTTGGTTTTTATATGCCGACTTTCTCTACCACTTAAGGGAGACTCAAACCGGCTTACAGTCACCTTCCCTTCCCCACAACAGACACCCTGTGAGGTGGGTGGGGCTGAGAGAGTGTGACTTGCCCAAGGTCACCCAGCTGGCTTCGTGTGTAGGAGTGGGGAAACAAACCCAGTTCACCGGATTAGCCTCCGCTGCTCATGTGGAGGAGTGGGGAATCAAACCCGGTTCTCCAGATCAGAGTCCACCGCTCCAAACCACCGTTCTTAACCACTACACCAGGCTGGCTCTCACACCTAACCGGCAGTCCATGTTATGTCTGGTATACATGTGACATAATATTTTGCAGTAATATCAGATAGCCAGTGTGGTGTACTGGTTAGCGTGTTGGACCAGGATCTGGGAGACCCACATTCAAATCCCCATTCTTCCTTGGAAGCTTGCTGGGTGACCTTGGGCCTAGGGTTGCCAACCTCCAGGTGATGGCTGGAGATCTCCCGCTATTACACCTGATCTCCATGCGACAGAGATCAGTTCGCCTGGGGAAAATGGCCACTGTGGCATTATACCCCATTTAAAGTACTTCCCCAAACCCTGCCGTCCTCAGGCTCCACCCCCCCCCCCAAATCTTCAGGTATCTCCCAACCCAGAGTAGGCAACCCTACTTGGGCCTGTCGATCTGTCTCAGCTTAACCTACCTCACAGCGTTGTTGTGAGGATAAAATGGAAAAGAGGAGAATGATGTGAGCTGCTTTGGGTCCCCATTGGGGAGAAAAGTGGGGTAAAATAAATGAATAAAAGTGAAGTAAAATGAATGAATTCATGAGTAAAGAAATACGGCCGCTTCAAAACGGAAAAGTCATATTTGCCCTTGATATTTGCACTTGATATTTGCGCTTGGTACTACCACCACCTAGTGGAAATATTTTGCAACTGCATTGCACATTTTAAGTGTTAACTGCCACTCTTTGCCGTTATGACCACATACCCCTTTCCCCCAATATGTGATTTATTAGGGGGCAGGGGCTTGCGTTGAGCCATGGCCAGCCTGAATAAACAGCTGCTCTGGGACAGCAATATTTCATGCCTGCAAACCGAGCAGCCCGCCATCCAGGAGGCGAGCTTCGAGATCCTGTGTCAGAGGATGCTTGAGCAGAACTCTGTTTTGTGCACATTTTAGCAGGGTCCAAGAACCGCCGCTCAGCTTCCTTGGCGGCATTGCAGAGGATCCCAAATGCATCTTTTGCATGGCATTGACTTGTTTTTTCGAAAGAGCGCTTTTAAGCCTCTGCAATATTTGTAGTGGTAGAGGAAAATGCCATCAGGTCACAGCTGACTTATGGCGACCCCATAGCGTTTCCAAGGCAAAAGACGTTCAGAGGTGGTTTGCCATTGCCTGCCTCTGCGTCACGCCCCTGGTACTCCTTGGAGGTTTCCTATCCAAATACTAGCCAGGGCCAACCCTGCTTAGCTTCCGAGATCTGGGGAGATCAGGCTAGCCTGAGCTATCAAGGTCTTGAATTTTACATATTTGAAGTACGGGTGTTAATATGAACATGCGTGTGTGTGTAAAATGCAGTCAAGTCGCAGCTGACTTATAGCAACCCCTGGTGGGGTTTTCAAGGCAAGTGGTGGTTGGCCATTGCTTTCCTCCACAGAGTCTTCCTTGTAGGTCTTGCTTCCAAGTTTCTCTCCCCTTCCAATTTGTCATCTGGTCCTGTCTCCTCTAAAGTCGTGTTGTTTTAATGTAGGTGCCTCCACCAGAAGTGAACCTGCTGCCAAGCTAAATTTGTCTTTGCTTTGACGTTTCAGCCATCCCTTGGAGTCAAGAAGCCATCCAGTGCCCTCTTGTACGTGATCCTAAGCCCCGTGGGTCCGTACTTCTCAACCGGAACCTTTAATCCCATATCCTTGTGGGCGGATCCGAAATACGTCAGGGCCTGGAAAGGAGGAACAGGGGACTGCAAACTGGGAGGGTAAGAGCATCCTGACGGGAAAACTGCTGGCGTTTTAAATCTGTAGAAAAGAGCAAGAGTCCAGTAGCACTTTAAAGCAGTCTCTCTGATCTGCTGAATTACAACGAATAATGAAGCTCAAGGCAGTGCATTCTCCTGGATTGAATAGAGAACTGGGATTTCTGTCTCATTACCAATGCTGGTTTCTCCACGCCTACTACCCCTCTGCATATTACACCTAATTTAATCATGCCTGCTGATGTCGTTTATCTGCTATTGACATTCACGTGCTATTGCCATTGGGTGTCTGAATTCACTCTTCTCTACTTAAGGATAGATGGACTCACAGTCTAGCTGTATCTGAAGAAGTGGGCTGTGATTCACGAAAGCTCCTACCCTGCCAGACATTTTGTTAGTCTTTAAGGTGCTACTGGACTCTTGCTCTTTTCTACTGCTACAGACAGACGAACACGGCTGCCCATTGTGATCTAACAGCATTCTAAATCTTAAGACACAGGCCCCTTTCCCATTGCAATTTTAAGCTGGTTGTTATCCGTTGTTGGCCTGATTCCAAGTTAAAGCAACTTTGGGATGGAGGGGGATCATACAATGTGTTTAAATCCGTTTATGAGCCGTGTCTGAAGCGCGCTGGCCATTTCAAACTACGCCGCTTCCCCCCCACCGCCGCCGCCGCCCTTTCTTGCGACTCATTTTCTTTTTTGTGTTTTTTTAACTCTTTATTTTAAGTTTATTTTATAACAACAACAATGACAAAATAAAAATACAACAATAGTAGGTTAAACACCATTCAGTCGAGATATGTTTCAATACTTGGTTCCAATACATGTTCCAATATTATACATCAATACTTTTTACAGAAATCATGCCATTTGTTTTATTCACTTAGCAGAACTTAATAAATGCATTGGTTCTTGTGGGTTATCCGGGCTGTGTAACCAAATCTTGGTATTTTTTACACAGCCCGGATAACCCACAAGAACCAATGAACTCTGACCGTGAAAGCCTTCGACAATATTTTAATAAATGCAAATCATACAATAGTTTCGTGGTAATACATTACTTCGTGATGCCCCCTTTCCCACATATTCTAGAAAAGGCAGCCATCTATTTAAAAAGTTTGTAGAGTAAGATAAGTTTGCTACTTTGAGTTGTGAAAATACCTTATCTACAATTAGAAGGTTCCACACCTTCTCATACCACTGCCAGTAGAAGGCATCTTTAATTTTTTTTCCCGTTGTGTTTTTTTTTTTAATGTGAAGAGCCTGCCATGGGGCGCTGAAACCAAAATGCTGGGAAATGGGCAGCCATTTGGTTGCTGCGCCCACCATGCTGTGTCAGAATTCCAAATGTGCCCCCAGGCTCAGAACGGTTGGGGACCCGCGCTCTAACCATTACGCCACACTGATCCCATCTATTGTGCTCAGGTGGGTCTGGGTTCAGCCATGAGCTTTGGGCAGAGCTTTGCTCTTGGACCTGAACAAATGCTGTAGCTGTGACTTAATCTTGCAGACGGCTTTTGACAAAAGGCCCTTGTGCTGGCCGTCTGCGGGTCTGGATCCCTGAAAACTCCCCTGTAACGCATTGACTGCTCGGTTCTCCGAAAGCTGGTAGCATTCCTGCAACTGGCCCTCTTTGGCGTCATCGGATTCTGCAGCCCTCCGCCAAGTTTAGGGGACAGACCTGGCTGCGATCCCCGCTTTCCTTGGCTCAGGGCAAAGACATCTGCGGCCGTCTAGCGGCATACAGGCATTTGGAGAATGTGTTTGACGGGCTTCGGGGGAGCAGCTGGCTGGAGGCCTGGCAGCGTCCAGCAGCACGAGCCAGAAGAATTGAGCCATAGGGCGGCTGTTGATTTAGCACATGTAGCTGGTAGATAAAAGTGTCTTCGGATGTTTTTGTCCTGGCAAAGAAAAGGGGTCCTTCCTGAAGTGCATGGCTGGGATCATGATCAGGGCCGGATTTAGGTTTGATGAGGCCCTAAGCTGTTGAAGGTAATGGGGCCCTTTATATGTCCAGCTGTCCTTTGTCAACAACAAATTGCCGCTGTTTTTTGTGTTGAATATATGCTATATGGTAATTTATGGACCTAATAGGTATCTAAAGCCATTTGCACATAACAAAATATGTATTTTATCAAAGTAATTGTTGAACTGAAATACAATTAAGAAGAAGTATATTAATAGTGAAATAATTATTATTTCCTTTAAAAAATATTTTGGGGGGGCCAAAAGAGTGAGGCTCTAAGCTATAGCTTGTTTCGCTTATACGTAAATCCGGCACTTATACGTAAATCTGGCACGATTTGTGATATGAAGAGGCGCTTAAGTAGAATTGGCAGCCGGAAATCCCTACGGGTATCCTGCTAGTTTTTCAAACTGCAAATGGCAGCCACAGGAGGGCCCAATTCAGATTTTGGCTGAGGGATAGCGGGCGGGTTAACCCTTTCTTCTCTGCCTTTTTTTTTTTTTAACCTCAACCACACATAGGCCCATTTCAGTTATCGTCGTTTTGGTGCTTTACTTTAAGCGTCGAATTGCTAGGGTTACCAGGTCACTCTTTGCCACCAGCGGGAGCTTTGCGGGGGCATGGCTGGTGGCCGTGAACGGGGCACTGACGTCACTTCCGGGTTTACCCAGAAGCGGCGCAGACACTCTAGCAACTGCCTCCAAAACCCTATGGTTCCCATAGAGTTCCAGGGACGATTACTAGTGCGTCTATGTCGCTTTCGGTTAAACCCGGAAGCCATATCGTGTGGGTTGCGTGTGTACCAATTACGCCCCCCCCACACCTCTACTGGCCCTCTTCTGCTGAGAGGGTAGGCACTAAAGAGGGCAAAAAGGGGGTGCCTCATAGTATTGTATTAAAGTTTTGTTAATTTATCATACGTAACCCATTAGTATTCATTCTAGTATTAGACCGTCAACATTTTTGGTTACCTGGTTTTTCTGGATTGAAGTTTTTTCTTCCCCTTTCTGTTTTGGTTGTACCATTGTGAGCCTTCCTCGAGTTCCAAGTTCACACCGCAGATTCCCATGGTGATCCAGCAGAAACACTTCAAAGTGGACGAGAGAGACAGGGTGGTTATATGGATTGGTCAGCACTCGGCCCCCAACTGTATCTCCCATCAATTTCCACGTGGAATTTTACTTTGATAAAAAATACATATATTTGACTTGCATGCTAAAGAAAGCACAGATGCTTTCAACCGTTCTTGAAACTGCAATTTAGACTTTTCCCACGCTTAAAAATGTTTCAGAGTGCCAAAGCAGCAGCAGTTCTACCCAGTGGCAATCATTAAGCAGTTTTAGATTTCCTTCCAGTATCCAGAATATGTCTCTGGGCACAGGCACAAAAGGAATTGGTCAGAGTATTGGACCAGAATCCAGGAGACCCAGGTTCAAATCCCTGTTTGCCATGGAACTTATTTGGGTGACTTCAGACAAGCTGTTCTCTCTCAGCCTAACCCCTGGGCTGCTGAGAGGATAAAGTGGAGGTTGGGAGAGCTGGATGTACTTCTTGGAGGAAGGGTGGGGTAAAAATGCAATAAAATATGTAAGTGCTCAGATAACAATAGCCTGCCATTTTTCTTCCATCTCCAAAAGGAACTATGGATCTTCTATCTATGCCCAGCGTGAAGCTATGGAGTTAGGGTGTCAGCAGGTTCTCTGGCTCTATGGGGAAGACCATCAAATCACAGAAGTTGGGACCATGAATCTCTTCCTGCATTGGAAGAATGAAAATGGAGGTAACAGTAGCATAGACTGCTGCCTGAGGCTTCACCTCAGTTTTGACAACCATTTCTGTGGAAAACGTTTGAATAAAATGGTCGCTTCATCTCTGGGCTTCAGGTACCATTCACCAGTCCGGGGTTTTACCCCAGCTTTGACAACCATTTCTGTGGCAAACACTTGAACAAAATGGTCACTTCATCTCTGGGCTTCAGGTACCATTCACCAGTCCAGGGTTTTACCTCAGCTTTGACAACTAATTCTGGGGTAAACTGGTTCTTGTAGGTTATCCGGGCTGTGTGACCGTGGTCTTGGTATTTTCTTTCCACAGCCCGGATAACCTACAAGAACCAATGAACTCTGACCGTGAAAGCCTTCGACAATATTCTGGGGTAAACGTTTGAGCAAAATGCTTGCTTCATCTCTAGGCCTCAGGTACCCTTCATGGGTCTGCTTCCAACACAAAGTTTCACCTGAGGCAAAGCTTATCCACAAGCTTGACATCTGACTAATTTTTTCCCACATCTAATGCTAATATTACAGAGCCCCGTGGCGCAGAGTGGTAAGCTGTAGTACTGCAGTCCAAGCTCTGCTCATGACCTGAGTTCGATCCCAACGGAAGTTGGTTTCAGGTAGCCGGCTCAAGGTTGATTCAGCCATCTTTCCGAGGTCGGTCAAATGAGTACCTAGCTTGCTGGGGGTAAAGGGAAGACGACTGGGGAAGGCCCTGGCAAACCACCCCGTAAACAAAGTCTGCCTAGGAAACGTAATATGATGTCACCCCATGGGTCAGGAATGACCTGGTGCTTGCACAGTGGACCTTTACCTTAATGCTAATATTGACAGTTTTGGGTTCTCTGAATATGGGAATATTTTCTTACATTCCTCTGCTGATCTGAGGGAGGGAAGAAAGGGAAACTAGAGCATGCAGAGAAACCAGGACATGCATAATGGTTATTAAATAGGTCACCACCTCCAGGTGGTGGCTGGAGATCTCCTGGGATTACAACTGATCTCAAGGCAACAGAGATCAGTTCACCTGGAGAAAAATGGCCGCTTTGGAAGGTGGACTCTATGGCATTGTACCCCACTGAAGTCCCTCCCCTCCCCAAACCCCGCCCTCCTCAGGCTCCACCCCCAAATTCTCCAGGTATTCCCAACCCAGAACTGGTGACCCTATCATTAACAGATGTGATCTAGTTTCAGGCTCCTTCCCCTCACTTGGCGTACTGTTCATCCCTGGCTCAGTTACATCTAATGTGCTGACCGTAAGTTTTCAGATTCAGAAAAAAGCTTGTGGTGGGGTTCACTGACTACTCTGAGCACAACTATAAATGGCCAACCTTTAGGAGTTCATCTAGAATAGTGTCAGACTGTGAATCATTGGCTCCAGACTAAATTGGCAATTTCTACCAATTTCTCCTTCCCACTTCGGACACCTCTCTTGTCATTCCTCTGGGGGCCCCATCCCTCATGACATGGAAAGTATTGGGCTTCGGGGGGGGGGGGGGAGGAAGTTTCCATTCTGCCAATAGAAAATTTTGTCTGGATCCAATCCAAACCATTTAGACTGACCCAGCATGCTAATTTCTTAAACTGAGAAGAAGAACCACAGTGGTAGCATAATTGACCTGAGGCCTACCTAGCTAATTTCTTTGCATTTCAGTTTGATTCTATGATTCTAACAGTTAGAGCGGTTCCTCAGTGGAACAGGCTTCCTCAGGAGGTGATAAGCTCTCCTTCCCTGGAGGTTTTTAAGAAGCGGTTAGATGACCATCTATCAGCAATGCCGATTCCATGTCCTTAGGCAGATGATGAGAGGGAGGGCATCTTGGCCACCTTCTGGGCATGGAGTCGGGGTCACTAAGGATGTGGGAGGGGGGAGGTAGTTGTGAATTTCCTGCATTGTGCAGGGGGTTGGACTAGATGACCCTGGTGGTCCCTTCCAACTCTATGATTCTGTGATTTCAGTTGTCTTCACTTAAATGTTGGAAAACAGGTACCGTATATACTCGGGTATAAGCCGACCCGAGTATAAGCCGACCCCCCCAAACTTGAGGCCAGAAAAGGGAATTTCTTATTGACCCGCATATAAGCCGAGGGTCAATAAGAAATTCCCTTTTCTGGTAAAGCTGCGCTCTAAAATGGCGGCCGCCATTTTAGAGCGCAGGGAAGATCTTGCCCCTGCCCCAGGTCGCCCTCCCACCGGCCTCCCGGGACCTCCCAACCCACCCCAACCCACCCCGACCCCAGTGCCATTCAAGGGGGGGAGGGGGAAGAGCCCCTGAACCCCCTACTCACCATGAGAAGCGGCGGCAGGAAGCAGCGGCGCAGCCTTCCCGGCCCTGCAGGAGGCCGCTGCCGGCCCGAAGAACCCTCGCGGGCCCGGCGGGGATGGCGGCGCGGCCTTGCTGGACCTGCAGGAGGCCCCTGCTGGCCGGAGGAACCCTCGCGGGCCCGGCGGCGGCGGGGGGCGGCGACGGGGCCTGCCTGCTCCCAGGCAGGCCCCGCTGGCCGCTCCCAGGCCGCAGGAAGGTGAGCGGGGAGGCGGCGGGGGCGGCGGCGAGGCCTGCCTGGGAGCAGGCAGGCCCCGCAGGCCGCTCCCAGGCGAGCGGGCCGGCGGCAAGGGGGGGGCGGGCGGGGCGGGGGGGGCGAGGCCTGCCTGCTCCCAGGCAGGCCCCGCTGGCCGCTCCCTGGCCGCGGGAAGGCGAGCGGGGAGGCGGCGGGGGCGGCGGCGGGGGCGGCGGTGAGGCCTGCCTGGGAGCAGGCAGGCCCCGCTGGCCGCTCCCAGGAGAGCGGGCCGGCGGCGGGGGGGGCGGCGGGGGGGGGGGCGGGGGCGGCGGCGAGGCCTGCCTGGGAGCAGGCAGGCCCCGCTGGCCGCTCCCAGGAGAGCGGGCCGGCGGCGGGGGGGCGGGGGCGGCGGCGAGGCCTGCCTGGGAGCAGGCAGGCCCCGCTGGCCGCTCCCAGGAGAGCGGGCCGGCGGCGGGGGGGGGGGGCGGGGGCGGCGGCGAGGCCTGCCTGCTTCCAGGCAGGCCCGCTGGCCGCGGGAAGGCGAGCGGGGAGGCGGCGGGGGCGGCGGCGGGGGCGGCGGCGAGGCCTGCCTGGGAGCAGGCAGGCCCCGCTGGCCGCTCCCAGGAGAGCGGGCCGGCGGCGGGCGGGGGCGGCGGCGAGGCCTGCCTGCTCCCAGGCAGGCCCCGCTGGCCGCTCCCAGGCCGCGGGAACGCGAGTGGGCCGGCAGCGAAGGATGGCGGCAATGGTAGGTTTTCCTCCTCCCTCCTCCCTCCTCCCTCCTCCCCCCTCCCCTCCCCTACCGTATTGACCCGAGTATAAGCCGAGTTGGCTTTTTTCAGCCCTTTTTTTGGGCTGAAAAACTCGGCTTATACTCGAGTATATACGGTATTAAAAATGATATATCCTGGGTTTCTGCCTCTAGTCTCTTGACACCATTTCACTTCTGCAAAAAAAAAGCTTGGTTTCCAGGATCAGGGAGGAGTCATATTTTGCAAACCCGGAACGTGGCTAATCTCTCTTTCTCTTGCCCGTACACATGCCAGTGTGGTATTTCATGAACGAATGCTGCCATCTGAGGTTATTTCTGGAACAGCAGTGCTTCAGGTTTAGCAATGCGCACGCACTCAAAACTAAAGCACATTGGAAAATGTGTGTGGACATCCATATGATCTCTCTACTTCTCTAGACCCCTTCTTCAATACCTGCTGGTCTACAATGGGCCTGTATTGGCAGTGGCTGCCATTGGCTTAGCTGCTTCGATGTCATAGCAGGACTTGGCCAGTCAGCAGAGTGCCTGGGGAAGCTTTGCAGGTCCCAGAATCCCAAGGCAAGATATCAGAAGTAGAACATCTCCATCTAAGCCAGTATAGTGTGGACTTTTGATTGACAGATACATTTGGGGTGCAAAACGATTGAGTTTGCAGCTTTTCACCAGAAAGGGACAGACACATAAATGTTCTGCCTACATATATGGCTTGCTTGGCCTTGTATGCATTTCAAATAAAAATGATGTTATAGGGGATACTTTTATTTTGTTTTATGAAACATACATAGAATCATAGAGTTAGAAGGGACCACCAGGGTCATCTAGTCCAACCCCCTGCACAATGCAGGAAATTCACAACTACCTCCCCCACACACCCCCAGTGACCCCTACCCCATGCCCAGAAGATGGCCAAGATGCCCTCCCTCTCATGATCTGCCTAAGGTCACAGAATCAGCATTGCTGACAGATGGCCATCTAACCTCTTCTTAAAAACCTCCAGGGAAGGAGAGCTTACCACCTCCCGAGGAAGCCTGTTCCACTGAGGAACCGCTCTGACAGTTAGAAAATTCTTCCTAATGTCTAGGTGGAAACTCTTTTGATTTAATTTTAACCCGTTGGTTCTGGTCCGACCTTCTGGGGAAACAGAAAACAACTCAGCACCATCCTCTATATGATAGCCCTTCGAGTACATGAAGATGGTTATCATATCCCCTCTCAGTCGTCTCCTCTTCAGGCTAACATACATTACTTTAAATAAAGGCTGTGAGGAGCTTCCTTGCTAGCGGTTCCTGTCAGGTATGGTAGTTCCTTCGGTTCATCATTTGGGGTTGTTTTTTTTTTTAGCAGTGGCGAAATGTACGAAGCCATATGGAGTCAGCATTGGCTGCAATTCACAGGAAAGAACGAGCATTTTTTTGGCACCCCAACAATTGCACATTGTCATGCTCTCGGTCGGGTACCAAAGGAAGCAGATGTTGCTGCAGGCGATGCTAGACTGGTGGGCACTGTGCGCGAACTCTGTGAAAATTGCATGTGAAAGGGGAGTTTGAAACGGTTCACAGGCACGCCCCATTCTCTGGCAGCCGGCCAGGCAAGCCGTCAAAACGGCACAAAAGCGCTCGAAAGCAGTTTGTGACAGTTGCTGCATTGGCCACAGGGTAGAAAATTGTCAAGGAGGTCTGCTTCCACGTCCTAAAAAACGCTTGGCAGACGCCAGAAAAGGTGTCGATGGGCGATCGCTCTCACGGGTGCCGCGTTGGGGACCCCTGGCCTAATCTGACTTCCAGTGGCAATGTATACATCTTGGGGAGGGGCCATGTCTCAGTGGTAAAGCATCTGCTTGGCATGCAGAAGGTCCCAGGTTCAACCCCTTTTCATCTCCAGTGAAAAGGACCAGGCAGTAGGTGATGTAAAAGGCCTCTACCTGAGGCCCTGGAGATAGGGTTGCCAACCTCCAGGTAGTGGCAGAAGATCTTCTATTACAACTGATCTCCAGCCGATAGAGATCAGTTCACCTGGAGGAAATGGCCGCTTTGGCAATTGGACTCAATGCTCACAACTTAGCTGAGGTGGTTTGGGTCGTGTGGAAGTGCCAGTTGTATGACCCACATTTCCATATAGGAAGGCAACTATTTAGGTGTCACAATTAACACAGTAGCAACGGGGATAAAAAAGGTCATTGTGACTGTACACATTGCATTACACTTAATGGAGGGCAGGGAGCTGTTCCTGTTGGCAGCAGAGGACAGGACTCGCAGTAATGGGTTTAAATTGCGGGCGGAGAGGTACCGGCTGGATATTAGGAAAAAGTGTTTTACAGTAAGAGTTGTTCAGCAGTGGAATCAGCTACCTAGGGAAGAAGAAGAAGAGTTGGTTTTTACATGCCGACTTTCTCTACCACTTAAGGGAGAATCAAACCGGCTTACAATCACCTTTCCTTCCCCTCCCCACAACAGACACGCTATGAGGTAGGTGGGGCTGAAGAGAGTGTGACTAGCCCAAGGTCACCCAGCTGGCTTCATGTGTAGGAGTGGGGAAACAAATCCAGTTCACCGGATTAGCCTCCGCCGCTCATGTGGAGGAGTGGGGAATCAAACCCAGTTCTCCAGATGAGAGTCCACCGCTCCAAACCACTGCTCTTCACCACTACACCGTGCTGGCTCTCCCCTCACTGGCCGTCTTTAAGCAGAGGCTGGACAAACACTTGTGAGGGATGCTGTAGGCTGACCCTGCATTGAGCAGGGGGTTGGACTAGATGGCCTCTATGGACCCTTCTAACTATGATTCATTGGCTCTGTGATTTTTTTAAAGGAGAGTTTTAATTTTGTTTTTAAACAACGCTGTTGTGTTTTGTGTTGACAGTGGAGGAGCTGGCAACCCCACCACTAGACGGCATCATTCTCCCTGGTGTGACAAGGCAGAGTATTTTGGACCTGGCACACAAGTGGGTAAGTGGTCTAATACCAGTGGCTTTCTAAACTTTAAATTCAGGGCATCTTTCCCACGCTATGTGGTTGCCATGAAAGCCCTCGACGTTGCAGAGGATTCTGGGACAGGCTCACTAAGTTCACACCTGCACTGACCAGGCCTGTTGAACTCAGTTGCCCCATATGGATTGAACATCATACCCTAGAGCCAGCATGATATAGCTGTTAAGAGCGGTGGTTTGGAGCGGTGGACTCTGATATGGAGAACCGGGTTTGATTCCCCACTCCTCCACATGAGCGGCGGAGGCTAATCCGGTGAACTGGATTTGTTTCCCCACTCCTCCACACGAAGCCAGCTGGGTGACCTTGGGCTAGTCCAGGGGTCGGCAAACTCATTAGTCAAAAGAGCCAAATATCAACAGTACAACGATTGAGATTTCTTTTGAGAGCCAAATTTCTTAAACTTAAACTATATAGGTAGGTACACTGTTTATTAACTTAATAAACTTTAATTAAAGTTTTAAGTCTTAATTAAACTATAGGTACACTGAATAAAACTTGATATCATACTTAATAGTGATCTTATTTATTGATAAAAATTAAATTATAAGTCCCTGCCATTTCCCCCTCCCCGTCTGGAGTCCTCATCTGGAGGCCTGGTCTACCGCCATAAAAGCCTATTGGTAGACCTGGCCTCCGGCTGAGTCCCATTGGGAGGCCAGGTCTACCCATTGGCTTTCTTGGCAATAGACCTGGCCTCTGGAGGCCCATAGAAGCCAATTGGTAGACCTGGCCTCTGAAGGGGGACTTTTCCCCTTCCTTGGAGTCCAGGTCTACCAAAGGAAGCCCGCCCCGCCCAACAGCTGATAGGTGGGGGGGCCAGGAACCGCCGAGCTGCCTGCCCAGCAATCGCGTGGCTAGAGGGGAGGTGAGGCTTTAGCCTCCCAACCATTGAGGGCAAGGGAAAGGGGGACCCGGCCATTCTCCACGGTGGTGGGGGCGGAGAGACAGCGCGCCCGCTCTCGCTCTCTCAGGCGTGCCGGCTCCGCAGCCCGGCTGCCGGCACAAGCGGGCGCAAGAGCAGGGGCTCCGAACCAAGTTCGGAGAGCCGCACTCAACGGGCCAAAGAGCCGCATGCGGCTCGGGATCCACAGTTTGCAGACCCCTGGGCTAGTCACACTCTCTCAGCTCCACCTACCTCACAGGGTGTCTGTTGTGGGGAGGGGAAGGGAAGGTGATTGTAAGCCGGTTTGATTCTTCCTTAAGTGGTAGAGAAAGTTGGCATATAAAACCCAACTCTTCTTCTTCTAGAACAGGGGTCCCCAACCTTTTTGAGTTTGTGGGCACCTTTGGAATGCTGACCCAGGGTGGTGGGCGCAGCTACAAAATGGCTGCTGCAAGAGGCGGAGCCAACCACAAAATTCAGTCAGATGCTCCGTTTAACATGATGCCTTTTAAAATGAATATACTGTTTTAAAATATTTTCTTGCATACATCCCACTTATCAGAAGCCCCACTGGGCAAAAGCCCCATGAAATTTTAAACACTTGATGGGCCACAAGGAAAGGTGTCAGTGGACACCGTGGTACTCCTGGGCACCCTGTTGGGGATTCCTGCCCTAGAATACACCCAACACTGGCTGGAAGCTTGAGACGTAGGAGAACAAAATTCAAATTCAGTAGCACCACAAAAGACCAGATTCCCCCCCCCCCCCCAGGAGATAAGCTTTTGTGGCAGCATTCATTCCTCCTGAGGACTCAGTTGCTATGGATTTAATAACACTTCCATGTTGGATGCTGTGATTGAAAAAATAATAGCAGCCACGCTCAATCAGACCAGAAAGCCATCGCTAGTCAGGCATCCTCTTCCACAAAATGGCCAGCTAAATGCCCTCAGAAGGCCTCAAGTAAGGCACGACATCCAAAGCTTCTTCCTGTTCTCCCCAGCATTGGTATCCAGAGATTAACAATACTAACTGATGGACCTTAAAGCAGAAAGAGGTTGCATTGGTCCAGAGCAATATCCAAAAACAAAATACTTTTTATTAGATCTTAAAAAAAAAAATTAAACACCCCCCCTGCACTAGCTCATTTCCCCAGAAATTCCTTCCCGCCTGCTGGTAAGCCGCTGAAGTTTCAGACCTGTTTTTGCAAGGTAACCACTGATTCTAGACATTGACAATAACCGGGGGTGGTGTTGGTTAAAGGGCAGTGCCCCCTCCTGACAGCTGCTGATGAAAAGTGCCGTCAAGTCACACAAACACACGAAGGTGCCTTATACTGAATCAGACCCCTGGTCCATCAAAGTCAGTATCGTCTACTCAGAGCAGCAGCGGCTCTCCAGGGTCTCAGGCGGAGGTCTTTCACACCACCTACTTGCCTAGTCCCTTTAACTGGAGATGCTGGGGATTGAACCTGGGACCTTCTGCATGCCAAGCAGAGGCTCTACCACTGAGCCACGGCCCCTCCCCTTCAGACAGCTTATGGTGATCCCTCATGGGGTTTTCAAGGCAAGCAACGTTCAGAAGTGGTTTGCCACTGCCTGCCTTTCCATAGTGACCCCGGACTTCCTTGGTGGTCTCCCACCCAAATACTAACCGGGGCTGACCCTGTTTAGATTCTGAGATCATACGAGATCAGATTAGTCTGGGCCATCCCAGTCAGGGTCTCCTGCCAGCTCAGTATATGTTTTTGTTGGCTTTCTGCTCCTTCAATCGAAAGTGGACTCTCGGCCTCTTAAAAGCACACCCTTTGTCTCTGTGCCTCTTTTTTCTCTACGCAGGGAGAATTTAAAGTATCAGAGCGATACATCACCATGAGCGATTTGAAAGCTGCCTTGAAAGACCGCAGGGTGAAGGAGATGTTTGGTGCTGGAACAGCTTGTGTTGTGTGTCCTGTTTCAACAATATTGTATCAGGGCGAGGTGAGGGCGACCGGTTTTTGTTTCATTTTCTGGCTCACCGAAAGAAGTTGAGTATCGAGGTACATTGAGGAGTTCGCTGTAGAATTGGGGGGGGGGGATATCTCATAAAGCTGAACCTGGGGGTCTGGCTTAGCGGTTCATGTACTTTGTTGCTGAAGCACCGCAAGTGGCTCGTGCCCTTCTGCGGAGCCAGCGTGGCATGGTGGTTAAGGTGTCGGACTAAGAGCTGGGAGACCCAGGTTCAAATCCTCACTCTGCTGTGGAAGCTTGCTGGGTGACCTTGAGTCAAATCACACGCTCTTAGTTTAAATAAATAAATTAAAAAGTGCAAAGGGAATAGGATCCCGCGATGTGTGGCCGTGTTAGTCTGTCTGTAGCAGTAGAAAAAAGCAAGAGTCCAGTAGCACCTTAAAGACTAACAAAACTTCTGGCAGGGTATGAGCTGGTATCTGGAGAAGTGAGCTGTGGCTCACAAAAGCTCATGCCCTACCAGAAATTCTTCAGATACCTGAAGAAGTGAGCTGTGGCTCACAAAAGCTCATGCCCTGCCAGAAATTTTGTTAGTCTTTATGGTGCTACTGGACTCTTGCTTTCTTCTGCTGCTACAAAAATGATGGTCAGTGCACAGGAGACTGAAGAACCTCAATTTTTGTTTATTTAAAACATTTGTATCACCTTTTTTTACAAACATAATAGAATTTATGGTCTTTCTTCTGAATGGCAAACTATTCTCGTCATCAGTCCTAAGAGGAAGGGAAAGATTCACTTCCTTTCTGCCTTCAGGGCCACCAATTTTCTCTTGTTTCTCTGCTTGCATAGCTCATGCAGTCCACAGAAAACAAGACCTTTGACTAGTTGTCTTTCAGCATGCCAAAATTCAGTTCATGAACTGTGTGTGTGTGTGATCTTTGTATAATGGTTGTGCTTCTTCTTCTAGAATTTGCACATTCCAACCATGGAGAACGGACCTAAGATAGCTACCCGTTTTATGAAACAGCTGACCGATATCCAAGTAAGGGTCTCAATTCTTTGCTAGGATGAATGGGCAGGGGACAAGAAGAAAAATACTCTAGTAGCTCTTTTTATTGGGGAACGTGGCTTAGGGGTAGAGCATCTGCTTTGCATGCAGAAAGTCCCACGTTCAATCCCCAGCACCTCCAGTTGAAAGGATCAGGCACTCAGTGACGCGAGAGACCTCAGCCTGAGACTCCGAAGAGCCACTATCAGTCAAAGTGGACAATACTCATTTAGATCGGGCAAGGATCTGATTCAGTACAAGGTAGCTTCATATGTTCAGTATGTTCATTACTAGTCTAATCATAGAATCATAGAGTTGGAAGGGACCTCCAGGATCATCTAGTCCAACCCCCTGCACAATGCAGGAAATTCCAAACTACCTCCCACACACCCACACACCCAAGTGACCCCTACTCTATGTCCAGAAGATGGCCAAGATGCCCTCCCTCTCATGAACTGCCTAAGGTCATAGAATCAGCATTGCTGACAGATGGCCATTTGGCCTCTGCTTAAAAACCTCCAGGGAAGAAGCGCTTACCACCTCTCAAGGAAGCCAGTTCCACTGAGGAACCTCTCTAACTGTTAGAAAATTATTCCTAATGTCTAGATGGAAACTCTTTTGATTTAATTTCAACCTGTTGGTTCTGGTCTGGCCTTCTTGGACAACAGAAAACAACTCAGCACCATCCTCTATATGACAGCCCTTCAAGTACTTGAAGATGGTTATCATATCCCCTCTCAGTCTTCTCCTCTTCAGGCTAAACATACCCGGCTCCTTCAACCTTTCCTCATAGGATTTGGTCTCCAGACTCCTCACCATCTTTGTTGCCCTCCTCTGGACACAATCCAGCTTGTCTACGTCTTTCTTAAATTGTGGTGCCCGAAACTGAACACAGTACTGTAGGTGAGGTCTAACCAGAGCAGAGTAAAGCGATACCATCACTTCACGTGATCTGGACACTATACTTCTGTTGATGCAGCCCAAGAGAAGTATAATTTCCAGATCACGTGAAGTGATGGTATCACTTTACATGTTAAACTTAGTTGGACTAGATGGTTGTGGACAATTCAGATGTCATCTTTTGTAACATGGTATAGTCCCCCCCCCATGTGCCTGTACTGTACCAGCTTTTATGCTTGGATGATCACTTGTTTGAAATCACTCCATGTTGCTTGCCACTGATGCTAGCTCAGGGTGCAGGAAACTTCGTCAGATGGACACATAAAAAGATTCTAAAGTACACACCTACAAAATGTAATCATAAAGTAGACCACAAGAAAAGAGTCGCAGTGCCATCCCAAGCCCAGTTCTGCCCTGTTAAGTCTGTTGAAGTCATTGGGCATAGAAGGGTGTAGCTCTGTTTAGGATTGTGCAGTTGGAGTACTACCATGGAGCAGCATTGCCTGCTGTGCTTTTGTAATGATAAGAAGGGGCTGTGGCTCAATGATAGATCATCTGCTTGGCATGCAGAAGATCCCAGGTTCAATCCCCGGCATCTCCAGTCAAAGGGACTAGGCAGGTAGGTGATGTGAATGACCCCTGCCTGAGACCCTGGAGAGTTGCTGCTGGTCTGAGTAGACAGTACTGACTTTGATGGACCAAGGGACTGATTCAGTATAAGGCAGCTTCATGTGTTCAAGAATATAAGAAGAGCCCTGCCGGATCAGACCAGTGGTCCATCTAGTCCAGCATCCTGTCTCACACAGTGGCCAGACATTTCCCCTGGAGATCCAGCAACAGACCATAGAGTCTGAGGCCTTTCCCTGATGCTGCCTCCTGGTACTGGGATTCGGGGATTGACTACCTCTGAATGTGAAGGTTCCCTTAAGTCACCATGGATAGTAGCCTCTGATAGACTTGTCCTCCATGAATCTGACTAATCCCCAGCGTGGTGTGAGAGCCAGTGTTTTGTAGTGGTTAAGAGCAGTGGAGTCTAATCTGGAGAACCAGGTTTGATTCCCCACTCCTCCACATGAAGCCTGCTATGTGACCTTGGGCTAGTCACAGTTCTTTCAGAACCCTTTCAGCTCCACCTACCTCGCAAGGTGTCTGTTGTGGGGAGAGAAAGGGAAGGAGATTGTAAACTGCTTTGAGGTAGAGCAAATTGGGGGTATAAAAACCCACTCTTCTTCTTTTAAAGCTGCCATTGCCTGTGGCCATCACTAGAAGTAGAAGAGTTGGTTTTTATATGCAACTTTCTCTACCACTTAAGGGAGAATCAAACTGGCTTACAATCACCTTCCCTTCCCCAAAATAGGTAGGTGGGGCTGAGAGAGCTCCAAGAGAGCTGTGACTAGCCCAAGATCACCCATCTGGCTTCATTTGGGGGAGTGAGGAAACAAATCCAGTTCACCAGATTAGCCTTTGCTGCTCATGTGGAGGAGTGGGGAACCAAACCTCAACTCTTAACTGCTACACGACGCTGGCTGTCTGACTGCAACTTCCACATTTTAAAGTGTTTCCTTTTGTCCGTCCTGAATCGACTCCCCTTCAGCTTCATTGTATGCCCTCCAGTTATATTTGATCTGTTCTCCGTCCCCCACCCTGGTCAAAGAATAACGCACTTTGCTCTTCTTGTAGTACGGCAGAGAAGCCAGCGAGTGGACAGTCGTAGTGTCCTGAGTGCGAAGGGCAGGGAAGACTCAGTCCTCCTGGAACACAGACCAAGGCAGGCCGACGTACCATCTGACCGATGACCAGTTGTACCATAGCTCCGCATAGCGTATTCCATGTGTTATCTCTTTGTTCCTGGGCTTGGGGCGGGGGATGGTTTCCACGTGTCAGGGAGTGTGATCACAATCGTTTTGATTTTCTACTGTGATTTTGCTCTAGAGTAGAAATCTGTCTTCTGGTAGAGGTGCTAGATGTAAGCAATAGACACTTTCCTGACAGTTTTCTTGGTGCCCCCTCGTAACCTCGGTACAATCGACAGGCGTGTTTAAAAAGTTCTTCAACTGCTCTTCAGTCCAAGCCGAATACTCTTTGGCCTTTTATGCGTGGCTGTTCCTTCACAGTCAACCCCGTCGACTACTTCTGGGGGTTTCCTTTGATTATGTTTGCTTTTTCCGACCATCAGAGGTTACCTCGCTCTCCCTGCGCATTTCCCCACATTTCGCCCACGTTTTCTGGATGCTGGCTAAACACAAATCCAGAAAACATGGGCAAAATGCTCGGAAATGCACGGGGAGAGCGAGGCGACCTCTGACGGTTGGAAAAAGCAAACATAATCAAAGGAATCCCCCAAAGTAGTCAATGGGTTGACCGTGAGGAAACAGCCATGCAATAAATGGCCTTTATGTTCCTTAACCTTCTGAACCACAGACGAGGTTGCTGCCTGTTGCACAGTTGCCAAATGGCTCAGAGGTCATGGCCTTTTGCTATCTCTGAGTCTTCTCTTTATTCCCAACTTGGGAAGACGATAAAACTCGTTTGTTTTTGTTTGTTATTTTTTAATCTTTTCTATTGTTATCGTTGACTGTTGCGGGGACATTTCTCTTAAATCCCCAGAACTCTTTGTACTTTTCCAGTTTAACGCTTTGGTCATGGAGGTCATGTCTCCCAGCCATCAAATTTTCTAAATGAGAATGACACCATGCCTTGGATGAATTCTAATTGCCCCCTTTCCCCGCCTCCCTGCAAAAGGACCTGCAGTCACCAGGGGGTACACATGGGGCTGGTCCAAGTATTTGGGGCACCCCAGGCTAGGATGCCTGAGCTGCCCCTCCATGGGGAGGCACAGAGATGGAACCCCGTTGAACAAAATGGGATTTATTTTGGAGTATACACACTTAAGATTGTACCACAGACCATGTAACACCTATCCCAAACATCTTAGCGATTTATTAAGTACACAGAAGACTGCGGAATTGCGACTTAGCTCCCTTTTACTCTTTCATGGTTGCTTCCCTTGCTTCCCCTCCAGTTTTGACCATATTCTTGAATCTGAACTGACTTTCTCACCTCATTGCTCTCCTTCACCCCTGCATGAATTGTGCCATCTACAAAAGAGATTTTATTTCCTGGCTCACCCTCTTTTTGAGGTAGCTTTGAGACATCTTTTGCCAAAGAGGTTACTTATGACAGTATTCCGTGCTTGCACAACTCCATGGACCAGTCGTTTATTTAGTTATCATTGCTGTCCCTTTAAGGGGAAGCGATTGGATTATGCTGGTAAAATAGCCAATGAAATAGCATGGAGAACTGGTTCTCTGTTTGCTGTTGCACTAACGCAATACTTGGAGAACTAAAGTATTTTTTTCTATAAAACTTTTTTTGGAAAACTTTTAACTTTACCTCTTTTTTAACAGAGCCTACCTCTAACTGGTTATTTTGCTAACCCCTTGAAATATGCTCAGCATCTCGGTATCCCGCCCCATAATTTCTAATCTCATACCTAATTAAAACATGGAAAAAGCCCAGCGAAGGCCATACTGCTTCACAGAACAGGGAAGGGAAAACACTTATTTGAATGCCATCCTCGCTCAACCAGTGGATGAACATACTAGCGTTACATTTTCAAGTGTCCATTTACAGAAGCAAGGACTGAGAAACGTATTCCCCCCACCCGCCTCCCAGAGCGGTTCAGTCTCAAGAATACTGTACTGAGTCCTTTCGAACGTTTGAATCGGTTCTCGATCAAAATTCCCACAATGCACCTGTTAGATTAGATCATACGATTTTAAGCAACTGGCCCCGTGCGTGCAACTTATACGTCTGCGGAGCCAAGGGGCACTGAAGGACCGCGAGAGGGAGTGCTGGCTCAAACCCCTCCTGTGGGCCCTCGCTGAACGATAGCATACCTGCACGGCTGCAAGATGTTCACAAGTTGGCTTCGTCCCATGAGCCCATTATGAGGACAGAGCCCCTGCGTGAGCGAATGTGTATAGGTGGGAGGGTAGGGATGATGCGTTCAGTAGTCAGGAGATGGGGTTAGAGTTCTCATTCCAGCTGCCCTTCTGTGTTGACTTCTCCTTACGTAGTTACACGCCCAGCGCTACTGTGACCCTGCAGATCCCAGATTACAGTGACCCTGCAGGTTACAGCGAGACTTTTTTCCAGACGCCTCAGTGGCTGGAAATGCTGTTTGCTGTGTCCAGAGTATAGCGCTTCGTACTTTAACATTTCTTTTCCAAAATGTGAACCCGGAGAATTTCGTGGCTGCTTTCGTTGAGAAAACGAGTGTATTGTGCAAGCCTACTCATGGCTGGCGAGCCATGAACTGCCGTTACAGTTTCAGAATCAGACCAAGAAGTCTGGTTTTAGTTTTGTATGTTTGTATCTGTTTTGTAGGTATATATATATATATATATAAAGATATAAATATATACACTTTATTGAAGACCAGTTGAAGTTGACTGTTGCAGACAATGTTCTCTTTAGAATACCAGTGTTAAGCACAAGCCACTGTGCCGCTTTATGGTAGACGTCGTCCTGCGTATTTCTTCTTCTCTCTTAAATGTGTCCTGTGCTCTGGTCATTGTTCACTTGTATTCCTCGTATCACTCGTTATCTGGGGTGCCCGACTCCCCTGTCATTAGACGAGTGGCCACAGTATTAAGTGGGGCACACCGAGATGTTGACATTGGGTGGAGGAGCCATCCTACAAGGCCACTATCATAACTGAAGAGTGCCTTTTGACTCGAGAGCATGTGTCCACATAAGGAGTTTCACCTCACTGAACCAAAACCAAAATAACATTTGGCCAACGCGAGGACCTGCGATGCCGGCCGCCATGTTTGCAGTAGAAAATGGCAGCCATGGAGGCAATTGACAGTGGACAAGCAAGCACAGGGAGCGTTTAACCCACAGCTAATCTTCTCTCGACCAGGGTTCCTAGATGTACCTTTGTACCCTTAAATGAGAAAAAACAGTGCGGCAAGGGGGATTGCAGAAGACAAGTGGCTGGCAAGGGAACGCTTAAGATCCCCTCTCGTTTCTCTTGCCACTCTTCAGAGGAGAAATGTCGGTGAGGTTCCCCCATCCCATTTGAGCGGCCGAGGCCAGCATCAGTTTGAAGGGGGGGAAGCTGCCGAGATTCTTTCAGGTGTACATAAGATAGGCCATGGTGTGGTTAAGAGCGGCAGACTCTAATCTGGTGAGCTGGATTTGTTTCCCCACTCCTCCACATGAAGCCTGCTGGGTGACCTTAGGCCAGTCATAGTTCTCTCAGAACTCCCTCAGCCCCACCTACCTCACAAGGTGCCTGTGGTGGGTAGGGGAAGAGATTGTGATCGTGATTGTAAGCCACTTTGAGACGCCTCATGGTAGAGAAAAGTGGGATATAAAAACCAACTCCTCTTCTTTTTCTACTAAGAGAGCTTCCTACCAGCGGGTCTCTGGAGAGGTGGCCTAGAAATTTCTTAAATCAATAAATGAGAATATACCACAGATTCAATTCATCAAGGATCTGCTGTAGTTTTCCCAGCACTGGCCCTTTTTCAAAAACTTGTGAAGTACTTTGAACAATACCCCTGTTGCTTTCTAGTGATACCCTTTAATTGACAGAAGTTTCACATTTAAAAAAAAAAAAGACAGTGGGATGGGGGTGGGGGAGGATAGGACATATGTTCCTTTCTCTAACTCACTGGTTCCCAACCGGGGGTCCGTGGACCCCCAGGGGTCCGCGAGAACTAAATTAGGGTCCGCGAAACAAAGTTATAAACCCATAATAAATTAATATTTTCAATTAAAAGTTCTCTATTATAAAAATATATATTCAAATATTATTCTAAGTTTAATGTTTAACTAACAGTTATGATTAAAGTTTATTTTCAAATTCTCAGAATTTTTATTTTGAATCTTGGGGTCCCTGCACCGAACAAAAAAGTCCTAGTGGTCCCTGGTCAAAAAAAGATTGGGAACCACTGCTCTAACCTGAAGAAACGTCCTCCAGTTCTTCCTCAAACAGAAGGCACCTCCAACGGAAGAACCACTTTAAGTTGGTAGACGTCTCCTCAGGCCTGAGGAAGGCTTCATAATTTGCTCAGTGAAGTGGAAGGAAAAGGGTAAGATCCACTCCCGTGTCTGTTGATAATCGGAGCTAATTTTGCTTAAAACGGGACAGGAGAAATGGAAATTCCATTACTGTTCATTTAGGTGGATTTTAGCCCACTCGTTCCATATCCACGCTGTACTCCTAGGGATTATTTGCATATCCTTAGACCCTCCCTATTTAGCATTCCCATGTGGAGTTGGTAGGTGATTCAGCACAACCATATTGACAGGCAGCAATTCCCAGAGATCATTTGCATGGGTAAAAAATTGGCAACTACGCAGACATGAATCGTCTCTTGGAAATGGTGCCCATCAGCCATGACGCCCATTTTCCAGGTAACCACAGATGATACAGGACAGATGTGTGTTGCCATATGGAGCCACCCAGTTCAAGGCAGCTGCAGAATAAGTGCATGCATCAGTGTAGGTATGACCTTGAATGGCCCAAGGGTATTCCTTGAGACCTGCAACTAAATCTAAAGATCAATGAAGAAGTAACATCATAGCAAAAATATATGCAGTCATTATGGAGCCAAGACGGGAGGCCCAGTTTTTCACCGGGGAAGCTGTACAGATTGCACTGAATCTGTCCATGAGAACCTCCTGAGAGCAACCAGTGTCTTCCCTGAGAAATGACCCTTCCACATGCTGGCTACGTTGGAGCAAAATAATTCTGCCCAAAATAAGCAGTAACCTTTATAGGCCTTTTATGCACGGCTGTTTCCCTCGCGGTCACCCCTCCGAAGAGTTCAGGTCTTTGTTTTGATTATGCATATCGTTTCTGATCGCCAGAGGTCGTCTTGCTGTCCCCCTGCGTTTGCCCACGTTTTCGGGGACCTGTTTTATCTTGAATTTGGAAACGGGGGGAGAGCGAGGTGGTCTGATGGTCAGAAACGGCATATGCATAATCAAAGCAAACTCGTCGAAGGGGTGACGGCGAATGAAAAAGTCGTGCAAAAAATACCATTGTTTCCATCTGAGGAGCACAACATAAACAACTTTTCCTGCCTATTACAAAAGCTGTCGGTTGAACGTAGCAAGTACCATCAACTCAGATCTTTATATGCTCGAATTTTGCGTGTGTTTCCTCTTTGGTTTTTCCACCAGTTTTTCAAACACCTTTTCAGCTCACGGAGTTTACAGGGAGCTACCGAATAAAGCCAAAAGGATTGTGTGAATGCACGTGCGATTGAGTGAAGGGTTGTGAGAATGCACTTTCTCTGTACCTCTCTGCTTCAAGGCCATTGAGACGAACTGGAGTGTACCGCTGTGTCTTTGAAACATACTACCCAAATCTCCTCTGTTTAGTACCCTGGAATCATCTATGTTTGTTGGCACAACCTGTATGACTTCTCTTCCCCCCCTCCCTTCCAGTCTGTGATTGATGACGGTCCAGTTTTTAAATAGTCTTTTCTTAAATGTAAAGAGGTTATCAAATCACACCCAAACCAGCAGAGTATTTTGATATTGCGTGACAATCCTATGAAAAAAAATAAAAACGATTCCTTCTGTTGCGGGTGTTGTTAATGTTTCACTGCAACACTGAACATCTACATTCTTCTTCTTCTCCTCCTTCTCCTTCCAACCAAGGAAGACTGCAGAAGAAGGCAATGGCAAATGATCTCTGATTCTCACTTGCCTTGAAAACCCTTTGCTGGGGTTGCCATAAATCGGTTGTGACTCGTCGGCACTTATATAGTTGGATACGTGCCAGTATCTGAAAGCAACACATAGTACTTTACTGGGGCAATACTGGGGATGAACGTTGACATAAAGACATTGACCCAAGTGGCAATATAGTGGAGATGACTGCTGTAATTGTACAAGGATGGGAAAAACAGAATGACTTGGAGATTGAGTTAAAAGGCTAGTGGACCAATGAGGCAGTTCCCCGAGGGGAATCGTTATGTTGAGAGCCAGCGTGGTATAGCAGTGGTTAAGAGCGGTGGTTTGGAGTGGTGGAGTCTGATCTGGAGAACCGGGTTTGATTCCCCACTCCTCCACATGAGCGGCGGAGGCTAATCTGGTGAACTGGATTTGTTTCCACACTCCTACACATGAAGCCTGCTGGATGACCTTGGGCTAGTCACAGCCCCACCTACCACACAAGGTGTCTGTTCTGGGGAAGGGAAGGTGATTGTAAGCCAGTTTGATTCTGCCTTAAGTGGTAGAGAAAGTCGGCGTATAAAAACCAACTCTTCTGTGTTGGTCTGCTGCTCTTTAATTCAGTCTGCTTCCCCAAGGGGAACAAAACACCTCTGCATTCAATGGGAATTTCCACATGATGTCATGCTTATTTTTCCCCTCTAGATTAAAGGGGAATCTTTGGGATTGAGGTTCATTTATTAGCCCGCATCCACCCCAAAAACTGCCTCCATGCATCAGTTCAGGATTTCTACACCCTTCTCTGGGATCTTGTCGGACAGCAAGATAAAGCTGGGTGTCATCCACATATTGGTGACAGCCCAGCCTAAATCTCCGGATGACCTCGCCTAGCGGAAGCCCTGTGGGAATCCATGGACCAAGGAGCTGAGCTGCCCTCCCCCAGCACCACCTTTGGAAACCAGCCAGGGAGTGAGGGCAGGATATAAAACCAAGGAAATAAACCTAAACCTACCTTCCATGTAGGAACAAAACCACCACAAAGCAGTACACCGCCAACCTCCAGGTACTAGCTGGAGATCTCCCGCTATTACCACTGCTCTCCAGCCGATAAGAGATCAGTTCACCTGGACAAAATGGCCGCTTTGGCAATTGGACTCTATGGCATTGAAGTCCCTCCCCAGACCCTGCCCTCCTCAGGCTCCGCCCCCAACCTTTGGGTATTTCCCTACCCAGAGCTGGCAACCCTACCTGGCCTCCACCTCAAGGGCCCAGGGCCCACCACACTTACCTGGTCCAGTGGGGGGAAATCCTTCGCAGCGGGAGCCAGGGATGGAGGCGCACCAAGGCTCTGCCTCACTGCTGGGTCCCACATCGATTGGGAAGCCCAGGAGCCAGCCCCCACAACAGCAGGCTCCTGTAACAACTCCTAGTCGTCTGTTGATGATATCATCGGCCAGCAATGAAGAACCAGCGGCCTCTTCACACCATAACAGGGAATCTCTGGCAGTTAGTCAAAGCTCCCGGTTAAAATCCTTGACCAAAGAACGGCACACTCCCATCTGGGATGGTCGTCCTCTTCCACCGAGTGTGCACTTTTGGGAGGGGTGCACATGGAGCAATGAGGGAGGGAGGGGACACCCGCCTAGCCAGCCAGATCCGCCAAGTCAACCCTGGCAATCAATAGGGTGACAGACGTTGCAGCCAGATCGCTAGAGTTGCCAGGTCCCTCTTTGTCACTGGAGGGAGGTTTTTGGGGCAGAGACTGAGGAGGGCAGGGTTTGGGGAGGGGAGGGACTTCAATGCCATAGAGTCCAATTGCCAAAGTGGCCATTTTCTCCAGATGCACTGATCTCTATCCGCTGGAGATCAGTTGTAATAGCAGGAGATCTCCAGCTAGTACCTGGAGGGTGGCATAAGGCATAAGGAGACGCAGAGCCTGGTGTTCAGGCTGAACTCCTGTTAGGGAAGAGGGCTGGACATAACAACCTTTGCCCACACCCTGATTCTGGGGCTTGGGGGTCCTCTCCAGGGAGGGCACCACGACGGAGAGTGGCCGAGGAGTACCAGCCGCAGGGGCCACTCAGCCTCTAATGGAGACCTGTCTATAATTTAAAGTATGCGGGGCTTCCAGGTACTGATTTATGTAATAAATCTACCTCTGCGTAAATGACGATAGCACAACTTGAGATATTAGATTCTATTGTGTTTCTCCCTCCACCCCCAACCTTGCTGCCTAGGCAGAAACTGCACAACTCCCCAAGCTAATAATGGATTGTAAAAGAACATCTGTGCGTCTTTCCCTTCCCATGTGCGCTATTTGTTTAATTGTGGTGGATTAACATAGCAAGGGGATGGTACATCATAACTGGGCAATTATCCATTCTTCACCGCTTAGTTATGGTAGTGCTAATTGGTCGTTTAACACATGAGATAGGCGAACATTAGGAACATTGGGGGCTGTTCAAAGAAGAAGTCAACAAATTAATATTGTTGTGTGATATTTGCATAATTGGTTGCAATTATTTAATGTTTAATTGAGTTGATCAAATGGGTATTCAGCCCTCGCTCGTTGGGGTACAGTTGGCAAGTGACGGGATTTGGGAACTACACTAATCGATCCCGTTTTGTGCGTGTGAACGGGCCCTGCTTCATTCTTTTTGTGTGTGCATGCCATAAGAACATAAGGACATAAGAAAGGCCCTGCTGGATCAGACCAAGGCCCATCAAGTCCAGCAGTCTGTTCACACAGTGGCCAACCAGGTGCCTCTAGGAAGCCCACAAACAAGACGACTGCAGCAGCACCATCCTGCCTGTGTTCCACAGTACCTAATATTATAGGCATGCTCCTCTGATACTAGAGAGAATAGGTATGCAGCATGACTAGTATCCATTTTAACTAATAGCCATGAATACTCCTTCCACGAGGTTGATGTATTAATCGATAGAAAATAATGGTGGTGGTGGAAAGTGCCGTTAAGTCGCAGCTGACTTATGGCGACCCTGTAGGGTTTTCAAGGCAACAGACCTTCAGAGGTGGGTTGCCATTGCCTGCCTCTGCAGAGCAACAGTGGACTTCCTTGGTACTCTCCCATCCAAACACTAACCAGGTTAACCCTGCTTAGCTTCCAATAACTGATGAGATTGGGCTAGCCTGGGCCATCCGGATCTGGGCGGGAAATAATGTTGGATTTAATGCTGGAGCCTAGTTTGATTGGCAGGGGGTTCTCCATGCTATTTCATTGGACTATTATCCATTTTGGCTAGGAGCCATGAATACCCCTCTCCTCCATGAACTTATCAACTCCCCTCTTAAAGCCTTCCAAGTTGGCAGTCATCACCACATCCTAGGGCAGGGAGTTCCACAGTTTAACTATGCATTGTGTGAAGAAATTCTTCCTTTTAGTCTTGTCCTACACCACATGGTTCCACAAAGCTCTTCAGATGTCTTACAGTGCATTCCTAAAGAGAGTTACTCCAGTCTAAGCCCATTGAACACATGAAGCTGCCTTACACTGAATCAGACCCTCGGTCCTTCGAAGTCAGTATTGTCTACTCAGACCGGCAGCGACTCTCCAGGGTCTCAGGACGAGGTCTTTCACGTCACCTACTTGCCTAGTCCCTTTAACTGGAGATGCCAGGGATTGAACCTGGGACCTTCTGCATGCCAAGTTGATGCTCTACCCCTGAGCTACTGCCCCTCCCAATGAAATGAATGGTCTTAGACTGGAGTAACTCTCCTTAGGAATGCACTGTTAGAGGTTCACTACACACTTTTTCCTGCTGCTCCAGAGACGAAGCCATGGATTGCTGAAGCCACCAGTCAAAAAAGGTGGAGAAGTTGTCTTCTCATCCTTGTAAGTGCATTACGAGCACACTCCCGACATTGTCGGCATCCCAAGGAAACAAAACGGGTACCGAGAACACTTTGGAAGAGTCTCTGCTTTTATAAATGTTTAAGTAACCGTATATTTTACAAAGAGACAAAACACATAAAAATCATAAAGAACCAGATGGTTGAGAGAGAAATTATGGCGTAAAGAAAGGAAAACTCTACCTCATTCTTTTTAAAAAAGTGTTGGAGGAGCACAATTAAATGTCCCTAACGGGGCTGTTGCACAAAAACCATCTGGCACGAAAGGAACACTTCATATTTGTATTTCTAAGAAACGCAATAATTGTGTTTTGCTGGCAATCGAAACACACGCCGCCATTGCGTTTTCCAAATCATATCTGTAATTATGTGATGCTTCTCTCTCCAGTAAAGCAGTTTCGTGAACACCTGTTTTGTAGCCTGGTATGACACAAACATTGGGGAATGCGTTTGTTATTTTATTTTATTGCGTTAATAATTTCCATAGCACTTTTTCAGGGCATAGTGCTGAATTGCTCAGTACACGAGAATGGTTGGCCCGAGATTTGCTAATAATTTCAGTTTAGGCTGTCAAACGATTAACAGATCTTTGGTATTCTGCCTTTTAACTAATTAAATTAATTGACTGGTTGAATTTAAATTTGAAATGCCGATCAAGAAAGAAAAAGATCACCTCCTTGGCAAAATTTACAAGCTCTTGCTAAAATTTGATACTGAACCTGAGCAAATTAAACCAGGCATGATCAAATGGATGCAAAAGTTTGGAGAAGAGATAGATATGGAAAAACGGGAGCATCTGTGGACTAGAGCGATAAAAATTTGCAGCAAGCCAGAGTCAGGGAAAATTGGTATAAATTATTTCATTGATGGTATATCACACCAAAAGACATTAGTGAAATGTCTTACAGCCCATTCCTCAGCTGGGAGAGCGAAAGTCCTCAGGAGACGTGGAAGGGCCCGCGACGGCATCTGCGCTGCTTGCACCGGCGACCAGGTCACTTGCGCCACTGAGAGTGGCACAGACGCTGGCATTGGGGTGCTCAAGCCGGCCTCCCTGCGTTGCTGTGACAGTGCGAGCCTGGAATGCCGGCTCGGCCTTCCACCGGCACCCTGACGGTGCAAGTCCGCGTGCCGTAGGGTTGCCAGGTCCCTCTTCGCCACCAGTAGGAGATTTTGGAGGCGGAGCCTGAGGAGAGGTGCTGTGCCTGGATTTTGCTGTTTCGGCCTCGCTTTTCTCTGTGGGGCTCCCCCCCCCCTTGCAGCAGCTGTGGATCCTCTTTGGAGGCGCCGCAGCGGCGCCTTGGCTACGCAAGGCTCAGGAATGGGCTGCCCGAGTACGAATGGCTGATGCTGGAAGTGTAAAAAAGTGGATGGAACTTTTTTTCACAGCTGGTGGTCCTGTAAAATAAGTAAAGAATTTTTGGGTTAAAGTGCATCAAGAAATCCAAAAATTTTTTATTTCAATTTTTGCCGATTGACATCCCCGAAAGGACATTAGACAATTGGCAAAAACAAATCAACAGATTTGTCTGGAACAGAAAAAAACCGAGAGTAAGATTTAAAGTCCTTCAAGATGAAAAGAAAAGAGGAGGGCTGGCAATGCCCAATATTAAACTATATTACCATGCAGCCAGCCTAACTTGGATAACAGAATGGATAAAACAACCAAAAAGTCGACATCTAACTTTAGAACGGGCGGACTTGGGACAGGGTTTTCACAAAGTTTTGTGGGACCCTAAATCAAAAATTCAAAAAGATAAAGTACAAGAAGATTGCGATGTCAAAATAGGGTTATTAAAAGTCTGGAAAAGATACAAAAAGAGAATAAGTCCTTCTCCACCGTCTATAATGTCACCAACTGAAGCTTATCACGATAATGTTAAAGTAAACCCAGGTGTTCATTTTACCTACAACGACATGATAGAGTCTACGGGCGAAATCAAGGATATGTTCAAACTTCAAGAAAAATTTCAAAAGCTGAACTGGTTAACTTTTTTACAACTGAGATCCAATTTGCAAAAAGACTGCTTATATCCACAACCATTTCGTGAACTAACTGAATTTGAGCAGTTAATATCCAAAAATGACTCACATATATTAGGAAAAATATATAAACTGCTCTTGAAATACGACACAGAAGAAGAACAAGTGAAAACAAACATGATAAAGTGGATGCAAAACCTCGGAGAAATGATTAATATGGATTTATGGGAGAAACTTTGCTCCTCCGAACTGAAATACACTGTTTCCCAAGAAGTAAAAGAAAATTGGTATAAGACCTTCTACAGATGGTACTTGACTCCCAATATGCTTTCTCAAATGACAACTCCAGCGAAAAAAGGCGCATGTTGGAAATGTCAAGAATCAGACGGTTCTTATTTTCATGTTTGGTGGACATGTCCAAAGCTACAACTATACTGGAAAAGAGTTCATCGTGAACTACAATTGATGTTAGATCTGAAGCTTACATATGATCCAAAATTTTATTTACTTAGTATAGTACCATCAAATTTACCTCAAAAATTGCATGACGTTTTTAAATATGCCACAACAGCTGCCAGAACAACCCTAGCAAGAACATGGAAACAAACCCACATACCCGAAATTGATGATTGGAAAGGAAAACTTTTGGAATATGCAGTAATGGCTAAAATGACTGATGAATTAAATCTTAAATCCTGCGAACCTACTGAGCAATTTCAGGAAAAGTGGGCATCTTTTTATACATATATGAAATGCAATTAATATAATTAATCTATGTTAAAATTTTACAATACTTTGTCGAATACTTTTTACCTTTAATAACTGTCTAATAAGAATAAGAACTTAGAAAATACAAGAGATATTATGAAGCAATAACTTTAAACCAATGTTACTTTGTAACTTTACTGTATTCAGAAATCATTATATAATACTGTATTGTTTTTACAATGTTAACAGCTATCCCCTTCCTTTTTTCCTTTCCTGTACCCCTTAAAGATATAAAGAAAATAAAAAAAAATAAATAATAATAAAAAAAAAGAAATCCAAAAAATATTAAAAATTACTTTTTCTCTGGATCCTAAAATAATGTTATTAGGAATTGTATCACCGCTAATTGACAAATCCAGGGAAGAACTGCTTAGATATATGGTAACTGCAGCAAGAGTGGCAACTGCCACACAATGGAAACAGCCAGAGATACCGGCACTAGAAAACTGGACGGAAAAGCTGACAGAATATGCAGTGATGGCCAGGCTGACAAACACTGTGAATAAAAGAGCTAAGGAATAGTTTCAGAAGAACTGGAAATTGTACTATGATTATGTGCCTTGAGTTCTTTCATAATATGTTTCTTTTAATTTGTTTTAAGAATTTTACATTGGGTAGGCTGTATTGCTATTTAGATTGTAAGTCGCTCTGTACGATGTAAACTAGCTGAGGTATACATCACAATAAGAAAAGTATTTTTACCTGTTTTATCTATGCAGATTAGGCTTACCTTGTTAATGTTATATATAGCCGATATGTTATTAGATATGTTATTAGAAAGCACAAGGTATTCGATTACTTATTTCAATATATATATAACAGCATATATAACAATATAGTAACAGAGATAGCAATCAATATATAAGAGGTGCAAAGAGCACATAAAAAGAATACGGGATATTACCTCTTTCCTTTCTTTAAAGAATAATTTTATTACTGCAGTAAGAATTTAGAGATAGAGGGAATGTAGGGGGGGGAAGTTAGTAGCGTCATCCAGATAAAGGTTTGTTATTGCTTATTGTGAGCTTAATGTTGGTTTGTGTTATTGTTTATAGTTTGTGTGAATTGTGTATTTTTTGTTTTCTGTATATTTGTTGGTCAATTTATGTGATAAACAACTGATAATAACAATCTTTTTTTTTTTTAAGAGTTATTTCTCCCTCATTCTTTTGGAGTGCTGCCTCGTGCTGGGATCTTAGTATACACAGGCAGAAGATCCTAAATTTTAATTGCCTGTGTGATGCATGTTGGGTCTAAGACGTGTAATGGACACTCTGCACATTATAGCCCCCGTACAGGTACTTCATAGGCAACACTGAAGTAATTTATAATCAGGGAAAAATGAAAATCCAAGGTCGTTCTGAAAACACTCGACTCGAAAAACTCCAATCTGATGAAAATTCACATGTCACAAGTAAGGTTGCTAAGAGAGCCAGCGAGGTGTAGTGGTTAAGAGCGGTGGATTGGAGCGGTGGACTCTGATCTGGAGAACCGGGTTTGATTCCCCACTCCTCCACATGAGCAGCGGAGGCTAATCTGGTGAACTGGATTTGTTCCCCCGCTCCTACACACGAAGCCAGCTGTGTGACCTTGGGCTAGTCTCACTCTCTCAGCCCCCACCGACCTCACAGGGTGTCTGTTGTGGGGGGGGAAGGGAAGGTGATTGTAAGCCAGTTTCAGTCTCCCTTAAGTGATAGAAAAAGTCGGCATATAAAAACCAACTCTTCTTCTTTTTCTTCTTCTTCTTCTTCTTCTTAGTTCTGTGGTTTTTTACATCAAGTTTGCCGCAAGTATAACGGGAAAAAAATGTTACATGAATTTAAAATTTCATATTCATATTTTTATTGTATTTTATTTTTATTTTAAGTTTTATAGATTTATTTATATAGTCCATTGTTATTGGAATTATACAAGTGGTAAAACCGCCTTACTATTATCATGAATTAGTCTTCTGGTGTTGCCCTATTGAAAATTGTTTTTTTTTTCTCCACTTGAATGTTTTATATATGTGAATACTCATTTAACTGGTCAGTGACTGTAACGATAATAAAAGTAAAGAGTACTAAAGAACACACATTAACAACTGGGGGAAAGGTTTAAAATGCTTAAAGTCTCACTCAACTGCAAATGTTGTAGGCTCTAGTCCCCCAAAGTTTATGCTGGATATTAAAATGTGTCAGTCTAAGGTGCCACAAGGCTTTTGCCTATATTCCAAATTATATTGAAAACTCAAGGCAAAGGGACAGCAAAGCCACAATAAAATAGACAGCAGAACGCATGATCAAGCACTGACAGTGACAGGACACACAATTTCTGTTTTACTGGAAAATGTGAATGGACCAAAAGTGGATTGGGGTGATTTGTGGGATTGCAATTTAGAATATACCTCTGCATGACAGAGATGCAGCACAAACAGAAAGCTAGATCAGAAAGGAGGAGGAATGTTCTGTCCTCTTATTTTGTGGCTTGCAATGCTGGTTTTCCATTTGCTGAGAGCTTGTAGCATAGGAGGACATTCCAAAATGTGATCTTCTATCAATTGTGAACACATGAAGCTGCCTTATACTGAATCAGACCCTTGGTCCATCAAGATCAGTATTGTCTACTCAGACCGGCAGCGACTCTCCAGGATCTCAGGATGAGGTCTTTCACATCACCTACTTGCCCAGTCCCTTTAACTGGAGATGCCGGGGATTGAACCTAGACCTTCTGCATGCCAAGCAGAGGCTCTACCCCGAGACACAGCTCCTCTCCATGGCTCTCCAGGGTCTCAGGCAGGGGTCTTTCACATCGCCTACTTGCCTAGTCCCTTTAACTGGAGATGCCGGGGATTGAACCTGGGACCTTCTGCGTACCAAGCAGAGGCTCCACCACTGAGCCACTGACCACTCTTCCATTTCTGCCATTTCATTCTTCTTTAGCTCCATAAATGCCCAGGGGGTGCCCAAAGCTCACCACTTATCTTGCCTCTTGTCTTTTATATGGGCGGGGGGCGGGGGGATATAAATCATCTACTAACAGTACAGAAGGGAGTCTTATTAAATGTGATGGTATTTCATTGCACTTTAGCAGACTGATAATGACATATTGAAAATCCAGTTAATTCCAGAGAATCCACAGTTAAGTTCCATCAAGCACCCACCCCACCCCACTCCGGCAATTCTGTGACTTTCAAAGCACCAAAATGTTTTTGCTTGCAAACCAGACGGCACTTTCAACAGTAAAACACTAGATGGTGCTTCGCTCCCATGGTTCTGGCATTCACAGAAACCAGGTTTTATTTATGTGCGATTACCTTTTTTTTTTTTTTTTTTTTTTTGGGATAAATTTTTATTGTGTTTTTATGGGATACAGAAGGAAAAACAGGGAGGGAGGGAAGTTTTGCATCCGTTTGCAATATACAGTATTATCTCAGTCAATAATATACATGCATAAAATAGAAAATATGCTTGCTACAACTGATTCAATATATTGGTTTCTGTCCTGTTCTTACTTGATTAAGAAGCAATCAGATATATTCTTAAACATATTAGACAGCCACTAACATGGGGGGGGGGAGAATAAAAATAAAATAGCGTTATAGATATACCATAGTTTCAATTTCTCCAAAGATTAATCATTATTAAGGTAAACCAGATGTATTTATACAAAAAGAATAGTGTTATAGATATACCATAGTTTCAATTTCTCTAAAGGTTGATCATTATTAAGGTAAACCATACGAATTTCTACATGAAGAAAACATCTACTCACATGAAAAAGGAATTAAGATAAATCTAAGTGTGATTATCTTGACAGGCCTGTAATGAATGCAATTGATAAAACCTCTGTGTCGAGTCAGAGACAGAACAACCAAGACATTTCAACTAACTGCAGGAATTTGGGGAAAGGTTTCAACTTGGCATCGACTTGATATGCCTTTTTGCAGCCAAAACACCAGTATAAATTCTCCCCCCCCTTTTTTTTCCACATCAATTTTTATTGATAGAAACAAAAATAGTGACGTCTGATTTTGGTCGTACGCAGAGATCGGTTTTCTGGAATGTTTGGGATTTTGCTGGTGATGGGCCAGAGCCGGAGCGGATGGATTGATCACGGTTTCTTGGGTCACCCGCTGGTTGGGGACGACATCGCTTGTTCGGGGCAGGCCTGAGCCAGGCCGCCAATGAGGTTCAAGAATTCGCCAAAGTCCAGCTGGCCGTCGCAGTTCATGTTGAGTTTCTTCATCATGCGGTCCAGGACGCCTGGGTCCTTCTGGTTCTTTGTGAAAGATCCCAGAACTGTGTTCATGAAGGTCAGGAACTCCTTTTTGGAGAGGGAACAAGCGTTTCCATCGCGGCCGGCATAGCGCTGGAGCACGGCCAGCAGCGACTCGATGCAGCGTTCGGTTTCTGTTGGGCCGGCGGTGTACTTCGATGACATTTCTGGTGGATCACAGCTGCGGGCTCACGCCAGTATAAATTCATAGGGCAAAATAATATAAATAGAACCTTAAGAGTGAAAATAAAAATCAGTGAGTAGGGTTGCCAGGTCACTGCTGGCCACTGGTGGGAACTTTAGGGAGGGAGGTACAAGGGCGGCAATCTGTGTCCCCTGTGTGATGACATCACTTTGGGGAGGGGCTGTGGCTCAGGGGTAGAGCCTTTGCTTTGCATGCAGAAGGTCCCAGGTTCAATACCCGGCATCTCCAGTTAAAAGGACCAGGTGGGAGGTGATGTGAAAGACTTCAGCCTGAGACCCTGGAGAACTGCTGCCAGTCTGAGTAGACAACTCTGACCTTGATGGACCAAGGGTCTGATTCTCTATAAAGCAGCTTCACATGGTCATGTAATTGAATGCCACGCACAGAAGGGAGGGGCTGTGGCTCAGTGATAGAGCATCTTCTTGGCATGCAGAAGGTCCCAGGTTCAATCCCCAGCATCTCCAGTTAAAGGGATTAGGCAAGTAGGTGATGTGAAAGACCTCCACCGGAGACCCTGGAGAGCCTCTGCCAGTCTGAGTAGACAATACTGACTTTGATGGACCAAGGGTCTGATTCAGTATAAGGCAGCTTCATGTGTTCACTTCTGGCTTGATGCAGAAACACCGGCATTGCACTGGAGGGATGCTCTAACACTTGCCCCAAAGATCTATGGTTCCCATAGAGTTTTTGGGGTGAGTGCTAGAACGTCCTCCCAGTGTAATTCTGGTGCTTCTGCATCAAGGTGGAAGTGACATTATAGCACAGGGGACACAGATCACTCCTCCCTGTTCCGACAGCCCACTTCCACCCACTGACCAGCTAAACGTCGGCTAGCGGCACCACAAACCGGCGGGCAATTTTCCACTATTAGCAGGCAGCTGGGAACCATATCAGTGAGGTAGTCAAGATAAAGGGCAGGGTTTGGAGAGGGGAGGGACTTCAGTGCCATAGAGTCCAATTGCCAAAGCGGCCATTTTCTCCAGGGGAACTGAGCTCTATCGGCTAGAGATCAGTTGTAATAGCAGGAGATCTCCAGCCAGTACCTGGAGGCTGGAAAACAAAATAGACACCTCTATACAATTATCTAAAGATGAGAAATACAGTATAGGAATAGCTGTAACCAATACCAACAAAATTATGGCTATATAATGACAGTATGTGGTAATATACCCACCAACATCCTATATTTACAACAAAGACATGTATTTATTTCAACACACATAGAATTATAATCAGAATCATATATTCAATATTCCTATAAAAGGTAAGTATTGTATTAATTCAATATAATTGAAGTGTCCTTTGTGATGTATATCTTTTCTTTTGCAGCAGCTGATTGGTAGAAGGAGAAAACGATCGTTTCAAGGCCCAAAGGCCAATTTTTCTTCAGTTCTTCCTATATAATACAATAAATAAAGCTCCTTGATAGTCATAAATATCTTTAAAAATTATTTCATATCAAAACTGCAATAAATAACAATTCAACACTCACAACAATAAATACATAAAAATTCCCTCATATACTTACAAAGGTACGTCCTATGCAATTACTCATCATCATACATAGTATCAGGTTTCCTCCGAATAACCACTTAATTTTAAGAATTTAAAAGAACGGACTCAGATTTCAAATTCAAATTGCGCTCATTTTCTAATTGCAATACTAAATATTGTATTTATTGTTTAATTTGTCCCTGCCAACTCATTTACGTTGGCTCTAGCATAAGGCCAATTAAAGCACGGATTTTAGAGCACAGATCTAGAATAAGGGCAGGGTTAACTACAGCCCCGGTTGTCGACCATTTTTTAAAATTAAAACATAATGAGAATGAGCTAAGATTCTTTGTAATTTGGCGTTTACAAGGTAACATATTTAATAGAAGTGACAATGAAAGAATCCTTAGACGCAAGGAAGCATATTTTATACATGTTCTGAATACCATGGCCCCTCATGGTTTAAACTTGGAGAACGATCTGTCATGCTTTCTGTAAATATACACTGTCACTTTAAGAATCTGGCTCACAGGCTATGTACATCAGCTGTATCAAGGAGCGAACACCGGAGAGCTATTTAGGTAACTAGCTTGCATCATTGTAATAACGCCATTGGGATCGTTACCGGAGTGGACTGATTCCTTGCACTTACCCAGTCTGGGACGTACTGTATATTATATCCATAAATGGTTATTCGGAGGAAACCTGATACTATGTATGATGATGAGTAATTGCATAGGACGTATCTTTGTAAGTATATGAGGGAATTTTTATGTATTTATTGTTGTGAGTGTTGAATTGTTATTTATTGCAGTTTTGATATGAAATAATTTTTAAAGATATTTATGACTATCAAGGAGCTTTATTTATTGTATTATATAGGAAGAACTGAAGAAAAATTGGCCTTTGGGCCTTGAAACGATCGTTTTCTCCTTCTACCAATCAGCTGCTGCAAAAGAAAAGATATACATCACAAAGGACACTTCAATTATATTGAATTAATACAATACTTACCTTTTATAGGAATATTGAATATATGATTCTGATTATAATTCTATGTGTGTTGAAATAAATACATGTCTTTGTTGTAAATATAGGATGTTGGTGGGTATATTACCACATACTGTCATTATATAGCCATAATTTTGTTGGTATTGGTTACAGTACCTGGAGGCTGGCAACCCTAGCTCACAGAGGAACAGGCCCTGGGACTCCTGACAGATATGACTCTTGAGGGTGGTGACAACAGGAATGGTTAATATGAGAACTTTCTTCCATCCCAAAAGAATTGTCTGTTACAAATGGATCCAGATTTGTGAGTTCACACCTTCACAGCCCCATTTTGGTTTGTGATTAGGCTTATTATTTGCCTGCTTCAGTTTGGCATCTTCCTGGCTGATGGCCCATTCTTCCACCCATTCTTGTGTTTTGGCGGGTAGAAGAACTGAGGGTGTGTGTGGAAATGATCTCATGCAATGCACCAACATAACTTCCAGGTGAAAACCTGGGTATGATGTCAGTGCGTCAGGTGATGTTCTGGAATTTCCTCTCAACCTTTGTGGTATTACCTTTCCCTAGATCTAACAGCCACTGGCTATCCATCAATCACTTCACACTTTAAAAAGGGGAAATGAAATTTAATTTTTCCTTGACACTATAAAGAGAAAAGTTGCCACATCTCTCACGCAACTGACCGATCTATTTGACAGCAGATAACGCAGTATCCGCTTCTCAGAAAGTGTCTTTAGCTGTTTTATCCAGGCAATATTTTGTGCAATATTACTTTGTGAACATGCTAAAACAATGTGAGCTAGGGACTCTATTTGATCCGGACAAAATGGGCACTTTGGTTCTTCTGCAGTAATTTTATTGTGTCGCCCTTGTGTCTTGGTTGAGCCTAGAGCATTACATCTCGCCAATAAGAAAGCTCGTCTGAACTTATGCATTTCTAACCAGCTGAAACCACAGAGTTTTTGTGGGAAGTCCAGAATGTCACCTGACATGCTGATGACACTTCCAGGTTTTCACCATAAAGTGACATGGGCATGTCCTGTGACATCATTCCCACCCCGTGCCCTGCATCCTAGGGGTACCAGGCAGCAGGCTCCCAGGGGCGCCTAAAGCTGGCGGGAGTGCCAGGCAGCAGGGCCTGATAACCCTACGTGTGACAGAAAGACATTGATCTGGGTAACTGTAACTGAGGTCACATGAATATTCATATCACTTGGTTTTTCTCTCCTGGATTACTGTCTTCTGGAAGTGAACTGGCAAAATGCTGAGGCGGTCAAATGTCCAGTATCGCTTCAGACTGCAGGGGAAAGATTACGTATTTCAGAGTTCCCCTCTATAATTCATTCTCCATAAGAAGCAAACGATCAGAGGCTATGGAGAGCTACATTCGAACTATTCTCTTTGATGTGCCTTTTCATAATCTGCAGGGAGGTTTTACATGCAGGAGGGTTAAAAATGTGACCCCCACCCCACCACCACCACCCCGAACTGCAGTGGAACAGCCCCTTCTATCCCCTCAGAATTTATTTCACACATTTTTATCCCACCCTTCCTTCAAGGAACTTGGGGCACAGTACCTGGTTCTTCCACTCTCCATTTTATGCTCACAAAGATCCTGTGAGATAAGTTAGACTGTAAGAGAACGATTGGCCCAAGGTCAACCAGTGAGTTTCATGGTCAGCAGGGATTTCAGCCTGGGGTTCCCTGTGCCTAATCTAACAGTATATAGGGTTGCCAGGTCCCTTTGCTCCACCAGCAGGAGCTTTGCAGGGGCGTGGCTGGAGGCGTGTGATACACATGCGCACCCTGCACAACATGCGTGCCCCCAACACAATGTGCCGACGTCACTTCCGGGTTTGCCCGGAAGCGACACGGACGCTCAAGCAATCTCCATCGCAACTCAATGGTTTTCATAGCGTTTCGCCAGAGGTTGCTTGAGTGTCTGCGTCGCTTCCAGGTAAACACAGAAACTATGTCGCCGTGCACGCACATCGCACACCTCCCCCTCTACCTAGCTTTCTTTCGCCTGTTGACCCTCAGCTGGTTGGTGGGCAGCCCCCCACCGGGCAATTGGTAAGCCTACCAGTATACCGTGACAACCCTCAGAACTCTGCAACGTCAATCTGCTGCACGTAGGTTAGGACTTAACGTCGAGTCCTACTATTCATTCCAGTGTATGGAAAAGAGGAGACCTCTATCTGCTTGAACTTCTGAGGCCTCCAATCCCTTACTACTCTGAAGAATCAATCTGGCAACTAAGATTTACCATTGTTCTCTCAAGGACAACAAGGATGGATCCGCCACCCACTCAATCCTCCCTCGGCAGCCGTGGCTTTCTCTGTGAAGAAAATGAGCACTCTTTTGCTCCAGCCATAGCTTGCGATAACAACCAGCTTCTCGACAACAATAGCTCAGCAGTGAAGTACAAGCTAATGTAGGCGCTTTAGCTTTTTCTCCCAGAGAGAACGTCAAGCAGACTCCATTAAATTTCCTTTGCCCCACCAACTGTTGAAGAGCCTTAAGTACAGGAGCAATGAGAATGACAAGCAGTAGGAAGAAGACCACCTATCAATATGGCGGAATGAGTGTCTCAACTGGGACTTGATAATGGGCAGCTATTCTACACTGTGGTATGGTGATCAGAATGTATCCTCTTGGGCAAACTGTCTACCTTGTAATTCCAGATGGGTTGACATGTCAGTCTGTAGCACCACAATAAAGCGAGAGTAGGGTTGCCAGCCTCCAGGTGGGGCCTTGAGATCTCCTGGAATTACAACTGGTCACCAGACTACAGAGATGAGTTCCCCTGGAGGCCATGGCAACTTGGGAGGGCAGACTCTATGGCATTATACCCCACAGAGGTCCCTCCCTTCCCCAAACCCTACCTTCTCCAGGCTTTGCCCCCAAATCTCCAAGAATTTTCCAACCTGGAGTTGGCAACCCTAGTCATAGAATCATAAAATCATAGAGTTGGAAGGGACCACCAGGGTCATCTAGTCCAACCCCCTGCACAATGCAAGAAATTCCAAATTACCTCCCGCCCCACACCCCCAGTGACCCATACTCTATGCCCAGAAGATGGCCAAGGTGCCCTCCCTCTCATGATCTGCCTAAAGTCATAGAATCAGCATTGCTGACAGATGGCCATCTAGCCTCTTCTTAAAAACATCCAGGGAAGGAGAACTTACCACCTCCCGAGGAAGCCTGTTCCACCGAGGAACTGCTCTGTTAGAAAGTTCTTCCTAGTCCAGTGGTATCTTAGAGTGTGTGTGTTTTTTTAAATCCCAGAATAAGCTTTCACAAGAGAGCTAACTTCATTCAAGGCATTAGAATGTCCATTCAATGGAGAATACATTAAGTCTGACATTTTCCAGCATAAAGTTTCAAAAATCATAGCTCACTTCATCAGCTGGGTTGATGTTTTTGTTTCCGGAAAGATGGTGGGGAGGATGTGACAGAGAGTGGCTGGTTTAAAACAAGATCCTGTGAAAAGAGTTCCCTTTGAGTGGATGAGAGCCACTCCCAAGTATTACTAGACAAAGTAGGATTCATCTATCATCTGCACTGGCTCCAGCTGGAATACTGGATCAAGTTTAAGGTGCTGGTTATGATCTTTAAAGCCTTACATGGTCTGGGACCCTCATATTTGCGGGACTGCCTCTCCTGGTATGCTTCCCAGAGAAGGTTAAGATCATCTAACACTAATTTGCTGGTGGTCCCCGGCCCGAGACGTAGGGTTGCCAACCTCCAGGTAATAGCTGGAGATCTCCTGCTATTACAACTGATCTCCAGCCGATAAGAGTTCAGTTCACCTGGAGAAAATGGCCACTTTGGCAATTGGACTCTATGGCATCAAAGTCCCTCCCCTCCCCAAACCCTGCCAGCTCTGCCTCAAAAACCTCCCGCCGGTGGCGAAGAGGGACCTGGCAACCCTACCAAGAAGTGTCTGGCTTAGGGTTGCCAGGTCCCTCTTTGCCATTGGCGGGAGGTTTTGGGGTGGAGACTGAGGAGGGCGGGGTTTGGGGAAGGGAGGGACTTTAATGCCATAGAGTCCAATTGCCAAAGTGGCCATTTTCTCCAGGGGAACTGATCTCTTTTCGACTGGAGATCAGTTGTAACAGCAGGAGATCTCCAGCTAGTACCTGGAGGCTGGCAACCCTAGTCTAGCTGGCCTCGACTAGGGCCAGGGCTTTTTCTGCCCTGGCCCCGGCCTGATGGAATAGCCTCTCTAGTGAGACCAGGGCCCTGCGGGACATTGTAAAACACAACTGTTCCATCAGGCCTATGGTTGAGGTCAGCTGTGGTTCTACTATAAATGCCTGCCTCCCTTCTTTACCCGCTGCTGCCGAATAACTGCCTGCAGGCCAAATACTGTGGCCTTATATGACAATGCTATGCACCATTTGTAATTCTGATTTCAGTATGCTGGGGGGGTTTCAATTTATAGTTTTATGTGATTTTATAGTTCTGTTGTAGTTTGATAGTTTATGTGAGCCGCTCTGAGCCCGGCTTGCCGGGATAGAGCGGGTTATAACCATGGAAGATGTCTAAATAAATAATTAATAAAATCTAGTCCGCGATAACCAGATATGATAGGAAGTTACACCAGGTGTAGCTGAGCTAATTGACTTCCTCATAGAGGGTCACACTGTAGTTAGCAGAATGCCACCTTCAGCAATGGAGTGCATGTACTTGAACACAGCTGGAGAATCACTCGCAAAATCCAGATCAGACAAGCTGACAATAAAATTTCTTACAAATAATTATTTGCCTTGTTGATTGAAATGGGGGCAGGATCATCAGGTAGTGTTCCGAGTCTGCCAGTCTCCTGAAGAGCAGGGACTTATCCTGCCAACCACAGCATGGCAAGGTCTACAGCACAAGGTCAGTAGCCTTGCAAACTGGTTGAGCCAACAAAGCTCCCTGCCTAACCCTCTGCTGAAATAGGGTGGGGGGAAGCAGACCCAGCTGTTCTGAAGGCCACTTTGAGACTTCACCTAGCTAGGTCCTAATGGGCCAGAATCCTGAAGGGGACTGAGACAGCCTGAAGCAATGGTCTGGCTCAGTGGCTGGAGACCGGGCTTCTAACCTGGCACTGTGTCTTCTTTCAGCTGCATCTTGTGGCATTTCTGAGTGACACTCTAGGAATTTCCCCTAATCTCTATGGTAAGGATCACAGAGACATAAGGAAAATCTTAGAGCATCATAGTTGTGGCCATTTTTTTCTCCCACTCCTCAGTTTCTTGAGGGTGGGGGATTAGGTTGCCAACTGCCAGGTAGTAGCAGGAGATCTCCTGCTAATTCAATTGATCTCCAGCCGATAGAGATCAGATCGCCTGGAGAAAAATGGCCGCTTTGGCAATTTAACTCTATGGCATTGAAGTCCCTCCCCTCCCCAAACCCCGCCCTCTTCAGACTCCGCCCCCAAAATCTCCTGCCGGTTGCGAAGAGGGACCTGGCAACCCTAATTGGGACCGAGGGCAGGGCAGGCGATTGGAAAGCTTATCGTCAGCGATAAAACTGCTTCAGGGACCACCAGGTGGCAATCTATGGCACAGTCATGGATTGGCGAGTGCCTCGGTCCCTTCTCCAGACATCAGTCCTGTGACCACAGAGGTCTATGTGCAAGGCCCACTTATCGCAACATCATTTAAGCCCGCACCACGGCAATGAAATTTGCAACCTGAAGTTGTTTCCTTCAAAAAACGGCCTCCCTGCTGGGAGCAGTGTGGCAGCTGGTGTTGCCGGGTCTAGCACCTACTTCTCGGGATGCTGAAGTATCTGTGCGCTGAACTGAACAGCTTTCAGGAGCCCTTTAGCGGCTTCCTGAATACCTCTTGAGTGGCCATCCTGCAGGATCAAGCTCCAGGTCTCGGCACCTCTTTAAATGCAAATGTTGTTTGCCTTCCCCCCCCCTTCCAAGTGAGAGCAAGAGAGAGACAGAGAAGTGGGAGGCCCACTTCACACCGGCGGCTAATAAATGGATGTTTACCCGGCTCTGAAGAAGCTCATAGGAGCAGCCAACCCTTCAACTTTTGTGCAGCACATCCTAGAGACCCCAGGCAACCTTGTTTCTTGTGCTAGAGATGGCCAGTTTACGACATCTAGGGACCTTTTTAGGGCCCCGAGGCCCCGACCAGCCCGCTTCATAATAAACTTGACCCCGTGGTTGTGCATTAAGAGCTCCACACTTGTAGAACTCAGAAGTAGCCTGATGTATTCATATGCAGAAGTACATATTCGTTACAAAATCTGAAAGGATTTAAATGATGCTCACAGGCCTCTTAGGGGTACCAGGTCCCTTTCGCCACCGGCATGAGGTTTTTGGGGCTGAGCCTGAGGACGGCGGGAGTGCTAGAGCGTCCCCCCCAGTGTGATGCTGGTGCTTCCGCATCAAGGTGGAAGTGACGTTATCGCACAGGGGACACAGATCACTCCTCCCTGTTTCGACAGCCCGCTTCCACCCAATGACCAGCTAAATGTCGGCGGGCTGCAGCACAAACCGGCGGGCGATTTCCCACTATTAGCAGGCAGCTAAGAACCATATCAGTGAATTAGTCAAGATAAAGGGCAGGGTTTGGAGAGGGGAGGGTCTTCAGTGCCATAGAGTCCAATTGCCAAAGAGGTCATTTTCTCCAGGGGAACTGATCTCTATCGGCTGGAGATCAGTTGTAACAGCAGGAGATCTCCAGCTAGTACCTGGTGGCTGGTAACCCTACAGCTGCTAGAGTCACAAAATGAAGTACATTCACTCCTGCCTAGGGTTGTCAGCTTCTAGGTGGTAGGTGAAGATCTCCTGGGATTACAACTGCTCTCCAGGCAATGGAGATCAGTTCACCTGGAGAAAATGGCCACTTTGGAAGGTGGACTCTATGGGAGTTGGGAATGTTCAGTCTGGAGAAGAGGAGGTTGAGGGGAGACATGATTACTCTCTTGAAGTATTTGATGGGCTGACACTAAGAGGAGGGCAGGGAACTATTCCTGTTGGCAGTAGAGGTTAGGACTCACAATAATGGGTTTAAATTCAGGGTGAAAAGATACCAGCTGGATAATAGGGGGGAAATTTTTACAGTAAGAGTTATTCGACAGTGGAATCAGCTCCCTAGGGAGGTGGTGAGCTCCCCCTCACAGGCAGTCTTTAAGCAGAGGCTGGACAAACACTTGCCAGGGATGCTCTAAGCTGATCCTGCAGTGGACTAGATGACCTGTATGGCCCCTTCCGACTCTATGATTCTATTATACCCCACTGAATTCCTTCCCCTCCCCAAACTCCATACTCCTCAGGCCCCGCCTCCAAAATCTCCAGGTGTTTCCCATCCCAGAAGAAAAAGAAGAGTTGTTTTTTATATGCCGATGTTCTCTACCACTTAAGGCAGAATCAAACCAGCTTACAGTCACCTTCCCTTCCCCTCCCCACAACAGACACCCTGTGAGTATACTTAAATATATAACAGGTTAGACCAATACATTCCACATAAACAGCAATCAAACGGTTACCACAACCGAAAGTATCTTTCTTACTGAAATGTAATACAACACGTGGACACAAGCGGGATTCAACACACTTTCCTTGCTTAGGAACTGAGATCATAGAACGTTATACTTTGGAGAAAAGAAATCTCACCACCACCACCCCGACACACACACACCAAATGAACATGAGTACATAACTCCATAAGATGGAAAATAAGTGGAGGCGCTCAAAAGCAAAAGTGTCTCTTTACTCTTAGAAAATAGTTGCAGCCATGATGGAATACCTATTCCATCTATTCTCTTTAGTATCAGAGATGGCTATTATATTAGGTGAAGTGGAACACAGGCAGGATGGTGCTGCTGCAGCCGTCTTGTTTGTGGCTTCCTAGAGGCACCTGGTTGGCCACTGTGTGGACAGCCTGCTGGACTTGATGGGCCTTGGTCTGATCCAAGTCTGATCTTGGTCTGATCTTGGTCTGATGTTCTTATGGAAAGTAGACTGAATTGTTATAATAAGTATTGTTGTTGTAGTTAACTCAGTTCCTAAGCAAGGAAAGTGTGTTGAATCGCGCTTGTGTCAACGTGTTCTATTACATTTCAGTAAGAAAGATACTTTCGGCTGTTGTAATCCCCAATAGCATTCATTAATGGATTGTGTGGAATGCTCCGGGTGGATCACCGTTCACCTGGCAGTTAGCAAGCCTATGAACTCCTGATCTGAAAATGTCTGAAGGTGGTATTGCACTCGGCTATGTGGGGTGATTTCCTGGTCTTCTGAACTCCCAATCTGAAAATGTCCAAAGGCTGTATAGCCCTGGGCTGTAGGGGTGGATTTCCTGATCTTCTGAACTCCCATTCTGAACATGTCTTAAACTGGTGTTGCACTGAGCTATATAGGGGTGGACTTTCTGATCTTCTGAATTCCCAATCTGAATTCCAGATAGAGATGAAGGAAGCAGGAAGAATGTCTCATACTTTATGAGCCACAAATGTGCCATTTCTGAATTTAAGGGGGAAAGGTGAATTTTTCAATCAACCAGCAGAAGGATATCAAGTTAATTAATTCCAAACTTTCTCTAACAGCTCTACAGAACAGGAATATATACTTATAAATCTCCTTTAATTAAAGTACTGAATTTTAACTGTTGAAAGGGACGGAATTATTAAAAACTAGGAGAATTTCAATTACACATTGCACTTGCTTTTTTATATATAATTTTTAATGTCTGTTGTGGCACCAGCTCCCCTCAGGAGTTTATTCGGGACTGCAGGAGATTCCATTTGGTACCCAATGTGGTTGCTGATCTCAGGGAAACCCCATTATTGTGTACTCACTTGGTTTCTTCCATGCAAACAGCAATATAGGCAATAGGGGTGCTTGAACAGCTACCAGTTTGGCTCATGTCTTGTTTGCTAATTGCGAACAGGGAGTCGACTTTTCAGTGATTTGTTTGACTGTTCATCAACCCTTTCATGGCTGTTTGGCAGGTTGCTTCACCATATCCCTTCTTAAAAATGTAGTACAGTGCTCTCCTACAGCTGTGGCCACCATTTGCCCTGTCATGCCACCGGGGAGTTTTTTTGACGACTTAAAAAAAATCAGTAATTGCTATTGTGAAAGTGTCTACTAACATTATAATGGTCTATTGCTATGATCTCTGACTTACCAGTTAAGCCTCCTGCCCTTTTCTTTGTAGTGCTATAAGAGTAAAGAGTGGTTGAGTTGAAAGGTAAGGACTGGTTTGGAATATAGAAGGGGATGGGAGGGAAGGCAGCTGGGTATATCCTGATCTCGCCAGTGCTCAGAAGCTAAGCAGGGTTGGTACTTGGAAGGGAGATCACTAGGGTTGCCAGGTCCTTCTTCACCATCGGCGGGAGGTTTTGAGGGTGGAGCCTGAGGAGGGCGGGGTTTGGGGTGGGGAGGGACTTCAATGCCATGGAGTCCAATTGCCAAAGCAGCCATTTTCTCCAGGTGAACTGATTTCTGTCAGCTGGAGATCAGTTGTACTAGCAGGAGATCTTCAGCTATTACCTGGAGGTTGGCAACCCTAGAGACCACCAAGGAAGACTCTGCAGAGGCAGTCAATGGCAAACCACTTTTGTTTGTCTCTTGCCTTGGAAACCCCTTGCTGGGGTCGCCCTAAGTCGGCTGCAACTTGATGCCACTTTACACTCACATAGAAGGGACTATGAAGTAGTATGGTAAACTCAACAGAGTCCTACCATGACGCTAACTCAGGGGTAAAAAATGGGTGTACAATTAAAGGGTAGCAAACTGTCAGTTGCTAAGTATTTTTCGATGGCCATGGGAGAGGGGGTCATTTGCATTGACTGTCTCTGGCATCAAACCATGAGAACTGGTTAGTTGTACAGGTTACAGTGTCAGACAAGGACCTGGAGATTCAAGTCTTTTTAAATCCCCATCCTTTCATGAAGATCACTTAGGGCCAATCACTTTCTCAAAGCTACTTCACAAAGCTCTTTTGGAGGAAAAAATGGAGGAAGGGTGAACCATGTACACTACCCAGAAATCCTTGAAGTAAGGGAGGGATAAAAACGTAATATCTAAATAGACAATGGCTCACACTATCTCTGCTAAAACCCGCCATTAAGGCTAGGGATGCCAGTTTCCAGGTGGGACCGGGGGATCTCCTGGAATTACAGCTCATCTCCAGACTACAGAGATCGGTTCCCCTGGAGAAAATGGCTCCTTTGGAGGATGGAGGATGTCATTGTATCCCACAGAGGTCCCTGTCCTCCCCAGGCTCCATCCCTAAAAACTTTTTAAAAATCTATACATTGTGACCTGGAACTAGAATTATCACCCTTCTGGTGGGATCTGGAGTTCTCCAGGAGGGTAGCCGACCTGGAGAACTCCTGTAATTACAACTGAACTTCAGTTTCCCTGGAGAAAAAGGCTGTTTTGGAGCTTGGACTCTATGACATTATACTCTGCTGAGGTCCCTCTCCAAACCTCACCTTCCCTAGTCTCTACCCCAGGTGGTGGCTGGAGATCTCCTGCTATTACAACTGATCTCCAGCCGATAGAGATCAGTTCCCCTGGAGGAAATGGCCACTTTGGCAATTGGACTTTATGGCATTGAAGTCACTCCCTTTTCCAATCCCTGCCCTCTTCAGGCTCCACCCTCAACCTCTCCAGGTATTTCCCAACCCGGAGAGGGCAACCCTACTCTACCCCCAAATCCGCTCAAATTTCCCAACCTGGATCTGGCAACCCTACCCCCCTCCACCTCCCACCGGTGGCCAGGGGAGACCTGCCAACCCTAACTGAAACAGAGTGTGCTATTATATGGAATTTGTTAACCAGCACGCAACCCAACAACTCCCTGTTGCCTTCTCCTAGGAGGTGTGTGCTAAGACAGCCATGATTAGGCCCAAAGAATGTGATGAAGCCTGCTCTTTATTAAACCTTGCATCTGCTACGCATTCAGGATTTCAAGCACAAAACACACCATTATACCAGGAAAAGAGAGAGGCCTCAGTCTGGTTTTTCTGAACTGTATATAGTCTGTCAAAATGCAAACACTAAATATTTCCACCAGAGATCCTTGGAGCTTCTAGTACAGTAGCCCTTCCTTCTTCATAAAGAGCCTTTTGTTGGGACTCTTGAGAGTTAAAACAGGGGCGTGAAATGCCACCTGTAACTTAATAGCAGATCCTCCAGTTGCGTGGATCCCCTCTGGTAGACCAGAAACTGAGCCCGGTTCTTGTATCCGCATCGTCCCCCCGCGCCATACCAAGAAGCAAGGAGCATTATTTGTGTATTAGGGAACCACAAGCTTACTTCTAAACTGTACTGAGAAAGGATTTACTAGAGGGAGTGAGGATTCCCAGAGAAGTAGCTCAACTGCAAGCCTGCCTTTAGCTCAGCAGTGAGCCAGTTTGCTGTAGTGAGTAGAGTATCTCACTAGGATCTGGCTGGCCAAGGTTCAAATCCCCACTCAGCCATAGATAGGGTTGCCAGCCTCCAGGTGGTGGCAGATTTCCCGCTATTACAACTGATCTCCAGGTGACAGAAATCAGTGCCCCTGGAGGATATGGACGCTTTGGCAATTGGGCTCTATGGCATTGAAGTCCCTCCCCTTTCCAAACCCTGCCCTCCTCAGGCTCCACCCCCAAAATCTCCAGGTATTTCCCAACCCAGATCTGGCAACCCTAGCCATACACCTTAGAGGATAAACTCAGGGCAGTCGCTCAGCGTAACCTACCACACGTGATTGGTGTGAGGGAAAAGTTGGGAACAGAAAACCATGGAGCTTACTGGAGGAAGGGTAGGATAAAAATGCGCTAAACCGAGTGGGAAAACAGAAGAGCAATGTGATTAATGTGAAATATTAAAGTTGCTGAGAATACAGGGGACCAATGTTCAGAGGCAGAAAATGTGCCTTTTATGTAGAAGGAGCCAAATTCAATTTCCACTTAAAGAGTTTCAGATCGGAAAGCTACTAGAAGAGCTATAAGCAGATTTTCTCTGTATATTTAGAGTTTACAGAACCCTTGTTTGGATTGGGACCTTTGTGCAATAGCAGGCTAACTGTCCTTCCCTACACAATTTTCCTGAACTCAAGCACCTCCCCCAGAGTTGATATTTCCCCCAGTGTGGCAAATATAGGGTTGCCAGCCCCATGGTGAGGGTGGAGGATGCCTATCCCCGGATAGTGTTTCTGCCAACGCTCAGAGCATCGGTGGATGAAAAATAAAATCAAATAATGACTTTCGGGTAGCTGTGTGACATGACTTCTAGGAGAACCCAGAAGTGACGTCCTGCATCTCTAGGAATTGGTCAAAACGATATGGCAAAACCATAGAGTTTTCAGTGATTCCTAGAGAGGACTGGCATCATTTTCAGGGGGAAACCGGAAGTGACATCATGCCATCAGCTGATGGCAATCCCCCCCCATGTCCCTACCGTGTCCCGGTCTCTGGATGGTTGACTGTCTGGGCCAGGCAACCCAAGGTAAATAACAGCTCTAGGGTAGCCTTTGAGTCTGATAAGACAGCATAGTGTGATTGGTTTAATACTCCCCCACCTGCCTGCTCCGCAGCCCAGATCTGAATGGAGGAGGGTATGGCTGCTATTTGGGGATAAAAACACACAGGTGATGAATTAATGCATCTTCCAGAATGGCTCAGGGATCTATCTCTATCTGAGGCCCCGGAAAGCTGGTGCCAGCTTTATACCCAGCTTTTCTCTATCACGAGTAGTCTCAAAGTGGCTTACAATCGCCTTCCTCCCCTCCCCTCTCAATAGGCACCTTGTGAGGAAGGTGGGGCTGAGAGAGTTCGGAGAGAACTGTGACTGGCCCAAGGTCACCCAGCTGACTTCATGTGGAGGAGCGAGGAAACAAACACAGATCACCAGATTAGAGTCTGCTGCTCTTAACAATGACACCATACTGGCTGAGATAGATCGATGACTAGTATGGTATATAGATGACTTGGCATAGAGAGCCAGTGTGGTCTAGTGGTTAAGAGCAGTGGACTATAATCTGGAGAACCAGGTTTGATTCCCCACTCCTCCACATGAAACCTGCTGGGTGACCTCGGGCCAATCGCAGTTCTCTCAGAACTCTGTCAGCCCCACCTACCTCACAAGGTGCCTGTTGTGGGGGGAGGTGATTGTAAGCCAGTTTGAGACTCCTTAAGGGTAGAGAAAAATGGGGTATACAAACAACTCTTCTTCTTCATGGGGAACATAATATGTTGAGGACTAGCTGTTTCATCATTCACCCTGTTTCTTTTGATAACTATGCCCACCCAGCAAAAACTGTATGGTTTACCTAGCAATGCCACCACCCCATGTTCCTGCCCCGAACGCTCAGCCTGGCAACCCCAACCTACAGGCAACATGGGCAAAGATGCATAGGTAGGGTTGCCAGGTACTAGCTGGAGATCTCCCACTATTACAACTGATCTCCAATCGATAGAGATCAGTTCACTCAGAGAAAATGGCCGCTTTGGCAATTGGGCTCTATGGCATTGAAGTCCCTCCCCTTTCCAAACCCTGCCTTCCTCAGGCTCCGCCCCCAAAATCTCCAGGTATTTCCCAACCCGGAGCTGGCAACCCTACACATAGATAATCTTGGAGAGAATCCAACACCCAGCTAAGCACGCTAAAGACCCATTAAAACCAGATTCATCAGCCTCCTGTGTCTTCTGCCCTGGACTCTGACGGTTCTTTGGGGAAGAAAAGTCCACTTTGTTGGCTTGGGCTCCAGTTTATCTAGAGGAATGAGGAAACTCCCACATTGCATAATTTCCCGGCTCGCTTATCTGTCACGAAATTATCCGAGGCTTGTTAAAAATGCAGCTGCGGAGCTTAATTATTGTTTGCACAGGACTTTGTGAACAGGGAAAGTGCTCTGTAATTGCTGTTGTTATTTAACTTCAGAGCATGATGGGATCCCAGGGAACCCCTGGAACTGCGATGACGGAACTGTAGCGCTGTGGCAGAGGCTTGCTCCTCCAGATGCCTTTTGCAGGGAGGCCAGAAGACCTTCGCAACCAGCGAATCGATTTAACATAAATGGAGGCTTCCGATGGGCTTCCGGGCTTGTTGACTTGACCAACAGAGCCCAAACAGTGCTCTGGGAGGGATTGAAAGGATGCACTCCCTTCCCCTGCTTCAAACAGGACCGACAAATGAAATATGTAATAATAATCGTAGAATCATAGAGTTGGAAGTAGAGCTGTTGATTTGGTAAAAACCGAACCTAAAAAAAAACCCAAATAAATGCCATTTTGTTAAATTTCTGGTTCGAGTTTACAGAATCAGCAAAATCCGGGAGGTTGGGAAAGCCGAATGTGCCAGTCCCAAATATTCGGCTTTATTAGGAACTCCTTTCTGTGGCTCCTGCAGGGGCATTTTTGCAAGTAGAGGTCCCACATTTTCAGGGTAGTTTGAAGGGACTCTCCTTGCAAGAACCCCCAAGTTTGGTAAAGATTGGGTCGGGGGTCCAGAGTTATGGGATCTGGAAGGGGTCACCCCATCCTCCTCCATTGAAATGCATTGGCAAAGTGGCTGTGTTCAGACCCAATCTTCACAAAATTTGGGGGGTTTTGCAAGGCAAGTCCCTTCAAGCTACCCTGAAAATTTGGGACCTCTACTTGCAAAAATGCCCCCCAGGAGCTGCGGAAAGCTGCGAAATGGGTTTAATGGGTTTAAATGGCCAGATTTTTCAGGAATCACGAATTTAAAGCCGAATTCCCACCTTTACTGGTATAGGGGAATTCAGCATTCGGGTTTTCCCAGGGGGAAAAAGGCCAATTAAATTCAAACTCGAATTTTCCCCAAAAAAGTTTTCAACAGCCCTAGTTGGAAGGGATTACCAAGGTCATCTAGTCTGACCCCCTGCATAATGCAGAGATTTGACAATTACCTGCCCCCACACCCCCAGTGACCCCTACTCCATTCCCAGAAAATGGCAAAAAAAACCTCCTCCAGGATCCCTGGCCAATTTGGCCTGGAGGGAAATTGCTGCTGACCCTAAAGATTCTGATCTGGAGAGCTGGGTTTGGTTCCCTGCTCCTCCACGTGAGCTGTGGAGGCTAATCTGGTGAACTGGATTTGTTTCCCCACTTCTACACATGAAGCCAGCTGGGTGACCTTGGGCTACTCTCTCTCTCGGCCCCGCCTACCACGCTGGCTGTCTCTTGTGGGGGGGGAGGGGAGGGTGATTGTGGGCTAGTTTGATTCTTCCTTAAGTGGTGGAGAAGGTCGGCAAATCAAAACTTGGGAATGTAAGAAGGACCATGAGAGCCAAACACTGACGCAAACCTTCCTGCTCTCCCTCTCATGATCTGCCTAAGGTCACAGAATCAGCATGGCTGACAGATGGCCTTCTAACCTCTGCTCAAAAACCTCCAGGGAAGGAGAGCCCACCACCTCCCAGGATTCAACAGGATTATACTCAGAAAAGACAGTAGCAGCCATATGTAGCATCAATACAGCAGAAGATTCAAAGCACTTTCGCAGGCAGGAGCTCAGGAGCTGCAAACTGATATGATTCTGCAACCCTAATCCAATTGCATTGTTCATCGGTTGTCTTTTACTCCTCGATTGTCCTGTTTTATACTCTATCATTCACCTTGATAATTTTATGGTGGTTGTTTTGATGATCCTGCTGTATTTGTTTTTACGTCGTAAGGGACCTGGCGGAGGTTTCTGGAGAGGCAGCATATAAATAGTCTAAACGAATACACACTCTCAGCCTTTCCTGCCCCCCAGGGTTGTTGTGAGGATAAAATGGAAGTTGGATTGCCAACATCCAGGTACTAGCTGGAGATCTCCCGCTATTACAACCGATCTCCAGCCGATAGAGATCAGTTCCCCTGGAGAAAATGGCTCTTTGGCAGTGGGATTCTATGGCATTCAAGCCCCTCCCCTCCCCAAACCCAGCCCTCCTCAGGTTCGGCATAAAAACCTCTTGCGGGTAGCAAAAAGGGACCTGGCAACCCTAAATGGAGAAGAATGACAAAAGCCACTTTGGGTCCCCACTAGGGAGAAGGGTGGGATAAAAATGAATGAATGGATGAATTAAATAAATAATATAAATACACAGAGAGAGCAGAAAGGGAGGGGATTTATTGCAAAGAGAGGTCAGAAGCAGAGTTACCACTAAGGTTGCCATTTGCCCGCTGAGGCAGGCAACCTCCTGCTAAGCCTCTCTTCCCTCCACCATTGCTTGATAGAGTGGCGGGGGGAAATGGCGGGGGTGTCACACTATGCGGTGCCATCAGTTCTGAAGTAATGTCACCATGTCACACAACGCTCTAGGGATTCCTCTCATCTTCGTGGTCTTTACCATAGAGATTGGAAGAATTCCTAGAGTATTGTGCAACATGGGGATGTCACTTCCATGTCTTCATCCAGAAGTGACATTGCAGCATAGTGTCACACTCCCTTCCTCATACTGGGGATGCCAAACTCCAGCTGGGACCTGGGGATCCCCCCAGAATTACAGCTCATTACAGCTCATCTCCAAACTACAAACTAAAACCATAGAGTTTCCAGCGGTTCCTAGAGGTACTGCCATCGCTTCCAGTTATTCCCCAGAAGTGCCATTCACCTTTCCGATGCTGGTGAGTTTCAAATATTTTAATTATTTTTAATTGTTCATTTTTTCCTTGCTGATGCTTCAAGTGGCAGCAGGCAACAGGAGCCCTGGTCAGGGGATCCCCTGCCTTGACAGGAGCCTTGGCCGTCCTAATTCATGGAATCAGAGAGTTGGAAGGGGCCATATAGGCCATCTAGTCCACCCCCCTGCTTAATGCAGGATCAACCTAGAGCATCCCTGAGAAGTGTTTGTCCAGCCTTTGCTTAAAGACTGCCAGTGAGGAGGAAGCTCATAACTCCCCTAGGTAGCTGATTCCACTGTCGAATTTTTTCCTAATATCCAGCCGGTACCTTTCCGCCCCGCAATTTAAACCCATTATTGCGAATCTTATCCTATCCTAGAGAGCCACCATGGTGGTTAAGAACGGTGGTTGGAATGGTGGATTCTGAACTGGAGAACTGGGTTCGATTCCCCACTCCTCCACATGAGCGGTGGAGGCTAATCTAGTGAGCTGGATTTGTTTCCCCACTCCTACACCCGAAGCCAGCTGGGTGACCTTGGGCTAGTCACAGTTCTCTCAGCCTCACCTACCTCACAGGGTGTCTGGTGTGGGGAGGGGAAGGGAAGATGATTGTAAGCCGGTTCGAGTCTCCCTTAAGTGGTAGAGAAAGTCAGCATATAAAAACCAACTCTTCTTCTTCATCATCCTCTGCTGTCAACAGGAACAGCTCCCTGCCCTCCTTTAAGAGAGAGCCCTTCAAATACTTAAAGAGAGCAATCATGTCCCCCCCCCCCACAACCTCCTCTTCTACAGACAGAACGTTCCCAAGTCCCTCAGCCTTTCCTTGTAGGGCTTGGTCTCCAGGCCCCTGATCATCTTCGATGCTCTCCTCTGCTCTCGATGTCCCAGATTGTCCGAGAGCAACTTAAGCGATGGTCCTTTCGCTCCTGAAGCCAGGACTGCACAAGGTGCAAAGAAAATAATCAAATCTGTTCACTTTATTGATGCCTCCGTGTTTTGGAAAACAAACCGTCAAGCTGTCCACCCCAATCACGGGCCCAACATTGCGGTAGCCCCACCAGCTGTGCGCATCTTCAGTCGACGCGAGCATAAAAATAACTTCTCGGTTCAATTAGACGTGTCCCCAAAGATTGTTTTTTTCCCCTTTCTTTCCCTCTTTCTCTTTTAAACTGTTGGAACAAATAAGTATCCCGTGTTGGTTCTGTAATTAAGACCGTGCACAGCTTGGCTCCCAAGATCCCTAATTACATCTGCTTTAGGGATGCGGCTGGAGACTAGATAATTGTATACAGTGGAACTTTTATTGCAGCTTCATCTATGGCCTGGACTTGTGGGGGGGGGGGCGCGGGAATCACGCAGTTCAGATACAGTCCTTGGGCCATTTTCAGGGCTTAATTTGAGCCAAGAATCTGCTGTGGAATCTGTTCTCCAAGCCAAATTCAACCTTGAAAAACATACAAGTAGGATGCTGATAATGAAGGGCGATCTCCTGATCCATTGTAGAAGGTTTCCCAGCCATCAGTTGTCTTAGGAACAAGCTAGCGTGGTGTAGTGGTTAAGAGTGGCAGACTCCATTCTGGAGAACCGGGTTTAATTCCCCGCTCCTCCACATGAGCGGCAGACTGTAATCTGGCGAACCGTGTTTGATTCCCCGCTCCTCCCCATGAAGCCTGGTGGGTGAGCTTGGGCCAGTCACAGTTTTCTCAGAATTGTCTCAGTCCCACCTGCCTCACAAGGTATCTGTTGTGGGGAGGAGGGGGAAAGAGAAGGCGATTGTAAGATACTTTGAGACTCCTTTCAGTAGAGAAAAGTGGGGTATAAAAACCAACAATTCCTCTTCTTCATATTACCATATGTAACAGAGATAGGGTTGTAAGCTCTGGGTTGGGAAAAAGCTGGAGGTTTTTTTGGGGGTGGAGCCTGAGGAGGTCAGGGTTTGGGGAGGGGAGGGGCTTCAATGCCATAGAGTCCAATTGCCAAAGCGGCCATTTTCTCCAGGGGAACTGATCTCTATCGGCTGGAGATCAGTTGTAGTAGCAGGAGATCTCCAGCTAGTACTTGGAGGTTGGCAACCCTACCTGGGCCCCAGAATCACTAAGACCACCCCTGCCAAGCCAATGTGGCATAGTGGTTAAGGGTGGCAGTCTGACATAATTCCAAAGGTGTCAGAGGCTCAAAAAAATTGGCGACCCCTGGTGCAGGGATCAGAGCTGTGTCTCGATCAATGACTGCTGCTTGACTTGGGAGCGGGGGAAATTAGCCTTCTAAGGACCCTGGGAACATATAGTATGATTGAAGGGAAGGTTTGGGCCAGGTGGGGAGAATCCCATTACTTTATTCTGCCACCATGATTCTCAATTTGTGTATTAGTGATGAAGGTGTTGGAAGCATACGGATACAAAGCCTGCACTGTAGCCTGGCCAATCTCCATAGTCAAGGATTATTTCTTTTCCACTGTTGACCCCTTTCCAGAGATTTTTATGTTTGCCATCTAATCTCTCCAATGGTAAGACTGGCACAATGCTTTCCTTTAACGTTTCCCCTTAGCCCGCAGCAATATATTTTAACTACATTATTTCTTTTTTTTAAAAAAAAAAATATGTCGTAAAGGTGCTTGGGTTAAAATGAAAGGGCATCTAATCCTGTTTCAATGAGTCTGACTCAACAAATTGAGTGTTTCTACAGAGAGGAGGTGTGGCAGCACACATGAAGTGAGGCCAGATTGAGAATGCTTTAAGTTACTCCCTCTCCTCCTGCAGCCACTACACACAAGGCTGCCTCTGAAAATGGCAGCTGTGTGTCTGTCTTCTTCGTCCCACTCTGAAACGGCGAGTAGAAATTACTTGAAGTTGTAACGTTATGCGTGTCTTTCTGCTCCATGTCACTGGCTGTCTCTCTAGTGGGAAAGGAGGAAACGTCAACCACCCTTTATTTATTTGCATTCTCCCCCGTCTTTTGTTCCAGAAGAATTCTTCAAGGCAGCTTTCACAGAATGATAAAATACAGTTATTCGGGGGTGCTTCTTTCCTATGGCAACACTCTGAGGTAGCACCCCAAATGAAACTCAGTTTTCAGTCAACCTTTCTAGTTGTTTCTGTCACCTTCTATCCTGTCTGTCCCATAACTTGGACAGTCAGTTGACTAGCTTTATGTCTTTTACTTCCTTTCTCCAGGACTGATGGTCTTTCTTTTGAGAGACAGTGTGGTGTAGTGGTTAAGAGCAGCGGACTCTAATCTGGAAAACCGGGTTTGATTCCCCACTCTTCCACATAAGCGGCAGACTCTAATCTGGTGAAGCAGGTTTGTTTCCCCACTCCTCCACATGAAAAACACTGGGTGACCTTGGGCCAGTCACAGTTCTCTCAGAACTCTCTCATCCCCACCTACCTCACAAGGTGTCTATTGTGTGTGCATGCAGTGGGGGGGAGGTGATTATAAGTTGTGATGTGAAATCACCCATGGTTCAGTAATGACCTGGTGACCTGGGGCAGAGAAAGGTGAAACAATAGTGTTGCCAAGTGGATGGTATTGGTGGGCAATTGCCCGCCAATCCACTCAACTGCTCTGGAGCGGCAGCCACGTGTGTGCACGGGAAGCGCTGCATCTCAGCAGCTGCTCTCACACTCAAGCCCCTAAAATTTGGGGGTTTGAGTGTTCAATCTGCCATGGCGATGCGGCGCTTCCGGAAGTAAAACCAGAAGTGCCGTCACTGTGTGCGGGCACCCATGCGCACCCGCGGCCACCCCAGCCCCGCCGCTAAAACCTCCCGCTGATTGGGAGGGGGGACCTGGCAACCCTATGAAGCAACCTTATCTTAGCTAGCAATCATGGCAGTTGAGAGCCAGCATGTCTGGTAGTTAAGAGCGATGGACTCTGATCTGGAGAAACGGGTTTGATTCCCCGCTCCTCCACATGAAGCCTGTTGGGTGACCTTGGGCCAGTCACAGTTCTCTTAGAGATCTCTCTGCCTCACCTACCTCACAAGGTGTCTGTTGTGGGGAGAGGAAGGAGATTGTAAGCCGGTTTGATTCTCCTTATAAGTTAGAGAAAATCAGCATATAAAAAACTCCTCCTCCTCCTCCTCTTCTTCTTCTTCCTCTTCTTCCTCTTCCTCCTCCTCCTCCTCCTCCGGTTTGGCCAGAGTGATCCATGCTCTGATCACATCCAGGTTACATTACGACAATGCACTTGATACGAGGTTGACTTTGACAAACATGTCTGGGGAGAAAAGTGGGATTTAAAGCAATAAAACAGTTCAAGCTTTTATGGGTACACAAAACCATTGCCATGGACAGGATTCTCAAATAGCTCCTCAGAAGTTTCCAAGTGGTAGGGGTAGTCTTAGAGAATCTGGGGCAGGTGCTCTGGGTTGGGCAGGGCCCTGACTGCTCTCAGGCTGGCCCCCTGCCACTGCATATGTCTGCCCCCTCTGAGGTGCAGTCAGTCACCACAGTGATGGCAGAAGACTCACACCTCCCTTAGCAGCCAGTTTGAATGCTGCTCCTTGCTTGGGGCCTAGGGTGGTCCCAGTGCAGGATATTGATGGGGGGTGGGGGTGGGACCTGTGAGGGGAGTGTGGTATGTGGTGATTTTGGGGGCCCATTACTGGGCCTAAGGTTGCCAGTAGGGTTGCCAATGCCAAGTGCCTGGTGGCGGCAGGTAAAATCCCGCCAATCCACCGGGCTGCCCGCCGACCAGCTGAGGGCCGGTGGGCAACACATGCTCTAGCAACCTCCACAGAAACTCTATGGAAATCATAGAGTTTTGGCAGTGTTTGCTAGAGCATCCACGTCACTTCCGGGTAAACCTGGAAGTGATATAGGCGTGTCACGCGGGGCGTGCATGCGCATCGCACCAGGTACGCATGTGTGTTGTACGCCACAGCAACACTGCTGAAAAGCTCCCGCCGATGGAGCTAAGGACCTGGTAAGACTAGTTGCCAGGTCCCTCTTCGCCACCGGTGGTAGGTTTTTGGGGTGGGGCCTGAGGAGGGCGGGGTTTGGGGAGGGGAGGGACTTCAGTGCCATAGAGTCCAATTGCCAAAAGTGGCCATTTTCTCTACCTGGAGGTTGGCAACCCTACTTGGGTCCCAGAGTCACTAAGACCACCCCTGCCAAGCAACTTGCCATGCAGACTGGGCGATTTACTCCACGGCAGTGACGGCACCATAAATTTCTTTTTCAGAAGGAGACGCGGAGAACGTTGCTCGTCTTCTGGGAGCCATGGGAACAATTTAAAGCATCCTCCACATGGTGGTTAATCTATGTGCCACCCTTCCTCCCCCCCCCCCCCGATACTGCTACTATTTTTATTGCTTATTTGTGTATTTAGCACAGTTAGGCTGCAGTCCTAAGAACACTTTCCTGGGAGTAAGCCCCGCTGAATAACATGGGACTTACTTCTGAGCAGCATTGCTCGAGATTGCTCTCTTAGATGCCAACTTTCTGCCAATGTATTCAAGGCAGTGTACAATTTTTTTATATATAAGATGGCTTAGTATCTAATATTCACAATTTAGGAATGCAGTTAACCTCTGCAGCTTTGCTGCTTCCTTTTAAATATCACTGTTTTGATTTTCCTTCCCCCTTATGTGAATCAAACCCACGAGTCTATTTTTGCATCCGTTTGTTTCTTCCTGCCAATTTCTCCCCCCTGTAAAGTATATGCATTTTTCAACATTATTTCTGCTTCAATAAACCAGCATTCTACATTTATATTATTTGTTGTATATATAAATGCAGCATCAGCTGCACATAAATTGAGTTTTGAAACCATAAAAGCGCACAAAAGAAACAATCGAACCATCAAAACGAGGAAGCAAAACGGGGGAACCGAAACTGTTTTATCCGTGAGCCGGGTTGCTAATCTCCAAGTGGGACCTGGAGATCTCCCAGAATTACGACTGATCTTCAGACAACAAAGATCAGTTCCCCTGAAGAAAATGGCTGCTTTGGAGGGTGGACTTTATGGCATTATATCTGGCTGAGGTTCCTGTTTTCCCCAAACCCTGCCCACCCCAGCCTCCACCTCAAAATCTCCAGGAATTTCCCAACCTGGAACTGGCAGCCCTATGCACGAGGCTGGCACAACCCCCAAAACTGAGTTTTGGTGATCAAAAAAGACTCCTCCTCCTTCTCAGGGTATGATCTAGTAGGATCTAGCCCGGGAGTAAGTGACCCCTGGCCCACATGCCAACAATGGCACACCAGACCCTTTAACTTGGGGACCAGGGCGAGAGCCAGCGTGGTGCAGTGGTTAAGAGCGGCAGACTCTAATCTGGAGAACCGTGTTTGTTTCCCCATTCCTCCACATGAAGCCTGCTGGGCAGGGTTGCCAGGTCCCTCTTCACCATCGGAGAGAGGTGTTTGGGGTGGACCCTGAGGAGGGCGGGGTTTGGGGCGGGGAGGGACTTTGGCCATAGAGTCCAATTGCCAAAGCGGCCATTTTCTCCAGGTGAATTGATCTCTATCAGCTGGAGATCATTTGTAACAGCAGGAGATCTCCAGCTAGTACCTGGAGGTTGGCAACCCTACTGCTGGGTGACCTTGGGCTAGTCACAGTTCTCTCAGAACTCTATTTGCCCCACCTGCCTCACAAGGTGTCTGTTGTGGGGAGGGGAAGGTGATTGTCAGCCGCTTTGAGACTCTTTAAAGGTAGAGAAAAGTGGGGTATAAAAAACAACTCTTCTTCATCATCTCCACCCAAGAAACCAAGGCACAGATGGCACTGTTGGGCCACAGGCCAGGGAAGGCCACAGGTATGGCTTATGCCCATGATCGCCTTCCAACCCTACAAAGCCACCAGCTAATATCAAGACCATTCCCTGCAACTGTGGCAATGCCATTGTGACTTGACTTCCTCCTATCATGTCCCAAGTGCAACCCTCAACCCCCCTGTCAAAGAACCTTAAAGCCGGCCTGTTTAAGGGGGCAGGTTGGGCAAGACAAAACCAAAAGGCTAATAAAAGGAAAAACAGATAAAAGGAAGTATTTCTTCACACAACACATAGTTAAATTATGGAACTCCCTGCCCCAGGATGGGGTGATGGCTGCCAACTTGGAAGGCTTGAAGAGGGGAGTGGACATGTTCATGGAGGAGAGGGCTATCCATGGCTACTAGTCAAAATGTATACTAGTCATGATGCATACCTGTTCCGTCCAGTATCAGAGGAGCAAACCTATTGTGTTGGGTGTTGTGGAACACAGGCAGGATAATGCTGCTGCTGTTGTCTTATTTGTGGGCTTCCTAGAGGCCCCTGGTTGACCACTGTGTGAACAGACTGTTGGACTTGATGGGCCTTGATCTGATCCATCATGGCCTTTCGTATGTTCTTACGAATCTTCACACCCCAGGGTATGCTATCCAGTCAGTCAGAGACCAAGGAATTAAGCCTCTAGCCCTCCTGAGTTCTAAGAACAAGTCAATCAATCAAGGTAGAATGCTTACAAGGAGAGTTTCAGAAATTTTTTTTATTCTGGTAGGTGTAGCCGATACAGGCTAAAGTAGGAAGATTTTTCTAACAGTTAGAGCAGTTCCTCAGTGGAACAGGCTTCCTCGGGAGGTGGTAAGCTCTCCTTCCCTGGAGGTTTTTAAGCAGAGGCTAGATGGCCATCTGTCAGCAATGCTGAATCTATGACCTTAAGCAGATGATGAGAGGGAGGTCATCTTGGCCATCTTCTGGGCATGGAGTAGGGGTCACTGGGGTGTGTGTGGGGGAGGTAGTTGTGAATTTCCTGCATTGTGCAGGGGGTTGGACTAGATGACGCTGGTGGTCCCTTCCAACTCTATGATTCTACTGGATTCAGATTGAAGCCCAAAGACCCAAATACAGCCAAAATATAATTAAAGTGATTTATTAAAAGTATGTAGGAACATACATTGAAGAGCAGCGAACAGTAAAGAAAAATAATAAAGCTATATATCTAAGCTAGTGGACTCCAATCTGGAGAACCAGTATGGTGTAGAAAAGAGCCAATGTGGCATAGTGTTTAAGAGTGGCAGACTCTAATCTGGAGAACCGGGTTTGATGCCCCACTCTACCACATGACTGGCAGACTCTACTCTGCTGGACTGGGTTGGTTTCCCCACTCCTCCACATGAAGCAAGCTGGGTGACTTTGGGACAGTCACAGTTCTCTCTGAACTCTCTCAGCCCCACCTACCTCACAGGGTGTCTGTTGTGGGGAGAGGGAAGGCAACTGTAAGCCACTTGGAGACTCCTTAAAAGACAGAGAAAAGTGGGGTATAAAAACCAACTCTTCTACTTCTGTTCTGGAGGACCTGGTTCGATTTTCAACTCCTCCTCATGAAGCCTGCTGGGTGACCTTGGGCATCACAGTTCTCTCAGAACTCTCTCAACCCATGTGGAGGCAGGCAATGGCAAACCCCTCTGAACGCCTCTTGCCTTGAAAACCCTTCGAGGGTCACCGTAAGTCAGTTGTGACTTGATGGCACGTTCCACCACCACATCTAAGCTAAGCACATTTACAAGCATTGGTTCAAGACCCAGACAATACCCAGCAAAACTGAGTCCAACAGTGTGTTAGAGTCCAAGACAATGGTTCACTCTGAATCAAGAAGTGTCCCAAAGTTAGATGTAATGCAAAGGGTAAAACTAGAATGAAAGATCTTTCCTTTATTGCTCAACGACTCATGTTGGCATGATTGACCAAACAAATGTGTATCAAATGATGTAACTTGACCAATCAGATATGCTGCTAACCAGGTGACTCAACCAATCAGGTGTGTTTGCCAATTAGACCAAACACTGCATCAGGTCCAAGTAAACAAACACCATCTCCCATCCATAGATTCGGGCACTGAGGAGATGAAATATATCCTCCTAGATTCTTGTGGGGTAGGGAAGGCAGCATGGTGCAGCCCGATCTCGTCAGATCTTGGAAGCTAAGCAGGGTCAGCCCTGGTTAGTATTTGGATGGGAGACCACCAAGGAATACCAGGGTTGCTGTGCAAAGGAAGGCACTGGCAAACCACCTCTGTTAGTCTCTTGCCTTGAAAACCCCATAAGGGGTCGCCATAAGTCGGCTGCGACTTGACGGCACTTTACGCACAGAGAGAGAGATTCTTGTGGCCTTGAAACCCCCAGGTCATTTGTGTTGCCTCTCATCTCCCTTATCTGAAGCTACACTCAGATTGAGAGCTAGTGTGGTGTAGTGGTTAAGAGCGGTGGTTAGGAGCAGTGAAGTCTAATCTTGAGAACCAGGTTTGATTCCCCACTCCTCCTCACGAGCGGTGGAGCGGACACTAATCTGGTGAACAGGGTTGGTTTCCCCACTCCTACCCATGAAGCCAGCTGGGTGATCTTGGGCTAGTCACAGCTGTCTTAGAGCTCTTTCAGCCCCACCTACCTCACAGGGTGACTGCTGTGGGGAGGGGAAGGGAAGGTGATTGTAAGCTGCTTTGATTCTTCCTCAAGTGGTAGAGAAAGTTGGCAAAAACCAACTCTTCTTCTTCTTAGTTCTCAGAGAAGCTACCATGAGTTTTACCCAGGCCTCAGCTTGAACCATTGTTCGACTTGACAAGAGACTGCGAAAAGGGTCTCTTGACCCCCACCCCAATTTTGTTTGCCAGCACACCAACATCATGAAAGTTGTGACATTTTCGGCACTTGGGCCAAAAAATTTACATGTCCCTGCTCTGGTTCAACTCCTTTTTCGTTTCTTTTTTGGCTTTTGTTAAAATTGCTTTGTCTAAGCAGGAACTTCTGAATTGATCTCGAAATTTCACTTTGGGTGAAATTCAGTAGCAAGTTAGCGTCGCTGCCAAGCGCTGGGGGAAGGATGGTTCGTTCGATTCCTTTGATAACTCTTTTGAACTCGCGCTGTCAAATCGCTTTTTTGAGGTACCGCCCCTTCTTCTGAAGGAAAGGCCATAAAACTAACATTCATTTAGAAGGGATAACAAACCCCCAAGTGGAAATGAGAAGTTTGGATGGCCCTTAGAACGCGAGGCAAAAAGTAGGGGCTCTCCTCGTTTCTCTCGCAAGGCCACACATTGTTCTAGGAAGCGAGGAGAAATAAATCTAACCATTCCTCGGGTATATTTTTTTATTGTAGCCAAATGAGGCTTGTTGTTTCTGTTGTTTCCCTTGAAGAACCATTCTCCCTCGAGTCGAAGGGGCAAGTGGAGATATTTTCCCCCCTCTTTTGTTCTGGAGTGCTGACTGAACTTGTTCAAGGTAACTTTATGAAGCTATTGTAAACCTGCTAATAACTCAAACAAGAGAGTGGTTGGTTGTTTTTTAATTGAACGTTCGCCACCCATGTTACTTGGAAGGACCACTCTGTGGGAAACAATCAATGCTGAGATTTAGGGGGGGTTGTTTAGTACTACTGAACTGTCCATGAAACAGGCATCATTCACAGACACTCAAAATACCATTCCCCCCCCCTTCGTTGCCTCCCCCCCACCCCCGTCCCCTTGAAAATCACCGATGAGGGCAAATTTAAGGATCCGGGCTGTTGTTTTTCCCATTCGTGTGTGTTTGCACATGTGTGGGTTGGAAAAAAACACACAATATTATGAAGAAAAAGAAATGTTCACATTGTCAAAGGCAATAATTCTCAAGCTGTTTTCTGGGGCACACTCGAGAGAACTCCTAGCTAAGAATGTTACCAAAGTTCCCAGTCCTGCTGTCTCAAAGTTTTATTTTTCACATCTCCCTTTTGCAAATCAAACCCACCAGTCTATATATTGACGAAGGCTTACAATGATCAGCACATTACCTTGATACTTACAGGACAATGATTAGTACATTACCTTTGATACTTTTGCAGGACAATGACTCAGCTCAAATCCAACCCCCTTCTGACTATATATATTACTCTTCCAACACACTTTGACACTGAGAGACACTGTCCTTCAGTGTTACTCCTCTGAAGATGCCTGCCACAGCTGCTGGCGAAACGTCAGGAAAGAAAATACCAAGACCACGGTCACACAGCCCAGATAACCTACAAGAACCACCAGTCTATATTTGCCCACCTGTTTCTTTGTGCTGTGTTTTCTTATTAAATTTACAGTATTTTGAACATTTTTTAAAGCCAATTGCAGGTAAAATGACACAGAAATGGCATAGAACATAGTGTCAAAATTAGGGTTGCCAACCTCCGGGTACTAGCTGGAGGTCTCCTGCTATTACAACTGATCTCCAGCCAAAAGTGACTAGTTCATCTGGAGAAAATGGCCGCTTTGGTTATTGGACTCTATGGCATTGAAGTCCCTCCCTCCCCAAACGCTGCCCTCTTCAGGCTCCGCCTCAAAAACCTCCCACCAGTGATGAAGGGGGACCTGGAAACCCTAGTCAAAATGGAATGAAGACAGCATGATGAGAGAGCCAGAGTGGTGTGGTGGTTAAAGGATTAGAGTTGTTCTTTAATCTTTCCTTTTTTAATTACTTGTTGGATAGCTTTTTCCCTTTTCTTTCCTCCATACCTCTTCTATTATAAAATAAATGAATGAATGAATGAATGAATGAATGAATGAATGAATGAATGAATAAATAAATAAATAAATAAAAAGAAGGTTCACTGGCTTGGAAATGAGCTGGTGGCTTAGTGATAAGTTGCATGCCTTGTGCATCCCTCTTACTAGTGCATTAGGAGAAATAAAGTACTTTAAACATTATAATTAACGGCTTCTCTCAGTCCAAAGTACTTGCCCACAGATGAGGTTGCCCGCTATGCCTCTGCATGGTTTATTGTTCTTGGCCTTGTTTTCTTACTCTCTGCCTCAGCGCAGCACGGACGGTCCTACAGTGTGTCCGCATCTGGTGACATTGGATTATTCAGTATAAAGATGAGGAAGAATTAACCGATCCTCAGAGGAGGCTGCTCGTTGAATCTTTAGATGAGTCACCATTCTGGGTGTGCTTCCTTCCAGCCAGGATGCATGCCCATATCCGTTTCTCATGGAGAACACCAGTGGAGTTTCTGTCCATCTTTTGAATTTGTGGTGAGTCTAGGTCAAGAAAATTATCTGATATTTAAGATTTTTTCCTCTCATTTTCTGAGCTGGAATATCCCTGACCTATAATCAGACTTGTGCTGGAACTGCTCATCCGGCTATCTCTCCAAATTATTAATTACTGAAATAACTATAGGATACCCAAGAGTAACAGTAAAGGAGTATACATTATTCTCGCCTGCAAGATGCACCTCCATGCTGCTGCACCTGGTTGGCCACTGTGTGAACAGACTTGATGGGCCTTTGGCTGATCCAGCATGGCCTTTCTGATGTTCTTATGAGAAGCGCAGCAGAAAATCTTCTTTGAGAATGAGCGATTCTTGCACACTGTGAAAATAATCTTTTTGGTTGTAAGAATGAAGGTTGCCTCGACTTTTAATTTGGTGTGTGTGTGTGTGGGGGGGGAGAGATTTCTTCAGCTTGTCAGGAGTTTGAAAAACACTCGTCTAAAGTACAGTATTTAAGGAGGCTTTAAAATGATTCCTTTGTTGCAAAGATTCCCCCCCCTACGTGAGTTCTGGAATGGCAGGCTTTTTGTACAACCGGGCACCTTTGCTATTCTGTTTGATTAGGTGAGCAGAGTTTTGTATTCCCACTTGGAGACCGAAAGAGCAACCATTTCCTACCTAAACAAGACGGAGGACAAAGGCCCCTTTCAGAGGTAGCGGGCCGTGCTCTATAGCCCTTTGTGTCCCGAAACGGCATGGTTACAAAGCCCTTCTGAGAGGAGAGAAAGTGCAGCGCGTTTTCTTTCACTGTACCCACATTGGGCAGAATATTAAAACGTACTGCCTATGGGATAAATATGCCCCCTCGTAAATTTATGAACTTAATTCAACCGAGCTAAGTCTAAAAAGCTTTACGCAGGGAGGGAACCTATAGCCTCATTTCCTGGGCTGACTGGTTCAGGCATTCTTGTGCTAAGTTTGTACAGGGAGTGAGGGGACGGGGGAAGAACTGGACCGAATCTTCCAGAATATTCAGTGGTCAGACAATGGTCTTATAGGTTCTTATAGGTTATCCTTTCACATCTCCCTTTTGCAAATCAAACCCACCAGTCTATATATTGTCGAAGGCTTACAATGATTAGCACATTACCTTGATACTTACAGGACAATGATTAGTACATTACCTTTGACACTTTTGCAGGACAATGACTCAGCTCAAATCCAACCCCCTTCTGACTATATATTACTCTTCCTACACACTTGACACTGAGAGACACTGTCCTTCAGTGTTACTCCTCTGAAGATGCCCGACACAACTGCTGGCGAAATGTCAGGAAAGAAAATACCAAGACCACGGTCACACAGCCCGGATAACCTACAAGAACCAATGAACTCTGACCGTGAAAGCCTTCCACAATGGTCTTATAGAACTTAAGCAGTTGCTTGATCTATGTAAACGCTGTGGAATAGGTAGCCGGGCAATGAGGATTGTAGAGGTACAAATCCCAGCAGAATAGGGGTCAGAATTCAATGGGAACTCCAGTGGCAGGATCGCGGGGGGGGGGAGGCTCTGGAAATAAGATCCAATGAGGTATAGTGGTGAGCCAGCGTGGTGCAGTGGTTAAGAGCGGGGGTTTGGAGCGGTGGAGTCTGACCTGGAGAACCGGGTTTGATTCCCCCACTCCTCCACATGAGCGGCGGAGGCTAATCTGGTGAATTGGATTTGTTTCCCCACTCCTGCACACGAAACCAGCTGGGTGACCTTGGGCAAGTCACACTCTCTCAGCCCCACCCCCCTCACAGGGTGTCTGTTGTGGGGAGGGGAAGGGAAGGTGATTGTAAGCTGGTTTGAGTCTCCCTTAAGTGGTAGAGAAAGTCAGCATATAAAAACAAACTCTTCTTCTTCTTCTTCTTCTTCTTCTGTGGTTAGAGTGTCGGATTTTATGTATGGCATGGGTTCCCCTCCCTTAGCCATCCATGACACTCGGGGAGAATCTGTTTAGCTTAACGTGAAGGAAACTTAACTCTGCCGCCACTGCTACGGTGCAGCTGCTCAGGTTGCGTGGCATTGAAGCGATCTTGAGTGACCACAGCTGTTGAAAATGCCCTGCCGCACATGATCACTGTGAACTCAGAAACATTCCTTATGAAGAATTTTCTAACCATTAGAGTGGTTCCTCAGTGGAACAGGCTTCCCCGGGAGGGGGTAAGTGCTCCATCCCTGGAGGTTTTTAAGCAGAGGCTAGATGGCCATCTGTCAGCAGTGCTGATTCTATGACCTTAGGCAGATCATGAGAGGGAGGGCATCTTGGCCATCTTCTGGGCATGGAGTAGGGGTCACTGGGGGTATGGGGAGGGGGTAGTTGTGGATTTCCTGCATTGTGCAGGGGGTTGGACTGGATGACCCTGGTGGTCCCTTCCAACTCTATGATTCTAAGAATGAAATGTCTTGTGTTTGGCAAAAAAAGTCTTGTCCTTTAACGCGAGCAAAATGTTTTCTTTTCCGTCGAATATTCTCATACCTGTCACATCCTCGGATGCCTGATCTTTTTCTGCCTTTGGAGAGAGCGCTAGGCCATGAATACCCACCCTCTCTTTGCTTACTCCATCCTCTTAAAAAAAAAATTCTTATTTGCTTTCTTATGCTTCTCTAGATAAGCAGTAGGAGAAGAGGGATCATCCGTCCGGACGTCTGGTAGCTCAAGGTGATTTTGGAGGCAGTTCAGTTGGATGCAACACAGGGTCTTGACAGCAGGCTCTCCAAAGGACACGTTAACAAAGTGGGCGCATCGAGGCAAGACGGTGTTTCCTTGTGAACACTCAACAGCGCTCTACGATTCCATTGTATTAAGCCTCCTTCTTTGTAAAGGAACTCGCTGGAGCACGTCTTCTCGATAAGCCCAATCAGGCCTGTTAAATTCCAAGGAACCTGAAGTCTCTGCAGAGTTGAGTAATTGCATTCTTCGGGCGACATCAAGGGTTGCAACGGCGAAAAAACAAAAGAAGTCACAAATATCCGCCTGCTGGTCTCGCAAAAAACACTTCAGAAGCATTGAATGTGCGCGTGTTAATCACAACTCTGTCTCAATAAATGCGTGCCAGCTGGCAACATCGCTAGGAAGCCCACCCTGCACAAAGAACCTCCTTCAAGGTGAAATGCAAGAGGTTCTGGTTTTAATTTATCATTTGCCTGCGATAATGCTAATACCGAGGGTTGCCAACATCCAGGTACTAGCTAGAGATCTCCTGCTATTACAACTGATCTCCAGCCGATAGAGATCAGTTCACCTGGAGAAAATGGTCGCTTTGGCAATCGGACACTATGGCATTGAAGCCCCTCCCCGAACCCCGCCCTCCTCAGGCTCCGCCTCAAAAACCTCTTGCCGGTGGCGAAGAGGGACCTGGCAACCCTACTAATACCACCGTTCATTCAACAAAGCAAAACAAAGCGACAACCAAGGTTTTCCCCTTTACTAACTTTTTTGTGAGTAGAATAGGGTTGCCAAGCTCCAGGTGGGGCCTGGGAGTACAACTTATCGCCAGACTGCAGAGATCAGCTCCCCTGGAGAAAATGGCTGCTTTGGAGGTCCTTTCCCAAACCCTGCCCTCCTCAGGGTCCACCCCTCAAATCTCCAGGAATTTCCCATTCTATACTTGGCAACCATAGAATACAAGTGTCTGCATGATACATTTTTCTTTCTCAGTATGTGTGTGTGTGTGTTAAGTGCTGTCAAGTTGCTTCTGACTCATGGCGACCCTATGAATCAGTGTCCTCCAAAATGTCCTATCCGTATCAGCCTTGTACAGATTTTGCAAATTGAGGGCCGAGGCTTCCTTTATAGAGTCAACCCATTGTTGGGTCTTCCTCTTTTCCTGCTGCCCTCAACTTTTCGAAGCATGATTGTCTTTTCAGTGACTCTTGTTGTCTCATGATGTGACCAAGTTACAACAGCCTCAGTTTAGTCATTTGAGCTTCTAGGGTCAGTTCAGGCTCGGTTTGATCTAGAACCCACTGATCTGTTTTTTTGGCAGGCCACAGTATCCATAACGCTCTCCTCCAACACCACATTTCAAAGGAATCTACTTTCTTCCTATCAGCTTTCTTCATTGTCCAGCTTTCACACCCATACATAGTAATAGGGAATACGATGGCATGAATTAACCTGATCTTGGTGGCCAGTGACACATCCTTACACTTCAGTATCTTTTCTAGCTCCTTCACGGCTGCCCTTCCCAGTCTCAATCTCCTTCTGATTTCTTGGCTGCGGTCTCCCTTTCTCAGCATAAGCAAATTCTTCGTTGCTGTATCATTTTGGGGTCTCCTTCCTTTTAAGGGAGAAATGCCAGAACTCTACATTCCATGGCTTTACAAAAAAAAAAATTCCAGATGGTCATTGTCATGAAATGCAGGGATTGCAAGAACAATGAGAGTTAAGAAGGCCTTAGCACAGTGTGTGGATTTCACACCGTACACAGTGTCGTTTTTAATTATGAGGTTCATGACAGCCATGTATCGGTCATGGGGGTGGTGGTGGTCAATGAAGATGGCAAAACCCGTGAAAACCTTCAGGGCTCGCCTCAACAAAACAAAGGTGGGTGACTTTTCACAGGCAGCTCCTGTTTCCAGAGACTGGTCAGGCCTCTGGGTGGCCTACCCTGGAACAGACAGCGAGGAGATAAGCAATACGCCGGCTTAGCCTGTCTGGAAGCGATGGGGAGAAGCATTGCCAGAGCCCTGACAGGTTGGCACGAGTGTTCACAGCTGACTCAGATTAAACTGTGTGGGAGAAGAAGGTGCCAGTGGCAAAGGAAGGAATTAGCAGGATCTTGATATTTACACATGCTGGTACATTCGGGGAGGGGGGCGGCATAGTCCACCTTCCACCCACACCATTTTCAGAGCTTTCAGAAGGAGCTGCGGCCATTTTAAACACTTTAAAACAGGGGCGGGGAACCTATTTTCTGCCAAGGGCCATTTGCTCATTTATAACATCATTCGGGGGCCATAACCAGGTGTAGATCTCCCGGCGCGGGGAGGGGGGAGGCTAGGGTTGCCAGGTCTCCAGCCACCACCTGGAGGTTGGCAACCACAGGGGAGGCCACGCAGAGTAGGCCTGGAGGGGACCCCCGTTCACCCTGCCCTCCCCCTTCCCAGGCGCGAGGGCAGCCAGCGGTGGGCCCCGAGCAAACGAGTCGCCAGGGGGGGCACAGCTGGCAGACGATCTGCAGGGAAGGAAGGGAGGAAGGAAGGAAGGAAAACAGAAAAGGAAGGGGAGAAAAAGACAGAAGGAGACAGATAAAGAAAGAGACGAGGGAGAGAGGGGGAGAAAGGAGAAAGAGTGGCAGAAAAAGAGGAAGAAAAGAGAGAAAAGCCTCCCCCCGCTGGGCCCGTGCAACCAGGCCCCAGGCTCCCCGCCTCCCCCAACACACACACGCACACATGGCAGCACACACAGCCCCTCGCGACCGGGCCCCAGCCTCCACGCCCTCCCACCTCTCCACCCTGAGTTCACAAAAGGCCCTCCAATCCCGATCGGCTCCCACGCGCATGTTCCGCTGCCGGGAGCCGCCAGCCTCGAGAGGGGCTTACAGTGTGCCGCGGCGTTCCTGCACGCCGCGACTGTAGGGAACAGCCTTGGGGAAGCATCCCTCCTCCTCCCCCTCCTCTTGCCGACCAACAGTTGACGAGAGGAGGTCCAAAGGGCGCCACAGCGCCCTCGCAAGCCGCGGCCCTAGGAACACCTTCGGGGAGGGCCGCGCTGTGCTGTGCCTCCGCAGCTGGGCCCTGGAGCTCCCGAGGGCCACTGAAAATGTCCGCGGGAGCCGCATATGGATCCCGGGCCGGACGTTCCCCATCCCTGCTTTAAAACATGAGGGCCGGTCTGGTGCAATGAGCAGAGTGTCAAATAAAGATCTGGGAGACCCAGGTTTGTTTCCCCGCTCTGGCCATGGAAGCCTACTGGGGAGGGTTGCCAGGTCCCTCTTTGCCACCGGCGGGAGGTTTTGGGGGCAGAGCCTGGGGAGGGTGGGGTTTGGGGAGGGGAGGGACTTCAACGCCATAGACTCCAATTGCTAAAGCAGCTATTTTCTTCAGATGAACTGATCTCTATATGCTGGAGATCAGTTGGAATAGCAGGAGATCTCCAGCTAGTACCTGGAGGTTTGCAATAAAGAACAGCAGTAGGCTCAGCGTTCTAATAACAAATCAGAACACAATTCAGAATCAACAAGATATATTCAAACATCGCTCCTAAGGAGCCAATATCACTAAGCGAGAAGGATACAAAATTACAATATTACAATGATTAAAAATGGTAATTACAAAAGGTAATTACAAAAATAAGCATCAGAAACAGCTGACAGCCAACAGAAGCTCAACAAAGTTGTTAAGGAGCGGAATTGCTCACTCTAAAACACAAACGGCTTGGCTTGTCGCAGATTGCTTGGTAGTATCAGGCATAGGTGATCAAGGAAACGCCATGCCAGGTATTCACAGCGCTTTCGCCACGTAAAAGTGGCTTCTTCAGCCTGATCATGATACAGCAAAACAATGTCAAAACTATCTCAAAGTGGACTACAAACATATAAAATACATAAGTTTAACAATAATACAAATATAAATGGTTAATCTTACCAAACAAGTTTGAATTTACAGTTTTTGTGAGTCCTTCTTACCTCAGTACCTGGAGGTTGGCATCCCTAGTGGGTGGCGTTTGGCCATTCCTTGTTTCTCAGCCTAACCTACCTCATGTGGCTATGATGAGATAAGGTAGGGTGGAACAATGTGAACCGAACTGCTTGGGGAAAGGATGAAATTAAAAAGGAGATGTCTAGACAGCGGGATACCTGGGTTTGCCTCTGCATAGTGTCTTAAAATCACATTACAGCAGGAGCGATGTGCCGGTGTGTCTGCTTACGACGCCATCTTGATAGTCTCCGCACAGCGTCTGAAAAGGCCTTGATTCTCATCTTGTTTCTTTTTATATTTTTGTAGATTCGTTTGTATGATAGATTTTAATACACAACTTATATGGCATGTGTACATAACAACATATGCCCTTTAAACCGGCGTGACACGTATCAAGTTCGTTTATTGATACGCAAATACTGTTGACAGATACATACTTCATACAGAAAGAATTAATGCAAGGAAACGAACAATAAAGAACTGTGGATTTCATTTGCCCAAGGGAGACGCAAAACCGGCGCATGGGATTTTCAGGTCAAGACTGCAGAAAGGAGAAATTGAAAACCGTCCCTATAGCTCAGTGGTTCCCAACCTTTTTTTGACCAGGGACCACTAGGACTTTTTTGTTCGGTGCAGGTTCAAAATAAAAATTCGGAGAATTTGAAAATAAACTTTAATCATAACTGTTAGTTAAACATTAAATTTAGAATAACATTTGAATATATATTTTATAATGTGTGTGTGTGTTAAGTGCCGTCAAGTCGCTTCCGACTCATGGCGACCCTATGAATGAAAGTCCTCCAAAATGTCCTATCTTTGACAGCCTTGCTCAGATCTTGCAAATTGAAGGCTGTGGCTTCCTTTATTGAGTCAATCCATCTCTTATATTTTATAATAGAGAACTTTTAATTGAAAATATTAATTTATTATGGGTTTATAACTTTGTTTCGCGGACCTTAATTTAGTTTTCGCGGACCCCTGGGGGTCCACGGACCCCTGGTTGGGAACCAGTGCTATAGCTCTTGCCTCGGGATTCTCACCCCTCCCTGACTGTCAGCAGCCCCATAATGAAAACCGCATTTCGATGTCACACATCGCAACACTGCAGTAACAACACTTCTCAACAGCATCGCATTCTTTGACATTCTGGCCGTGTTTCCCCAAAAGGCAGCGAATGCTCGGAACCGAAATTTCTCCTCAAAGGCAGACGCAGAAGTGATGTGAACTGCAGTGTCCTCACCTGTATGAATGGACAAATGGTCCCGAACAGCTCCTGGGTTTCCATGCATCACTGTCTGCTTAACATAGACGTTCATGTGCCATGGCAACGCCTCTGAACCGCAGCCAGTCCCTCGCGCTCCCCGACCGCATTCCATGGGGCCTGAATGCAGCCAATACCCCCTTTGTTCCAAGAGCCCTGCCAACCCTCTCCTACCGGTGCTCACTCCCTGCCAGGGGCAACCTCTTTGAAGTCCAGCCACCACCACCTCCTTCGCTGTCCAGTTTCCCCGCTCCTGTTAGGTGTTAATACAAACATCTCCCTGTTCCAGAAAAAGAGTTTTGTTATTTCGTGGCGTCCGTGTTGCAGCCAGCAGAAGTGTCGGCCTTCGGTAGCTCGTTCAAGCTGCCAGACAACTGGATAGCCGCGTCTCTGATGTGTTCGTTTTAAAAAAACAACAACGCACACACGCGCACACGCAAGGAAAATGGCCATTCGGTACCTCTTCAGAAAGTCTTTCGCGAGTGTTCAAATGCCTCCTGCCAAAAGCAACAAAAGAGGTCTTTGACTGAAAAGAGGCGCTGACAGGGACCGGTTTTGCTCGTCTTATTACAATGGAAACGTTTATATACGAATGGAAACTTGGCCCATCTTATTTCAAATAGGAGAGCTTTAAAAAAAATGACCAAGGGCAGTGACTATTAATCACACATGGATATACGTGCATCTCATGTCATTACTTCTTTTATGCCAGAAGCGGAATGGCACAACCAGGTGGTTTTCTCCTTTTCATTGAAAAAGACTTTGAGGAACATCATGAGATATGCAGTGCAATCCTACTCCAGTCAATGCCTATTGAAATCAATGGGCATAGCCTGGATTTCAATGCCATAGAGCCCAATTGCCAACGCAGCCATTTTCTCCAGGTGAACTGATCTCTATCGGCTGGAGATCCGTTGTAACAGCAGGAGATCTCCAGCTAGTACCTGGTGGCTGGTAACCCTACAGCCGCTAGAGTCACAAAATGAAGTACATTCCCTCCAGCCTAGGGTTGTCAACCTCTAGGTGGTAGGTGGAGATCTCCTGGGATTACAACTGCTCTCCAGGCAATGGAGATCAGTTCACCTGGAGTGGACTCTATGGGAGTTGGGAATGTTCAGTCTGGAGAAGAGGAGGTTGAGGGGAGCCATGATTGCGCTCTTGAACTGATCTCTATCGGCTGGAGATCAGTTGTAATAGCCGGAGATCTCCAGACAGTACCTGGAGGTTGGCAACCCTATGCTATGGCGACCCTAGTGTGATAGGATTTGGGGGTATGGAGGAAACCATAGTTTCAAAGAAAGAATTATAAACCCTATTGGGCTTGCAGAAGGGCATGGGCATGACCTAGCCCTCGGATGGATTAACAACCTCTCAATCCACCTGCCAGACCTAGAAGTTGGTGCTGCTGTGAGACTCACAGCACCCCCAGTGGTGGAAAAGAGGCATTGCGGTAAGAGGGATGCAGTCAGATTACAAGAAGAAGAAGAAGGAGGAGGAGGAGGAGGAGGAGTTGGTTTTTATATGCTGACTTTCTCTACCACTTAAGGAAGAATCAAACCGGCTTACAGTCAACTTCCCTTCCCCTCCCCACAACAGACATCTTGTGAGGTAGTTGGGGATGAGAGAGCTCTAAGAGAGCTGTGACTAGCCCAAGGTCACCCAACTGGCTTCTTGTGGAGGAGTGGGGAAACCAACCCAGTTCACCAGATTAGTCTCTGCTGCTCACGTGGAGGAATGAGGAATCAAACCCAGTTCTCCAGATTAGAGTGCACCGCTCCAACCACCGCTCTTAGTCTTTCACCATGCTGGCCCTTCAATAGCATTGGCCAGCAAAACCCTGCGGCCCACCCCACTGGAGAAGACCTGGGACAAACACTCCACTGAAATCTGTGGGTCACATTACACTATCATTCCTCCTTTTGTCGAAGGAGTTCAAGGCATCATACACGGCTCTCCCCTCTTCCATTACATCCCTACAACAACCCTGTGATGTTGAGGGAAAGTGACAAGTTTGCCAAGTGATAGGACTGCCAACCTCCAGGTGGCACCTGGAGATCTCCCGCTATTACAATTGATCTCCAAATGACCAAAATCAGTTCCTTGGAGAAAATGGTTGCTTAGGAGGCATTGTTCCCTGCAGAGGTCTCTTCCCTCCCTAAGCCCCCTCTTCCCAGCCCCCCCCAAATCCTCCAGATATTTCCCAACCCAGAGCTGGCAACCCTACCAAGTGAGCTTCATGTCTAAACAGGGATTTGAACCTGGCGGTTCCATCTCCAAGCCCTTTATGCTAACCACTACACAACACTGCCTCTTGACTATGCAGTGCGCAGTGAGACATTAGGAAGACTTTTCTAACGGTTAGAGCGGTTCCTCAGTGGAACAGACTTCCTTAGGAGGCGGTGAGCTCTCCTTCCCTGGAGGTTTTTAAGCAGAGGCTAGATGGCCATCTATCAGCAATGCTGATTCTATGAACTTGGGCAGATCATGAGAGAGAGGGCATCTTGGCCATCTTCTGGGCATGGAGTAGGGGTCACTGGGGATGTGGGGAGTGGGGGAGGTAGTTGTGAAATTCCTGCATTATGCAGGGGGTTGGACTAGATGACCCTGGTGGTCCCTTCCAACTCTGCGATTCTATGATTCCATGGTTGTTGCATGCAGAGGTGCGACAATCGCCAAGGAACTCCTTCCTCCGGCTCTCTGGCCCAGCTCTTTCCTCGTTAACGTTTTCCAGGCAGACGTTCGACTCTGATTCCTGCTCATTTGAATATAAGCCTCTTTCTTTTCTTCCGCAGCCAAAAAGGATTGCTGACACCAGCGTGTTCGACAGTCACGATTACTGTGGAAACGTTTATCTATAAATATAAAGTTCTTTAAAGCTTAGCCTTTTTATCTTGCGTGATAAAAAGAAAAGGCCTGTTTATGACACTTCTAAGCTTCTGGCTTTAATGGAAACATGAGTTGTTCTTGTGCCAAACAAGATAACCTCAGAGTTAGAGCCAGGCGCTCTTTGAAAAACATGGGAATTTGGGGCTCAAGCGAGTATTATTTTACATATATATATATGTATATACGTGCAATATTACTAATTGAATGGAAAGAAGCTTAAAAGCTTCTTCCCCAAGCTCCAGATTGGCAGCAATACTGTTTTCTGCTGGTTTTAGGGTATTGCCGATTCTTGTACCGTAAAGCAATTCTTAACAGTCGTTCTATTTTCTGTGTATGGTTGCCAACCTCCAGGTGGCACCAGGAGATCTCCAATCGTTACAATTGATCTCTGGACGACCAAGATCAGTCATCCTGGAGAAAATGGCTACTTTGGAGGGGGGGGGCCCTACGGCATAATACCCTGCTGAGGCCCCTCCCATTCCACAAACCCCGCCCTCCGCAGGCTCCACCTCCAAAATCCCCAGGTGTTTCCCAACCAAGAGCTGGCATGCCACATATTTATTCCCAGTGGCATGCCTTAGATGTTTGCTTCCAAAGTTGGTTTGAAAATATGCTGTTACTCAACTTGGGGGGGTGGAAAGTCCAAATTCAAGTCCATCCCTCATCAGCTACACCCCAGAGGCCTTTAAAAAAAATAGCAAAAAAGGAGGCAGGACTAATAGTTTACAAATCAAGAAGGATGTGGGCCTGGAGATCTCCGGGACTTATAACTGATCTCCAGAGAACTGAGTTCAGTGCCCCTGGAGAAAATGAAGAAGAGGGGATTTTATACCCCGCTTTTCTCTACCCTGAAGGAGTCTCAAAGCAGCTTACAATCATAGTCCCTTCCTCTCTCCACAACAGGTAGCTTGTGAGGTAGAGGTGGGGCTGAGAGAGTTCTGAGAGAACTGTGACTGGCCCAAGGTCACCCAGCTGGCTTCATGTGGACGAGTGGGGAAACCAACCCAGATCTCCAGATTAGAGTCCGCCGCTCTTAACCACTACACCACACAGGCTCTGCCTAACTCCCATGGAAATAAACGACATCTAAAAGTGCTGAATTTATTCACAAACCAGGCAAATTACAGTTTAGGGCCTCTTTTTAAGAAGGGCTTCTAAATATAAAAATCATTACTAAGGAATACTAATGTATCATTGTTTTAGTTAAGCTTTGATGGTGGAAAATGCCATCAAGTCCCAGCTGACTTATAGCGTCCCTGTAAGGTTTTCAAGCCAAGAGACAAACAGAGGTGGCTTGCCATTACCTTTGACTTCCTTGGCGGTCTCCCATCCAAGTATTAGTCACGGCTGGCCCAGCTTAGCTTCCAAGAACTGATAAGTTCTAGCCTGGGACATCCAGGTCAGGGCAGTTAAGCTATGGGACCTCTTAAATGTAACATATTTTAGGCCCTCAGTATGTCTTAATCTGGCCCAGGTGCTTACCTTTGGCTGAACCATTCCCCAATTTTTCCTCTGGGTGACCTTGTATTTGGATGGGTGTCCTCCAAGGAATACCAGGGCCGTGATGCAGAGGCAGGCAATGTCAAACCACCTGGGCCATGGTTCAGTGGTAGAGCATCTGCTTGGCATGCAAAAGTTCCCAGGTTCAATCCCTGGTATCTCCAGTTAAAGGGACTAGGCACGTAGGTGACGTGAAAGACCTCAGCCTGAGACCCTGGAGAGCTGCTGTCCATCTGAGTAGATAATACTGACTTTGACGGACCAAGGGTCTAATTCAGTACCAGGCAGCTTCATGTGTTCATGTGTTCACCTCTGAGTGGCTCTTGCCTTGAAAACCCTACGGGGTCGCCATAATTCAGCTGTGACTTGATGGCCAAAAAAGAGAAAGAGTACAACTTTCTTCTTTACTTCTAACAAGTTTGTATCTTTTTATCTTGATATCATTCCCTCTCCTCCCCAAAATATTTGCGCGGGGGGTGAACTGAACAATTTGAGTAGCGGAGAACTTATGGCTGCAGGATATGATTGTGAGAAATTATATATATAAAGGATGAAACACTTCTATGAGAAAGAACCCCGCAAAAAAATAAAGCAGCACCCGGAGCGACAGACGCCAAGGACACCGATTATAAAATGCAGAAGTCACTGTCCTGCTCCAGGGCAGGGCATTCTTGATGACGAAGGGTCAGGAGGAGACGTCTGCGATTTCAAAAGCCGCACACAATTAGGTGTGTTTGTCGCAACCGCTTCCAACGTGGCCCGGCGCTGACCATCGCTGCAGACGAGAACATCAAACCCGGCAAACTCGTTTGTATTTTTTCACGTCATGTTCATTACTGTCCTCTTTTGAACAACGGGTGTCATTCGGCAGGCAAACACGCCAGAGAAGCACAAAGCCTCTCTTTTGACATAGCGATGAAACAACCTTTTCCCCACATCAACAACTGCCCAAAGGGGTACAACTGGGGGGGGGGGGGGAAAGGAATAAAACAATCTTGGTGTCCCCACCACACACAAATTCATTCCTTACCTTGGTATGTCTTCTTTCAAGGTTTCTGCTCTTTGACTGAGGAAATACCTAAAATCTGTATAATGTGAGTTACTGAGGTCTTGGTGGTCTTTGGAAGGTCACAAGCTAACCTTTGGGTTCTTTCTAACCTGAACATTTTAGCGCTGAAAACAGAGGGGGGGAAAGGCACAGGGAATTTAAAAAAAAGAAAAGAATTTCAAACGTTAGATTTCTTTTCCTTTTGATTATGAAAAAAAGGATTTAATTTACTTGGTGGTGGGAAGGGCTGTCAAATGGCAGCCAATTTAGGACAACACCATTGGCTTTTCAAGGCAAGAGACAGAGGTGGTTTGCCATTGCCTGACTCTGTGTAGCGGTGTAGTGGTTAAGAGCGGTGGACTCTAATCTGGAGAACCAGGTTTGATTCCCCACTCCTCCACATGAGCAGCGAACTCTAATCTGGAGAACCCAGTTGGTTTCCCTACTCCTCCACATGAGTGGCGGACTCTAATCTGGAGAACCGGGTTGGTTCCCCCACTCCTACGCATGAAGCCAGCTGGATGACCTTGGGTTAGTCACAGTTCTCTCCGAACTCTCTCAGCCCCACCTACCTCACAAGATGTCTGTTGTGGGGAGAGGAAGGTAAGGAGATTGTAAGACAGTTTGATTCTTTTTAAAAGGTAGAGAAAGTCAGCATATAAAAACAAACTCTTATTCTTCTATCAACGCTGGTATTCCATGGTGGTCTCCCATCCAAGTACTAACCTGGGCTGACCCCTGCTTAGCTTCCAACATCTGATGAGATCATGCTAGAATAAGTTATCAAGGTCAGGCCGTTAACGCCTATATGCTGATTATTTATAGGGTTGCCAACCTCCAGGTACTAGCTGGAGATCTCCTGCTAGTACAACTGAATAGAGATCAGTTCACCTAGAGAAAATGGCCACTTTGGCAATTGGACTCCATGGCATTGAAGTCCCTCCCCTCCCCAAATGCTGACCTCCTCAAACTCTGCCCCCAAAACTTCCCGCTGGTGGCAAAGAGGGACCTGGCAACACGAATTATTTAAGAGCAAACCCTCCTTTTCCCTTTGAATAACCAGTGTTCAACCTGATCTGGATTGGATCCATCTGCGGACAATTTAAACAGATAAAAGTTTTTAAATACTGGCCAACCCCCTATGGGTTAGTCCCAAGCATTTGTTATGGGGTAGTATGTATCTCTGGCTAAAAAGTTTTGTTGTGGTGGTAGAAAGTGCTGTCAAGTCGCAGGCGACTTTTGGCAATCCCTCGTAGGGTTTTCAAGGCAAGAGATGAACAGAAGCGCCTTGCCATTGCCTGCCTCTGCGTAGCGACCCTGGACTTTCTTGGTTGTCTCCCATCAAAATACTAACCAGAGCTGACCTTGCTTAGCTTCCAAAATCTAATTAGATCAGGCTAGCCTGGGGCATCCAGGCCAGGGCTGAAAGTGGTTAGAGGGATAGTTTTATTGAAAGCTGCCAAGGCCGATTAGAAATCCAGGGGGTAGAAGAAGACCCACAGTAGATAAACTATAGCAGCATTTGTTCCCGAGTTATTTTATATGAGGACTCTGGTCCACCAGCCTTCCAGGAATTCCTTTGCACAAACATCAAGAGAGGTGTTACCCACTTGAAAAGAATATTGAAGACAGTCCAACCAGTGTGAGATCTTTAAAAAAAAAACACACATGCCCGCAGTCATTTCAGCAGGACTTTTCAAGATGTCTCCCACTGCCCTGATAAAGGATGTCCTTTCATAGCTGCCTCAGAGTCAAACTAGACAAGAAACTAGGAAACGCTCTGAACGGATCTCAGACATGTGTTTAATTGCCAAGTAGCGCCTGGCAATGTTTCAGATGGATAACTTTCAGAACTTTGGTGCATCCTTCTTCTAATGGAAAAAGCCCCCCTCCCTGAGCTGATGCTTGCCTATTGCAAGAAACATACAGACAAAATACAGGTAACCTCTATATTTTCCCCAAGAGGGCAAATAGTCACCCTGGAAACCATTTGAGGCTGGAAAATTAGAAAAGGGGGAGAGAGGTAAGCCTTCCCCACCCCCGTTATGATTTTGGATCAGGGCCATTATTTGTGAAGTTTAAATGTACTGGAGATCCATTCTTGAATCTTTCAACAACTCGTTGATTTTGGTTTTGGGAACAAACGCTTGCATAAAAATATACCCTTCAGTTAGTAGAATTACTTACCTTACCCGGTTAGTTCACACAGGTTCACTTACGTAGAGTCCTGTTACCCCATGTCCTTCCCCAGTGGCCTCCAAAGTGGCTTAAAAACTACATTTACATTTAAAAACAGAAAAAGCAAGGTATAGAAAAGAGTACACGAAAAATAATAATGTCTGCAATAAATTTAAATAGACTTTTTTTTCAAAGCAGAGTAACTGCACAGCAGACCTACTAGGAGAGCAAAGTCCAAAGTAAAGAAAGAGGTTGTAGCCAGAGGGCCAGAGTAGGGTTGCCAACTCCAGATGGTAAATTCCTGGAGATTTGGGGGTGGAGATATGGGGAGGGACCAAAGCTGGGTATAAGGAAGGGTTGACCACCTTCAGGTGGTGGCTGGAAAACACCCACTGTTACAACTGCTCTCCAGGCAACAGAGATCAGTTCACCTGGAGAAAATGGCCGCTTTGGAAGGTGGACTCTATGGCATTATACCCTATTTGAGTCCCTCCTCTCTGCAAACCCTGCCCTCCTCAGGCTCCATCCCCCAAATGTCCAGGAATTTCCCAACATGGAGCTGGCAACCCTAGTGTAATGCCATAGAGTCCATCCACCAAAGCAGCCATTTTCTCCTGAGGAACTGATCTATGTCGTCCGGAGATCAGTTGCAACTCTGGGAGATCTCCAGGTTCTTCCAGGAGGCTGGCAATCCTAGGTCAGAGGTAGGTAACAAGTCTTTAGGACACAGCAAAATCACAGCCAGGTTCCAGCCAGAAGTCAACCACAATCCAAGGTACAAAGACAGTATTCAAGAACCAGGCTTGCAAGAGTTCATGTACTCTTCACCCAATAGGTAGGGTTGCCAGGACCCTCTTTGCCACCGGTGGGAGTTTTTTGGGGTGGAGCCTAAGGAGGACAGGGTTTGGGGAGGGGACGGACTTCAATGTCATAGAGTCCAGTGGCCAAAGTGGCCATTTTCTCCAGGCGAACTGATCTCTATCGGATGGAGGTCAGTTGTAATAGCAGGAGGTCTCCAGTTAGTACCTGGAGGTTGGCAACCTTATTCACACAATAGGCAAGGTGCTCAAAGTGAAGAGCCCAGACTGAAGACACTGCCTTTGTACCTCCAGGGCTGGCTAGATTTTACTCCACTCTCCATTTACCCCATCCCAGCAGTTTTCATAGGATTCCTGCAGGCAGGTTGTACTTCCACTGCTGGCCATCCAGGGAGGGATAGTGCTGTGGTGCAGAGAAGAACCATAGAGTTGGAAGGGGCCATAAAGGCCATCTAGTCCAACCCCCCTGCTCAATGCAGGATATGCCTAAATCATCCTTGACAAGTGTTTGTCCAGCCGCTGCTTGAAGACAGCCAGAGAGCAGGAGCTCACCACCTCCCTAGGCAGTAGGGTTGCCAGCTTTGGTTTGGGAAATTTGGGGGGGTTGAGCCTGATGAGGGAGAATCTGGAGAGGGGAGGGACTTCAATTCCATAGAGTCTCATTGCCACAGCAGCCATTTTCTCCAGGTGAACTGATTTATATAGGCTGGAGAGCAATTGTACTAGCAGTAGATCTCCAGCCACCACCTGGAGATTGGCAACCATACTTGGCAGCTGAAGATAGGGCCCACTGCTCAGAATAAAGCTTTGGAGTTGCTGATCCTGTATTCTGGGTTTGAGCAAGGGTTGCCAGCTCCGGGTTGGGAAATGCCTGGAGATTTTGAGGGTGGAGCCTGAAGAAGGCGAGGTCTAGAGTGGGAGGGACTTCAATGCCATAGAGTCCAATTGCCAAAGCAGCCATTTTCTCCAAGAGAACTGATCTCTGTCACCTGGAGATCAGTTGTAATCCCAGGAGATCTCCAGCTACCACCTGGAGGTTTTGGGTTGCCAGGTCCCTCTTTGCCACTTGCGGGAGGTTTTTGGGGTGGAGCCTGAGGAGGGCGGAGTTTAGGGAGGGAAGGGACTTCAATTCCATAGAATCCAATGGCCAAAGTGGCCATTTTCTCCAGGTGAACTGATCTTTATTGGCTGGAGATCAGTTGTAATAGCAGGAGATCTCCAGCTAGCACCTGCAGGCTGGCAACCCTATGGAGGTTGGCAACCCTAGTTTGAGCCCCCATGGCACCTGACAGAAAGCCCCATCTGGGACTTCCTGTGTGAAGAGTCTCCTTGTAAGTGTGAGGAGGATTTCTTTGAAGCGAAAAACAAAAACGGATGCATCCGACTTTTCAACAGCTTTCATAATGTATAACATCGCTGAGCAGCTTTAAGATCTATGCGGTGATTTTATTTTATTTCTTTACAAGTCAAGTGCAGCAAAAAAGAAAATCTCTCTCAGCAGGCTGGAATTTCAAATATCACTTCTGCCTTCCACTTCTATAAGCTGTTGAGATTTCATATGCATGTAACTGAATGCAAGTTCAGAGATGCTTTAGGGGTCGGGGGGGGGGGGATGTCTTCTTGGAAACCGCAGAGCCTTTCTTTACAACAATAAATATTCACTCTTATGGTAAACTCCCAAACTCCAAACAACCAATTCTTTAGGGCTTTTATTGTTCCTGCAAGACTTAAAAAAAAACAAAAAACCAAGTAACGCGACAAAATCATCCCATTTTGATGTGTTTTATGGTTAGGTCCAGGTTCTGTAGGACAGGATAAATGATATGTTGGTAAAATTCTCCAACAAAGGATTGAGTTACTTCAGAGAAATAGAGGATTGTTCTAAAAAAATCTACTATCTTAATTACTTATATGCCACCTCCTCACTGTAAAATTCTCAAGGTGGTGCTGAAGAAGAAAAACAATAAACATCCCACAACCGCACACACAAACATCCCACAACCCATAAACACACACACACACATGCCACAATAATTAAGTCAGTAAAAACAGAAGCAGCAAGACTTACATATTGCTTTGACAACAATAAAATAGCAAAATAGGAATAGCCTAAATTAATTGAGTAGCAATAAAAACACAAGCAATAAACCAAGGTAGCAAAATGAGACACTCTAGACTTATCATTTGCCAACTTTTGACGGACAGCCTCTAGGTCAGGGGGGTATCAAACATAAGGCCCGTGGGCCTAGGGTTGCCAGGTACCTCTTTGCCACAGACGGGAGGTTTTTTGGGCGGAGCCTGAGGAGGGCGGGGTTTGGGGAGGGGAGGGACTTCAATGCCATAGAGTCCAATTGCCAGAGCGGCCATTTTCTCCAGGTGAACTGATCTCTATCAGCTGGAGATCAGTTGTAATAGCGGGAGATCTCCAGCTAGTACCTGGAGGTTGGAGCAACCCAAAACAGCACTATAACACTATAAAGCAAATAAGTGAATTTTATAAAGTGCAAAGTGAATAAATATATACAGCATATACAAAGGGAGTACAACCAGATACAAAATTTACAATAACAATCCAATAAATATGACTTATCAAGAGGATGCCAAAGATCCTGATTCAACAGGTAAGTTCAAGTAATCAACGTTTCGGGACCACGTTTCGCATATGGCTTCTTCGGTGACCTGTATCTGTGTATCAAAAATGCATGCGAAACGTGGTCCCGATCTAGACAACACGTCTGACATCTTTTTCCTGTGGCTTTGTTCCAATAACTGCAACCTAAAAAGAATTTGAAAGATTCAAAAAAAATTCTAATATCAAATGATACCTTAAATGGTTGATTACTTGAACTTACCTGTTGAATCAGGATCTTTGGCATCCTCTTGATAAGTCATATTTATTGGATTGTTATTGTAAATTTTGTATTTGGTTGTACTCCCTTTGTATATGCTGTATATATTTATTCACTTTGCACTTTATAAAATTCACTTATTTGCTTTATAGTGTTATAGTGCTGTTTTGGGTTGCTCCAATTATCCTTACAGCACTGAGCCTTCTTTTCTTGTGTAGTACCTGGAGGTTGGCAACCCTACATGGGATGGATCCGGCCCCTTGAGAGCTCTTATCCAGCCTATGAGCCAGCCAGCCCCTGGGCTGGCGAGGCATGGCCCGGCCCGATCAAGTGACATTTATGTCATTTATGTCATATCCGGCCCTCGTAACAAGTTCAACCCCCCTGCTCTAGGTGGCCTGGCACTCCCACCCACCCTTGCGTCCAGGTCGATAGGAAAAATGGGGGGATGACGTCGCACTATGTGTCAACAACACTTTCAGGTGAAATCCCGGCTGTGACATCAGCATGTCAGCTGGCGATCTGAAAATCCCCAAGTCTATGGTAATACCGTTGAGTTTGGCAGCAATTCCAGATTGTCTCCTGACGTGCTGACATCACACTTGGGTGATGTTGGCATGTAGCATGACATCATTTCCACTCCTTGCCCCACCTCCAAGGCTCCTGGGGATGCCCAGTGACAGCCTGGCCATCAGAAAATAAAAACCACTGCAACCCTAAGCAGAATTATAACTTTCCATTGACTTCACTGAGTTTAGAACTGCATTGTACACATCACATGACAATGTGAAGAAGAGAAGAAGAACTTCTATCTGTGATGACCATTCCATGATAGCTGCTTCAGAAAAGCTACCATGTAATAGCTGCACCTTTTACAATTGCAGATATGACCATACGGGTGAACTCTTTGCCCTGTTACCATAGATGTCATCTGTGGAAGAAGAAGAAGGAAAGAAAAGGTATGTATCCAAATACTTCTGATGAACCACATTATGGATTGTGTTTCCCGCAGTGATATTTGTGGAAGAAGCTGATAATTCAGCATTTTCTCAACCGTGGGCCCTTTCTTCCCTTGGCACTTCAGACTAACAATAACATCAGCTTTTTATTGGCTTAAATGAGTAATTTTTCAGCTGTGAGTTAAAATCAAGGGAGGAATCAATGTGGGCATCTTTGTAATTGAAAACCAGTGGGTGATAATTTTGCACTGAAAACAAGATAATAAGAACAGAGATGAAACACCGTCAGGGGAAAAGAAGGAAAGATTATGGATACAATCTCCATTAAATATCACTTATTAGCAATGCTTGATAAGAAACATTCATATTTCCTTTTGTCAATAGCATGTATTTACCCTGCCTCTCTGGCTTATTATTAAATGAAAGAAACAGATTGGCAAAGAAGAAGAAGAGGAGGAGTTGGTTTTTATATGCTGACTTTCTCTGCCACTTTTGAATCAAACAGGCTTACAATCTCCTTCCTTTCTTCTCCCCACAACGGACACCCTCTGAGGTAGGTGGGAGCTGTGACTAGCCCAAGGTCACCCAGCTGGCTTCATGTTTAGGATTGGGGATACAAATTCAGTTCACCAGATTAGCCTCTGCCACTCATGTGGAGGGGTGGGGAATCAAACCCGGTTCTCCTGATTAGAGTCCACCACTTCAAACCACCGCTCTTAACCACTACACCACACTGGCTCTCAGTGGGAAATTGGGAGAGAGATGGCTACTACCCATAATGACATATTTAGAGGTAAACCTTTAAATACAAGTGCTAGGAGGCAACAGCAAGAGAAGACCTTGGCCTCTATGCCCAACTTGGAGCTCCAGGGTGACTGGCTGGCCTGGGTGCGAGACAGGATGCTGAACTAGATGGACCACTGGTTGGATCCATCAGGACTTCATGACTTGACTCTGGTTCAAATAATCCTATAGTGGGGGGCAAACCAGTCACTGGAAAATACAATAATGCTAGGAAAAGTTGAAGGCAGCAGGAAAAAAGGAAGCCCCAACATCATGGATTGACTCTATAAAGGAAGCCACGGCCCTCATTCTACAAGAGCTGAGCAAGGCTGTTAATGATAGGATGTTTTGGAGGACATTGATTCATTGGGTCGCCCTGAGTCGAAAGTGATTTGACGGCACTTAATACAGTTTAGAACAGATGTTATATGCTTGATCCTATGTGCCGTCACGTAACACAGCCTGAAATGTCTTCCAACAGTTGCACACGCTGACTTGTTGATTTGGCCCTGTGACCAAGCTCTCCTCTGAGCTGATGCAAAAGAACAACTAGATTCAAGTCCAGTAGCACCTTAGAGACCCACAAGAGTAGACCTCCTTAAGATTGTTCCCTAAGGGGCTTTCCTCCAACGTAAGTGGCTCTACTTTGCTCAGTAAACTGGTAGGTAGGGTTGCCAGCTCCGGGTTGAGAAATGCATGGATATTTTGGGGGTTGGGGCCTGAGGGGGCAGGGTTTGGGGAAGGGAGGGACTTCAATGCCATAGAGTGCCCCTTCCAAAGTGGCCATTTTCTCCAAGTGAACGGATCTCTGTCGCCTCAAGATCAGCTGTAATAGCAGGAGGTCTCCAGCCACCACTTGGAGGTTGGCAAACCTACTGGTAGGACACAGGCTAGTGCAGGGAGCACAGTGTATCACTGTGTGTACAAAGTTGTCTTTCCCCCCTTCACAACTGGACATGTTTCAGCGTTCAATGGCAGATGAGCACGATCTTGAGCATTGTGCTCCCACTAGCGCCACCTGCTGTCAGAACAGCAGCTGCACACTGTTTGGAACTTTGCATCAATACGATGGAGAGACTTGCATTAAAAAAAAAACCACATTCAGGCTCATGATCCATGCCAGCTAAACAGTCACACTATGGGTACTTTCACACATGCCGAGTAATGCACTTTCAATCCACTTTCAATGCCATGTGAACTGGCAAAATCCGCTTGCAAACGATGGTTAAAGTGTACTGAGATTGAAAGTGCATTGTTTGGCATATGTGAAAGTGCCCAGTAACTTAATCCAGGGATGTTGAACTCATTTTTTACGAGGGCCGGATATGACATAAATGTCACTTGGAGGGGCCGGACCATAAAATTTAATGCCAGCTATCAGACATACATAGTTTATAGAAGACAAAACCAACTATTGATTTTATTTTTTATTCAAAATACAAATACGCGTAAAACAATAACACAGTATTTCTTTTTATTTAACTATTTTTTAACACTGACACCTTGGGACTAGGGGGGTGGCTGCCTCGGCTGGCTCGCTGGCCGGATAAGAGCTTTCAAGGGGCCGGATCCGGGGCCCCAAGCCACACGTTTGACACCCCTAACTTAAACTGAACCTCAAAATGGACTCCATTAAAAAGCACCATATCTGAGGCAGTGGGAAAGCTTCATCTGTAGTGTTTTTACTGTGGGGAGGCTTGCGTATGTTAAAGTCGTCACTTTGATGTTGCCCCCGTCACTTGATGGCCTGTACATGGTTGAACTCTCCGGAGCACAACTAGGTTGGGTTGAAAATGGCACTAAAGCATCCACAGATTTCAGCAGAGGCATACTTTTTCTCTTGTGACACAAAACCTCCCCATCTCTCCAGTTTTGCTTGGCTGGATCTCCCATCCAAGTCAATACAATATTAACTTTATGCAGGAGAAAGAAAGAAAAAATCCTAGAAATATAGCCATGACAAAAGCTACCATTAGCGCTTACTTCAAGTTCCCTTCCTTAATTGGCAGGGTTTTAAAGCCAGTATTGGTATTATTTAAATGCCTAATTATCATCCTCTAAATGGCACCCTATCATCCTGGCCCTACAGGGCCTGATACCCTATGAAGTTTATTATTTCCTATTACAATTAACATGCAAACCCTATGAGGTGACTTTACGCAGCTGTTTTGGAAAGACTCCTTTCTTAACTGTAACAGAAATCTTTGGGAGGATATTTACATAGATGTTTATCTATGGGCCTTTAAAAAAAAAAACCACCGCCCAATTATAAGCAGACAAAGTTTTTATTATGGGTTTAATTTCGAAATGCAAATGGACCATTGTGAAATTGCGTGCTGAAATTTTAATTTGCGCTTTTTATTTGTGTCGGCGGATTAGCCGACCGTCCTGCGTCGAAATTAATTATAGGGCTACATAAAACCCCGTGACAAGACAACCGAGCGTGGTGCTCGCCAGCGAGCCAAAATTACTCTGAGGTCTGAGCCGGAAGTTTGTTTTTTTGACCTGTGCCTCGCAGAGGCTGCTCGACAGCTCTGACAAATATCTTGGGCAGATGAGATATATCCCCTTTAATGCTGCCTACAGTTTCCATGGCTATGATAGCCTTAATATTGTCTTCGCACAGCAAGGTGGCAATTAGTATTTGGATTTAGAGGAAGGAAGGATAATGATTTCATATTGCAGCATCTCTCGTTTCAGACCCTAACTGGACATAAAATAGCACGCTGTGCTGCAGCCCCCCCCCAAATAGAAACTATCATATTTTCAGCACAATCCTGGGGGCGTTGGCGCATCTCTGAGATATGCCAGCGTGTCTCTGAAAAGCACCGGTGTAGCGCCCTGGGGGCACGGCACCCCGGCTGGGTGGCGGCAGGGCAACAGCGCATGGCAACAGTGTGGAGCTGGTGGGAAAAGGGGTGGTTGGTTACCCCAAAGGTTGGGTGAAATAAAATACAATAAAACAATGAAGTATATTTATTACAAAGCGCTTGTGCGTTTATTAAAAACAAGCCCTTATGGCAACAAATACCAGGTTGGTAAACTAAAACCACATGCCCAACGCGTTTCTGCCACCAGGCCTTCTTCAGTGGTCTAGTAAAACTTATTCTGCATGAAGAAGAAGAAGAAGGAGAGGAAGAGGAAGCAGCAGCAGCAGCACTGGGCTTTATATGCCAGTTTTCTCTACCTTTTAAGGAGAATCACAATGGCTTACAATCCCTTCCTCTCCCCACAAATAACACCTTGTGAAGTAGGTGAGTAGGGTTGCCAGGTGCCCGGTGGTGGTGGGAAAACCCCCGGCAATTTGCCTTTTTGCCCGCCAACCAGCTGACGGCCAGCTGACGGTCAGTCAGCTGACGGTCGGCGGGCAAATGTTCACACGCATACACACCGCTGCAGGTCACTTCCAGTTTATAACCGGAAGTCCCACATTGAGAGGCCTTATGCCACTCAAAGGCCTCTCGTGAGGTGGGACGTCCTGTTGTAAACAGAAAGTGACACGCACGCACATCGGCGCATATACGTGTTGTCGCGCGATCCCGAGATGTGCCTTAAAAGTCTCCCGCCGGAGGAGAGGTAGGACCTGGCAACCCTATAGGTGAGGCTGAGAGAGCTGTAAGAGAACTGTGACTAGCCCAAGGTCACCCAGCTGGCTTCATGTGGAGGACTGGGAAATCAAACCCGGTTATCTAGATTAGAGTCCATCCCTCCTAACCTAGGGTTGCCAGGTCCCTCTTCAACCATCTGTGGGTCCCACCATGGCTCCGGAGCTACTTGAAGCAAGAAGGGACAAGTATAAAATGACCACATCCAAGAGAGCAAAGTTTCCATCTCCCCTCTTCGATTTTTCTAAGATGGCCCAAACGATTCAAGATGGAAACCCCTACGTCAAGAGAACTCAGTAAGGCGTTACGGTGAGCCAGACAAGTAAACGGAAAGCCTAAACCCAGAGGAGTTGTATTCTTGCTTGAAATGAAGGCTCCCTCCCCATTAAATACGCCCAATTGTTTTGGCCTGTCCTTGGGAAATTTAATTTGTACAGCTGGTTTTCTCATTCATCATCATGGCCATTTTAGGAGCATGCCCATTATGTGAGGTGCTGTGGAACACAGGCAGGACAATGCTGCTGCAGTCGTCTTGTTTGCAGCTTCCTAGAGGCACCTGGTTGGCCACTGTGTGAACAGACTGCTGGACTCGATGGGCCTTGGTCTGATCCAGCAGGGCCTTTCTTATGTTCTTATGTTCTTATTCTTAAAGTGCCTTGAATTACGTGCTGCAGTACACTCCATTTTAATAAGACACATCCCTGCCCTGGGGTTGCCAGGCTCCGGGTGGTAAATGACAAAGTAGTAGTACCTATTGAGAAGTTGCATATAGTAGATACAACATTTTACAATGGGTAAAAATGTGGCTGTACTTCTCAAAAAATAGTAGTACCTGTAATAAAATATATATGCATATATATTCAAAACATAAATAACTGTTGGTTTACACAGTATACAGATTTTCAATGTTTAACACAACTTACACTAGTATCCATTATTAAAAAATAACTTGATTTTTTCAGTATACAGGTTTCCAATGTCTAGTACAGTTTGGTAATATAGATACAACATGTTTTGAATATATACACACATATATATTATTATAGGTACTACTATTTGGTCATTTACCTTCAGTATATTTGGTATCTATACTCCTTATTTGTTATTAGTCTTCAGCTGGTGGCTGGAGAGCTCCCGGAATTACAACTGGTCTCCAGATAAAAGTTGATCATTTCCACTGGATAAAATGGCTGCTTTGGAAAGTAGACTCTATGGCATTATACCCCACTGACAGGGTTGCCAGGACCTTCTTTGCCATCGGCGGGAGGGTTTTGGGGTGGAGCCTGAGGAGGGCATGGTTTGGGGAGGAGAGAGTCACAGATCTCTCCGAACTCTCTTAGCCTCACCTACCTCACAAGGCATCTGTTGTCGGGAGAGGAAGGGAAGGCGATTGTAAACCAGTTTGATTTTCCTTAAAAGGTAGAGAAAGTCAGCTATGAAAACCAACTCTTCTTCTTCTTCTTCTTCTTCTTCTTCTTCTTCTTCTTCCAGTTCTATGTCTATGTATTTCATAGAATCATAGAGTTGGAAGGGACCACCAGGGCCATCAAGTCTAACCCCCTGCACAATGCAGGAAATTCACAACTACCTCCCCCCTCCACACCCCTAGTGACCAGAAGATGGCCAAGATGCCCTCCCTCTCATCATCTGCCTAAGGTCATAGAATCAGCATTGCTGACAGATGGCTATCAACTCTATGTTTCTACGATCTATGAATAAATACTATCAAAATCCTCAGCTGAGGCCTGGTCATGGCTGATGCTATGTTTGGACAGCTCCACTGCTGGCCTGTCTTCTCCTCAACAAGCTCTTGACCTGCCTCCAGCCTACCAGAGTCTTTGGACAGCCCCCATGCTGATCTGTGTAGGGTGACAGCCCTTCACCCTTGCTGTCCTGAGCGACTGGGCCAGACTGTATCCTGCTAACCTAGGATGGAGCATAGCTGGACTGGTCCAGCTGTCTTCTCTTTGTGGGATGTGAATTCAATGCTGCTCAACCTGAAGAAGAAGAAAAAGAAGAATCTTGGGATATTGTTTGATTTTAATTTGAATGTACTGTTTTACTGTTTTAAGTTTTAATATTATCGATGTATAGTTTAAATAATGTGACCCACCCTGGGCCTGGCTTCAGCTGGGGAGGGCGGGCTAGAAATCGAACAAATACATAAACAAACAAACAAACAAATAAGAAGAAGAGTTGGTTTTTATATGCTTTCTCTACCACTTAAGGAAGAATCAAACCAGCTTACAATCGCCTTCCCTTCCCCTCCCCACAACAGACACCTTGTGAGGTAGGTGGGAATGAGACAACTCTAAGAGAGCTGTGACTAGCTCAAGGTCACCCAGCTGGCTTCATGAGCAGGAGTGGGGAAACCAACCCGGTTCACCAGATTAGTCTCCGCTGCTCATGTGGAGGAGTGGGGAATCAAACCCTGTTCTGAAGAAGACGAAGAATTGGTTTTGATATGCCGACTTTCTCTACCACTTAAGAAAGAATCAAACCGGCTTACAATCACCTTCTCATCCCCTTCCTACAACACACATAGCTACTGATGAAGTTGCTTAGGATAAACTGGGTCAAGTCCTGGGGAGTTACTTCAGGTTAAACGTTCTGCAATCTTCCTTTGGCGATTCTCGCCTCTAGGATGAAAATGCCCATTGACAATCCTGGCAAGGACAGACGTCACAAATAGAAGCTGGACACGATTGAGACTGAGCTGATGCCCTGGCGATGAGCCAGAACCAAAGAGGAAAGTGAGCTTTTGCAAAAGGTGGCCGATTCAGCCCACGCTCATATTGACACTCCCAGCCAAATGTTTCTAACAAAGGAAGGAATTGGATCAATGGGGGGGGGGGGGTTTAAAAAAAGGCTTTGGAAAAATCTGCCCGGAGAACATGAATAGGAAATCCGCTTCGACGCGGCTATCATCCAACAGAGCATGCGGTTCACCTTTGCAGAAGCAAACCGGGGAAAGAAATGGATTTGCAATCTTGCAAAATGCGATGATTTAAAGAGAGTTGCAATCAACAAGCTGCAGCTAGCAATAAGATAATTCACAGTGGGTAGCCGTGTTAGTCTGTCTGCAGTAGTAGAAAAGAGCAAGAGTCCAGTAGCACCTTAAAGACTAACAAAAATATTTTCTGGCAGGGTATGAGCTTTCGTGAGCCACAGCTCACTTCTTCAGATACCAAGTGAGCTTCTGAAGAAGTGAGCTGTGGCTCACGAAAGCTCATACCCTGCCAGAAAATATTTTTGTTAGTCTTTAAGGTGCTACTGGACTCTTGCTAGCAATAAGGTTTGAAAAAAACAACAACAACAGAACAATTCCAGACTTCGTTGATGAGCTTCGATCCTCTGGTCTTCAGTAAGGTTCAAAGATATACCATTATCCTAATGTCAGATACATATAAAATCAGCAACCACGAAGCATCCCCTTTTCAGAGAAAGGTGTCAGAATAGTGCTTTGGGAAGTTATCAAAGAAAGTGATAATTTAGTTTTATTCTGAATTTTTTAAATTGAAGATGATGAAGAAGAAGAGCTGGTTTTTTATATGCCAACTTTCTCTACCACTTAAGGAAGAATCAAACCGGCTTACAATCGCCTTCCCTTCCCCTCCCCACAACAGACACCTTGTGAGGTAGGTGGGAATGAGAGAACTCTAAGAGAGCTGTGACTAGCCCAAGGTCACCCAGCTGGCTTCATGTGGAGGAGTGGGGAAACCAACCCAGTTCACCAGATTAGAGTCCACGGCTCATGTGGAGGAGTGGGGAATCAAACCCAGTTCTCCAGATTAGAGTCTACTGCTCCAAACCACCGCTCTTAACCACTACACCAGGCCAGCTCTCCAGTCTCAATGCTTGAAATTGTGAAGAAAGAGCAACTGCATCAGGAATGCAATTAAGACTAGAGTTGGATGTGTTGCTGTTGCTGTTGGATGTGTTCTACGGCATGTTGCTGCCGTAGAAACATCTCTCCCTCCTGGGTACAACTTTGGTGCCTTGTAAGAGCCCTGTGGCGCAGAGTGGTAAGCTGCAGTACTGCAGTCCAAAGCTCTGCTCACGACCTGAGTTCGATCCCAACGGAAGTTGGTTTCAGGTAGCCGGCTCAAGGTTGACTCAGCCTTCCATCCTTCCGAGTTCAGGAAAATGGGTACCCAGCTTGCTGGGGTAAAGGGAAGATGACTGGGGAAGGCACTGACAAACCACCCCATAAACAAAGTCTGCCTAGAAAATGTCGGGATGTGACATCACCCCATGGGTCAGGAATGACCTGGTGCTTGCACAGGGGACCTTTACCTTTTTTTATTAGAAGAATATTATCTGTTTTGAGATACAACAACCAGATCTGGAGGCTGTATTCCAAATAAGGTTGCATTTATTAATCTATACTGGGGCATTGCAGGGACTTCTCGGTTTCCTCAGTGGCTCTTTCGCTGCATCTTGGGCTCTGTTGTCCTCATGACGTCAATCAAATGAGCCATCTTACTTGGTGGTGACAACACTTGCATATTTCCAAGCAATATGTCCTTGAGGCGAAGGAAGTTGCCACTGCTGAAGCTGATGACTTCTGGGGAGGGGCTGTGGCTCAGTAGTAGAGCATCTGCTTGGCATGCAGAAGGTCTCCGGTTCAATCCCTGGCATCTCCAGTTAAAGGGACCGGGAAGTAGGTGATGTGAAAGACCTCTACCTGAGACCCTGGAGAGCTGCTGCCTGTCTGAGAAGACAATACTGATTTGATGGACCAAGGTGGGTCTGATTCAGTATAAGGCAGCTTTATGTGTTCATGTGTTGACATTGGTCCAGATCTATTGCCATTGGTCCAGATCTATTTTTGTAGAGAATCCTGTAGCAATCATTGTTGTAATGTAAGAAATGAACCCAAAACACATGCTAGGAAGGCCCTGCATTTTTACGGGTCAGAATTAAACCCAGAGGCTTGCTGTGTACACATCTGCCATTAAGGCAAGCAGAAGTAACAATACCGTACTCAACAATTATCAGCAGGCCACCTGCTATCAATGAATGCCAGATATTGAAGACCTTCTCCCTTTAGGAAAGGTCATTGTCTATATTGAGTTAGCTTTCTATATCGCAAAATGGGAAACAAATCGACCTGTCTTAGACAAAGCTGTTTACTCTCGGATAAAGGGCTTCAAGTCACATGACCGGCCGCCAAGCCTCCCTTGGTATTTTCATACAAAATGTCTATTTGCTAGTCTTTTTTTAAACACCAGCAATAAAGCAACTAACAGCTGGATGAAGTCAAACTTAATTCAACTCATCTTGTAATCATCTTGTAACTGCGCTAGAGGAAAACCTGGGCATTCCTTGGAAGCTCACTCAGGGTTCCCCAGAGAGAAGAATTCCTCTCTGATCAGGGAGATCCCCAGTTCAAATCTCGCCATAAGCTCACTAGATGGCCTTAAGGAAGGCTCTATCTCTCAGCCTATCCACTCTGAGCAATCTGGGGATAATGATACAGGCCAGTAGCAGCAGCAGCAGCAGCAGCAGCAGAAGAAGAAGAGTTGGTGGGCTCTGATCTGGAGAACCAGGTTTGATTCCCCATTCCTCCACATGAGCTGCGGAGGCTAATCTGGTGAACTGGATTTGTTTCCCCACTCCTACACACGAAGCCAGCTGGGTGACCTTGGGCTAGTCACACTCTCTTAGCCCCACCTACCTCACAGAGTGTCTGTTGTGGGGAGGGGAGGGGAAGGTGATTGTAAGCCGGTTAGAGTCTTCCTTAAGTGGTTGAGAAAGTCGGCATATAAAAACAAATTCTTCTTTTTATATGCTGACTTTCTCTACCACTTAAGGAAGAATCAAACTGGCTTACAATCACCTTCCCTTCGTCTCTGCACAACAGACACCCTGTGAGGTAGCTGAGGCTGAGAGAGCTCTAAGAAAACTGTGATTAGCCCAAGGTCACCCAGCATACTTCATGTGCAGGAGTGGGGAAACCAACTTGGTTCACCAGATTAGCCTCCGCCGCTCACGTGGAGGAGTGGGGAATCAACCCTCGGTTCTCCAGATTAGAGTCCACCGCTCCAAATGACAGCTCTTAACCACTACACCACGCTGGCTGTCTTACAGGGCCGTGGTACTGGGACAATATATGAGAAGTGCTTTGAACACTGAAAACATTACAGACGTGCTCATTAGGATTACTACTAAGATGGCGGGCAGGCTTCTTGGGAAAGGGAAGCTAGTGTTTCTCTGTAATATTCATCGGCAGGAGTGGAGGTTCCTTATTTTGCTTTCTGAAGCATCCACACGTACCAAGGTTCCAGGGTTAGCGCCCTCCAGGTGGGGCATGGCGTTTTCCTGGAATTACAGGTTCTCTGCAGACTATAGTGAACAGTTCCCTAAGAGGAAATGGCAGCTTTGGTGGATGGACTCTATGGTATCACGTACCTCCCCACACCAAACTCCAGCTTTCCTAGGCACACACACCCCCGAAAAAAATCTCCAGGAATTTCCCAAGCCTAAGTTGGCAACCCTACCCACCACCCCTGCTGTGTTGCTGTGACCAGTGGTGGGATGGGCTGATCCATTCCACAACTACCACCACCCCCATTGCTAACTGGCAGCTGCCCATCTCTTATCGAGTTTCCTCCTTAACACTACACACCACCACCATCCCACAGTAGGGGGACCAGTGTACCAGTTAGTCCCTCCCCACCACCCCAGCTGCCTTTTGCCCATCCCCACCAAATGTGTGAAACAGCTTCCATTGTCCTCTTGGTGTAGTGCTTAAGAGTGGTGGACTCTAATCTGGAGAAATGGGTTCAATTCTCCACTCCTCCACACGAAGCCAGCTGGGTGACCTTGGGGCTAGTCACAGTTCTCTCCAAACTCTCTCAGCCCCAACCTACCCCACAAGGCGTCTGTTGAGCGGAGGGGAAGGGAAGGTGATTTTAAGCCTGCTTGAGACTCCTTAAAGGTAGAGAAAATCATGGTATAAAAACAACTTCTTCTCCTCCTCCTCCTCTCATCTGTGCATGGTCTCCTCTCCAGTGATGGTCAGGAGAAGATTCCACCCTCTTTTCCCCCTGGCCAGGACAGACCAGATTCAAACATGCTGAACTGGATGATGAGGTTATTATAAGAAAAAAAACACAGGAGGGGAATTCAACTGTCAACAACCAACAGACAAACAAGAGAGTGGGTATTGGAGAGAGAAGGGATAGGAGTATCCTAGACTAGGCAAGGAGTTCATTAGGGATTGTTGCGTATGACTGTTGTGTTCCTCGATAAAAGCAGTGAATTGTAAAAGCTGTCCAGTTATTGTCTTTACGTCTGACATGCTGAAAGAGCCAACATTGTAACCTTTAAATATAATGCACCTCCCAGCTCTGGTAACGGTGTCAGCTAGCAGGCTAGAGTGGAAAGGCATTGCATGCTTGCAAACAACACAAACTTTCGAGTTTTGTTATATGTGCACTTTCCGTGTTATCCTCAGTCTGTACATCCTACTCCACACAGAAAAGGGTCCTACTGAGTACAGGATAAGAACATAAGAAAGGCCCTACTGGATCAGACCAAGGACCATCAAGTCCAGCAGTCTGTTCACACAGTGGCCAACCAGGTGCCTCTAGGAAGCCACTAACAAGACGAGTGCAGCAGCACCATCCTGCCTGCGTTCCACCGCACCCAAAATAATAGGCATGCTCCTCTGATACTAGAGAGAATAGGTATGCAGCATGACTAGTATCCATTTTAACTAGTAGCCATGAATAGCCCTCTCCTCCATGAATATGTCCACTCCCCTCTTAAAGCCTTCCAAGTTGGAAGCCATCACCACATCCTGGGGCAGGGAGTTCCACAATTTAACTATGCGTTGTGTGAAAAAATACTTCCTTTTATCTGTTTTGAATCTGTCACCCTCCAGCTTTAGCAGATGACCTCGTGTTCTAGTATTATGGGAGAGGGAGAAAAACATCTCCCTGTCCACTCTCTCCAAACCATGCATAATTTTATGGACCTCTATCATGTCACCCCTTAGCCGCCTTCTTTCCAAGCTAAACAGCCCTAAGTGCCTTAACCACACCCGATAGGACAGGATAAGGAATCCTTTGCAAGAAAAAGACATGCTAATGAAAGAAATCCACTTTACCTCACACATAAAGTTAACTGTGGACTTGGTATTGTACATTACAACACCCACGCAAAATAAAGGTGCAGGGTAGAAATCAAATAAAACGAAATAAATACATTTTGGAGGTTGTGAGGGGGACCGGTAGCACAGGGATAGAGCATCTTTCCCGCTCTCTTTGTATGGAAAAGAAACGGTTCTTCCAGACCAAAATCAGTCCAGCACAGTGACAGGCAAAAGTGGAATGCAAAGCAATACATACCGCTCTGGGCACACCCTTAGATCCAGTTAAAACTCGTTCTAGGAATCCTAGATGTTCATGTTTGTAACAAGTCAGACACTCTTTCCGTCGAAGTTACAGGCGAATACATTTTGTCAGTTCAGACGGCGGAAAAATATGTGCACGGTTTGATGTTCAAATAGATAAAAGGGATTTGCTGCTCGGGTTGACGCTTGCTGTTTGATGTCAGAAACGAGAATAACGGCGCTACAGAATTTATTAATGAATAATAGGGAGTGAATAGGGATTGACGTGACATTGTGTACAATTCATACCAAACATTGGGATTTCTGTTAACAGCCTACAAAACAGCCCAATCTACAATGAAGATGATTCAAATCCTATAAGACTCAGGAATGGTTTCTTGGGCACATGATAACCCCACTATGCAAGGGGCCTGGGAAAATGTATAGCTTATATGCAGGGTTTTAATCAGACCTCCACCTAGGGTTGCCGATCTCCAGGTACTAGCTGGAGATCTCCTGCTATTACAACTGATCTCCAGCCGACAGAGATCAGTTCACCTGGAGAAAATGGCCACTTTGGCAATTGGATTCCATGGCATTGAAGTCCCTCCCCAAACCCTGCAAACCCCGCCCTCCTCAGGCTCCAGGGCTGACAAACCTGTCTGCACCAGAAGAAGAAAATTTGTGAGACTGCTCCTTTACACTTCCATTTCTGAATTTTTGAAATAGGTTTCTGCCATGCAGAGGATTAAGCGACTAGGAAGGTGGGGGTTTTTTTGTTTGTTTTTTGCATACCGCCACAGAGAACCACACCGATGCAGGAAGCAAATGCACACAGCAATTTCAAGTAGCCACCACCGCAAGCTAATAGTCATATATCTATTCCGCATTATGGAATGTGAAACCAACTCGATTTCTTTTTGGAGGTGGAGAAAGAAGAACAGCTGGTTTTTATATGCTGACTTCCTCTACCACTTACGGAAGAATCAAACCGGCTTATAATCACCTTCCCTTCCCCTCCCCACATCAGAAATCTTGTGAGGTAGGTGAGGCTGAGTGATTACCCAGCTGGCTTCATGTGTAGGAGTGGAGAAACCAACCCAATTCACCAGATTAGCATCCACCGCGCATATAAAAACTAACTCTTCTTCTTCTTCTGCAACTAGAATTTGATAAAACATAGTGGTTTGCCGTTTTCATTTGTATTTGTTGTTATTTGTTTTCAATTAATTTTGTTCTTTAATAATTTTATTTGTTCCCTTTGTTTTAATCTTTGCACGTGTTCATGGTTCTTCAATAATTTTATTTGTTCCTTTTGTTTTAATCTTTGCATGTATCCCAATTTTCTTTCCCTCTGTATTGGTTTCAATAGGAAACACTTTCCAGGGTTTTTGTTTGTTTGCTTGCTTTCTGTTTTCGCCCCACCTGCGCTTAAATTTGTTACAATAGTACCCCTTCTCTTCCATATGAGGTCTAGAATTAGGCTGCATGCTTTTTGCTCAGAAAGCCCCAGTTTCACTGCCTGGCATCTCCAGTTGATAAAAAGATCTCAGGGTCTTGTCGTCTCTGAGAAGTAGCAAGTTTCCAAGATCCCACACAGATTGGCCTGCATGAACCAATATGATGAAGAATAAGAAAGCTTCATGTGTTCATTCATATCAAGCTTGTAGTAATGTACAAATTTCAGATTCTGCTCATTATGTCATTCATTCATGCATGCAAATAGGTTTATATAATGCGCTTCTCAATTAAAAAAAATTCCCAGGGTAATGTACAGCAATTACAAAATACAACTTAAAACATAGTTGTCAGACTGCAGTAAGCCAGAAAGCCTTAGCTGACAATAGTCTACCAGTCAAGAAAATGCAATAACAACATAAGATTAATTAAGAGCGCCAGCATGGTGTAGTGGTTAAGAGTGATGGGCTGGTGAACCGGGTTGGTTTCCCCACTCCTACGCATGAAGCCTGCTGGGTGACCTTGGGCTGGTCACAGTTCTCTCTGAACTCTCTCAGCCCCACCTACCTCACAAGGTGTCTGTTGTGGGGAGAGGAAGGGAAGGAGATTGAAAGGCCGTTTGATTCTCCTTTAAAGGCTAGAGAAAGCCAGCTTATGAAAACCAACTCTTCTTCTCCTTCTTCTAATTAGTACTTCAATCATTGAAACAATAAAAGGAAAGCAGCAGTCAACCCATCAGAATGAATTATATTAAATTAGCAAAATAATACAATGGTGGGGGATCTATGGCACAGACCAAACTTAGGAATGAAGCAGCAGCAGTATGATTGGCAATGTCATGCAGACAAACCACATATCTAAGCAAAGGCATTAAACAAATGCCTTCATGTTTTCTTTATGGCTGACGTCATTATGTACAAATAGCAACAGGTGTCATGCGAGTGCCCATCATGTCAAAATTGTTGTCTGAATCACAAAACCTGAGTCTGAGAGCTCAATTAAACTGATCAAATATTTTTAACCAAACTGGCTTTCCTTTGTTAGTAGGGATGCCAACTGCCAGGTACTAGCTGGAGATCTCCTGCTATTACAACTGCTCTCCAGCCGATAGAAATCAGTTCACCTGGAGAAAATGGTTGCTTTGGCAATTGGACTCTATGGCATTGAAGTCCCTCCCCTCCCCAAACCCCGCCTTCCTCAGTCTCCCCTCCCAAAACCTCCCACCGGTGGCAAAGAGGGACCAGGCAACCCTAGCTAGAAATGTGACGGATAAACCTCTGTTCTGAAGTAGTAACTTGGCTGTTTTTAACTGATTTGTGTCACTGCCACTTTTAAGTACTATTCTCCACGAGGGTAATGTGCCTTTTTTGCCTCTCGGTGGTTGTTAAAAAAAATGGTGCTGCCTGCAGTTGCTGTGGGAAGGATGGAATTAGGAAGTGAAGAATATGGGGGAAATTCCACGCTGTTGCTTTGACATAGATAAAACTGGATTAGACTCCAGTGTCTAATCACTGATTAATTAAACAAGTGCAAAAGCTCCCAAGTGTTCAGTAGGGTCTGGAAGAAGTTATTGTTGAAAATGCATATTAAGGCAAGGTGGTGATCTTTTAAAAAGAAGGAACCAGAAACAAAGCAAATTGCCACAGATCTGGGTCTTTAAAAAGACAGGAAGTGTAAAGTACTTCACCTAGGCAGAAATAACATAAGGCACAGGTACAGGATGGGAGATAGTTGGCTTGACAACAGTACATGTGAAAGAGATCTGGGAGTCTTAGTGGACCACAAACTGAATATGAGCCAACAGTGTGATATGGCGGCTAAGAAGGCCAATGCAATTCTGGGCTGCATCAATAGGAGTATTGTGTCTAGATCAAGGGAAGTAATACTACCACTGTATTCTGTATTGGTCAGACCTCACTTGGAATACTGGGTCCAGTTTTGGGCTCCACAATTTAAGAAGGATGTTGACAAGTTGGAGCGTGTCCAGAGGAGGGCGACCAGAATGGTCAAAAGTCATGTTGATGAGGGAACTAGCTTGTTCTCTGTTGCTCCAGAGACTAGGACACGGAGTAATGGATGTAAACTAAGAGAAAAGCGATTCCACCTAAACATTAGGAAGAACTTTCTGACGGTGAGGGCTGTTCGACGGTGGAATGCCCTGCCTTGGGCGAGGGTGTGTGTGTGGAGTCCCCGTCTTTGGAGGTCTTTAAGCAGAGGCTGGATGGCCAACTGTTAGGAGTGCTTTGATTGTGGGATCCTGCATGGCAGGAGGTTGGACTGGATGGCCCTTGTTGTCTCTTCCAATCTTGTGAACTTGGGAACTTGAGTGATGGACAGGCCACAGCAACATAGAATCATAGAGTTGGAAGGGGCCATACAGGCCATCTAGTCCAACCCCCTGCTTAATACAGGATCATCCTAGAGCATCCCTGAGAAGTGCTTGTCCAGCCTCTGCTTAAAGACTGCCAGTGAGGGGGAGCTCACAACCTCCCTAGGTAGCTGATTCCACTGCTGAACAACTCTTACTGTAAAACTTTTCTCCCTAATATCCAGCCGGTATCTTTCCGCCCACAATTTAAGCCCATTATTGCAAGTCCTATCCTCTGCTGCCGACAGGAACAGTTCCCTGCCCTCCTCTAAGTGACAGCCCTAAAAATACTTAAAGAGAGCAGACATGTACCCCCTCAACCTCCTCTTTTCCAGACTAAACATTCCCAACTTGCTCAGCCTTTCCTCATAGGGCTTGGTCTCCAGGCCCCTGATCATCCTCGTCGCTCTCCTCTGCACCCCCTTGAGTCTGTCCAATTGAATTGAATTATTTATTACAGTCAAAGACCGGCACAGAAGTAAATAAGGTCAGTGCACTGAATTCGGCTACTGCTCTGTGCAATATACATATTGTGTGTACAGGCTCTGACTTTTGTCAACCAGCGCTTGAGAAACTCCTCGGCTTATAAATTGGTTCATTTGTGAAGGGGCTCCAGCTCCTGGCATAGAAAACAAGGGTTTGCAGCACACTCAAATGGGACAGGCATGCCTACTGGTCAGGCACAGAACCAGGACTGGGCTCCTTTCTGCCCATTCCATCCCATAATGCTCTTGCTCCTGAGTCTGAGGATTACAGGCCAAATAAGCAAACAAATAAATTCCCCCCAAGTGTATAGAAACTCCGTATATACTGTCGAATAACTAAGAGAAGAAAAATGCCACATGAGTCACATTCAGTATTTGACTTAGGTCATTTATGCATGGGTACTTTCACTCAATTGCCCCCGGTCTGTCTCAGTTGTTCCTTGGAGTTATGCATGAGTTTTCCCTCCAATAGAGATGACCTTGTTGCCAGCCATCACAAACCCCGGGACTTCCCGTTCCTCTGTTAACCCTATTTTTCCACCTCCTCTGAGCTCAGCCCGGGCGAAATCCCCGTGCATAAGGCAAAGTGCGGGGCACGCAAGCTTGGTTTCTCTCACAGCCAATTACAAAGCAGTGTGTAAAGAGGTGGGGATTCAAATACTTCCTGCTTCCCAGGAGTTCTTGGCAGAAGAATGGACTTTTAAAACGAGGCTTGGGTCCCCCCCATTCCTTTTAGGGTGCTCTGTTTTGTTTTTGTCTTTTAAAATACATATTGGCTGGGCTCTTGGATTTCCGCGAAGGGGGGGACTTCTCTCTCAAGAAAGAACTACAGCCAATCACAAAGCGGCATTTCAAGAGGCGGGGACTCAAAAGCTTCTTGTTTTGAGCTTGGAGACTGCTAGTGCATCGCTTCTAAAGAAGAAAGTGTGGGTCCAGCGAGCAACGAACCTCAGGTAAAACTCCCATGCATAAATGACCTTACAGAACTTTTCCCAAAGAAAGGGGGCCGCCGTAATATGCATTCAACCTGCTGCAGACTCTTCTAAGCGAGAATTTTCCTTGTGCTGATTTCCCCAAAATTTTATTTTTGGGGAGGGGGTCAGTGGTCACTCAGGAACAATACACAGGTTGAGTATCCCTTATCCGGACATCCGATATCCAGACGGAGCCGAAAACTAGACGTTTTGAGCTGGCTTGCAGGCATTAATTATTCACAGGCCCTCAACAGCGACATTGATGGTTCAATGTACACAAACTTGTTCAAAATATTGTTTAAAATTACATTCAGGCTATGTGTATAAAGTATATATAAAACATACATGAATTTCATGTTTAGACATGGGTCCCATCCCAAGTGTGGTGTAGTGTGGTGGTTTGGAGCAGTGGTTTGGAGCGGTGGACTCTAATATGGAGAACCGGGTTTGATTCCCCACTCCTCCACATGAGCAGCGGACACTAATCTGGTGAACCAGATTGGTTTCCCCACTCCTCCAAACGAAGCCAGCTGGGTGACCTTGGGCTAGTCACAGCTCTCTTAGAGTTCTCTCAGCCTCACCTTCCTCACAGAGTGTCTGTTGTGGGTTGGGGAGGGGAAGGTGATTGTAAGCTGGTTTGAGTCTCCCTTAAGTGGTAGAGAAAGTCGGCATATAAAAACCAACTCTTCTTCTTCTTCTTCTTCTTCTTCTTCTTCTTCTTCGGCTTCGGCTTATGCAAACATTCCAAAATATTCCAAAATACAGAAATATCCGAAATATGGACCACTTCTTGTCCCAAACAGTCTGGAAAAGGGATACTCAACCTGTACCGGGCAAAGTGAAGATCTGTGAATGTGGGGGAATTGGTGACAATCCGTAACCCTTAAACATACAGAATGCCATCCCACCGGAAGAACTGTGTGGTTAGACACATGCCAAAACCTAGAGCGGTATCAGAGTGACTGGCAATCTCTGTCACTTCAGGTAAGAGGTAAATAGGGCTTAAGAGAGGCTAATCGGGTGGGGGGGGGGCTGGCTTTCACTTAATCTAGTGATGTAGAGAGGAAAAAGCAGTTGAGAAAGTGGCAGAGAGACCCTGCAAAAGATACGAACAGGAAATTAATACTCCAGCAGCCTAATGTACTTTATGGATATACAATTGCAACACTATAAACATTTCAGCACCGGAGCTTATAAATACACAGAGCCTTTAGAAGATAGACATGCATAAACACGGCAGGTAATTCCCGTCACTTTCCCACAGTGTCAAACACCCGACGACCTAATAAATATAGATAGCTACCTGCAGTGGCTGCTGGGATAGGCAACGCCAACCTTGCTTTGATCAGAGATGTTACAATTTTCACCTGCTGTTGCAAATTGTCCTGCTCCGCAGCTCTTTCACCTGTTCCTCAAATGGTGTCGGCATCCGCTTGCTGAAAGCGTAAAGAAAGCCGCGCTTCGGAAAAGAGAGGGGGAGGCCGTACACAACACGCGATGTGCGCTGATCTTGGCTTTCTCCTTATTGTTTGGCCAATGCGCACAATTGTGCATGGCAGGGTGGGGAAACTGTCCACCCTGTATAAAATTCCCCGACCAAAAACTGCATGGAATGACCAAGGGAGGAATGGAGTGGGTGAGATCCTGCGTAGGTTTCCAGGGATGCAAGGAGGGAGGTGAATTTCACCAATTGCCCCCTCCTGTGGCAGCCCAAAATGCCCCCTGAATTACTGCTCATGGGCAGGAATAACTAGGGGGGGATCAGAGGTCTCCTGCAAAATGGGGGGTCAGCAAAAATGAGTTTATTTATATCCTTCTTCTCTCCCCAGTGGGGACCCAAAGCAGCTTAGAACATTGTTCTCTTCCTCATATCGTTCTCCCTCCTCACAACAACAGCCCTGTGAGGTAGGTTAGGCTGAGAGATTGTGACTGGCCCAAGGTCACCTAGTGAGCTTGCATGGTGGAGTGGGGATTCGGACCCAGGTTTCCCTGGAATCTTGCCTGACACACTAGCCACTATGCTATACTGGCTTTCAAGCAGGGTTTCCAGGTCCCTCTTTGCCACCGGGGGGAGATTTTTGGGGTGGAGCCTGATGAGGGCAGAGTTTGGGGAGGGGAGGGACTTCAATGCCATAGAGTCCAATTGCCTAAGCAGCCATTTTTCTCCAGGGGAACTGATCTCTGCCAACTGGAGATCAGTTGTAATAGTGGGAGATCTCCAGCTACTACCTGGGGGTTGGCAACCCTACTTTCAAGGAGGAATCCAAGCCAGTGCCAAAACTTGCCACAAGGGGTCTGATGGCAAGACCCCCCCCCCCCCATGAAAGAAAAACACACCTACTCTAGTTCTCGTTGAGGAGGTAAATCTGGATCTGGGTCATTCCACTTGAACCTGGAAGCGAGACACACCTCCCTACAAAGAATTCCTTCACCGTTGAAAGCTAGCATGTCAGGAGGGAAGCTAGACTAGAAGCTTCTTCTCCTTCATGCTAGTTTTCTGTGTAGAAGGGATTTTTCTTTTGTACCGAGGATCATTTGGTTGTGTGAGCCTCCCCCCGCTGTCTGAAATGGTAAAACCAAGACTTAGGGTTGGATCCAGTGCAAAATTTCTGCTTCTGCTCAAGTTCTTGAACGAGAAGAAATGCACGAACAAGACTGCAGTAGCCACTTACCCCAAGTAGCCACTTAATCCCCACTTGTGTTTCTACTTGTACATAGGGTTGCCAGGTCCCTCTTCACCACCGGTGGGAGGTGGTGAGACCATAGAGTTTCTGGAGCTTCCTAGAGCAGTCTGACATCATTTCCAGATTTTGCCTTGGTAAGGTCATGATGTGATTGCTCTGGTGGCACTCCCCCATTTTTCTGCCCCCCCCCCAAGAGTCCAGCCAGTTGCCAGTGGCTGGCAACCCAACTGAGGAAAGCATTAGTTGTCGCACAAAATCTTGTGCAAGCAGAACTGCTCTAAGTCTACTTAAGCTGCTGCTTGTTGATTGCTAGATCAAAGCCAGGTCCCCCCTTTTTTGGGGGGGCGGAGCCTGAGGAGGGTGGGGTTTGGGAGGGAGGGACTTCAATGCCATAGAGTCCAATTGCCAAAGCGGCCATTTTCTCCAGGGGAACTGATCTCTATCGGCTGGAGATCAGTTGTAAAAGCAGGAGATCTCCAGCTAGTGCCTAGAGGTTGGCAACCCTAATGCCGTAGTGTATAACTACGTCTCCGAAAATGGACCTGTGATGCTAGCCTCTCCTCTGGAAGCAGGACTGCACAAGGTGCAAAAAAGAAATGAAGTTTGCTAACCAGCTATGCCTCAGTGTTTTGGAAAACAAACCATAAATCTGTCCACCCCAATCTCAGGCTCAACACTGCCGTTCTCCTACCAGCTGTGTGCATCTACACTCAAAGCAAATATAAAAATAACTTTTCTGTTCTATTAATGTGTCCTCCGAGAGTCCTTCCTTTTTCTTCCTGTTTTTCTTTTTAACTGCTGGAACCAATAAGTATCTCACGTTGGTTCCGTAAGTAACACTACGCACCGCAACCTAAAATGGTACAGCCGGAACATGCTGTGTATAGTCTCAGCATGGGCATGGGATGATTGATTCAGCCGACAGTACATCTGCTGCATTGTGGCTCAAACATAACAACAAATTATGGGGCGTGCGATCCCATAGGAGGAGGTGCCAGTTTGCATGCCTGTTGATGTGGTTTCGACCAATGAGAGACAACTTTGAGGTTCGTGACAGGGTTGGGTGCAGCGCATTGTAACAAGCATAGAAATCGAAATATAAACCATACAAACCATAGAGACGTTGGGAAATTCCTAGAGTGTCACCATGAAGGCCACGTCGGCCATTTTTTCCTCCTGTTTGTCAATTTCTTGCAGGTGGGAGATGGGGGCTGAGCCAGGGTTGCCAGCTCTGGTTTGGGAAATTCCTGGAGATTTGGGGGGTGGAGCCTGATGAAGGCAGGGCTTGGGGAGGGGAGGGACTTCAGTGGGGTGTGATACCATAGACTCCACTTCCTTGTTGCATGCATAATAGTATGGAGGATTTATTTCTTTATTGTTTATAGAGGTTATTATACCGCGAATATTGACTGAAGAAGCTTGGTTCACTTGCGAAACGACCGCTACTCCGGAAGAGTCGTCTCTTTTTTCCCCGGCTCTACACTTCGGCTTGAATGTTGACTGGGCGGAAGCACTACTGCGCACCAGCATACCTCCTTACTTTGGGTGATGTAACGCACCACTTTTTCGTTTCTCGGTCCACTAACAGTTTGGACTGTTCCTTTCTTTGGACTATCACCTACTGCTGGACTTCACGTTGTAATATTGGACTTTAAACCCTCGTGATGTTCTTACATATGGATTGGGTGGCGTGACCTTCCTTTGTTTGTACTTTATTTTGTGGTGAACATTAGTAAAACATTGTTAGTGGCGTTAGGGGAATAAGAGTGTTTATTCAGCTTTTTTAACATTGAGCCCATTGCTGCTTGTTGTTAGTTTAATTGCTGTTTCAGCAATTGTTATTGGTTGTTTACCACCTGGAGGTTAGCAAATACAAAATACCGTATATACTCGCGTATAAGCCGAGTTTTTCAGCCCCAAAAATGGGCTGAAAAAGCCGGCCTCGGCTTATACGTGGGTCAATACGGGGGGAGGGAGGAGGAGGGAGGAGGGAGGGGGGAAACTTACCGCCGTTGCCGCCGGGCCCGTGCCGCTTCCTGCCGCCGGGAGCAGCCTGGGGCAGCCTCCTGCAGCCGCAGGAAAGCTGCCCCGGCCCCCCCGGACCTCCCGCCGCGATTTTTCCCGGGTGGAAGGGGCCATGGGAAGCCTCCTGCAGCCGCAGGAAGGCTTCCCTGGCCCCCCGGCCCCCGCCGCCATATTTCCCGGCCGGGAGGGGCCTTGGGCAGCCTCCTGCAGCCGCAGGAAGGCTGCTCCGGGTCCCCCTGGGCCTCGCCGCCGCTTCCTCCCGCCGGGAGCGGCCTGGGGGAGCCTCCTGCAGCCGCAGGAAGGCTTCCCCGGCCCCCCGGGGCCCCCCGCCATTTTTCCCGGGCGGGAGGGGCCTTGGGCAGCCTCCTGCAGCAGCAGGAAAACTTCCCTGGCCCCCCCGGCCCCAGCCGCCATTTTTCCCGGCCGGGAGGGGCCTTGGGCAGCCTCCTGCAGCCGCAGGAAGGCTGCCCCGGCCCCCGCCGCCATTTTTCCCGGGCGGGAGCGGCCTGGGGCAGCCTCCTGCAGCCGCAGGAAGGCTTCCCCGGCCCCCCGGGCCCCCCCGCCATTTTTCCCGGGCGGGAGGGGCCTTGGGCAGCCTCCTGCAGCAGCAGGAAAACTTCCCTGCCCCCCCCGGCCCCAGCCGCCATTTTTCCTGGCCGGGAGGGGCCTTGGGCAGCCTCCTGCAGCCGCAGGAAGGCTTCCATGGCTCCCCGGCCCCCGCCGCCATTTTTCCCGGCCGGGAGGGGCCTGGGGCAGCCTCCTGCAGCCGCAGGAAGGCTTCCCCGGCCCCCGCCGCTATTTTTCCCGGGCGGGAGCGGCCAAGGGAAGCCCGGGCGGGAGCGGCCAAGGGAAGGTTAGTACTTTGCATTTATTGAATGCTTGTTTTTCTGCTATTTTGTATTTGCTAACTAACCTTTATTTACCACCTGGAGGTTGGCAACCCTAGGCCGAGCACAGGCAAATGGCATGCCTACCTGTGGTTCTCCTTGGCCATTAACGCATAGTTCAGTCCTACTTGTTTTCTCCCTGTGTTGTTGCACATTTGATGATCCCGCATTCTGAAAATTAAACGCATTGCAAGAAGGTGAAGGGAAGGAGCAGCAGGTGGAGGCCGTGACTGGCAGAAGGAGCCGCCATTGCTCTGGCGTCCCCTGGGTGAGGTGAGGGGAAGCCGGCGCTGGTTGGAGGCGTGGGAGCGAAGGGAGAGTGAGGGTGTGCGGGCCAGGGGCCAGAAAGATGCCGCTGCCGCCACCGCCGGTAGCTTCTTCTAGCGGGGAGTCGACCCGGATGCTTAACACTCTGGCAAGCTCTTGCATTGGCAGTGAGGCTTGATTTAAAGCTGCAATAAACCAAGAACTTAGAAACACGGGGAAGTTCCGGAATTGGGTGTGTCGAACACTCAGGCTGGAGACGGCCATGTGTGTGGACTGGGGTGATTCGCGACATGCCCGGGAGATTCGCTGGACAAAATGGCTGTGTGTTATCAGTAGGGTTGCCAACCTCCAGGTACTTACTTTGCCATCCATGCATACAAGGAAGGCACACTCCTTCACATACTGAATGAATTGTGCACGGAAGGACTAAGAGCTTGAAAAAGTTTCATATGAAATGGAATTATACCGGATTTCCATTGCACAACGTCTTGTCTCTGTTGCCTGAATGTTGCAATTTATATGTATGGATTTGGAATGAACTGAGCAATTTGCCTATATTTACCATTGTGTAACGCTTTGCGCCGTTATATTAAGTCTTTTTTAGACTATTTGTAAATTTTCTGTTTGCTCAACTGAGGTTGTGTTAGTGAGAAATTATTCTCAATATATTTTTCTAAACAGCAATTGTGCATTGTAGTTACCTTACTGTGGGTTTATTTTTGCTGGTGCTTGCACTTTGAATTCAAACCTCCAGGTACTAGCTGGAGATCTCCTGCTATTACAACTGATCTCCGGCCGATAGAGATCAGTTCCCCTGGAGAAAACGGCTGCTTTGGCAATTGGAGTCTATGGCATTGAAGTCTCTCCCCTCCCCAAACCCTGCCCTCCTCAGCCTCCACCCCAAAAACCTCCCATTGGTGGCAAAGAGGGACCTGGCAACCCTAGTTATTGGCCATTAAGAATTGGGCCTCGCTCTCCTGCCCAGTGACTGAGAAGCTGGTATTTTCCCGCAAGAGACAAACGGGATGTTTTCTTATCCAAACCAAGACAAGAAGGAAGTGGCAGCGCTGGACTGACATTTGGGAGCAGATTTCTCGTTTGTTGAAGGGGAAAGCCTTGCCTGGACTAAAATAACATGCAACTGTGACTGCTAACAATGAAGATTCCTGTGTTTCCTGCCTGAAGTGGTTATGGGGGCGGAAGCTAGGATGTAATCTACCTGGAGAGATATTGGTGGATACCCTGCAGGTTTTCATTTTCTGTACAAGATCAATCAGGGATCCATAATTAGTATCTACGCAGGTGTAACTAATACAGTTCCATTTCCTTTCACTGCGGGTAGATCATCTAGCAGGGGCGTTTCTTGAAGCTTTTCATTCCTTGCTTGTAACGTGTTGTTCTTCTAAATGAATATTTTAAGGAATACAGTTAAAATAATGTAAGGGGGAAATATCCTTCGTTTTCTTAGACTTTCAAAACACATTTTATTTATTGAACTACTTTTTAAAAATCTCACCAGAGGCTCCAGGCGGCTTACAATTTTAAAACGAGAGAGCGACAGAGGGGGAGCAAGAGAAATAATATTTGTTTTACATTGTTATTGAGAGTAGAGACCCAGTCTCATTTTGGGGCACAACTTCTAACCTTCTGTCATACTCTAAGGTTGGAGGAGCAAAAGGGAACTCCCTGGGAGTAAAAGTGACTCCTTAGGGAAGATGAGGGTGGGTTAGGGTTGCCAACTTCCCCATACCAAACCAAAAACCAGCACAACAACACTAAATTGAAAATTTAAATATATTGGTGACTAAGTGAGAAAGTGAAAAATTATAAATATACAAATACAAATTACAAACAAGCACAGATTGACAAATTGCAATAAGATTTTGACAGTCAAGAAATTCTGAACAGGCAACAATGGTATCAAATACAATATATGAAGGTAAGTTTCACATCTAAGTAATCTTAAATATGGTTGAAATAACAATGTCCTTTTCTTTCTTTCAGAATGAAGTTATTAACTTGACTTGGAAATAAGCATCAAAGCTGTTCCATAACTGGATCATCTGGACGTGTCGTCTAGATCATATGAACATGTTTCGCTTTGAGCTTCATCAGCTAAATAATCTGTGCATAATAAAATATTAATATCAATCTTTGACTATAGTTATTATTATTAAAATCATGTCCAGATTTGAGGAAGTGAAGCAAGTGACCCAGAAGTGACGCGGCCGCTCTGGCAACCTCGGCTAAAACTTTTGGCTGAGATGGCTAGAGTGTCTGCGTTGCGTGGGGTGCACGCGCGCACATCCCGCCCCACAGCCGCAACCCCTCAAAGCTCCTACCGGTGGAGCTACGGGGCCTGGCAAGCCTAACTCTATGGCATTGAAGTCCCTCCCCACCCCAAACCCCACCCTCCTCAGGCTCTGCCCCAGAAACCTCCCGCCGGTGGCAAAGAGGGACCTGGCAACCCTAGGGTGGGTTGAAACAAGCCCATGTGGGTTCTCCAGGGAGCAGGAGAGGATCTCATTGCTTGTACTAGCCTAAACAAAAAAAGCCCACCTGAGAATATAATGCCATAGAGTCCACCTTCCAAAGCGGCCATTTTCTCCAGGTTAACTGATCTCTATTGGCTGGAAATCATTTGTACTAGCAGGAGCTCTCCAGCCACCACCTGGAGTTTGGCAACCTTAATGTGTTAGGTTGAGAGGGAGTGACTGGCCTAGGATCACTCAGCAAGCAGTTATGACAGAGAGATTTGAACCCAGAACTCTCAGATCGTAGTCCGATACTTTGACCACTACACCACACTGACTCTTGATTGGTGGTCCCTCCTAGGATGAGTGTGTAGGCCACTTGGGACACTACTTGGGGCAGGGTGTTCCCCTCAAACAAAGAAACATACAATTTTTAGTTTCCGTTTATTCAAAACATTAAAGCCCCAACAGATCTAATTGTCATTACAGTAATACATTGAGAAAAGGGATTTCTAGAAAATGAATGTTTTTATATCTTGGGGATTTTACCTGATGAGACATTTACATGGTAGTGGAGACATCTCTTTGCATAATTATTTGCATGGCAAAACTTTGACTTGTTTCCTGAATGCAGCTAACCAAGTGCTATTTGGAAAACAGTGATAAGAACATAAGAAAAGCCCTGCTGGATCAGACCAAGGCCCATCAAGTCCAGCAGTCTGTCCACACAGTGGCCAACCAGGTGCCTCTAGGACGCCCACAAGCAAGACGACTGCAGCAGCATTATCCTGCCTGTGTTCCACAGCACCTAATATATTCCTGGAGGGAATAGGTAAGCATCATGACTAGTATTCATTTTAACTAGTAGCCATGTATACCCCTCTCCTCCATGGACATGCCCACTCCCCTCTTGAGCTGCCAAAGAAATCAGAGAGAATAAAATATTGAGGATGCTGTTAGAAAATATACTTGCCCTCCGACTGGCTGCGCAAATGTCACCATGGGTCACGACAAAAGCTCTGTCCGCAGATGAGGGTCCTTTGCTTTCTCTCGGCTTGATTCATGCGCCTTTGACTGCTGGCGACTGATTGTGTAACAGACTCCGTTGAACGGTGTTGCATTTGTTGCAATGAAATGCAAAATGAAAAGCGGTCTTCATATTGGCAACAGCCCATTCACAATTTCACATATCCTATCTGTCTGCCTGTCTGTCTGTCTGTCTGTTTGTCTGTCTATCTATCTGTCTGTCTGTCTGTCTATCATCTATTGTTTATCATCTGTCTGTCTGTCTGTCTGTCTGTCTGTCTGTCTATCTATCTATCTATCTATCTATCTATCTATCTATCTATCTATCTACTTACCTACCTACCTACCTACCTACCTACCTACCTACCTACCTACCTACTTGTCTATCTGTCTACCTATCTTTTGTTTAAAAAAAGGAACATTCTTTTTGTGCCATATATTTCCTGGTTACGGCTTTATCTTCCCTCTACCCCAGCCAAGCAGGGATCACATAGCGAACACGGTGATGTCAGTATGCCTCATAGCCAGTCACATGCCATGTGTGCTGATGTCACTGACGGCTACCAAAGCTCATTCCTGGTTTACTTGCGAGGGTAGTCCTAGGCAATCCTAGGCAATCAGGGATCACACAATGGGTCATGAAGCCATGTAGCCATTTAGATTTAGCCATTCGGTGACACTGCAGAGGGCAAACAAAGCCTGCTCAAAGTGAGAATGATGCTTATCGAACATAAGAACGCAAGAAGAGCCCTGCTGGATCAGACCAGTGGTCCATCTAGTCCAGCATCCTGTCTCATACAGTGGCCAACCGGTCACTATGGAGGGCCAACAACAGGGTATAGAGGCTAAACCCTTCCCCTAATGTTGCCTCTTAGTATTGGTAGTCACAGGTTTACTTAGGGTTGCCAACTTCCAGGTACTAGCTGGAGATCTCCTGCTATTACAACTGATCTCCAGGCAACAGAGGTCAGTTTACCTGGAGAAAATGGCTGCTTTGGAAGGTGGACTCTATGGCACTGAAGTCCCTCCCCTCCCCAAACCCCACTCTCCTCAGGCTCCACCCCACTCCCGCCGGTAGCAAAGAGGGACCTTTCAACCCTAAATTTACTGCCTCTGAATGTGGACATTCCTTTTAGTCACCAGGGCTAGTAAGCACTGATAGACCTATCCTCCACAAATCTCTCTAATCCCCTTTTAATGCTTTCTATGCCTGTGACCCTCACTATATCTTCTGGCAGCGAATTCCCCATTTTAATCACACACGTTGTAACCAAGTTTTTCCTAGGAGAAACTTCCATCCGCTTAAGAAAATAACATCTCACCATTTCCAGAAAGGGTAACTTTTTGAAACTGCTGAAATAGTTGGTGAAAATCACTTTCCCCCTTTCAACAAAATCCTAATCCCAGTTCTTGTGTCGGTGTACCCTGTTCCCAAGATAATCTTGTTTTAAACTGATGAGCTGAAACATCGGGGGGGGGGGGGCTTTCCAACACAACGCTTAAGCTGTGCTAGGTTTCTTTCCTTTCCCCCTGCGTTCAACTGTAAACCTTTGCTTGCATCCAGAAGAAAGAATTTATGAATGGTGTATCACCTTCTTCCGACACGGTGTGTTTGAGATGATTGATGAGGGAAGGAGCTTTAATCCATCAGCCACTTAGAGATGATGGAGAAGAGAAGAAGGCGGGCTTGAATCAGGAGGTAAATGTTGCAATTCTCCACTCTTTCCACTAGAGGGGATTGCAAACACAAAGTCATCCAAAGAGAAATACTTATTCTTCATTCTTGGAAGAGTAATATTTAATATAGCTAACTGCAAGGCGGGCAACATGTGACCGTGAAGGCAAGTAATACTGTAGAGATCAAAACACATATCAAGAATGAAGAAGCTCAATTGGATGAAAATGTAACTGTTATACAATCCCTTCTCCTTCCCCTACCGCCCGCCCATTAGGGTTGCCAACTGCCAGGTAGTAATCAGAGTTATGCTTTATCATGTCTATTATGTATCTCACCGTATATTTGTCTTATATTTGTCTTATGAATGTATATATGTATTTTTTGTAGAACTTATGTTCTGTGGAACTATGACTCCTCATCGCGGGATTGCCAGAATCGAAAAAGCTTATGCGAAATAGGACCCTTTACCGGAAACCTATCTTATCTTGGCATTCTTGGACTTTTTTCGACCACATGATTGTTTTGCCACTTACCTTGGAAATCCGGGACTGTGCATTTGTATCTTATTGTGAATTTTGCTCCAGTTCATGTTCATTCTTATGTGCTTATATTATATTATATATTTCAGTGTTAAGTATTGCGGTTTCATGCTTTTTTGCCATAAGTGTCCACTGTTTGTTTACCAACTGCCAGGTAGTAGCAGATCTCCTGCTAATTCAACTGATCTCCAGCCGATATAGATCAGATCACCTGGAGAAAAATGGCCGCTTTGGCAATTGAACTCTATGGCATTGAAGTCCCTCCCCTCCCCAATACCCTCCCTCTTCAGGCTCCGCCCCCAAACTCTCCCTCCGGTTGCGAAGAAGGACCTGGCAACCCTACCCCCCACCCTCAAAGTTTTCCTGCCTACACTTTTATCTCGGGGACTCACTGACAGAGTGGAAAAATGTCTTGGCTGTAGGTATCGTTCCGAATCGGACATCTCATAGTGACCTAATATCTGGCAGAATTTCTTTTCAGAATTTTTTTGTGCCCCGCTGACATCAGTGGTTGAGAATTAGCAATACGTTTAACTTTTCTATTGATAGGACAAAAATGGGCTGAAGTTTGGCTGGATTGTGGGGGAAAATAAAACAGAAGACTGGGGCACTTTCAAGACGGATAACATTTATTTCGGCATGAGTCAAAGTTTACCTCCTCTGATGCAATGAAGAAGAAGAGTTGGTTTTTATATGCCGACTTTCTCTACTGCTTAAGGGAGACTCAAACCGGCTTACAAAAACCTTCCCTTCCCCTCCCCACAAAAGACACCCTGTGCGGTAGGTGGAGCTGAGAGAGAGTGACTTGCCCAAGATCACCCAGCTTGGCTTCATGTGTAGGAGTGGGGAAACAAATCCAGTTCATCAAACCTGGGAATCAAACCTGGTTCTCCAGATCAGACTCCACCTCTCCAAACCACCGCTCTTAACCACTACACCACGCTATACCTTCCATATTGTAGCCGTGGGTAGCCGTGTTGATCTGCAGTAGAAGAGCAAAATTCTAGTCCAGTAGCACCTTAAAAACCTTCAAGATTTCCAGGGCATAAGCTTTCATGAGATAAGGAACCTTTGTCAGATGCTAGTAGGAATGGAGCAGGATTCGAGTCCAGTAGCACCTTAAAAACCTACAAGATTTCCAGGGTATACGCTTTCAAGAGTCAAAGTTCCCTTTGTCAGATTCTGAAGTTATGGAGGAAGGACAGGATAAAAGTGTCACTAAATTCTTACCATGTTTCCAAAAGCAAGTCCCATTGACTGGCTTCAGTAGATATTCTTGTAAACCTCCTTTCTGCCACTTGGAACGCGGGGTCATTTACAGTTGCTTAAACACAGAACAGACACCTAATCCACCGAAAAGCATCCTGTTAGAAACATTCTACAGCGCACTTCTATCTCACCCTTCAGGGACATGTGCTGCAGTGACAGACCAAGAAAGGGATCTTGGGGTGGTAGCGGATCGCTCAATGAAGATGTCAACCCAGTGTGTGGCTGCTGTGAAAAAAGGCAAATTCCATGCTGGCCATAGTTAGACAAGGAATAGAGAATAAAACTGCTGCTCTCATACTGCCCTTGTACAAATCTATGGTGGGTCCACACCTGGAATACTATGGACAGTTTTGGTCACCACACCTAAAAATGGATATTACAGAGTTTGAGGATATTGCAGAGCTTGAGAAGGTGCAGAAAAGAACAACCAAAATGATCAGGGGCTAGAGCAACCGCCCTGTGAGGAGCGGTTAAAATGTTTAGGGCTGCTTAGCTTGGAAAGAAGGCGCTTAAGGGGAGACATGATAGAGGTCTACAAAATTATGCATGGTATGGAGAGAGTGGACAGGGAGAAGCTTTTCTCCCTCTCTCATAATACTAGAACTCAGGGTCATCTGTTGAAGCTGGAGGGTGAGAGATTCAAAAGTAAAAGGAAGTATTCCTTCACACAATGCATGGTTAAACTGTGGAACTCTCTGCCCCAGGATGTGGTGATGGCTGCCAACTTGGAAGGCTTGAAGAGGGGGTGGACATGTTCCTGCAGGAGAGGGCTATCGATGGCTGCTAGTCAAAATGGATACGACTCATGATGCATACCTATTCTTGCCAGGTTCAGAGGAGTATGCCTATTGTTTTGGGTGTGGTGGAACACCGGCAGGATGCTGCTGCTGCAGTCGTCTTCCTTGTGGGCTTCCTAGAGGCCCCTGGTTGGCCACTGTGTGAACAGACTGTAGGACTTGATGGGCCTTGGTCTGATCTAGCAAGGCCTTTCTTATGTTCCTATGATGGTGAATGTGGCGACCCAAAGTGGCTTAGAAAACTGCTCTCCTCCATCTTATCCTCACAACAACCCTGTGAGGTAGCCAATGCTGAGAGAGAGAGAGTGACTGGCCCAAGGCAAACTTCCATGGTAGTGTGGGAACATGAACCTGGGTCTTCAAGATCCTAGCGTGATATCCTAACCAGTACACTACGCCCAAGTACATTAAGCCCTAAACGAGGTGGTAGAGACCGTGCCTCTGTATAAAAAAAAGCATGGATATGATTTTTACACCCTGTGGGGTAGCTGAAAATCCTCTCCCCACCTGGGCACATGAACACATGAAGCTGCCTTATACTGAATCAGACCAAGGTCAGTATTGTCTGCAGGTTTCCAGGGTCTCAGGTGGAGGTCTTTCACATTGCCCACTACCTGATTCTTTTAACTGGAGATATTAAGGATTGAACATGGGTCCTCCCCCATGTCATGCGGGTGCTCTACCACTAACCCCCAGCCATGCTATTATAGGATAGCACATTGTAGTCCTTTCCAGCTGTAGGTGGAAAGGGCCTTCAAGTCACCGCAGACTTACGGCGACCCCTAGGGTTTCCACGGCAAGAGACGTTCAGAGGTGGGTTTGCCATGGCCTGCCTCCGCACGGGACGAGAGAGTTCTGAGAGAACTGTGACTGGCCCCGAGTTACCCAGCAGGCTTCATGTGGAGGAGCGGGGGCTCAAACCCGCTCCTCCGGATTAGAGTTTGCTGCTCTTCAGCCGCTACACCGCACTTACTCTCCGTCCTGTTGACTCAAGCATCGTATTGAATCAGCGACGGAAAGGTGTTTGTTTTCATCCTGTCAAAGTTCCAGCATTTTCCATTTAGGAAGAATGCATGTTCTGGAGTGTGCATACATGCGCAGAATGTTTCTTTGGCTTCTGACACTGTTAGTTACTGAACTAAAAACGAATAAAGCATTCAGGGACACAAGCGCCGTTGATTATTTCTTTCTCTATAACAAATTCCAGCGAAAGACTGAAGGGGGGGAGGAACGGCTGCTTTTGAAATACAAAGCTTCCTGCAAGCCAACAAGGTGAAAGGGTTCTATTGTACCTGCACATGGAATGTGAACCCCATAATTCAGTGCTGCTTTGTAAAAGACTCTATTATTTTGTCTCTTATCCTGCCTGGAGTTCTTCCAAACAAGCCTAACAAAGGCTTGACGAAAGGACTTGGAACGTCACAGCAAAAATAAAAATAAAAAAGTCTTCACTAAAGATGTGAATAAATATTTACAAACAAGCTCTCCCAGCAGACTGCGATGCCGTGTAAATATCTCATGTCTTCTTGAAAAGGTATTAGCAGGCTGGCCTATCCATATACCACATCTGAATGTGTCCAGAGGAGGGCAACAAAGATGGTGAGGGGTCTGGAGACCAAGTCCTGTGAGGCTAGATGGCCATCTGTCAGCAATGCTGATTCTATGACCTTAGGCAGATCATGAGAGGGAGGGCACCTTGGGCATCTTCTGGGCATGGAGTAGGGGTCACTGGGTGTTTGTGTGGGAGGGAGGGAGGGAGGTAGTTTGGAATTTCCTGCATTGTACAGGGGGTTGGACTAGATGACCCTGGTAGTCCCTTCCAACTCTATGATTCTATAGGAAAAGTTGAAGGAGCTGGGTATGTTTAGCCTGGAGAGGAAACGACTGAAAGGTGATATAACCATCTTTAAGTACTTGAAGGGCAGTCGTATAGAGGATGGTGCCGAATTGTTTTCTGTTGCTCCAGAAGATCGGACCAGAACCAACAGGTTGAAATTAAATCAAAAGAGTTTTCGGCTAAACATGAGGAAGAACTTTCTGACAGTGAGAGCGGTTCCTCGGTGGAACAGGCTTCCTCAAGAGGCGGTGGGCTCTCCTTCTTTGGAGGTTTTTAAGCAGAAACTAGATGGCCATTTGACAGCAATGCTGATTCTGTGAACTTAGGCAGATCATGAGGGGGAGGGCAGGAAGGGCTTGGCTCTCGTAGCCCTTTCTTACATGCCCAGGGTAATGCCAATCGCCACTTTGGGGTCAGGAAGGAATTTTCTCCAGGGGAACTGATCTGTGTCGCCTGGAGATCAGTGGTTATAGAGGGAGATCTCCAGCCACAACCTGGAGGTTGGCAACCCTCCTGGCAACCCTATGCCTTACAGTGATGCGAACGGTTACAGAATTCCCATAAAGCCTTGCTGCTGAAATCTGGTCATTCCATTGATTTCAAAATGACATACTTAAAAGATAAATGGAATGCAGAACCTATTTTCTGTGCCACTTTTTATGCAACGCAAAATGTCCCTTTTTTGGTGGGGGATCGTTCTTTTTAAATCAGAAAGAACCTTTTCTAGACTTCCTTCCTCCTAAACTTCCCTGCTGAAAGTCATCTTATAATTATGGATATTTTGTCTGAGAATTGAGCATCCCGGGAGACAAACAGTGGGTTCTTTTGAAACGGACAAACAATACGGCCATTTGATGAATCAGGGATGCATTTGCTATTGGCTTTGTCAAGAAACGTGCCTGGATGTCTATTGAAATACTGTCACTGGAAATCTATCCTGGCAATGTTTTTTTTTAAAAAAAACGGGCCCTCCTTGAGTCAGTTGTACACATTTTGATGACTTTGCACAGAAATGAGGGAGTCGGTTATGATGTAAGAAATGTATGAGGAGGAGGAGCGGTCGAACTCTTAGGCCTTTTATGCGTGGCTGATTCCCTTGCGGTCACCCCTCCAACGACTTCAGGTCTTCGTTTGGATTATGCACGCCATTTCCATCCATCAGAGGTTGCCTAGCTCTTCCCCTGCGTTACACCGTGTTTTGCCCACATTTCCAGGGACCTGCTTTATCTCAGATTTGAAAACACGGGCAAAACGGGGGAAATGCAGGGGGAGAGTGAGGCGAACTCTGATGGTCGGAAACGGCATGCATAATCCGAACAAAGACCTGAAGCCGTCAGAGGGGTGACCCCGAGGGATACAGCCACGCAAAAAAGACCTTAGACGGTCAGTTCACACGTTGTGTTCTGTGTAACAGTCACACATGACTGTTGCAGGTTCTCCTCAACTCCCGGGCCCGATTCGGATCGTGACTGTTCGGAGGGCATTGGGAAGGCAGTGCAGGGACTGAGGTAGGGTTGCCAACCTCCAGGAACTAGCTGGAGATCTCCTGCTATGACAACTGATCTCCAGGCAACAGAGATCCGTTCCCCTGGAGAAAATGGCTGCTTTGGCAATCGGACTCTATGGCATTGAAGTCCCTCCCCTCCCCAAACCCCGCCCTCCTCAGGCTCCGCCCCAAAAACCTCCTGCCGGTGGCGAAGAGGGACCTGGCAACCCTACAGGTGACACATTTTGGATACTGTGCCCTTTGAAATTGTTATCTTAGGCGGTGGTTTCTCATTTTTAAGCTCTGCTGTATTCCTTTTATTGCCAAAAAAAAAAAAAAGTTTTAACCACTTGCCACAAGGAGACATAAACCCCTGAAACAACATAACGCTAAACAGAATACAAAATAGCAGTAGAACTGAATTGAGGCCATAAAAATCCATTGTAATACCTTTTTTTTATTAGCAAAGCCAAAGTGTAACAAAGCAGTGAGAAAGCTATCACGGTCCTTCGAATTCTTCTTCAGCCTGGATGTTCACTATACCCCACCCCACCCCAAAAAAAATCACTAAGGTGCATGTGTGTCTGGGAGGTAATTTTCTTATTTTATTTATTTAGAATATTTCTATGCCACCAATTCAGAGTTAAAAACCACAATAATAAAACACAAACTATTAAAAACAAGCAAGCACCATCAGTATTATTGTTAACAAAATTTGTGTCCTGTCTTTCTGCCCTTACAAGGGCCACCAAAGAGGCTAACAATTTAAAGCATATATGATAAAGTCACATTTCCTAACCAATGTTTTAATTGCTGTTTTTAGGTTTTGTAAGACTTTTAACTGTATTTTTAATCGTTTTAACGATGTGCGTGTGTGTTTTTGGGGGGAGGGCTGATTTTAATAGTTTTAAAATCAAGTAAAAAAACATACAAAACATAAGAACAGCGATTAAAACATTGGTTAGGAAAGAAAGATCATGGAGGCAATGCCAAACGAAACAAAAAAGTCTTCACTCATTGGCAGAAAACGTCAAAAAAAGGGGACAAATATCCATGACCGAGAAAGCCCTCTCCCGGGTTGCTACCCCCTTAATCGAAGAAGAAGAGGAAGAAGAAGAGTTGGTTTTTATATGCCGACTTTCTCTACCTTCTTAAGGAGCATCTAACAGGCTTACAGTCTCCTTCCCTTCCTCTCCCCACAACAGAAACATTGTGAGGTAGGTGGGGCTGAGAAAGTGCTCCTTGATACAAAAGAAAAATCCCTTCCACGCAGAAAACTAGCACGAAAGAAGAAGAGTTGGTTTTTATATGCCGACTTTCTCTACCACTTAAGGAAGAATCAAACCAACTTACAATCATCTTCCCTTCCCCTCTCCACTACACTCCCCACAGACACCCTGTGAGGTAGGTGGGGCTGCTTGAGTGTGACTAGCTCAAGGTCACCCAGCTGGCTTCATGTGTAGGAGTGGGGAATCAAACCCCATTCATAGGGTTGCCAGGTCCCTCTTCGCCACCGGCGGCAGGTTTTTGGGGCGGAGCCTGTGGGGTTTGGGGAGGGGAGGGCCTTCAATGCCATAGAGTCCAATTGCCAAAGCGGCCATTTTCTCCAGGGGAACTGATCTCTATCGCCTAGAGATCAGTTGAAACAGCAGGAGATATATTAGCAGTTAGATATGTTTATGTATACATGGGATCAGAAGTGGGACTGTTGAAGACTCCGAAATGGCCGTATCCCCTTCTGGATGATATTTCTCTTGCTCTGATACCTTGTGGAAAGATCCTAGAGAATAAGAAGAACATATAGACATATCAGCATTATATCTCACTTATGTGAATACTCCACCACTTTACCTGTATGGAGACCTTTGACTTTGTACTATCGTGACTTTCATGTTAATTGTGGTGATTTATTGCACTTTAGTTTAGGATAGATATAGTTGTTATATTAGAGTGTTATAGTATATTTCATTGTATAATTGCGTAGCATATTAATATACCTTTTGCACTTTGTTACTTCTTTCGTTCCTGTGCTAACTACCTGGAGGTTGGCAACCCTACCGGTTCACCAGATTCGAGACAGCCAGTCTTAACCATTACACCACAGTAGCTCTCAAGGCAGGGATGCCAGAAGCAGGGCCTCCAAAGATGACCATAAGGATTGGGTGGGTTCATAAGGGATTAGGTGGTCCTTCAGGTGTGCCGGCCTCAAACCATATATGGCTTATTAGGCAAAAGCAGCACAAAAATTATCCACGAAACAAAAGCAGTCCATTAAAAGACTGATAAGATAAAACCCATAATTTAAAGCCTAGGTAAAAAAAAAAGATATGTTTTAGCCTGGCACCTTTAAGCAAGTAAAGTAGCCGCCTGGTGAGCCTCAAAGGAGGCAGGCATTTCAAAGATGAGGTGCCACCACAGAAGGTAGGGACACAGAAGGTAGGGACAGGTGCCACCTGTCTGTAGTCAGCACCCTCCTTGCCTCTGAAGGTAGGGACACAGAAAGCAGGTAGGGACACAGAAGGTAGGGACACAGATGTTATCTGGTGGGCTAGGTAGTATGGGAGGACATGGACCCTTCAGAGGCTCTTTCAGAGCATGATGGGAAAATCCCAAGGTTGTGGTTGGAATGGAGTCTTGAGATGGAGGACAGGAAATGTTACAGACTAAATTAGATTACTTGATGGTGGACGGCGCACAGATTTCAAAATGTATCAAAACCCACTATGATAGAAAGCAAAGCAAAAAAAAAAAGGAAGTAGAGATGCCAGCCTCTAGATGGGACCTGGAGATCCCCCAGAATCACATCTCATCCCCAGAGATGTTCCCCTGAAGAAAATGGATGCCTTGAAGGTTGTACCCCACTGAGGTCCCTGTCCTCCCCAGACTCTACCCCCAAATCTCCAGGAATTTCCCCACCCGGATCTGGCAACTGTGTCCCCCTTTCCCTGCCGGTGGCCAGGTGGGACCTGGCAGCCCTAAGAGGAAGGGATTCTCAATTTGGAAATCGCTGTAATGAAATTTACCTCCCACCCAGTGTATTTACCTTCCACGCTGGATTGGGTACTTTTAGCAGAAAAGCTTGTAATTAAGATAATCTTATTCATTTCCAGTTCTCTTTCCTCCTACTTGTTGCAGGTTTCTGGATCCACCTCAGCGTTCCAAACGTCTTTGGGAGCTGCCAAGGGCGAACTTTCTGTCTTTAGTATTATTATTTTTTTGCTTTTAAAGGACAAAAATAGTGACAGGGTTGCAATGGTGGGGTGGTGGGGTAGGGGAGAGAGGGGTCATGTGCAATAGAGCCCTAGAGCAGAAACAGAGTCTGAAGCCTATGAATTCTTCGCACTGATGACTTTAAAGTCACAGAGAAAGGAGCAAGATTGTTTGATTGTTCTATTAATTATTGGCCTCAGCCCAGTATCCGGTATGCGGGGAAGATAAGGCTGCCGAGCAAAGCCGTAATAACTCTACTTTCTCTCTCTCTCTCTCTCTCTCTTTTGATCAGTTTGACTCTGACACTATTGTGCTTTTTTTTATCTTTCCTAGAAATTGAACTGAAATTGTGTCTAATCTTCTTGGCCAGGTATTCCCCCCCCCCCCGGCCGCCCTTTTGATTCTCCAGTTCTAAAGTGCACGCTTAACACTGTCGGTTAAAAATAAGACCCTCGCAAGTTGTTTCCTTTCAATAAAGCACGATTCCGGGTGTAATCCAGTGCAAGGCCTTTCTTATGGTTAAGATTCTCTTTCCCCCTCTCCGGTGCCGGCCCCGGTGAAGGTTCTGCACAGAAAGCAGAGTCCAGTGCGGCCTCTATGGGGTCAGGTGGGTTGTGGCTCAGTGGCGGAGCATCTGCTTGGCACACAGGAGGCCCCAAGTTCAATCCCTGGCATCTCCAGTTAAGGATCAAGCTGTAGGCGAGGGAAAAGGCTTCTGGCTGAGATGCTGAGGACCCCTGCCAGTCGTCACCACCATCATCATCATCACCTTTATTAGGCATTTACATCAGTATACCATAAACAGAATTACAAAATTGGTTAAAACAGAATACATTAAAAGGACATTACTTAGAAGTACGTACAAACTGCTCGCGAATCCTTTGTGCAGACAGGAGAAAACTAGCTACTTGTTGGGTAACGGTAGGGTTCCTATCAGATAAAAGGTACATCACCGACTGCTGATCTGAAAGATTCTGTTCATTAGGCAGTAGGGGTTTAATATAAGTATTCCTCGGCCTCATGTAAAGCTGGCAGTACAACAGCACGTGAGTTAAGTGTTCAGGATCCCCAGTCTTACATGGACAATACCTATCAATAAAAGGGATTCCTTTGTATCTTCCTTGTAGGATAGCTGAGGGAAGAATCTAGCGAGCATGAAAGCTCTGCAAATGTCCGGTGACTCCAAAAAACCCTGTCCCGTCTCAAGGCACAGAGCTGCATACCCTACGCAATTGGGGACACCAAGAATGCGGCGTAGTAGCAGGAGATCTTCTGCTAATTCAACTGATCTCCAGCCGATAGAGATCAGATCACCTGGAGAAAAATGGTAGCTTTGGCAATTGAACTCTGTGGCATTGAAGCCCCTCCTCAAACCCCGCCCTCTTCAAGCTCCACCCCCAAAATCTCCCACCGGTTGAGAAGAGGGACCAGGTAACCCTACCTGTGAGGTAGGTCAAGCTGAGAGATGGTGACACACTATATGGCAGAGTGGGAAATCTGAACCCGTGTCTTTATGGTCTTAGTCCAGCCAATACACCACGGTCATTTATGCATGGGTATTTTCACTCAAGTTCGCCCCTGGTCTGTCTTGGTGGTTCCTTGGAGTTATGCACGAGTTTTCCCTCCATTAGAGATGACCTCGCTGCCGGCACTCACAAATCCCGAGGCTTCCTGTTCCTCTGTTAACCCAATTCTTCCCTCTCCCTGAGCTCAGCCCAGGTGAAATCCCCATGCATAATGCAAAGTGCGGGACACGGAAGCTTGGTTTCTAACTCAGCCACTTACAAAGCAGTGTGTAAAGAGGCAGGGATTAAATGCTTCCTGCTTCCTGGGAGCTTCTTCTGAGCAGAAGAAAGGCTTTTTTAAAACCGAAGCTTGGATTTCTCCCCCCCCCCTTTCAGATTGCTCTGGTTTTTGTTTTTTCTTCTTAAAATGCTTTTTTATTTGGCAGTTGGGTTTTGGGAGGGGGATTTTCTCTCACAGTAAGCTCTATAATGTAAGCCAATTACAAAGCAGAATTTAAAGGGGCGGGGACTTGATTTGAGCTTGGAGACTGCTGGTGCATAGATTCGCAACAGGAAGGTGGGGATCCAGCAAGCTACGAACCTCAGGAAAAACTCCCATGCAGAAACGACCCACGGTTCAGCTTTGTGGGTATGGATGTGAATCAGGTTGTTTATGTAAGTACATGAAGTAATAGCGCTGGAGGAAAGTAGGTGTATCCCTTCTTTTCCTTTAGCTTTTCTTTTCTCCATAGTTTCTCCAATTGGTCTTGGCCGTTCCTGGGGTACTTTAATTCTTAGCAGGAAAAAGGGCAGGTGCCCTTAACGTACCAGCAGTGGCGTGAGGGAGGGGAAAGGTACCTCCCTTCCTCAGTACTTCAGACCTGATGCACATTTGGCTGTGAAAACCTGCCATTCGACCCATGTGATTCTGTGACCGGAAATCCACTTGCGGGATTTGGCTGTAGAGCTGTGTCGGGACATGTGCGGGGGTGTCAATCAGTTCGCGTAATAGAATCACATGGGGTGGACAGCAGGATTTCCATCATGAAAATCTTCTCTTGGGCCTCCTTCTAAGAAGCCGAGGACAGCATACGTAGTTCTTCCTTCTGCCATTTGATCCTCACAACCACCCCGTGAGGTAGGCCAGGGGTCCTTAACGTGGTACCCGTGGGTGCCATGGTGTCCGCTGATGCATTTTCTGGCGCCCACCAAGTGTTTTTAGGAAGTGGGAATGGCCAGGTAGGGCTTTTGCCCAGCAAGGCTTCTGAATCTAGCTGGCAAAGATTGCTTGCATTTGAAAGAAGACCCGCGTGGCGTAGTGGTGGAGTCTGATCTGGAGAACTGGGTTTGATTCCCCTCTTCTCCATATGAGCTGCGGAGGCTAATCTGGTGAACTGGATTTGTTTCCCCACTCCTGAAGCCAGCTGGGTGACCTTGGGCAAATCACAGCTCTCTTAGAGCTCTCTCAGCCCCACCTACCTCTCAGGGTGTCTGTTGTGGGGAGGGGAAGGGAAGGCAATTGTAAGCCTCTTCTTCTTCTCATTGACTCAGACATTGAAAATTGGGGGTTTCTCTGTAACAAGAAATCCAACTTCTCTTATGAGATGCTCATTGTTCATTTGAAAAATGCCACATTGTTCATGCAAGTTAGAAAGTGGAAGTTGGTCAGTTTTGAGCTGAGAGCGCAGAAGGAAGGGCTGACACCCTACCAGCCAAGGACCCCAGTCACTGGTATCTCACATGAACACATGAAGCTGCCTAATGTATCAGTCCATCAAGGTCAGTATTGCCTACTCGGACCGGCAGCAGCTCTCCAGGGTCTCAGGCAGAGGTCTTTCGCATCGCCTGCGACCTGATCCTTTCAACTGGAGATGCTGGGGATGGAACCTGGGACCTTCTGCATGCCAAGCAGATGCTCTACCACTGAGCCATGGCCCCTCCCCTGGGACTTTCTGCATGCCAAGTGGATGCTTTACTACTGAGCCATGGCCTATTTCCTATTTCCAGCTAATAGTTGGTATTGGAGAGCCCATCAGCCAAAACAGGTATAGATGAACCACCCAACATGCTTAGTATAAGGCAGCTTTGTGTGTTAATGTTCTAGCCTATACCTATTTTGCATTCTAATCCCAGATGTGGGAAATGCAAATGTAAAAAAAAAATGACTCATCTATCTAGTGTATTTTTATCCCACACTTCCTCAAAGGCTCTCAGGGGTGGCATACGTAGTCGGCCCTTCCATTGTGAGCTCACAACAATCCAGTAAGGTAGGCAAGTTTGAGAGAGTGGCTGACCTAGGGGTGCCAGCTCTGGATTGGGAAATTCCTGGAGATTTGGGTGGAGCCTGGGGGGGGGCAGAGGTTTAGGAGCAGGGCCTTAGTAAGGTATAGTGCCATACAGTCCACCCTCCAAAGCAGCCGTTGTCTGCAAGAGAACTGATCTTTGTGTTACAGAGCTCAGTTGTAATTCTGGGAGAGCTCCAGGCCCCACCTGGAGGATGGCAACTTGAGGCTGGCCCAAGGTCACCCGTGAGCTTCATAGATGACAGAGGATTTGAACTGAGATTTCCCAGCTCCCACTCTGAACCTGAAATCACTTCAGCAAGCCGAGTTTTGTGACTCCCATTACGTAGATTCTAGTTTTTATGTGGACTCTCTAATTTTTCTCCGATTATCCCAATGGACTATTGCAAGACTGTGGCAGGGTCGGAGGGGGTGTTCTGTCCCCTCCCAGAGTGGGCATCTGTATGAACACCTGGGGGGCCTCCCCTGATAATCCATATGGCCATTTCATTAGGTAAATCCAGAAAAAAGCTAGCGGGGTGTTCGGCTGAAGAAATGATGGCCTGCAAAACGCACAAACTAGTCTTGTAGTAGGACAGACCCAAACCCCGAATCCCTTTGCAAAAACACGCTCCTTGGCAGATCCTGTAGGGCTCTCCCAGATTTCCCTTTTCCAGGCAATGTACAGAAAAGAGCAACCAAAATGATCAGGGGGCTAGAGCTACTGCCCCATGAGGAGTGGTTAAAACACTTATGGCTGTTTAGCTTGGATAGAAGGCTGTTAAGGGGAGACATGATAGCGGGTGTATAAAATCATGCATGGTATGGAGAAAGTGGACATGGAGAATATTTTCTCCCTCTCACATAATACTAGAATGCGGGGTCATCTGCTGAAGCTGGAGGGTGAAAAATTCAAAACAGATAAAAGGAAGTATTTCTTCACACAAGGCATAGTTTAATTGTGGAACTCCCTGCCCCAGGATGTGGTGATGGCTGCCAACTTGGAAGGCTTGAAGAGGGGAGTGGACACGTTCATGGAGGAAAGGGCTATTCATGGCTACTAGTTAAAATGGATACTAGTCATGATGCATACCTATTCTCTCCAGGATCAGAGGAGCATGCATATTATATGAGGTGCTGTGGAACACAGGCAGGACGGTGCTGCTGCAGCTGTCTTGTTTGTGGGCTTCCTAGAGGCACCTGGTTGGCCACTGTGTGAACAGACTGCTGGACTTGATGGGCCTCGGTCTGATCCAGCATGGCTTTTCTTATGTTCTTACCGCTTGATTTGCTCAACTCTGATTTTCAAATGAACTTAGAATTATGTGTCTGAAGTGATAGATAAGGCTAGTGCCAAAGTTCAGCTGATGCACAGACCTGCCACTCATTAACACTACGACATCGCCGGATAAACCCCGCATGTGTGAACAGGACCAACTTAACTCTCCTCGATGAGGCAACACTTTTATTCCTTCCTATCCCGTGTCCTAAAGGGGAGAAAAAGTAACATCCTATTTAAAAAACCAACAACCTTTAGGGCAGGGCTTCTTAAGCTTTTCCCACTCGCAACCCCTTTTCACCCGAGAAATTTTTGCACGACCCCGGATATATAGATATATAAAACGAGTATACAAATCAAACCTTTACAAATAATAAAACATAAAGAAGTTTATTTTAAACCAATTCTTTGGTATTTTTTGCGACCCCCCGCCCACATTCAGTTACCTGACCCCACATGGGGTCGCGACCCACAGTTTAAGAACCTTTGCTTTAGAGAACCACTCCTTCCCAGGAAAAGGATCACATGAACACATGAAGCTGCCTTCTACTGAATCAGACCCGTGGTCCATCAAAGTCGGTATTGTCTACACATGAAGCTGCCTTCTACTGAATCAGACCCTTGGTCCATCAAAGTCAGTATTGTCTACTCAGACCAGCAGCGACTCTCCAGGGTCTCAGGCAGAGGTCTTTCACATCACCTGTCTATTCCCTTTAACTGGAGATGCTGGGGATTGAACCTGGGACCTTCTGCAGGACAAGCAGATACTCTACCACTGAGCCACACCCGGATCCATGCAGACTAGGATGCCAACTGGTTTAGCAATACTGTCGGCCTGCCATAGAAGGATCTTTGGATAGGCTTGAGGAAGCTGACTGGGCAAACAGCTGGGGCGGCTCCTGATTGATCTCCCAGCGGTGACACTGGTGCACTATGGGAAATGGGGGGGGGAAGAGCCGGGAGCTGTGGCTTCAGTCCCGAAAGATGCACATGGCAGAAGAGGAGAGCTCGGCATCCAAGCTCCAGGAAATGCACAAAACACAGCAGCCCAGACTGCGTGATCAAAGCTTCTCTCTGGTTCCCTCTAGTCCTGTCTGTTCATCCCCCCCCCACCCCTCAAAATACACACACTCACAAATCCACAAAGAGGAAATATTCTCCGCTCTCTGCCAGAGATTCTCTAAACGCCTTCTCGTCTTGTAGTGTGTGTGGGGGAAACAGTCCTGCAAAAGTAGTTTCTTTTTAGCATCTTTCTTTTGGAAAGTAACTTAAGAACAACGACCACGACGAAAGCCACTAATTGATAACAGATAGCTGCAATGGCGGGTCTCGTTTTAACCCTGGCACACTTGAGTGAGTTAATATCTGCTCTTTGAAGTACCCAAAGGTTATCGTAAGAACATAAGAAAGGCCACGCTGGATCAGACCGAGGCCCATCAAGTCCAGCAGTCTGTTCACACAGCGGCCCACCAGGTGCCTCCAGGAAGCCCCCAAATACAGCCGCAGCAGCATTATCTTCTTTTCTCTGGATGTAACTTTAGCTTTTCCAAGTCCAGCTGGAAACAAGGAAGGGTTTCTTTGCCTTTCTTCCTTCTGCTCCAGAGACAGGAATATTATCGCGTACTGATGTCTTGGGACCAGAGGCTGAAGCCAGTGTCTCTTCTCCCCCCCCCCCTTCCCACAGTCTTCTTTGTAAAGCAAGTGCCGAGCAGAATCGCCTGGTAGACCGTCTTCTTTCTTTTTTTTTGCAAAGGGTTAAATTTTTAAAAATCCGCAAGCAACGTTCCTATCAGGATTTTTTTTTTTTTTTGCAAACCCGGACTTAGGCAGACAGATCCTTTTTAACCAATTAAGGAATCCACCGGTAGCGAAAGGGCAGGAAACTGAATAGCGACAGAAAAACCCGGCTGGTTTCCCCCTATGGGATTTGTTTCCAGGGATCTCCATGGCTGTTTGCCTTTCTTTTTTTAAGTGCATAAAACAAAACCCACCTGGGATCTGAGCGAAGGAGGCCGCAGTTCTAAGCATACTGACTTGAGAGTAAGTCCTACTGAACTAAGTGGAGCTTACTTCTGAGTAAACTGGAAGAGGCTCGGGTCTCTCGGCTGCATGCTTAGGTCCCTCTTCTAGTCCTATTAAATTTGGTGGGACTTTCTTGCAAGCCAGCGTACAATTGGGAGAGCTGCCCCCTTGGAAAAAAGGAGAGCCGGTGATAACGTCAATAGCGTTGCCCATGTATAAGGCACTGTACAGAACAACACAGGCAAGTCCCTGCCCCGAGGAGTTTGCAGCACGCCCACTGGCAACGGAGAGAGATGGAAGACTGTATAGGGCTAATAAGCAAAAATACAGGTGTGTGCAACCTGCTCCCCTGAAAGCTTACTCCAAAGTAGGTCTCAACCACTGACTTCATTGGGACGCCATCATACAAGCATGTCCAGGATTTCTGGTTCGGTCTTCGCATCTACAGGAGCTGGAGATTCAGGCTTCCAGCCTGTACACTTTGGGGAGGGGCTGTGGCTCAGTGGCAGCGCCTCTGCTTAGCATGCCAAGGTCCCGGGTCTCTCCAGCGAAAGGGACCAGGCAGGTAGGTGATGTGAAAGACCTCTGCCTGAGACCCTGGACAGCTGCCTGATTCTGTATGAGGCCGCTTCATGTGTGTCCCTGTGACTCAGGAGTAATCCCCATTGCATTCCGTGGGGCTGACTTCCGAGTAAAGAAGGCTCACCCTGGAAATTAGGAAACTGCCTGCAAAATAAAACTAAACCCTCATTTCCAAGAAAGGGGAAGGGGGGAGGAAACACTACCGTGGCCCCCTCCTCTACCCCCTCCATTCTTTCTTTGCATATTTTTGGAGGGGGGACGGTGCTTTTCTGTTCCAAGGGGCCGCAGGCTCTCGCCCCCCCTTCCCAAGCCTGCTCCTACCGTGTCAATTACCACCTTAGTAGAAAAGGGCCAGAGTCCAGTAGCACCTTAAAGACCAACACAAATATTTTCTGGCAGGGTATGAGCTTTCGTGAGCCACAGCTCACTTCTTCAGATACAAAAGGGCAAGAGTCCAGTAGCACCTTAAAGGCTAACAAGAATATTTTCTGGTAAGGTATGAGCTTTCGTGAGCCACAGCTCACTTCTTCAGATACAAAAGGGCAAGAGTCCAGTAGCACCTTAAAGGCTAACAAGAATATTTTCTGGTAAGGTATGAGCTTTCGTGAGCCACAGCTCACTTCTTCAGATACTTCGTATCTGAAGAAGTGAGCTGTGGCTCACGAAAGCTCATACTTCGTATCTGAAGAAGTGAGCTGTGGCTCACGAAAGCTCATACTTCGTATCTGAAGAAGTGAGCTGTGGCTCACGAAAGCTCATACCCTACCAGAAAATATTCTTGGTAGCCTTTAAGGTGCTACTGGACTCTTGCCCTTTTCTACTACTGCAGGCAGACTAACACGGCTGCCCACTGTGAATTACCACCTTGTTTACAATCCGGCTCAGCACGTTGCGAAGAGGAGGAGGAGGAGGAGGAGGAGGAGGAGGAGGGGGCTTCGCTGGGTCCGCCGGGGCGGAGAAGTCTGGAGAGGGGGGTGGTCTTGGAGAGAGGGGAGGGGAGAGAGAGAGAGAGGGGAGATCTGGTTGAAGGAAGAGCCCCCCGAGGTGCCAAAGGGAAAGCGACTCTCCTCCCCCCCCACTTCTTAGATTCCCCGTCCCCCCTCCCTCTTTCCCACGGGGGGGGGGGCTTGGGGGTGACTCCGGATCGCCCAGCGCGGGGAGAGGCTGCGGCTCAACCCAACTGACCTGCTCGCACTTGGAGGCGGCTTTGCATCCTCTGCCCGGACTTGCGTTTTCCTCCTCCCCCCGGTATTATTTTTTTTTGGGGGGGGGTTCAATTGCTCGCTCCTGGGCAGGCCTCGGGGGCGGCGCGCGTGACCGGCGAAGGGATTTCGCCTCGTCCTTGAGAGAGGGGGGGAGAAAGGGGAAGGAGCCAGGCGAGCGAGCCAGGCGCGCCCGGGGAGCTGCGCTCGCCTCCACCGACCAGGCGCGCGGAGGCAGCGGGTAGGTGCCGCTTTTGCAACCCCCTTCCTCCTTGCTTGGTTTTTCTAAAATAACTTTTTTTTAGGGGGGGGGCGGGTTTGGAAAGCTGGGGGGGGGGCTCGATCTCCGCAACCGTCCGCACCTGCTCCGCTGGGCCGGGGGTGGTGATGCAGAGACGAATTGCAAATTGCTGGGAGGATTTTTTTTGGGGGGGGGGGGGATCAAAGCATCTTTGCGCGCGGGGGGGGGGGTTAGCATGCAATCGGGGAGATTCCGTCCTTTCTCCCCCCCCAAACCCCCCCCCCAACATCCTCCCGGCCTCGCTGCTGGGGAGGTGTGTACTCCCCTTTGCCAATGGGAAGGGTTGGGAAGCGGCTTCAAAACTTGGCGGCTCCTCTGCGTCCCGCCTCCCTCGCCTCCCACAAACCGGGGGGGGGGAGAGAAGCAGCGGGGGAGGGGTTGTTGTTGTTGTCTTCCTGCCCCCCCCCCTTTCCCAGTGGGCTTCCCGGAGGCTCCAGCCATGCTGGCAACTGGAAGGACCGAGTGGATCTTTTAGATGCGGGTGGGGTGGGGGAGGAAAGACGAGCGCTTCTCTTGCAGGATCTCTGGCCCCGCCCTGGAATCCTGGACTTGCTCTCTCCTCCTTGGGGGGATCCCTCGGACAGGAAGCATTAAATTATTTTAATTGCCTCGGCTTTGTTTGTGTCCGCCTGCCTAGGAAGTGGTGGTGGTGGGGGGGGGGGTTGTGCTCTGTGTCCCCATTGCTGCCTGGGAGGTTTTGCCTTGGGTCTGCCGCTCTCCAGATGCACCTTTTCCCCCATCCGAATCCTCAAAACTCTGCATGGGGGCTTATTGTTGAGTTTTGAGAATCTGGATGGGGGGAAAGGTGCATCTAAAGAGTGGCAAATCCGAGGCAAAACCCCCATGCCTAAATGGCCTGTCTCTTCTTGCCTCGGATTTGCCACTCTTTAGATGCACTTTTCCCCCCATCCGAATCCTCAAAACTCTGCATGGGGCTTATTGTTGAGTTTTGAGAATCTGGATGGGGGGAAAGGTGCATCTAAAGAGTGGCAAATCCGAGGCAAAAACCCCCATGCCTAAATGGCCTGTCTCTTCTTCCTAAGGGATAGAGGTGGAGAGAGATGGGGAGGGTTTTTTTTTTTTTTTACAAAAAAAAAATTATGCTGTGGCTGGTTGCAGTTTGCAGGGTATCGATCGAGCGGCCTGCCGGCTGCAGGCGCTCAGATCGGCGGCTGCAGAAAAGGGGAGGTCGGTGAAGGCTGGAAAAGGCATGGGCCGTTTATGCATGGGAGGTTTTGCCTTGGATTTGCTGCTCTCTAGATGCACGTTTTCCCCCATCTGAATTCTTGAGCTTTGAGAATCTGGACGGGGAAAAATGTGCCTCTGGAGAGTGGCAAATCCATGGCAAAACCTCCCATGCATAAATGGTGGGAAATAAGTCCCCGTGCAGAGTTTTGAGAATCCGGATGGGGGAAATGTGCATCTAGACAGGGGCAAATCCGAGGCAAAACCTCCCATGCATAAATGGCCATGGTCTTCTTCTGGCTAAGTGTTTCCCAAGCACAGTCCTCCTTAAAACGTCCCGGTCCTCCCAGGCAGGACAGCTGCAGCTGTTCTCCCCCCTCCCGCAAGAAGAACAATGTCAAAAAAAGGGAGGGGGGGGGAGAAGAAGAAAAACGTCTATCCCAAATAAAGGGATGCCATGCTCCCACCCAATATAAACTTTAAACTCTCCAATGGTGAACCCAGGGTGGCTGAAAGGGAAAAAGGTTTGGCGTTGAACAGGAAAAAAAGTTACCAGACTTCAGCTGAACAGAGAAAAAAAGTTACCAGACTTCAGTTCGAAGGCACCACTGTGAACCTAGAATAAACTGGCCTTGTTTGTCCAGAAGAACATGAACAGATTTCCCCCTAGGGATTCGGCGTCGACTGTGTACTCTGGCCAAGGGCAGAACCACCAATAGCAGCCTGTGGGATTTTTGGAGAAGGAGAGTGTGGGAAATCGGCGGAAGAGAAGCCGATGCTGTTTCCTCGCTGCTCATAAATAAGAGACCCTTCCCTAGAATCTCCCAGGACGGTTGCTTTCCTCCAACAAGCTTCCATGAGACGGAAGGGGAGATTTGGAAGCATTTATCGTAGCCTTTTTTTTTTTTGTAAATGGAATATTTTAGCAAATTTATTGGCACAATCTCAGATGTGAACTCTTAGCTGTTAGGAGGGGCTCTCTCGCTAATATCTCGCCCCTTGTTTCGTGGCTGAGGTTAAAAATAAGTTGCGAATTCCAGAAGGGACAGCTGTATTTGGCTGGGGCCGCTTAAAGACTCGCAGATTTATGGCGGGCGCGCGGTTTTGTGGATTAGTGCCCTCTTCCATCTGGTCTACAAAAAGTTTGTGCCATGCCTGAGTATTGCGGGTGCCGCAGCTCCTTTCAGAACTAAATTAGGTTCCTTCTTCTCCTCTCCCCCAAACAGGAAGTGTTTTATAGCCGCTGTTAATGATTTTATGGTTCTTGATGCAGATTTTATGATCAATTTGTAAGCTGCGAGGTGGGAGATGAATATTTGAAAGGCATGACAGTAAAATACAGACGGCTGTGTTGGTGTTTTAGAAGAACCCCACACGGGCAATAGCTCAGGGGTTTTTGGGGGGCTGCAGAGTAATCGGCAAGCTTTCGAAAAATGTGTACCCCTCAGAGTTTGCTCACTGCTTTTGGACTGCGAGTTTGCCCGAATCAAGAGAGAATGCCTGCTGTTGCTATGTGGGAGTAGAGGTCTATCCGTGGCTACTATCCATGGTGGCTAAGGGGAACCTCCACATTCAGAGGCAATCTACCTCTGAATACCAGTGCCAGGAGGCAACATTAGGGGAAGGGCCTCGGCCTTTATGCCCTATTGTTGGCCCTCCAGAGGAACTAGTTGACCACTGTGTGAGACAGGATGCTGGACTAGATGGACCACTGGTCTGTTCCAGCAGGGCTCTTCTTATGTACTTAGGATGCTGTCCTAGATGAACCATTAGTCTGATCCAGACGGGCTGTTCTTATGATCTTAGGATGCTGGGCTGGAAGGACCACTGGTCTGATCCAGCAGGGATGTTCTTATCTTCTTAGGATGCTGGACTAGACGGACCACTGGTCTGATCCAGCGGGGAACTTCTCTTGTTCTTACATAGAACTGAGGCATACTTTTGGAGAATGAAGCGGAAGTTCTGAGCTACAAGGAACCTCTGCATTCAGAAGCAGTGCACCTTTGAGTACTAGATGTTGGGGACAGTCAATGGTGGAGGCACGCATCTTCATACCTTGCTTGTAGACTCCCCCGTTGCATCTGGGTGGCTGATCTTGGATAGGGAATGCTGTACAAACTGAACAGATCTGGCAGAGAGCTTTTCTTAGCTCTGCTCAGCTCACACAGGCTTTTCCCCAGTGTTCACAGAAGAAAAGTTTTGCAGTGTCCCCCCCACTCCTCTTCTTGATTTAAATATAACTTCAGCTTGAGGCCTTACTAAAGTCGATGAGGAGGATTTAAAATGTATTTCTTTCACACCAGGAATGTTTCTCTAGGCCTTTCTCTTCCCGTTCTGCGAAAGCATTGGCATTTTCACCTTTACTAGATAAAGGATCACAGGGCTGTGTTTGAGACTTTTCGAGGATGTCAGAATCTACACTGCGAAGATAGACAGCACACTTTTTAAAGAAAGGCATACATTAGTATGCCATGTCAGCTTGCAAATATTTAATTTGTGTCATAAGAAAAAAAGGCATGTGGTATTTTGGATAGGGTAGTCTGCAGCAAGGTTACGGCAAAGTGTGAGCATTAATTGACTGTGTTTGATAATCCGACATAATTTGAACGCGAAACCGGAGACGCCCTTGGGGAGTTGTGCTTGGCCTCTTTCATTAACACTTGGGGTCGAATGTAAACTGCTCCCGTCATCAGTGCTGCTGGGAGAGGGGTCGGATTCTGGTCTCACAAACCGACAGCTGCTGTTTGAAGATCAGGGTTGTACCATTTAAGAGATGTTGACACTTTCAAGTTAGCTCACTTCAGGCCTCCGTGTGGTTTATCACTTTGCACGCAAGTGAGGCCTAGTGGATGGTTTTCGGGCAAGGATGCGTGCCGGCTGAGGGCACTCATTTCTATTAAGTGCTTGCGAAATAACTGAGCATTTTGATCACAGAGGGAGCAAGGAGGCTTCTTCCATGCAAGGAACCGGATGGGAGAACTTTGCATTTATTAACAACCTTCTGAAGAATGTAAGGAAAAACCTCCCACCTTGCTTGCTTTTGGGAGAGGCCTTTTTACTAAGGATAATAATAATAATATAAATAAAGACGGAAACAATTCTAGAATTGCTGCCTTTTGGGAGATGTCTTTTTAATAAGGGTTGTTGTTGCTGCTATACTTTAAAGGTGAAAACAGTTTTAGAATTACTGGCTATTGGGAGAGGACTTTTTAATAAGGGTTCTTATTATTGAAGATGGAAACAGTTCTGGAATTGCTGGCTTTTGGGAGATGTCTTTTTAATAAGGGTTGTTGTTATTATTATTAATAATAATAATTTATTATTATTATAGATGGAAACAGTTCTAGAATTGCTGGCTTTTGGGAGAGGCCTTTTTAATAAGGGTTGCTGTTGTTGTTAAAGATGGAAACAGTTCTAGAATTGCTGGCTTGCTCTTCTGGCTGCAGTTTTTGTGAATATTGTTTTCAACTTGTATCGCCTTCTGCCTTAGACCCCAAATTCCTGGGAGAAAAGCAGGCCCATCAGTATTTTCAAAGTGGCATCCCCGCAGCAGACCCCCTGATGTTATCGTTTGAATGGCTTGTTGATATCTTTCGTTCTCCGCCTTGGACATTTTGATGCTGGTAGGAGAGAGGCCAATACATTTTTAAACTGGCAGGTTCAAATAAAACGTGCAGCATCGGCCCTTCGAGCAATTCATACTGTACCCCCTTATCTTTCCAGTGGAATCGCGAGAAAGATCCAAGCGGTTAGGGGTGTAGGGTACACTTACCCCTCTATTGCGACAGCATCCTGACATTCAGAGCTTCACTTCCCCCCCCACAGAAAGGATTTTACTTGTATGGGAGAAAGCATAAAAAGGGTGCATTCAGAGACATTACAGGCATGGGGCAATACTTAGGGTCCCCTCTTCATGACTCCAGTATGTGGAGCATGTTCCCCTATCTAACCTGCATCCCGGTCTACAGCTCATTTACAGCCCAATCATGTCTGGATAGGTCGACTCCAGTGGTGTCATATTGGGAGTCTGCTAATGATGATACCACCACGTACTGTGAACACAATTTTCACTCTTCGCTGATGATGCGCTCAGGAGTTTTCAGATCTACCAGCAAAACAAAAAGTCACAACGCTTACTACCAGGGAGGGGGACACACAAAAAAAGCAATTTCGGCATCATGCCTAAAATCCCTGCCGTCGTCTGTGCTTCGTTTGTTGTTGAACGTTGTAATGCTCTTAAAGGTTGGTAGATTAGATTATTTTTTTAAAAGGCACATAATCGTATTAACAGTCTTCTTACAGTCTGTAATATATAAACAATGGCATCAAATCCTATTTTTCCCCCCTAAGTATCGTATGGAAATAACTGTGTTCGAGTTTGAGCCACGAAATTTCTGCAGGGTATCTGAAGAAGTGAGCTGTAGCTCACGGAAGCTCATGCCCTGCCAGAAATTTCATGGCTCAAATTTTGTTAGTCTTTAAGGTGTTACTGGACTCTTGCTCTTTTCTACTGCTATACTGTGGGCTTCCTAGAGGTACCTGGTTCGCCGCTGTGAGAACAGACTGCTGGACTTGATGGGCCTGGGTCTGATCCAGCGCGGCCTTTTTAATGTTCTTATCTGTGTTCATGTTGGTAGAGATTTTGCCTACAGAAATAATGAGTAACTTGTTGCTATGGTAAGATAGAAGGATAGCATGTAGAAGATCCCAAGTCTAATCCCCGGCATCTCCAGTTAAAAAGATCGGGTAACTGGTGATGTGAAAGACCTCTGCCTCAGTCTTTGGAAAGCTGCTGCCAGTCTGAATAGCCAAGAGTGACTTTGATGGACAAAAGATCTGATTCATTATAAGGCAGCTTCATATGTTCATACGGTTTGTAGGTTAGTGGTTAGAGTTTTGGCCTAGGATCTGGGAGACTCATGTTTGAATCCCTGCTCTGCCATGAAAAATTGAAGAAGAAGAAGAAGTTGGTTTTTATATGCTGACTATCTCTACCACTTAAGGGAGAATCAAACCGGCTTACAGTCACCTTCCCTTCCCCTCCTCACAACAGACACAGTGTGAGGTAGGTGGGGCTGACAGAGCTCTAAGAGAACTGTGACTAGCCCAAGGTCACCCTGGCCGCTTCATGTGTAAGAGTGGGGAAACCAACCCGGTTCACCAGATTAGCCCCCGCCGCTCATGTGTAGGAGTGGGGAATCAAACCTGATTCTCCAGATTAGAGTCCACCGCTCCAAACCACCGCTCTTAACCACCATACCACGCTGGCACTTGCTGGGTGTTATTACTCTCTCAGTCTACTCTCAGTCTAACCTACCTGACAGGGTTGGTGTGAGGATAAAATGGAGGAGAAGAGAATGATGTAAGCTGCTTTTGGTCCCCATTGGGGAGAAATGCAGGGGTGTAAATGAACTAATCAGGAACAAACCACAATGGGCTCCAAGTCCTAATTCATGCATTAGGAAAAATTGCAATCAGTACAAATCCAGGAAGTCTTCAATCTTGCCTTCGTGTGCAAGGTAGTGTGTGTCTTTGTGGGGGAGGGGGAGCGCATGAGTCAGAGGGCAGTGTTGGTTTGTGCAAAGCTGTTTGCAGTGTCTAAATGCAGGCCATGTCTCTTTTATACACATCCAGATCATTAACTTCAGTTGCAATTCGGCTTGGTTTATATGGTGAGTTATGTGCGGGTGTAATAGGCAAGGATTTGTTGCAAAGTGCAGCTGGAATAATGAATTTAGATGAATCCGTTGTGCAGATCATATATGAGCGGTTGTGATTTATGTCTGGCAAAGTCATAAAATGAATGGTTTCTAGATTTGATATACATCATTTGTTTTATTTACTTATAACCTTTAACCTTAGTAGGGGGTATTGCATTCCCCATTTATATATTTATACCCCACTACTTCCCAGTGGTTAAGAGTGTCAGACTAGTATCTAGGAGACCCGGGTTCGAATCCCCACTCGTGCCATGGAAACTCGCTGGGTGACCTTGGGCCAGTCACTCTCTCTCAGTCTAACCTTCTTCACAGGGTTGTTGTGAGGATAAAATGGAGGAGAGGACAATGAAGTAAGCCACATTGGGTTTGATGTACATCTGTATTTATATTATTTACTTATAACCTTTAACCTTAGTAGGGGGCATTCCATTCCTCATTTATATATTTATATCCCACTTTACTTCCCAGTGGTTAAGAGTGTCAGACTAGTATCTAGGAGACCCGGGTTCGAATCCCCATTTGTGCCATAGAAACTCGCTGGGTGACCTTGGGCCGGCCACACTCTCTCAGCCTAACCTACTTTACAGGGTTGTTCTGAGGATAAAATGGAGGAGAGGACAACGAAGTAAGCCACGTTGGGTTCCCGTCAGGGAGAAAAGCGGGGTATAAATAAACTAAATACATTAGCAACATAATTCACAGTGGGTAGCCGTGTTAGTCTGTTTGCAGTAGTCAGAAAAGGGCAAGAGTACAGTAGCACCTTAAAGACTAACAAAAATATTTTCTGGTAGGGTATGAGCTTTCGTGAGCCACAGCTCACTTCTTCAGATACAGCTAGAATGTGAATCCATCGGTCTTTAAGTAGAGGAACAGTATGTAAATGTGAATAGCAGGCTTTAGCAACATAAAGCAGCTTGCAATATCATTCTCCCTTTCCTCCATTGTATCCTCGCAACAACAACCCTGTGAGGTAGGTTAGATTGCAGGAGAGAGTGACTGGCCCCAGGTCATCCAGTGAGGTTCTGTGGCCCAGTGGGGATTTGAACCCCCCAAGGTGGGACGAAATTGGCTCTCTTTGACTCCAGCTGAACCCTTCGACCATTGTACTGGCGCTCTGGCTCTGGTTTGTCCAACGCCTCCACCGGTCCGCTGGCTTAGTGCTTTCCAAAGTGCGCGTCCTCTTTCCTGCTTTCAGCCGGCAGACAGCATATGCCTTTTGACAGTCTGAAGAGGTTCTTCTCGAGCGGTTCTGACAGCATTTCCTCTCCTGCCTCTTTCAGTCGTCTTCTATTTTTATATCGGTCTCAAACGGTAGAGATGGAGGCCCACAGGTAACCCACAATGGAATCCATTAATATTGGCTATTTTCAAGAGCTCGAGGACAATTACTTTCTTCCTTACTAATCCCCCGCTGTTTTTTCCATCTGCGCAGGGAGGCCGGAGACGGAGAGAATGGCACTTTGGCTCCGTGTCTCAAATTCTGAACTCCTCTCGCTTATATTGCTCCTAAACTTGCCTCCAGCAAGGCCAGGAAATAGAAGTCGAGTGCCCTCCGAGCGCAGATGCCCACTGGGATGAGTCACAAAACCGGCAGAGCTTTTTAGAGGTTTATTTGCGAGGGCCACTGGCTCCGGCAATTGTTCGCTAACTGACCCATCAGCCAGCTATCCCCCTAATAGGCTTTTTTTCTTTCTTTTTGATTCCCCCCCCCCACTCCTGCCATTTCCCTTGTCTGTGGCACTTTTGAATTTATAAAGCTGAAACCTGTGAGGAATTGTGAAAAGTAGGGTTGCCAGCCTCCAGGTGCGACTCGATGGAATTATAAGAAGAGTTGGTTTTTGTATGCCAACTTCCTCTCTCCTTTTAAGGAGCATCAAACCGGCTTACAATCTCCTTCCCTTCCTCTCCCCACGACAGACACCTTGTGAGGTAGGTGGGGCTGAGAGAGTTCAGAGAGAACTGTGACTGGCCCAAGGTCACCCAGCAGGTTTCATGTGCAGGAGTGGGGAATCAAACCTGGTTCTCCAGATTATAGTCCACTGCTCTTAACCACTAGACCACAATGGCTCTCTATGCCAAGTCATCTATATACCATACTAGTCATCGATCTATCTCAGCCAGTATGGTGTCATTGTTAAGAGCAGCAGACGCCAATCTGGTGATCTGGGTTTGTTTCCCCGCTCCTCCACATGAAGCCAGCTGGGTGACCTTGGGCCAGTCACAGTTCTCTCCGAACTCTCTCAGCCCCACTTTCCTCACAAGGTGCCTGTTGAGAGGGGAGGGGAGGAAGGCGATTGTAAGCCACTTTGAGACTACTTGCGATAAAGAAAAGCTGGGTATAAAGCTGGCACCAGCTTTTCTCTATTTCCTGGAACTACAACTGATATCCAGTTTACAGAAATCAGTTCCCTTGGAGAGAATGGCTGCTTTAGAAGGCCGCTGTGTGAACAGACTGCTGGACTTGATGGGCCTTGGTCTGATCCAGCATGGCTTTTCTTATGTTCTTATGCCTATTACATTAGGTGCTGTGGAACACAGGCAGGATGCTACTGAAGTCGTCTTGTCTGTGGGCTTCCTGGAGGCACCTGGTTGGCCACTGTGTGAACAGACTGCTGGACTTGACGGGCCTTGGTCTGATCCAGCATGGCTTTTCTTATGTTCTTAGGCGTCGTACCTCGTTGTACATGTAACCACAGCAAACCGCTGCAATGTTTGGGTCACCTGAGTTTATTATCTTATTTTCTGACTAGGCTCCTGTGCCTTTAAGAAGAAAAGTTGGTTTTTATACCTGTTTTCTCTACCTTTTTATGGAGACTCAAACCAGCTTACAACCTCCTTCCCACCCCCCTCACTACAGACATGTTGTGAGGTAGGTAGGGCTGAGAGAGTTCAGAAAGAATTGGGACTGGGCCAAAGTCACCCAGCTGGCTTTGTGTGGAGGAGAGGGGAATCAAACCTGGTTCTCCAGATTAGAGTCCATCCCTCTTAACCACTACACCACGATGGCTCTCCTATATATATGGCTGACAGTTAGGGTTGGCAGCTCTGGGTTGGGAAATACCTGGAGATTTTGGGGGTGGAGCCTGAGGAGGGTGGGGGTTGGGGAGGGACTTCAATGCCATAGAGTCCAATTGCCAAAGCGGCCATTTTCTCCAGGGGAACTGCTCTCTACCGGCTGGAGATAGGGTTGCCAGCTCCTGGTTGGGAGATACCTGGAGATTTTGGGGGCGGGGCCTGAGGAGGGTGGGTTTTGGGGAGGGGAGGGACTTCAATGCCATAGAGTCCAAATGCCAAAGCGGCCATTTTCTCCAGGTGAACTGATCTCTGTCAGCTGGAGATCAGGAGATCTTCAGCTAGTACCTGGAGGCTAGCAACCCTACCAATTAATGTGTATGTGTGTGTGTGTAAAGTGCCATTAAGTCCCAGCTGACTGATGGCGACCCAGTAGAATTTTCATGGTAAGAGATTAACAGAGGTTGTTGCCATTGCTTGGCTCTGTGTAGTGACCCTGGAATTCCTTGGTGGTCTCCCATCCAAGTATTCACCAGGGACGACTCTGCTTAGCTTCTGAGGTCTGATGACATCAAGCTAGCCTGGGCCACCCAGGTTAAGGCAGCCTCCATATTCAGAGGCAGCAAATCTCTGATTATCAATGCTAGGAGACGTTATCAGGGGAAGGCCTTGGCTTCTGTGCCCTGTCTGTTGGGCTTCCAGGGCAACTGGTGGGCTGCTGTGTCAAACAGGATGCTGGACTAGGTGGACCACTGGTCTGAGGAGGGGCAGTGGCTCAGTGGTGGAGCATCTGCTTGGCATGCAGAAGGTCCCAGGTTCAATCCCTGGAGTCTCCAGTGAAAGGGACCAGGCAAGTAGGGGATGTGAAAGACCTCTACTTGAGACCCCGGAGAGCTGCTTCTGGTCTGATTAGACAATACTGGCTTTGATGGACTAAGGGTCTGATTCAGTATAAGGCAGCTGCGTGTGTTCATGTGATCCAGCAGGGCTCTTCTTATATTCTTATATTCAGTTGGTCTCCTGGGGAGTAGGGCTGTTAACACTGACCTGGTTTCAGAGGCATGGTTAAGCCAGAAGGACATTTGATGGAAGTTGTTGGTCTATATCTCTCTCCCTCCTCTTCCCCGCTGCTGGCTGTTTTTTGGGGAATTGTATATTGGGTGGGTTGTTTGTGTATGAATTTCTATGATCATGGTTTAATTGTTTGGGTCAGTGGTCAGTTACGTTTTGTGAATGGTGGGGAGAGCAGTGCCTCGTGTGTGTGTGTGTGTAAAGTGCCGTCAAGTCGCAGCCAACTTATGGCGACCCCTTTTGGGGGGTTTTCATGGCAAGAGACTAACAGAGATGGTTTGCCAGTGCCTTCCTCTGCACAGCAACCCTGGAATTCCTTGGTGGTCTCCCATCCAAATACTAACCAGGGCTGACCCTGCTTAGCTTCTGAGATCTGACGAGATCAGGCTAGCCTGGGCCATCCAGGTCAGGGCAGCAGTGCCTAATGCTGTCAGTGTATTTTGCCTTTGGGGGATATATTAATTAAGTGTTGTTGGTGTTCAAATCCATTTCAGGAGCTCTTGGCAATGGGTTCTGGGAGAAGGCGACCTGATAAAATCATGTCAGTATTGTAACCCTAGTTTCAAGGTGCTGGAGTTCTTCCTCCTTTTTTATACCTCTGGGAACACACATGAAGCTGCCCTATACTGAATCAGAAAACTAAAGTAAATAAAGCAACCAGTACTAACACAGTACAAAATATTTATGCAACTACGTGGTGTTTAGATCTTCATCGGACACCTTGGACTATTGCCTAGTTTAAGTTGCTGATTGTACTTGGTATTCTTTAATTTGGGGTTTCATGTATTCTATATAATTGGTTGTAATTGTACAGTAGTGTGGTTTTCCACGTTTGTATGGTTATTGTGGTACTTCGTGTCGAATATATCTGCCTGTGATGTGGAATCCATCACTTATTATATAAACTCATGATCCTTACTGTATCTCTTGTTATCTTGGCTTCAGTGCTGGGTTGGGTTGTTAGCTATACCGAATCAGACCATTGTTCCATTAAAGTCAGTATTGTCTACTCAGACTGGCAGCCGCTTTCCAGGGTCTCAAAGTTCTTACACATTACCTTGTCTTCACATTACCTGGTCTTTTTAGCTGGAGATGCCGGGGATTGAACCTGGGACCCTCTGCACGCAAAGCAGAGGCTCTTCCACTGAGCCACAGCTCCTCCCTCATCCATGCTTTCTCCCATCTGCTCACTAAGTTGGTCTTAGCCACTGTGACTCTGGAGTTCTGCTTACCCGCCAGACACACAACACTGGAGTCTCTGCCACTTGCTCTTCAGCATCTCAGGGTCCAGTCAGAGCAAATATTTCAGTGAAAACTAGAGCAGCTTCTTCACTCATGAAGTGTACTCAGCTTCCTTCCAGTTTCACAATTTGCATGGGAGACATATGTTCCATCTACTCATACTCGGGGGTCAGCCATCTGTCTTGCTCCTGCCCCATGCCTGCGATTGATTTTTTTTTTAAGTCACCCTTGTGCATTCATCCATCACCTTATTCAAATGAATGGAAACATTTGTTAAAACAATTACAAAACTGTTCCAGGAAGGGGAAGGTCATTTGGTGACGTCACAGCCGCTAGCCAATTGGCGCTTAAATTCAGCTACAAACTTGCAAAGCTAGCTTGTTCTATTTTTTATTTATTTCCAGAGTTTGGAGAAGAAGATACACCGAATGCAGTAAGGATCCTTACTTTTATTTCATATATTTATTTCATTTGTACCCCGCCTTTCTCCCCAATAGGGACCCAAAGCAGCTTACACCATTCTCCTCCGTTTTATCCTCACAACAACCTTGTGAGGTGGGTTAGGCTGAGAGAGTGTGACTGGCCCAACGTCACCCAGCGAGCTTCCATGGCATGAGTGGGGATTCGAACCCCAGATACTAGTCCAACACTTCTAACCGCTACGCCACACTTACTCTGTCTTTGTTGAATGCAGCTCTGGCTATACAGTTGGAAAATCATGCCTCACAAAAGCACTTTCTATGTTGCTCATATGAAATGCTACAAGGGTGTTCTTACACTTGTACGATTACTGCTGTTCATTTTTAGTGCCATCAAGTGCCAGCTGATTTATGGCGACCCCAGAGGGTTTTTAAGGCGAGAGACTTTCGGAGGTGGTTTGCCATCGCCTGATACTGCGATCTGATGGACTTCTGAGAGAACCCTGGCTGGGAAGGGCGGAAGGCTGAGTCGACCTTGAGCCGGCTACCCGAAACCGGCTTCCATTGGGGTCGAACTCGGACTGCCGCCCTGCAGCTGACCGCTCTGCGCCAGGGGGCTCTTAACAAATTAAAACATGCAAGTTAAAATCCCATATTAAAAGCCATTAAAACCAGCACACAAAGTTACAACCAGGGCTTACGATAAATACCAAAGAGACAAATGACAGCTGAATCATTGGGGCGGAAGAAGGGAATGCCACGGAGGGAATGCCAAACGAAACAAACAAACAAAAAGTCTGCACCTGTTTGTGGAAGATAGCAACAGAAGGGGCCAGGCGAATCTCCCTTTGGGAGAGATAGCTGGAGAATTCTCCCTCTTGTCATCTTTCTAGGCAGTGCTTTATCTAGTTCCAGAAAGACGCCTTCTGGGTTGCTGATTATCACAGGTTTTTCTGCCGTTACCCAATACCTGTTGATGCCCAGGGCTTTCCTCTGGATGGATTTAAAACTCGGGATCAGATATTTGACATAGGTGCCGCCTTCGATTAAAGGTAAAGGTCCCCTGTGCAAGCACCGGGTCATTCCTGACCCATGGGGTGACGTCACATCCTGACGTTTACCAGGCAGACTTTGTTTACGGGGTGGTTTGCCAGTGCCTTGCCCAGTCATCTTCCCTTTACCCCCAGCAAGCTGGGTACTCATTTTACCGACCTCAGAAGGATGGAAGGCTGAGTCGACCTTGAGCCGGCTACCTGAAACCAACTTCTGTCGGGATCGAACTCATGTGGTGAGCAGAGCTTTTGACTGCAGTACTGCAGCTTACCACTCTGCACCACGGGGCTCTTCTGCCTTAGATAGGGGTATCATCTGGAGCGAATAATGATACTCCACCTTAGATAGGGGTATCATTATTCACTCCAAACTTTCCCTATAGTTTAAACCAGGGGTGTCGAACTCAATTGTTACGAGTACTGGATATGACATAAATGTCACTAGGTCGGGCTGGGCTATGCCTCGCCAGCCCAGATTGAGAGTGGGGGGTGGGTGGGTGGCTGCCTCAGCTTGCTCGCAAGCCAGACAAAAGCTCTCAAGGGGCCGGATCTGGCCCGCGGGCCTCATGTTTGATGCCCCTGATTTAAACTGCAAAAACGGGATCACATTAGAAATGCGTGGCCATTTTCCTAATCGCAGAAGGCAGGGCACCTGAAGCAGGGCCTCCAGAGATTGCCGTAATCATCTGGTAGGTTCGTAAGGGAGTAGGCAATCCTCCAGGTACGTTGGTCCGAGACCATATAGGGCTTTAGATATCAGCACCAGCACCTTGAATTGTGCCCGGAGACAAACTGGAAGCTAGCATAGATGAGCCGATCTGCATGAAGCTGCCTTATCCTGAATTAGACCATCAGTCCATCAAGGGCAGTGTTTTCTGCTCTGACTGGCAGCATGCCATGAGTCAGCCTGCCGAGGCCTCCTCAGAAGGAGAGGACTGTGAAGCAGCAGATAGGGAGGAGCCCCGGCTGGCAGAGCAGGGACCAACGGATGAATGCTCCCAACCAGGACGGGGGACTCCCCTGTGTCAAACAGCAGCCCTGCACAGCTGCTGGAGCAGTGATGCCAAAGGTGCAGAACATTCCTACTCGAGCGTAGAAGGAGGGCTAGGTTACAAGCACTGCCAGCTCGTAATGATAATGAGCTCCCTCCAGCAAAGAGTGCTGAGTCAGAGGAACCAGCAACAGCTGGTTCCCCTTAGGCTTATTTAAACAGTCGCTTCCATCCAGGCTGACATGGGAACAACTTGTGCCACTATCCTGTGCTAGCTGCTACTATACCTGTTTCTGAGCTCTGTGTGCCTATGACCCTGGACTGAACTCTTGACTATTCTCTTGGACTACGTTTGCTACGTGGAAAACTAACTCTACAGGTAACCCGGCTTTGATTTTGGATTGCTCCTGACCCTGGTTCCCTTGCCTTGGGCCCTGGGTCTTGACACAGCAGCTGTCCAGGGTCTCAGGCAGAGGTCTTTCATAGAGTTGGAAGGGACCATCTAGTCCAACCCCCTGCACAATGCAGGAAATTCACAACAACCTCCCCCCACACCTTCAGTGACCCCAACTCCATGCCCAGACGATGGCCAAGATGCCCTCCCCCTCATCATCTGCTTAAGGTCATAGAATCAGCATTGCTGACAGATGGCCATCTAACCTCTTCTTAAAAACCTCCAGGGAAGGAGAGCTTACCATCTCCTGGGGAAGCCTGTTCCACTGAGGAACTGCTCTAACTGTTAGAAAATTCTTCCTAATGTCTAGATGGAAACTCTTTTGATTTAATTTCAACCTGTTGGTTCTGGTCCGACTTTCTGGGGCAACAGAAAACTGGCACCATCCTCTATATACAGCCGTTCAAGTATTTGAAGATGGTTATCATATCCTCTCTCAGTCTTCTCCTCTTCAGGCTAAACCTACCCAGCTCCTTCAACCTTTCCTCATAGGGCTTGGTCTCCAGACCCCTCACCATCTTTGTTGCCCTCCTCTGGACACGTTCCAGTTTGTCTACATCTTTCTTAAAGGTTCTTTCACATCACTTTCCTCTAGATCCCTTTTAAACTTGACATGCCAGGGATTGAACTTGGGACCTTCTGTGTGCAAAGCAGATGCCTGACCACTGAGTCAAATGGCTGTCCCTTGAACCACAGGCAGATCTGTGGCAGTTAGCAGGTGGGGCTGTTCAGCCCATTTTTTGGGGAGGGGGGAGGGGGAAGCCGCCTGCAAACATGTGCTGGTTAAGAGGCAGGGGTCCGGCAGCCCTAAACAGGAAACCGGATGCCTTGTTCCCAGGTAACCATTTCTGTGATCTTCCTTTTTGGAAGGGGTGTCGTTTTCTTTGCCAAAATGCTTGCTGAGTAAAATAATGCACTGTTGCATTTCCCATAAAGAATCGAGAGGAGCGACCTACACGAAAGTAGGTCAGCGAGGAAAAGGTGTTATTTTCAATTGTAAACAAGTCAAATATGTATATATACACATCGTTTTGGGGTGAGATATTGTTGGTGAAACTTTGCCATGCATTTCATTGTCCTGTTTCCATTATAATTAGAGACGTGTTGGTTTCTTCTATTCGATGTTAAGCCCTTCCCCAAAGATTTGGAGTCCTGAATCTCTACCTAGAATAATTAGAGTTGCCATCTCCATGTGGGAAATTCCTGGAGATTTTGGGGGTGGAGCCTGGAGAGGGTGGGGTTTGGGGAGGGGAAGGGCCTCAAAGGGGTATAATGCCTCAGGCTCCACCTTCCAAAACAGCCATTTTCTCCAGGAGAGCTGATCTCTGTTGTCTGGAAATCAGTTGTCATTCTGGGAGATCTTTAGGCCCCACCTGGAGGTTGACAACCCTAAATGTCATAATGTGTAGAAAACCTTGGGAACTGAGCACAGGTGGTGCGTGGCTTTAGAGGTATGGTGGTAAGAGCAAAGAAGAGAGCTGAAGTTCACAAACTCAGTTGGATGCAATGTGCCCTGTGTAGTATTGGTGACATCTGGGTCAGTATTTCCATATTCCTTAGCCACATGTTAGTCTACTCCAGGACTTATAGTGGACTAAGGAGAATTTGAGAAGAGAGGGGTTTTTTTAATTGCTGTGTGCTGTGCAAGGAAGGAACTTGAACTTTCACCTCTGCATCACTTAAACCTGTGTCATGCATCCCAATTTTCATACAACCATAGAATTGGAAGGGTCGCTAGAGGCCATATAGTCCTGCTTAATGCAGGATCAGCCTAGAGCATCCCTGACAAGTGATCATCCAGCCTTTGCTTAAAGACTGCCAGTGAGGGGGGGGGGGCTTACCACCTCCCTATGCAGCTGATTCCACTGTTGAACAACTCTAATTGTAAAAATGTTATTCCTAATATCCAGCCAGTGCCTTTCCACCTGCAATTTAAACCCATTATTGCGAGTCCTATACTCTGCATCCAACAGGAACAGCTCCCTGCCCTCCTCTAAGTGACAGCCCTTCAAATACTTAAAGAGAGCAATCTTGTCCCCCCTCAACCTCCTCTTCTCCAGATGAAACGTTCCCACCTCCCTCAGCCTTTCCTCATAGGGCTTGGCCTCCAGGGAAGCTCAAGTACAGAGGACGAGAGGTAAATTTTAAATATACACTGGGAAAGAAGAGTCAGAGAAAGAGAGAGAGAGAATACAAACCAATCCTGTTGCAGCAGCTATTGCTGCAGTATTGCTTTAATCTTTACAGCCAATCAGATTTTAAATTGCTGAACTGGGCAGGAGCCCATCTGGCCCCACCCATTTTCTCAAAAAATAGCAGGTGGTCCCTATCACCACTCCTACCTCTTCATCCAGGGCTTGGATTGGTCATTTACAGCGATTGTCATAGAATCATCATAGAGGTGGAAGGGACCACCAGGGTCATCTAGTCCAACCCCTGCCCAATGCAGGGAATTCCAAACTACCTCCCTCCCACACCCCAATGACCCCTACTCCATGCCCAGAAGATGGCCAAGGTGCCCTCCCTGCCTTTTTTTTTGTTTGCCAGCTCCATTCAGGGCTCAGAAAGTTGGCTCAGCAGTGGCTGCTTGTACCCGCTTAGGGATGGAAACCTCCGGTTGAAAATGTTGTGGATATGAATAGCTCTTTGGAGACTCTTTGAGGTGTATTGAAGTGGAAAATCAATAAAAAAATTATTTAAAAGAAAGAGAAGTGGAAATTATATTGCTAAATTGTGGTCATTGTGTGCCCTTCTGTGTTGGATTTGCTTAGTCTCTACCTAGAACACAAGGGTGTCATTTTTTTGGTAACTTCCAGGAGGTGGCTGGAGATCCCCTGGGATTTCAACTGCTCTCTAGGTGACAGATCAGTTCCCCTGAAGAAAATGGCCACTTTGGAGGGTGGACTCTCTGGCATCATACATTGCTGAGGTCCCTCCCCAAACCCCACCCTCCCCAGACTCCACCCCCAATATCCTCAGGTATTTGCCAAACCACTGCTGGCAACCACGTTCTGGACTTTTGCCAAGGGCCCGAGAATCATTAAAACCACCCTGAGCAGAAGGATGAGAACCTTACTTGTATTGGATGAATTACTTGTATCAGTTGCAGAAAAGAGCAAGAGTCTAGTATCATCTTAAAGACAAAATTTCTGGCAGATTATGAGCATTCATGAACTACAGCTCACTTCTTCAGAACTTATATTAGTTGAATTCATTGTCCTTGTGTGTGCTTTTTAAAATGCTGGAAGGGACCCTGGGGCTTTGAAAAAAGCCGGCGTGGTATAGTAGCTGGAGGGTCAGGCAAGGATCTGGGGGAGCCAGGTTTTGAATACCTGCTCTGCCATCAAAGATCGCCAGCTGACCAGACACACATTCTCAACCTAACCTACCTCGCAGGACTGTTGTGAGGAGACAACGGAGGAGGAAAGAACGATGTAAGCTGGTTTGGGGAGGTCCTCATTGGGGAGAAAGGCGGAGTATAAGTGAAGTAAATGAATGAAAAGGGGGCTCGATAGAAACACTTAAATAAATAAGCGCAGCTGAGCCGCCTGACCTCTAGCGCAGATTCTTGCACAAGCTCTCACGGAAGAACACGTGTGGTTGTTTGGATCTGAACCAGTAATTGTGGACGTCTCTAGCTCAGTCTTTTGGCTACCGGCCTGTAGTCGTAACAGCTCCCTGGAAATTCTCGCAGAGGTTTTCATCGAACTGGGCCTTTGACCCCGGCTTGGAATTTTGCTCCGGCTGGATTTCGGTGGGAAGCGTTTCTTTCTCTCTCCGAAAGGCAAACGGCCTGTCCTTTGTTCTCCCTCTTCCTCTGGAGCGATTGCAGGGAGCGCTGCCCGTATGCCTTTCTGGGCCACGCTATAATAGAGAAAGCTATTTTAAAAACGGTGTTTTGGCTCGGCATGATACAATAACGTGTGAAAAAGCATAAGATCGCACCTTGGCGGGACCACATATTTTATGCGTAACCTGACAACGAGCTCCTGCCAAACTTTCCCCCCTTGATTATATATAAAAAGGGGAGTTAACCCCCCCCCTTGGGATTGCATGCAACACTGTGACTTTTCAGACTTGAGATCCCAGTAAGTGTGCTGCGTATTGGATTGCATTCCCTGCTTCCTCCACAGAGCTGTCAAACTGGTTTGGATTCCCCCGCCTCCTTTCTTCTCCTGTGCCTTTAAACTTTTCATTAATTTGTGCTGCTCATCAAAGTGGGGTTGGCTCCATCGTCAACCAAAAGGGAGACTGCAGCCCAGAAATCAGAAGGAGGTTGAGAATGGGAAGGGCAGCCGTGAAGGAGCTAGAGAAGATACGGAAGTGTAAGGATGTGTCACTGGAAACCAAGATCAGGTTAATTAATGCTATATTACATAAATAACATAAGAAAAGCCCTGCTGGATCAGACCAAGGCCCATCAAGCCCAGCAGTCTGTTCACACAGTGGCCAACCAGGTGCCTCTAGGACGCCCACAAACAAGACGACTGAAGCAGCAGCTGTGTTCCACAGCACCTAGTATATTCAGCATGCTCCTCTGATCCTGGAGAGAATAGGTATGCATCATGACTAGTATCCACTTTAACTAGTAGCCATGAATACCCCTCTCCTCCATGAACATGTCCACTCCCCTCTTAAAGCCTTGCAAGTTGGTAGCCATCACCACATCCTGGGGCAGGGAGTTCCACAATTTAACTATGCGTTGCGTGAAGAAATACCTCCTTTTATCAGTTTTGAATCTCTTACCCTCCAGCTTCAGCAGATGAGCCCGCGTTCTGGTATTATGAGAGAGGGAGAAAAGCTTCTCCCTGTCCACTCTCTCCATACCATGCATAATTTTATAGACCTCTATCATGTCTCCCCTATTACTATGCATGGGTGTGAAAGCTGGACAATGAAGAAAGCTGATAGGAAGAAAGTAGAGTCCTCTGAAATGTGGTGTTGGAGGAGAGTGTTACGGATATCGTGGACTGCCAAAAAAACAAATCAGTGGGTTGTAGATCAAACCAAGCCTGAACTGACCCTACAAGCTAAAATGACTAAACTGAGGCTGTCTTACTTTGGTCACATCATGAGAAGACAAAAGTCACTGGAAAAGACAATCATGCTAGGAAAAGTTGAAGGCAGCGGGAAAAGAGGAAGACCCAACAAGAGATGGATTGACACTATAAAGGAAACCATGGGTCTCAGTTTGCAAGAGCTGAGCAAGGCTGGTAAGGATAGGACGTTTTGGAGGACATTGATTCATAGGGTCGCCGTGAGTCAGAAGCGACTTGCTGGCACTTAACACATACACACAGTGAGTTTTATGCTTGAGGGTTTGTGCTTGACACTACTCTGTCTCCAATGACACTGTGCAGTGCTTTAAATTCAATACGGTGCACGCTTGGGTTTTCCCTTACTGCAGTCCCGTAGAATCGGGGCATATGCTCTGTCCCTTCTCTTACACAGCAACATCCTTTTTTTAAAAAAGGAGAAAAATGCAGGCATAGCAGCCTGAAGGGGAAAAAATCCTCTGTGCGATAGTGGAAGATCTCCTAATTCCAGACATTTTGTATCTGGAATAATAACAAGTGAGTTGTTTAAAAACTGTTGTAACTCTCCGTCCAAAAATGACAGATGCCTTTCTGCGTCTTCCTTGGCGCTCGGCCAGGTGCGTGAGGAGCTCAGGTGCGCTTGCTGTGCAGATGGAGCCCGGCTTAATGAATCTGTTTCAACTATGCAGCCAATACAGTTTTGTGAGTCAGTGTTTAAAGGGAAAAAAAATACCGGTGTGCATGTGCGGGAAAATTCTCCACTTGCTGATATCCTCTACTGAGGCAGTAAGAAAACAGACTTTGGAAACCCAGGTTCAAATCCCTACTTGTAAGGACTCATGGGAGATAGGGTTGCCAGGTCCCTCTTTGCCACCGGCTAGAGGTTTTGGGGGCAGAGCCTGAGGAGGGAGGGGTTTGGGGAGGGACTTCAATGCCATAGTCCAATTGCCAAAGCAACCATTTTCTCCAGGTGAACGGATCTTCATCGGCTGGAGATCAGCTGTAATAGCAGGAGATCTCCAGCTAGTACCTGGAGGTTGGCAACCCTAATGTTAGGTAAAATGATGGACACCTCTAAATGGATATGTAAATAACTAAGTATGTTCTGTAAAGTTAGAGTCAGCATGGCATAGCGGTTAGAAAGTCTGACTAGGCTCTAGAAGGCTCAGGTTCAATTCCCCACTCTGCAGCGGAAGCTCACTGGGTGACCGTGGGCCAATCGCACGCACTCAGCCAAACCCACCTCACAGGGTTGTTGTGAGGATAAAATGGGGGAGAAGCGAATAATGCAAACCCCTTGGGGAGAAAGGCAGGGTATAAATGAAGCAAATAAATAACATGGGGAGCCGATTAAAAGAAGTATGGATGTTCTGATCCGCTCTAAATGGAAAGGAGAATTTTCTTCTCACTTCAGCTTGCCTGTCGAAAGTCCCACACAAGTGTTTGAAGATACAAAATATCACCCTAACTACATCTGACTGCCGTTGTTTTTGGCAGTGAGTCCCAGCCATGCAAGGTGATGTAACTATCGAGAAAGAGCCAGGTTAGTCCCCATCCAAACCACATTCCCTTCACAAATATATCGAACTCCATTCAAGAAAGAGAAATAAACCCCACATATATAATTTTCTGACGACGTGACTGGTTTTCTCATTCTCTGAGCATGACGAAGAAGAAGAAGAGTTTTTATATGCCGACTTTCTCTACCACTTAAGGGAGAATCAAAGTGGCTTACAGTCACCTTTCCCTCCTCTAACCTGTGAGGTAGGTGGGGCTGAGAGAGTGTGAGTAGCCCAAGGTCACCCAGCTGGCTTCATGTGTAGGAGTGGGGAAACCAACCTGGTTCACCAGATCAGACTCCACCGCTCCAAACCACCTCTCTTAACCACTACCTCACGCTGGCTTAAATACATATAACTACCTATCATTGTTTACTTTGATGTTTTAGCTTAAAGGAGTGACCTCAAATAATCCACCCCTCTTTTTCCTGTGACAGTTTCCCAGACCCAACGATTATGACTTCTCCTTTTCTATCTCCCAAACAGCTCCCCCCAAAATCGAAGGCCATCTAGATACACTATTTCTGGTTTAATTGATTGCTATTATCTCCCAGTTTTGCTTAAAATTGACCATTGTTATGTGTTTAGTGACAAAAAAACCATTTCGAAAAATATATCAGATTGTCCGTTTCTTGTTGCGATAAACAGCAAATCGTGCATTATAGAGCTCTTTTAATTAAAAAGCTGCACTGATGCATTTTGGGATCCCAGATTAAGGAGTGTGCCTGTGTTAATTTTTATTTATGGCTGTATAAAATTTGTGTGTTTGAAAAATCGAGTCACTCCCAATGAGATAGGAGTGTCTGAGCCAGGCCTGATTCTCAAATGATTTGTTCCATGGCTAACAACATTCATCATTCTTGAAGAATGCTGCTTATCGCAAACTGTTTATCTCAGATGTAACAAACATTTCTTAACGGCCGGATTTCGCAATGCACGCATCGCGGGACAAAAAAAAAAAATCCTTTCCGGCTTGGCTTCTCATCCCTTTGTGTCTGACCCTCTGAAGATGTGCCTAGATATCCGCGTAGAAGCATTTGCTTGCAGCTCTCATGGCTAGACATTTTTCAGTAGTGCCCGAAGGGATACCGGGGGCACCGTGAGTCAATATTTAGGGGGGAAATGTCGATAGATTATTTGATTTTGGCTCCCTGGGATTGGAAATACTTTTCCAGCCCTTGTTATGAGGGTTGGGATGGGTTGTGCACAGGTTCTGTGGGTAAAATACAGGCTCGCTATAGAATCATAGAGTTGGAAGGGACCACCAGGGTCATCTAGTCCACCCCCTGCACAATGCTGGAAATTCACAACTACCTCCCCCCCACACCCCCAGTGACCCCTACTCCATGCCCAGAAGGTGGCCAAGATGCCCTCACTCTCATGATCTGATTTAGTTCTTTTCAGATGTTATGTCTGTGTGTACTAGGGTTGCCAGGTCCTACCTCTCCTCCGGCGGGAGACTTTTAAGGCACCGCTTGGGATCGCACGGCAACCCGTGGATGCGCCGACGCACACGCGCGTCACTTCCAGTTTACAACCGGAAGTGACCTGCAGCAGCGTGTACGCGCGTGCACATTTGCCCGCCGACCGTCAGCTGGTCGACGGGCAAAGGGGCAAATTGCCGGGGGTTTGCCCGCCACCACCGGGCACCTGGCAACCCTAGTGTGTACCTGTTGTGGGAGGAAAGGCAGCAGTGGTAAGGCCCGATCTCAGAAGCTAAGGAAGGCTCTGCAGAGGAAGGCAATGGCGAACCACCTGTGGTTCTCATTCGCCTTGAAAGCCCCAGGGCCAGCTGGGGTTGCCATAAGTTAGCTGTGACTTGGTTGCACTTTACACTCACCATTTGGCCCTCGGAAGGCAGCATGATATAGCCTGATCTCGTCAGGTCTCAGAAGCTAAGCAGGGGGACCACCAAGGAAGTCTCTTCTGAAGAAAGTGATGGCGGAACCACCTCTGCTTCTCACTTGCCTTGAAAGGCCCTTGCTAGGCTCCCCGTAAGTCGGCTACAGTGTGACGGCACTTTTATACAAACCACAAACTGGTTGCTGTGGGGATAAAACAGGGAAGGGAGATCTCGGAAGAAGGCTGGAAGAAAAATGCACTGGAGAAATAGATATCCATGACTATCAGTCGCGACAAGAAAATAGAACCTCCTCATCCAGAGGCAGTATATCTTAATAGTGGATAGCTGGCGCAAAGAACAGGGGAAGATCTTTATACTTCTGTCCTCATGAGAGTTTCCAAGAGCACAGGTCTGGCTGTTGCTGGGAAGAATGCATTGAGTCCCACAGTTGGGACTCAAAGGGGCTTAGAACATTGTTCTCCCCATCTCCATGTTCTCCCCACCTCCATTTTCTCACAACAACACTGTGAGTAGGTTGCCAGGTCCCTCTTCACCATCGGCAGGAGGTTTTAGGGGCAGAGCCTGAGGAGGGCGGGGTTTGGGGAGGGGAGGGACTTCAATGCCATAGAGTCCAATGGCCAAAGCGGCCATTTTCTCCAGGTGAACTGATCTCTATCGGCTGGGGATCGGTTGTAATAGCAGGAGATCTCCAGCTAGTACCTGGAGGTTGGCAGCCCTAGCGGTGAGGTTGGCCAGGTTGAAAGTATGTGATGGGCTCCAGGCCACCAAGTGAGCTTCCATGGTAGAAGTGGAGATTCAAACCTGGGTTGTCCAGGATTCTAGTCCACCACTCTCGCTACAGCACACTGGAGCAGGACCTTGGACTAGATTGATCTCGGTGTGATTCTGCCAGGCAATTTGTTTTTTAATGTGAACTTGAAGGATTCATGAATTTTAGCAGTGGTTTTTTTGTGTGTTTGTCAAATCTTTGGGAGCAACAAAAACTCTTTCTGGTGCTAGAAAAAGAGCCCCGCTGAGTCACCGCACACTAAACAAAGCTAAATTTAAGCAGGTCGGAGTTCAGCCGTCCCTTCTGGAATTTAGGAGTCTCATGTGTTAAGCGAAAAGGGTCAGAGTTGATGCTCTGGTACATTTTTGTGCATGCTTTCCCTCAAGAACAGCCGCCCCAGCTCGGTTTAGCACAAGGTCTGTGCGGCTGGCACTTCGGCATCTGGGTTAAAGAAATGTTTTCGAGCAGTGAACGCGCTCTCGGTATGGGAAGAGAGCCTTTCCGATTCAAAACTGTGCGAGCTTCAACCTGGCTCTGCAATGTAATTTAGGGCAATGCATGCTTCATAGCGTTAGAGAATATTGTCTCCTGCAAATGTTACTTTGGCAGACCGGAGTAATTTGAGCAAGGTGGCTTTCTTGTTTTACATTAAAAAAAAACACCAACAACTTTGGAATAAATAAAAGGAAGCATGAATTGGGTGTGTGGGGGGGAAAAGGCATTGCAAAAGTCCCGATGAATCTGACTTCAAGAGAACCCTAGATGCCACACAAACAATGGGAAAAGAGGGCCGTTCGGCGGCAGAGTAAGGGAGGAAAATGCACAGAGGAAACAGCTGGTACATACTGGCATGTTTTCGGCTCGGTCCTTCCACCTTGTGAAGGTTGCTGCACCCTCCCTTTGCGGCGACACGGAATATGAGCGAACGGCAAAGTAAAATTTGCGATAGGGCGAAAAGTTGTAAGTATGAAGCTGCATAACTGGTTGGAATCTGCCGGAAGGAAGGTTATCTTAGCCTACCCTTCTGTTGTGTCCCTCTTGGGAACAGTGTGTCCCGTCCGTATTGGAGTGTGGCGTGTGATGATCGGAGATCCTCTAGAGAGAACGAGATGACCAAAAGGGACTAGTTTGGTTTTTTTAAAAACAAAGTTAACCTTTACCGAGAGGAAGTTGTCGTTTCCCTAACCGCATAACGTTTCTTTAGAATTCTTTTCTCCGAATGCAAGCCGCCTTTCCTCGGAAATAAGTCTCCGGGATGTCAAGTAAGCGTTGGCGTCGACATTGGCGGCCGCAAAGGAGGGAGAAACTGGAAGTTAAGGAAAGCCGCCTTATTCTGGTGTCTCATTTTTAGGGCATCTGTTGTATTGAGGTATGGAAAGAGGTGTGATGGAATTGCAGAAGGGAGATGTGGGTTTACGTCTCTGCTCAGCCGTAATGTTTACGGGTGAGACCCAGGGTGGTGGAGCTGTTTGAGTGTTGGCTGAGGGCAGGGGTCCCTAACCTTTTTGAGCCTGCTGGCATACTTGGAATTCTGGCCCCGCATGGTGGGCACAGCAACCAAGTGGCTGCCACAGGAGGTAGAGCCAGCCACAAGATTGGAGACCAAAGTATACTAGGGGGCCACGTGGGGGCCTGAAGATATCCCAGAATTACAGCTGATCTTTAGGCGATAGGGATCAGTTCCTCTGGAGGAAACGGCCGCTTTGGAGGGTGGACCGAATCATACGATCTAGGGGAAATGGAAGTCCTAGAGCGACACCGCGTCTTCTCTCGGCTCCCTTCCCTCCCAAAACTCTGCTTTCCCAAAGCACCCCCCACCCAATCTTCAGGGATTTCCCAAGCTGGAGTTGGCAACCCTAAAGCATAATTAAAGTATCATTTTGGAGTATAACTCTGTACTGGCACGGACTTTCCAACCACCCTGGGCACTGATCTTTCCCTATCTTGCTGTCTAAGCTGATGTTTTAAACAGGAAGATTCCAGGGACCTGCTATCTGCAAAGAACATGCTCTGCCATGGGCTACTTAAAATAATTTTTTTATGATGCATAGACACGCAGACCATGTGTACAGCGATTGTGAGATGATGATGAAGGTCTTGTTGAGTTTCCTGCAAAAGAAAAACAGGGGCAAGTCTTCGGAGTCTGTGTGAAGCGGTGTTTTAGTGGGTCAGACTAGGATCTAGAGGACCCAGGTTCAAATCCCCGCTCTGCCGTGGAAGCTTGGGCCAGGCACTTTCTGTCTCAGCCTAGCCTACTTCACAGGGTGGTTGTGAAGATAAAACGTAGGAGCGGAGAATGACGTAAGCCGCTTTGGGTCCCTGTTGGGGAGAAAGGTGGGATATAAATGGAGTGAATACTAGAAAACAAAAATCAACATAATGATTGCCTGAGATTTGGTATTGGAGTACCACAGGTTAATAATCTGGGGGCTGGCTAGTTCTTTGATAAGGCCCAATTGATGTGTGGGGTTTTCACATGTCATTGATGCATGGGAGGTTTTGCCTTGGATTTACCGCTCTCTGGATGCACATTTCCCCCATCTGAATTCTCAAAACTCTGCGTGGGGGCTTATTTTGAAGTTTTGAGGTTTGATTCCCCCACTCCTCCACATGAGCGATGGACTTAATCTGGTGAACCGGGTTTGTTTCCCCACTGCTACACATGAAGCCTGCTGGGTGTCCTTGGGCTAGTCACAGCTCTCTTAGAGCTCTCTCAGCCCCACCTACCTCACAGGGTGACTGTTGTGGGGAATGGAAGGGGAGGTGATTGTAAGCCGCTTTCATTCTTCCTTAAGTGGTAGAGAAAGTCGGCTTATAAAAACCAACTCTTCTTTTTTCTTTTTGTTTTACTGGCAATATCACACATTTCAAGTCCAACGGGAGAGTCTCTGACCAGGTGGCACAAGTTCGAATCCCCTCTCCCTCAGGAAGCTAACTAGGTCCCCTTGGGCCGGTCAGCTGCACATGCCTTTAGGAGGATAGAAATCGGGGTCAGCGATCCTCGTACGCTACCCTGAGCTCTTTGGAGGAAGGGTGGGAGAAAAATGTTCTCGAATGTGGTATCACACCCGGAGGAAGGTGGCTTCTACACCTCCGAAGGGAGCCTATGTGTTTGGGGTGGGGTGGGGAGGCTGTGAATCAAGAGCAAATTCTTTCTCTTGGTTGGCCGCAGTCTTGCGCTATCAAACATTTGCACGTATGATTAACTTAGAAAAAAAAAGTAACCCCCCCCCCAGCCAAAGGTGATATATTTCAATTTAAATTTCAAGGAAGCGGACTGACCTGCAGCCGCTGTTGAGTTTCAGATCACAGTTTGCATCCCTTTGAAGTCTGGGCATTTGAAGGCGAGGGGAGTGCTTAGGATAAGCCAGACTCACGTCGGCAGATAACAGATTCGGACCGGCTGGCTGCTGGTTCAGCCAAGGGAAGAAAGTCCAGTCGGGAGCCACTTCTGTGAGCCAGCTGCACTGATCCTGCTGCGAGAGCAAAGGGACCTGGTTTCCCCCCCCCGCTGGGGTCTCTTGCTTCTCCGCATCTTAATGAGGGATATTTTTTAAAAAAATATATATGGAATGACAGCTCTGCAAACGAAGATCGTTCAAAAGTCTGCGGCGCCAAGGCATGAAAGCTGCGATAACGCCGGCGAAATCTTCAGTCGCAGTGATTCATAACTTGCAAATTGCCGGTTTATTTATAGCCCTTAACAAGTTTGTCATTTAAGGTGGTGGGGGGAGAGGGATGCTTGGATTCTAGTTTTGCTTGTGTGGTTTGCATCAGAGGTGGGTTTGGAGATTCCCTTGTTTCTGCCCCACCCCTCACTGGACTTTCGGCTTGCTTCCTTCCCTGCTGACTTGTTTTTGAAACTCTGTTTGCTCCTGAATGCCTAGCAAGACAATGCTAGGGAAAGTCGAAGGCAGCAGGAAAAGAGGAAGACCCAACGTGCGATGGGTTGACTTGATGAAGGAAGCCACAGCCCTCAGTTTGCAAGACCTGAGCAAGGCTGTTAACCGTATGACGTTTTGGAGAACATTGATTCGAGACGATACGATAAAGTTTATTGTTCGCAGCCGAAGGCCATTACAATCTGTCATATAAAACCTAGTCATAAATAGTAACATTAAAACAGTCTGACCCCAAAATGCGAGTCATTCAAGGCATTAAATGCCCTGATTAAATACAGCTTTAGCCCAAGTTTTCGTGGCTGCTAAGGCAAAGAGTGACACAATAGGAGATAACTGGGGAGGGACCATGGCTCAGTGGTAGAGCCTTTGCTTGGCATGCAGAAGGTCCCAGGTTCGATCCCCCAGCATCTCCAGTTAAAGGGACTAGGCAGGTAGGTGATGTGAAAGACCTCTGCCTGAGACCGTGGAGAGCCGCTGCCAGTCTAAATAGACAATACTGACTTTGATGGACCAGGGGTCTGAATCAGTATCAGGCAGCTTCATGTGTTCATGTGTTGGATCTGAGAGAAGACCTTGATTCACGGGGTCGCCATGAGTCAGAAACAACTTGACTGCACTGAACACACACAGTGCCTAGCCATTTACTTTTAAAATCTGCATTTTTTCAGGATGGGATGGACACCTAAAACAATAACCCTGTGTCTGATTTTTTTGCGCTTTTCAGCTGCAATCCTTGGCATCTCCAGGCCCCACCTGGAGGCTGGCAACCCTACAGAGTCTACTCTCCAAAGTTGCCAGTCAAAGTGGAGATCAGTTTCTGAAGCCCTCTAGGCCCCAGTTGGAGTTTGGTAGTCTTAAGTACCAAATGACACTGTGTGATACCTTTTGTGGAAAGTTAGCGATTCCATTATCACCCTTCAGCAGGCTATCCCAGAACAAAGGGCATGAGCTCAGGCATAGGAGTCCTGCCTCAGGGAGATTGCCAGCTAGGGTTGCCAACCTCAAGATGGAGCCTGGAGATCTCCTGAAATTACTACTGCTAATTGCCCTTTTTCAATGGTTTTTCTTGGCCGTATGCTAAAGATCCCTTTTTCAGACCGGCTGTGTCCCTGCCCTCTTCAGTCAGTGGACTTCTTGGTCCATATCCTTTTGCATTGTCCTTACACGCACCAACTCAGGCTAAAGTGGATTATCCCATGTTTTAGCAAATGGTCCACATCTTCTTGAGCAACTTTGGAGCAAAAGGTTCAGGTCCTCTTAGAGGACTCTGATCCTCAGCGTACTTATTTTGTCGCTGTTTTTTGGAGACTGCAGAGAAGAGACGAAGGGAGGAGTTTTTGGAGATGGGTCTTATTTAAGTTTTATGGTTTTATTGTTCAAGGTCTTGGTTGAAGAACGGGGAAAGAAAAGCAAGAAATTACTACTGATCTCCAGACCAAAATAGTCAGTTCCCCTGGAGGAAATGGCTGCTTTGGAGGGTGGACTCTACGTCATTAAAACCCTGGTGACATCCCTACGCTACCTAAACCCCACCACCCTCAGATCTCCAGGAATTTCTCAATCTAGAGTTGGCATCCCTAAGCAGAAGCCAGTTAAACGAACACCACAGGCAGGTTTATTTATTATATTTCTTTTATTATGTTTCTAGCCTGCCCTCCCCGGCCGAAATCAGGCTCAGGGCGGGGTTCAAATTTGAATTATTTCTTTGTAGATTTTAAAGCTCGTGGCTTCTACTAAAATAAAATAAACCAGGTACATTGTGTTGGCCTGTTTCAAATCTACTTTTCCGTCTAGACGTTAGGAACAACTTTCTGACTGTCAGAGCGGTTCCTTGGTGGAATAGGCTTCCTCGAGAGGTGGTCAGCTGTCCTTCCCTGGAGGTTTATAAGCAAAGCCTAAATGGCCATCTGTCAGCAATGCTGATTCTATGACCTTAGGCAGTTCATGAGAGGGAGGGCATCTTGGCCATCTTCTGGGCTTGGAGTAGGGGTCACTGGGGGTGTGTGGGGGAGGTAGTTGTGAATTTCCTGCATTGTGCAGGGGGTTGGACTAGATGACCATAGTGGTCCCTTCAAACGCTATGATTCTGTGATTCTATGATTCCAAAGCTGCCATTTCCTTTAGGGGGACTGGACTCTGTAGTCTGGACTGGAGATCAGTCATGATTCCAGAAGACCTCTAGGCCCCAGTTGGAGTTTGGCAACCTTACCAAATGACACTGCATGATGCCTCTTATGGAAAGTTAGCAATTGCGTTATCCTCTTTACTTCCTTCAGCAGGCTATCCCAGACCAATGGGCATGAGTTTGGGCACAGGAGTCCAGCCTCTAGGAGATCTCCAGCTGTCAGCAATGGCCATCTGTCAGCAATGCTGATTCTATGACCTTAGGCAGATCATGAGAGGGAGGGCACCTTGGCCATCTTCTGGGCATGGAATAGGGGTCACTGTGTGCGTGCGTGTGTGTGTGAGTGGTAGTTGTGAATTTCCTGCATTTTGCAGGGGGTTGGACTAGATGACCCTGATGGTCCCTTCCAGCTCTATGATTCTGGTCACCTGTTAAAATTCAGTATCAGGGTTGTCGTAACCTTCACTGGGAATAGCTTGCCTCTGATAGCTTCTGCAGTGGGACATTTTAGAGACCTCATCGACTTTGTTTAACTGGCAGCCCGCCGGATCTGTTTGGCTGAAATTAGCCCGTGGAACAGAACAGGTCAGCAGAGTCTTCCTCTTTATGAAAGCGCAGTCCCAAAAGCGACGCCGAGGGGAGCGCCTGCCATTTCTTCAACCCAGCAGGGGAGCCGCGCCGCTCTCTGCCATCTCCCAAGGGTTAACAGTAACCTATAATAATAATTTTGTGACACTCAGACACACGTGCGCACACCCCAATCCGGAATGCTGCTTTTTTTTTATGCATTAGCTATTTCCAGAGGCCTAATTTCGGTTTTGTATCAAAATGGATATCGCAAACACTCTTGCTTCCCGCTGAGAAGGAAAGTGCTACCGAGAGGCCTCTGTGTCTCAGTTATTCTTGTGGGGCGGGAGGAGGGCGAAAGAAGAGGCAGAAAGCCAGGGAGCAATTGTGGAGACAGCAAAAGGGGTGGACCCAAACCGGAGAGGGGGGGCGGGCAGACACGGTGTATGAAATGCAAAACCGTTTTTCAGGAAGAAAAAGAAGAGTTGGTTTTTCTATGCCGACTTTCTCTACCACTTAAGGCAGAATCAAAGCACCTTCCCTTCCCCTCCCCACAACAGACACCCTATGAGGGAGGTGGGGCTGAGAGAGCTCTGAGAGAGCTGTGACTAGCCTGAGGTCACCCAGCTGGCTTCATGCGGAGGAGTGGGGAAACCAATCCGGTCCACCAGATTAGCCTCCGCCCCTCATGTGGAAGAGTAGGGAATCAAGCCTGGTTCTCCAGATTAAAGTCCGCTGCTCCAGACCACCGCTTTTAACCACTATACCACGTTGAGCAGAATGACTCTTATTGGAGTCTGTAGCTTGGCTCAGCTGCTTATGTCCTTTAGAGTTTTGTGCTCTAGGTCCACTTCCATAGATCTTCATTTCTGCTGGCAGCAAACTCATATTCTAGACTGCTGTGCATTGCAGGGATGTTTTATAAAGTGTGGGTGTCACTGAGTGGAATGGGGCTTGGGAAAACACGGCACTGACAGTAAATCTTAAGAAGGAACAGGGCTTTTGCAAGTGGCCCCCACTCCCTTCTTTCATCCTGAGCCTCTGGCGATCAGGCGACCGTAGAAGAAACTTGCTACTGGTATTCCTAGAAAGACACCCACCAGATTTGAGTCTGCCGCTCATATGGAGGGGTGGGGAATCAAACCTGTTTCTCCGATTGGAGTCTACTGCTCCAAACCGCCGCTCTTAACCACTACACCATGCTGGGGCCTGGAGTTCTCCCAGGATTGTTATGTGGAAGCCTAACCTTTTCATCCCTGGTGCTGAATCCGACGCTGGCCTTTTTTAGCAAGTGCTGGAAAGCCGAGCGGCTTATGAGAGGGGTTATTTGTGACCGCACCGAATCCACACCGTATTAAGGTATAGTGGGGAGGGACCACAGCTCAGCGGCAGAGCCTCCGCTTTGCTTGTGAAAGGTCCTAGGTTCAATCCCTGGCAACTCTGGTTGAAAGTGCTGTGAAAGACCTCCGCCTGAGACTGTGAAGAACTGCTGCCGATCAGAGTAGACAATATTGACCTTGATGGACCAATTTGGTTTGATTCAGTGTAAGGCAGCTTGACGTGTTAGGGGCAGTGGCATGGCTCAGTGGAAGAGCCCCTAGTTTATGTGCAGAAGGTCTCAGGTCCATTCCCTGGCATCTACGGAAGACTGTGATGTGAAAGATCTCCGCCTGAGACCATGGAGATCTGCGGCCAGTCGGAGTAGACAATACTGACCTTGATGGACCATGAGCACGGGAACACATGAAGCTGCCTTCTACTGAATCAGACCCTGGGATGAACCTCCTCCTCAGATCAGTTGTGATAGCGGGAGGTCCCCAGCTACTACCTGGAGGTTGGCAACCCTAGGCGCTGCATTCCTTTTTGACCACCGCCCAACAGGAAGTAGTGCTTGTAAACATTCCCTGTTGAAAGAAGCTCTTGTACCTGTGCGTGTTCCCAATACATCCTTCCTTCTCTTTTTCAAAAAGAAAGAAAGAAAAGTATATGTGTTAAATGCATTCAATACAGAAGAAAGTGGGAGAGTGAGCTACTGTGAAACTGCTGTGGGTATCAGAGTCTCCCCTGGACCCCATAGAATGTCAATGGACTCATTAAGATTTTGCCAAGTTGTATGCATTATTCATAATATACATTCACAGCATGCGCCCCAACAACAGTCTCTTGTGAGTGCTTAGTCAGAATCATTTGCATGCTCTATTATGGATCCATAAAGCGGCGCAATGCATTTGAACACATTTTGTGCATTATCATTCTTCCATATTTCCAGCATGCTATGATCGGCGGCAGAGGGGGGGCAGGTGGCAACTGCCTTTAAACAATAATGTGCAATTGTAGATTATGGTTTTTTTTGGGGGGGGGGAATAAAATACACAGGCATAATAAAAACTCTCAGTAAAAAGTAAGCGTTGCGTATGGGAAACTGCCAGGAATTCGGAGCTGATTGTTTCTTTTTTCCCCTTAGAATCATTAAAGTGATTTTTATAAAATTCATCTTAGAGCTGTTTCACTCCGTTTTTAAAAAACCCTGTGTGGAAATTAGAAAGAAGCCAAGTGGGAAACCCACCCAGCAGGTGTAGGGCCTGTTATGGGATGCCCTTGGAGGCTGATGGATTGCTGACGGTCCTCGAGGAATTTTCCACTGACATAGTTTCGAAGCCCTAGTTGAACTATGAAACGCGGAGGTTACCTGGATGGTCGATGTGATTACTCCCAGATTCCCTCTGCCAGCTCTCAGAACTCATTCTGTGTCTGTCTTTCCCCCCCACTAAAGGGACCCAAAGCTGCTAACAGAAGAAAAAAGAAACATATAAACAAACTGATAAAAGGCAAACAAAAAGGCACATCTTGGGCCAATCCTAGACTCGTTGGTGGCTTGTCCGAAGGTACAAACCATGAGTCAAAGGGCTTTTTAACCTTTGGCTGTTGCCCTTTGGCTCACGCTCAAGGTTCAGCACCTCTGGCGACACCCAAGCCCTTTAAAGAAGAAAAAGAGCTAGTTTTTATACCCCGCTTTTCTCAACCTTTTAAGGAGTCTCAAAGTAGCTTACAATTGGTTCTTGTAGGTTATCCGGGCTGTGTAACCGTGGTCTTGGAATTTTCTTTCCTGACGTTTCGCCAGCAGCTGTGGCAGGCATCTTCAGAGTAGTAACACTGAAGGACAGTGTCTCTCAGTGTCAAGGGTGTAGGAAGAGTCAGAGAGGGGTTGGGTTTGAGCTGAGTACTGTCCTGCAGACATAATGTGCTAATCATTGTCCTGTAAGTATCAAGATAATGTACTAATGAGAGTGTGGTATGTTAATATGGAAGCATTGTATCCTGAAATGATCTGGTAATGTGTGAAATCTGCATGGCTATTGTTGACTGTAGCCTTTGTTAGTCTGGAGGTTTTTCAGGGCAGGAAGCCAAGCCTTATTCATTCTTAAACTCTCTTCATTTCTGTTAAAGTTGTGTTGATGTTTATGAATTTCAATGGCTTCTCTGTGCAATCTGACAAAATAGTTGGTAGAATTGTCCAGTCTTTCAGTGTCTTGGAATAAGACCCTGTGTCCTGTTTGTGTCAGTCCATGTTCAGCCACTGCTGATTTCTCAGGTTGTTACACTCTTGGCAAGGATGTGCCTCCTCCCCCTCCTTCTCCCATCCCTGCTTGATTGACTGAGGAACTTGGGGCAACAAGATGAGCTGCTAGATGACGACAATGCAAGCGGAGGAACGCTTGCTCTGAGTGTGACCGAGCACGGCTTGGAGCGCATCTTCCAGCCTACCCTGAGTTTGTAGTGATTGCGAAGCGGTCTTCCTTCTGTATAGGGTTGCAAACCTCCAGGTACTACTGGAGATCTCCTGCTATTACAACTGATCTCCAGCCGACGGAGATCAGTTACCCTGGAGGAAATGGCCGTTTTGGCCATTGGACTCTATGGCATGGAAGTCCCTGCCCTCCTCAGGCTCCGCCCCAAAAACCTCCCGCTGGCGGTGAAGAGGGACCTGGCAACCCTACTTCTCTATCGCCCTCCCATCAGCACAGAGCTATTCAGCTGAACTCTTCCGATTGGCAAGGGGGTCTCCTCATCTTCCCCTGATGATTTAAACTCAGGGCCTCTGAGAGCTCTCTGTGACATTTCTGCTCGATGCGTTGTAGATAAAGAGTCCGTCGCATCTGGAGGCTTCTAATTCAGCAGTTCAATCTCCAAATGATATCGGAGCGCTGTCTAATTGCATTTGCTCGGATAAATTTCACTCACTGCAGCCTGCGGGCAGGGCTGAGAGATCTTTAGAAGAGCTCGGCCGACCGCATCAGTGTTTGACCCTTGCCCTTCGAGGCTGATTACATTTAATAAGGAGGGGTGGCCCAGACGATAGGCCAGGAAGTGGTAAATGCTGCTTGGAAGGAGTGAGAGGTGCCATCTGACTTAAAGGAGGCAGTCATGAGGCCGTTTTTGAAGAAGACTTCCTTGACCTTTAACCATTAGAATTTGCAGCTAACATTCCCTTACTTTTAGAGAGCAGGCACGGTGCAGTAGTTAAGGTGTCGGACTAGGATCGAATCCCCGGGATCTTGGGCCAGTCACATACTCTCAGCCTTGACCCTGGCAAGTATTTGGATGAGGGACCTCCAAGGAATACCAGTGACGTGACATGGAAGCCACAAATGAAATCAAAATCGACGGCCAACCTTGAATTATAAACGGTTCTATATTAACATGCAAGCATCTGATAGCCTGAAATGGACAAATATACAAGACAACCAATACCAGGTAAGTAAGTACCCAGGGTGATATCCCACAAGGGGGTTATATACAGTGTGATGTCAAGTGCTTTCATTTCCAGATTGGATAGGGAGTATCCAGATTGGAACTTTGAAAATGAATAGCTGTAACCGACTGTTGGATCATTATTGTGTACTGTTTTGAGACAAGAAGGCACATATTTAAGAGGAAATTAAAGGAGCTGAAGAAGTCGTCAGACGAAACGGAGCTAATTTTCTAGAAGACCGTTTTCGCCTCTGCAGTCCAGTTTGGAGTGCTTTTCTAATATAGTTTTGTGGATATCACTTTGGAACTTTAAAATAGCTTTGGAAATTAATGGACTGGATCTCACACTTACCTGCTGTATATAAACCCCTTGTGGGATATTACCTTGGGTACTTACCTGGTATTGGTTGTCTTGTTGTATATTTGTCAATTTCAGATGCTTGCATGTTAATATATATCAGTTTGTAATTCAAGATTGGCCGTCTATGTTGATTTCATTTGTTGTGTTATATTTTACATAGCAGTGCTATTTAGTTTGTATTATACATTGTGACATGGAAGCAGACAGCGTCAACCGACCTCTGGAGTCTGGACCTCTCTTGCCTGCAGCAAGGGTGTCGAATTCAACTGTTACCAGGGCTTGATATGACTTAAACATCCCTTGGTTGGGTCAGGCCATGCCTTGCCGGCCCAGATTGAGAGTGGAGGGACATGTGGCTGCCTTGGCTGGTTTGCAGGCCGGATAAGAGCTCCAGAGGGACCGGATCCGGCTTGCGGGCCTTATGTTTGACACCCCTGCTGTATGGGGTCACCATAAGTCAGCTGCATGGTTTAGAGAGAGTGGACAGGGAGAAGCTTTTCTCCCTCTCTCATAATACTAGAACGCGGGGTCATCTGCTGAAGCTGGAGGGTGAGAGATTCAAAACCGATAAAAGGAAGTACTTTTTCACACAATGCATAGTTAAATTGTGGAACTCCCTGCCCCAGGATGTAGTGATGGCTGCCACCTTGGAAGAAAAACAAAACAAAACTCAACAACATACACCCAGCACAACCACAATTTGAGAAATTGTCAACTTGAAAGGCTTTAAGAGGGGAGTGGACATGTTCATGGAGGAGAGGGCTATTCATGGCTACTAGTAAAAATGGATACTAGTCATGATGCATCCCTGTTCTCTCCAGGATCAGAGAAGCATGGCTATTATATTAGGTGCGGTGGAACACAGGCAGGATGGTGCTGCTGCAGTCATCTTGTTTGTGGGCTTCCTGGAGGTACCTGGTTGGCCACTGTGTGAACAGGCTGCTGGACTTGATGGGCCTTGTTCTGATCCAGTATCGCTTTTCTTACGTTCTTAAGTTCTTATGACTTGATGGCAAAAAACAAACAAAAAACCCCTTACTTGCCCTGACCTGAATGGCCCAGGCTGCCCGGATCTCATCAGCTCTCAGAAACTAAGCAGGGTCTACCTTGGTGATCAGTTGTAATAACAGGAGATCTCCAGCTAGTACCTGGAGGTTGGCAACTATAGTTTGCTCTTAACACTTTTTTTTATTCCAAGTGCGTAAGATAATATTGTTTAGCTGTATTTTTCTGATTCTGTTTTTAATATGGGTTTGTTTATCGCTAATGATATTGAAAGGATGCAATCCTAAGAACAGTTTTCTGGGCTTAAGGCCTGTTGAGTACAATGTGACGTACTTCTGAGGATTCCTGATTAGATTGCTCTTTTACTTTCCTCAACTGATTCAAGAAGAGGAGTTGGTTTTTATATGCCGACTTTTCTCTACCACTTAAGGAAGAATCAAACCAGCTTACAATCACCTTCCCTTCCTCTCCCTACAACAGACACTCTGTTAGGTAGGTGGGGCTGAGAGAGCTCCAAGAGAGCGGTGACTAGCCCAAGGTCACCCAGCTGGCTTCATGTGGAGGAGTGGGGAATCAAACCCAGTTCTCTAGATAAGAGTCCAGTGCTCCAAACCACTGTTCTTAACCACTACACCATGCTGTTTTATTGCTGTTTAACTACTTTGGATCTGGTATGATGTAAGCATTAGTTTAATGGTTCTTTTACTGATATTTTATATGTTGTGGGATTAGAAGCAGCATAAAAATGCTTTAATGAATAAATAAAATAATACTCTGAAGTCCGAATAAGAATACTTGGAAACTTAGAGAGGGTATTGTTTCTTACCAACCCTGAGGGAGTAAATTAGTTGAAAGCATAACTGTGTAGATGGGGAGAATTATGTATTCTGCGCTGAGCTAGCCAAAATGCGTATTTTGATTAAATAGCAAACCTTCATTAAACTGTATTTGACATATGAATTAGAAATACTTTGAGAAGTAGTTCAATATGAGAATATTTGCAGAAGTCCATCATATATTTGTAAAAAGAACCCCTATAACACTAAATGCATTTATCAAGGAATATATTTTCATTAATGCGGGGATGATTTGCATACATGAAATTGAAATTGTAATTTTTAGTTATTCAAGGATTTAAATACCACAGAAACAAGACCTCTGTATTATTAGCCTCATTTACTTCGTATAAATGTAACTAAATGGTACAATACAATTTAAAATGAATTAAACCAATTGGGCTTAACCCAGTCTCCCATGGGCACAATCCTTGCATGTGGAAATATCTCTGTTGAATCCTGGTTTTCTTCTCTCTTGGTGGGTACCTGCCAAATTGTTGGGGGCAATGGGAATTCTGTATCCCTCTCCAACGCCCTCATCTGCTTGGTCAAAGTATACAATGGGCATTGTATTCCGTGACTGAGTAGATGGACATAAGAACAAAAGAAAGGCCATGCTGGATCAGACCAAGGTCCATCAAGTCCAGCAGTCTGTTCACACAGTGGCCAACCAGGTGCCTCCAGGAAGCCCACCAACAAGACGACTGCAGCAGCACCATCCTGCCTGTGTTCCACAGCACCTCATATCATAGGCATGCTCCTCTGATACTGTAGAGAATAGGTATGCATCATGACTAGTATCCATTTTTACTAGTAGCCATGAATACCCCTCTCCTCCATGAACATGTCCACTCCCCTCTTAAAGCCTTCCAAGTTGACAATTTCTCAAATTGTGGTTATGCTGGGTGTTTGTTGTTGTGTTTTGTTTTTCTCCTGGTTTGGATTATGTCCCAATGTATTGTTTCTGGTTTGGTTTTTTTTTATGATTTCATTACCGATTAGCATTACTGATGTTGATTGTTGGCTTTATATAGTTTTGAGGCTATTTTTTAAAATAGCTTTATTTCTTTTATAAGCTAACCGTTTATAGTTTTGAGGCTATTATAGGCCGTTGTGGTGCATGTTCCCTCCCCCCAGAGAAGTGGTGAAAAAGTGTGCTAGACAGATTTCAAAGAAATAATTATTCATTTCCATGTGGATTCCAGATTTTTCAAGTGGGTTTTGACTTCCATGTAGAAGGCATGCAATTTTTTTTTCTCTTTGCCTTATAACGGGCAATGATCTCTGTGCCTTTCTGCTGAAGAGAAAACTGGAGGCCTCGCGCCAAAATGTTGTTTCTTAACATATCTATCTGCAATTTCATGGAAAATTCTGAAATCTTGATTTTAAAAAAATGTCATGACAACTTTTCACCCATTTCCCAACACATCTTTTCGCTCAATTAGCACCTTGGAGTCGATTGCTGGTGCTAGGTGCGACTTCATTAGCGAAACGTCATTGAAGATCTACCCTGCTGCATCGGTGGGGAATATATCCTCGAATGGGCAGAATTCTCAAGCCACTTGTCGGCTTCATTCATTCTGCTGACTCATAAAGATCCAGTTGGGTGTTAGTTGTTGTTTTCTTCCTTGTTTTACATACATGTATGCAGCTAATCTGTTCTTGGATCATAAAAGGCTCTTACTGAGGAAGTAGGAAACAAAAAAGAGAGAGGACAGAGAAAATGGATCTGATCTATACCGTTACCACTCTGCCCAGCAGAATTCTGAGTAAATGTAGATACAAATAGTAAAAGGTAAAGGTCTCCTGTGCAAGCACCGGGTCATTCCTGACCCATGGGGTGACGTCACATCCCGACGTTTCCTAGGCAGACTTTGTTTACGGGGTGGTTTGCCAGTGCCTTCCCCAGTCATCTTCCCTTTACCCCCAGCAAGCTGGGTACTCATTTTATCGACCTCGGAAGGATGGAAGGCGGAGTCGACCTTGAGCCGGCTACCTGAACCCGACTTCTGTTGAGATCAAATTCAGGTCGTGAGCAGAGCTTTTGACTGCAGTACTGCAACTTACCACTCTGTGCCATAGAGGCACTTATATTTGCAAAACATTGGCCCTGTATATCTGTATTCATGGCTAGTTCGTTGCCCCTACATGGAAGTCCTCTGTTGTTTTTATAACCTACCAAATTTGTGTAAAGTGCTGTCAAGTCACAGTCGACTTACGGCTATCCACAGGGTTTTCAAGGAAAGAGATGCATAGAGGTGGTTTGCCATTGCCTGCCTTTCGTAGTGACCCTGGACTTCCTTGCTGGTCTCCCAGCTGAGTGCTAACCAGGGTTGACCCTGTTTAGCGTCTGAGATCTGGTGAGTTCTGGCCAGCCTAGACTATTTAGGTCAGGGCAACCTACCCAACAGAGTCATAGATTTCAAATGTTCTAATTTTAGGGGGCCCTTCATGTTTCAGCATGTCTCTTGAGGAGTCCTTGCAGTTCTCTACAGAGCTGTCACTTTTTGGGTTGCCTCTTAGAAGGACGTGCTACATGCAGAGCAAGGGTGCCATGCCACCTGCATCTCTGATGCATGTTGTGTTGAGCGACAGGATGATGAGGTGAGCTCTCTCAGTGGTGGAGAAGATTCCTCTGTGGCTCTGCTTCTTGGCTTGCTCCTCTCTATGGTACATCGGGTTGCCAGCTCCTGGTTGGGAAATACCTAGATATTTTAGGGGTGGAGCCTGAGGAGGGTGGGTTTTGGAGAGTGGAGGGACTTCAGTGCCATAGAGTCCAATTGCCAAAGCGGCCATTTTCTTCAGGTGAACGGATCTCAATCGGCTAGAGATCAGTTGCAATATCAGAAGATCTCCAGCTACCACCTGGAGGTTGGCAACCCTAATAGTACACCACTATGCTACTTGGCTTTTACTTCCTGCCCCCTGCTTGTTTAGCAGGATTTCCATGGTCCTAGCATTGTGAGGTCAGACTCCTGCCCCCCTCTTCCTGCGACATGACTTTGTCACACGGCTTCGGCCTCGTCCTTGCAGCTCAGGGCATCCATGTTGGATGGGTCCTGGGTCTGGAAAGGTTGAAGACCACTGTTGTAAGCTGCCCACTCAGTTCAAACGAGAAGCTAGTTTCACTTCACCATCACCTTTGTGAACAGAAATCGCACCCTCAACCGCATTTCCCTGCTGCGCCGTGTAGCGAGGGAAGATCAGCCACGGGACAGCAGCTTGCTCGCCTTAGCCAAATACCTAGCCTACCATTTCTGTTCTGCTCTGGTTAACCTGGTTGGTTTCCCCACTCCTCCACATGAAGCCAGCTGGGTGACCTTGGGCTACTCGCAGTTCCCTTAGAGCTCTCTCAGCCTCACCTACTTCACAAGGTGTCTGTTGTGGGGAGAGGAAGGGAAGGTGATTGTAAACCAGTGTGATTCTCCTTAAAAGGTAGAGAAAATCGGCATATAAAAACCAACTCTTCTTCTGGAGAACCCGCATGGTGTAGTGGTTAAGAGCGGTGGCCTCTAATCTAGAGAACCGGGTTTGATTCTCCACTCCTCCACATGAGCGATGAACACTAACCTGGTGAACTGGATTTGCTTCCCCACTCCTCCACATGAAGCCAGCTGGGTGACCTTGGGCTAGTCACAGCTCTCCTAGAGCTCTCTCAGCCTCACCTACCTCCCAGGGTGTCTGTTGTGGGGAGGGGAAGGTGATTGTAAGCGGGTTTGATTCTCCCTTAAGTGATATAGAAAGTCGGCACATAAAAACCAACTCTTCTCCTCCTCCTCCTCCCAGAGGAACTTCTTGGTAAACATCTGAGGGATTCCAGGCTTCCCTGGAACACAATTGGAAAGCCACTACACGAGAATAATGTCACTCCTCCAACTGTTACATCTCTGGCAACCTACTCTAAAGACCCACAAACTTACCATAGATGAGTTCCCCCCTCATTTTTTTGTTTGTTTTAAATTGTCTCTCTGTGGTACCATTTCTTTTATGAATGCTGTTTATTATGGGCATGCAGGTCTGGCATTGGGCTGGGAAGCTGTTAATGCCATTTGGACCTAGCCTAGACATTCGTTCGTTTCCATCCGGAAACAGCCGCCTGTTTGTGGTACGGGGTCGCGTTGTCAGGATTAGCACTGTTTGCTTCCCCCCCCCCTTCAAAGTAATGTAATTTGTGACGGCCGTAGTATGCAGCGGCGCGCCGGGCGCACATCTTTTCGCGCGACTCGCCTTATGATGTGGAAAATAAAAATAACTTGTTTCCTGCTGCTTGCGATTATTCCTAGGAAACCCTCAGCAGTTTTATTTAACATTCACAATGGGTAGCTTCGGGCTTCCCCCTCCTCCCCTTAATGGTTTTAAGTCCACGTAAGCCAAGGAACAGCTGTTTAAACAGAAGCAAAGAACTCTAAAAAATAAACATAGTAAATTAGAGAGAGCGGTAAGGAATCGTACAGGTAAAAAAAAAAGATGAGCGTCTTGTGAGATTTGGAATCCCTATTGTGGTGGATCCAGATGGCACCAAAAAGTGATTAAAAAACAATAACTAACACTATACTCATGTTAGATTTATTCACGATATCCCTCTCCTCCCATGATTTTGCCCTAGGGTAGCCAGGTCCCTCTTTGTCACTGGCGGGAGGTTTTTGGGGCGGATCCTGAGGAGGGTGGGGGTTTGGGAAGGGACATCAATGCCCTAGAGTCCAATTGCCAAAGTGACCATTTTCTCCAGGTGAACTGATCTCTACCGGCTGGAGATCAGTTGTAATGGCAGGAGATCTCCAGCTAGTACCTGGTGGTTGGCAACGCTGTTTTGCCCTGACCTGGATGGTCCAGGCTAGCCTGATCTCATCAGATCTTCGAAGCTAAGAAGGGTCGGCCCTGGTTGGTATTTGGATGGGAGACCACCAAGGAAGTCCAGGGTTGCTGTGCAGAGGAAGGCAATGGCAAACCACCTCTGTTAAGTCTCTTGCCTTGAAAACTCTATGGGGTCGCCATAAGTCGGCGGCAACTTGATGACACCTTTCACTACCACACATGATTCCCCCCCCCCCAATTTAGTGGGGAAAGCAGTTAAGAACATAAGAAAAGCCCTGTTGGACCAGACCAAGGCCTATCAAGTCTAGCAGTCGGTTCCCAAAGTGGCCGACCAATTCTTTCCAACCTTAGCCCCTTCTCTGCTGCCATTATAGAAATAATTAGGTGGACAAGTTATTGACAAAGTGGCTTGACCTGATTTAGAGTAGAGTTCTTTTTTATTTTAAACATGGTTTACATCCCATTCATTAGACACCAATCTTAACTAGAGAATATTGTGTGAGACAGGATACTGGCCTAAATGGACTACTGGTCTGATCTGGCAGGGCTGTTCTTATGAGGACCTCGACCTCCATGCAGTGGCGGATCTACATTTCTGGGGCCCTGAAGCTTGAACTGTTATGGGGGCCATTTCGCAACCAGCAACAATAGGGCAACATCTAACAAGCCAGCTCGGTGACCTTGGGCTAGTCGCAGTTCTTTCCGAACTCTCTCAGCCCCACCTACCTCACAGGATGTCTTGTGGGGAGGGGAAGAGAAGGTGATTGGAAGCCGGCTTGGTTCTTCTGTAAGTGGTAGAGAAAGTCGGCATGTAAAAACCAACTCTTCTCCTTCTTCCTCTTCTTCTTCCTCCTCCTCAACACTGGCTCTCGCTAAAGCGAATGCTAATTAGTAGGTGAATATTGCATGTTAATTAATGGTTCGTTGAAGCACCAGCTCGCCACGGGCGGGGAGTGCTTAACCAAAGTGGAGTATGAAGACCTCTTCGTGGACGCACTTAACGAAAATTTGCGGGGGAACCTATTATTACTATTAACAATAATACGAGGTACGCTTTTTATCCTCTCCCTCCTCCAAGGAATTCATGGTAGATTTCCCCCCCCCTTCTTTTTCTGTAATTCAAGCGCAAAGTGTTCCCAAAGCAGGCACACTAGGTGCAACTCGATCGCATTCATTCATACTTGTTTGCCGAGCCTAGGGAATACATACAGTAAATAAGCTGCGGGAGCAACTGTCTAGATTGTCGCGGTTCTTGTTGCCCAAATACTAATGCTTGTGCCATTTTAGGAAAGGTAAAACACTCAGTTGGGAGAAGCAGCTGAGGAGAAATGCACAGGTGTGTAAGGCGAGCATATGGCTGAGCAGTCCCTGAGCCCAAGGAAATGCCAGATGATTAACATTCATTAAAACTTTAAAAATTTACACCTTGTAGGGAAAAACCCCTCACAATTAGTACCATGCTATTGCGTGTTGGAGGAGAGTGTTACACATATCCTGGACTGCCAAAGAAACAAACCAGTGGGTTCTAGATCAAATCAAGTCTGAACTGACCAAGAAGCTAAAATGACTAAACTAAGGCTGTCGTACTTTGGTCACATTATGAGATGACACTGGATGACACTGGAAAAGACAGTCATGCTAGGAAAAGTTGAAGGCAACAGGAAAAGAGGAGGAGGAAGAAGAAGAGTTGTTTTTTTATATGCCAACTTTCTCTACCACTTAAGGAAGAATCAAACTGGCTTACAATCACCTTCCCTTCCCCTCCCCAAAACAGACACCCTGTGAGGTAGGTGGGGCTGAGAGACCTCTAAGAAAGCTGTGACTAGCCCAAGGTCACCCAGCTGGCTGCATGTGGAGGAGTGGGGAAACAAATCCAGTTCACCAGATTAGCCTCCACAGCTCACGTGGAGGAGTGGGGAATCAAACCCGGTTCTCCAGATCAGAGTCCACCACTCCAAACCACCGCTCTTAACCACTACACCACGCTGGCTCTCTTAACAAGAGATGGATTGACTCTGTAAAAGAAGCCACAGCTCTCCGTTTGCAAGACCTGAGCAAGGCTGTTAAAGATAGGACGTTTTGGAGGACATTGATTCATAGGGTCGCCATGAGTTGGAAGCGACTTGACAGCCCTTAATACACACACACATTGCATGTAAGTAACTTGCAATGTCTCCACACAGTTCCAGTAGCTGTTAAAAAGATTCAGGTATGGAGGGCAGAAAAGCAGGAGTGAGAAAGCAACACAGTGTGGTGTAGTGGTTAGAGTGTCGGACTGGGATCTGGGAGGTCCAGGTTTGAATCCCCATTTTGCCATGGAAGCTCACAGGATGACCTTTGCCCAGTCATTCCCAGGGAAGCCCTCCCAGGGTGGTTGTTGTAAGGAATGGAGAAGGGGAGAATTACTTTGTCAGCCACTTTGGGCCTCGTAGGGGGGAAAGCAGGGTATAAATATTTAAATAAATAAATTCCCAACACCTGCTCCCTGAGGGCCTTTAACAGGATATGCCAGGGATTGAATCTGCAACCCCTAATTCCCTTTCCATGTATGCTCTGTCATGTATAAGAACTTAAGAACATATGAAAAGCCATGCTGGATCAGACCAAAGTCCATCAAGTCCAGCAATCTGTTTACAGTGGCCAACCAGATGCCTTTAGGAAGCCCACAAGCAAGATGACTGCAGCAACGTTGTCCCGCTTGTGTTCTACAACACCTCATATATTCGGCATGCTCCTCTGATCCTGGGGAATAGGCATACATCATGGCTAGTATCCATTTTCATGAGTAGCCATAAATAGCCCTGGACTAGTATCCATGAAAATGTCCACTCCCCTCTTAAAGCCTTCCAAGTTGGCGGACATCACCACATCCTAGGGCAGGGAGATCCACAATTGAACTATGTGTTGTGTGAAAAAATACTTCCTTTTATCTGTTTTGAATCTCTCCCCCTCTAGCTTCAGCAGATGACCCCACGTTCTAGTATTATGGGAAAGGGAGAAAAGGTTCTCCCTGTCCACTCTCTCCATACGATGCATAATTTTATAGACCTCTATCATGTCACTGATTATTGTTTGAGTTCGACCATTCGCATGCAGAATTAGCACGGCAGTGAGAGCGCTGGAGACCAGACCAGGATCGCTTGTAAACTCCCCCTGTGAACGGATTGACCCAAGCAGTAAAGTGCGTTTTGTATGCAACAGTGAGCGCACGGCACGTGGGCAGAGATGTCGGCGTTGACGGAGGCTTCTGCGATGCCATGTTTTCAGCCCTTTCATTTCAAAGAGCAAAAATGGCCTGGTGAGATCCCCCTTCGTAATTATAGGAGAGGCAGTCAGCCAAGATGGACAGCTCCCTGCTGCCTGCGAAGAGCTGGTAGGGCTCGGAGTGGCATTCCTCTGAAATGCCTTTTGGGTCTCACCTGTTCTGTTTTTGGTTGCTGTGATGGGCATTCCCTGTCTTTTCTTCTCCTCTTGGGAGGATATCTGGATTTTTCTGCCCTGATCTTCTCTTGTGTTGGAGAGTTTTTGCTCCCAGGGCTGCCTGCCGAGAGTAATTGTGAGCTCTCGTTGATTCAAGGTAGAATTACTTCAGTGGTAGAGCATCTGCGTTGCATCAGAATGCTACAGGTTCAATCCCTGGTGTCACCAGTTAAAAGAATAAGGTAGTCGCCGATGTGAAAGACCTCAGCCTAAAGCCCTGGAGAGCTGCTGCCAGTCAGAGTGCTAGACCAGTGCTCTGACTTGGCAGCTCCATGTGGTCAGGTGCCATGTGCCCTGTTTGTAGGGTTGCCAACCTCCAGGTAGTAGCTGGAGATCTTTTGCTATAACAACTTGATAGAGAGCAATTCACCTGGAGAAAATGGCTGCTTCAGCAATTGCACTGTATGACATTGAAATCCCTCCCCTCCCCAACCCCAACCCCCCGCCTCAGGCCATGTTCTCCAGGTCTCTATCGGCTGGAGATCAGTTGTAATAGCTGGAGATCTCCGGCTACCACTTGGAGGTTGGCAACGCTAGCGGGAGAAGGAAGGCGATTGTAGGCCACTTTGTGACTCCTTATGGTAGAAAACAGCACGGTATGCAAACCAACTCTTCTTCTTCTAAACAATAAATGGAATAGGAATCTCCCTGCAGTTTATAATTTAGACATTCCCTTTTCGTGAACTGTGTTAGGGAATCAGTATTTTGAGGATTTGCCCTAAATTCATATGACCAAGGGAGGGGGGCTTGGCTTAGTGGAAGAGCGGGGGTTGGGGAGGGGAGGGACTTCAATGCCATAGAGTCCAATCGCCAAAGCGGCCGTTTTCTCCAGGCGAACTGATCTCTATCGGCTGGTGGTCAGTTGTAACAGCAGGAGATGTCCAGCTAGTACCTGGCGGTTGGCAACCCTACCAATACCATTTGAAAACATTTTAATGCACTCTTTAAAAAAACCACCTCAGGTTTGTTCCTACTTTTTGTAGACCCACAATGGATAAACATCATACCTGAGGCTGGAATAAATAACAGCAAACTTTAAAAAAAAAATAGCAGTGCATTGACAAGAAGTTAAAATATTTAGCACCACTGTGGTGGCATTATTATGGATGAGCAAACTTTCATTACCATGTAGGTGTATGTCATAATAATTTAATGAGCTTTAGCTGAAACGTCGAGAGGATTGTGGTTACCGGATTAACCCCTCCCAACCCCCAAATATGGAACTACCAAGATTAATAGGGGGTTTTTTTGTTCATGCAAATAGATTTACATGTTACACTTTCGGCTTAGAGGGGTCGTACCCTCCTAGCTCACCTGTGTGCATTTACTTGTACCCTGCTTTTCTCCCAAGGGGGGCCCAAAGCAGTGTACAAAATCTACAGCTTGGAATGTAGAGAAAAGAAGAAGAAGAAGAAGAGTTGGTTTTTAGATGCCGACTTTCCCTACCACTTAAGGAAGAATCAAACCAGCTTACAATCACCTTCCCCTCTCCACAACAGACACCCTGTGAGGTAGGTGGGGCTGAGAGAGCTCTAAGAGAGCTGTGACTAGCCCAAGGTCACCCAGCTGGCTTCATGTGGAGGAGTGGGGAATTAAACCCGGTTCTCCAGATTAGAGTCTACCATTCCAAACCACTGCTCTTAACCACTACACCATGGTGGCTCTTAGATGAGATAGTTCCTGTTCTCCATAGTCCAAGCTCTAAGTTGCTGGGAGTGGGGGGGTGGGTGGGACAGATTGCTTCTCTTTGCACCACCTCAAGCTGTCTGTTTCAGCTACACAGAAAAGGGGCAGATAGATTGGCTTGGGCTGCAGAGAAAAGGAGAGAAATTATCTTTTTTTCCTCTTCCTCTTGTAATGGGGAAATCAGAACCCATCTGATCCCAGCTTCACTGTTCAGTGATTTTTTTTGGGATTGGGGCAGGACCACTATACCTAAAAAAAGGATATTGCAGAGCTAGAGAAGGTACAGAAAAGAGCAACCAAAATGATCAGGGGACTAAAGCAACTGCACCATGAGCGGTTAAAACTAGGGTTGCCAGGTCCCTCTTCGCAGGGTGGGATTTGGGGAGGGGAGGGACTTCAGTGCCATAGAGACCAATGGCCAAAGCAGCCATTTTCTCTAGGGGAACTGATCTCTATCAGCTGGAGATCAGCTGTAATAGCAGGAGAACTCCAGCTATTACCTGGAGGTTGCTGTACAAAGAGGCAGAACGTGGCTCAAAATAATAAACATCAATATAAAAAAACAACAAAATCCTCGGCCGGATTGAAAATTTTCCATGAAAAAAACTTTTTTCATGAAAATCCTCGGCCGGATTGAAAATTTTCATGAAAAAACCTTTACATCTTGTAGTATCAGATGGGGTTATACATGTGATGAACTATTCTACTAAGTTCTAATTCCTTCTCTAAAAGTGGTTGGGTCGGCAAACTGAAGAAGATTCGAAACGCGTCTTTGCGACGGACCCACCTTGGACCGCATTGTTGTTTTGTTTTGTTACTATTGTGATTGTAATACCACCATTGTTGTGTATTGCTTACAACCACCACTATTGTTGTGTATTGCTTATAGCCATATCTTTTTTGGTTTACACTCAGCCCGGGAGGCTTTATTTTTGTTTAGCTCTTCGGCTTTCCTATATTTTCAGCCTATTGGCGCTGCCTTAAGCCCTGCGAGGCTATTGTGTGTGTTTTTTGACACACTTTTTCATTTGTTTTGGTGGCCTATTTTCAATACATTAGACAGTAAGACAAACACAATTGTTGTTTTTTGATATTGATGTTTATTATTTTGAGCCACGTCCTGCCTCTTTGTACAGTTACCCCTATTTTCAGCATAGGTTCCTTCTTTCTCCAGATTACCTGGAGGTTGGCAACCTTAGTTAAAACGCTTAGGGCTGTTTAGCTTGGAAATAGCTCTGCTATTTATCTTCTCCTGTAATGTGCAGCCACCGTGGAGTTCTGGGTGTTTTCTAGGGCATGTTCTTAGTTACTCTTAGCGTGAGATCCATGGACTAGTCAGTCTCTTACATGATGAACCAAGTGTGCACCTAGAACTCCTTACCAGAGCGTGGTAGAAGAGTCCATGACGAAAGCCTCTGAAGGTAGAAAGTCTGAATCCTACTCATTCTAAAGCCTTGGAGTGCCGTCCTAAGAACACTCTTATTTGGGAGTGAATTCTATTGAATTCGGTGACTTGGATGGCGTGGGCTAGCCCAATTTTGTCAGATCTCAAAAGCTAAGCAGGGCCAGCCCTGGTTAGTACTTGGATGGGAGACCACCAAGGAAGTCCAGGGTTGCTACATAGAGGTAGGCAATGGCAAACCACCTCTGTTTGTCTCTTGCTTTGAAAACCCCATGGGGTCGCCATAGGGAAGCCACAACTTGATGGCCCTTTCCTAGGGTTGCCAACTTCCAGGTACTAGCTGGAGATCTGCTATTACAACTGATCTCCAGCCGATAGAGATCAGTTCCCCTGGAGAAAATGGCCACTTTGGCCATTGGACTCCCCTCCCCTCCCCAAACCCTCCCCTCCTCAGGTTCTGCCCCCAAAACCTTCCGCTGGTGGCGAAGAGGGACCTGGCAACGCTACACTTTTTACCGCCAAACCATTGAATAGACTTGAGTGGGATTCTGAGCAGACTTGCTTAGGATTGCTTTTGCTTTCGCACTCACCGGGCACTTTCACGCATGCCGAATGATGCACTTTCAATCCACTTTCGAGGCACTTTAACAATAATTTGCAGTGGATTTTGCCATTTCACACAGTAAAATCCAGCTTCAATGTGCATCGAAAGTGGATTGACGGTGCATTATTCAGCATTGGTGAAAGTGCCCAGAATAATGCACTTTCTGGCCCCTTTCAGTGTGCTTTGCCACTGGGTTTTATTGGGCAAAATGGCAAACTCCCCTCTCAAACAATCACTAAAGGGCATCAGAAGTGCCTTATTCAGCATGTGCGAAAGCGGAGTCTTCGACTGGTGGGTCGTTTCGCCCTGATCTGAGTGGATCATGCTTTTCTGTCAATTTTTTTTGGGGGGGCGGGGGTGTTTATTTAGAGGGGTGGGGTAGAGAGAGAGAGAGAGAGAGATTGAGAAAGGTTTGGGGAGGAAAGTGGGAAAGCGAGAGAGTGCGGCTTCCTGCTGATTTCCCGCCAGCAGCTCAGCCCGCCCAGTAACACTACAAAAAGAAGGAAAACATCACAGACAAATCCTCGCAGAAACAACATACTGTGTGGGCTCCCGGGGCTCTAAATGCAGTGCTTTTTGTCTGGCGTGAGAGCAGTTGGCGCTTACAAAACTTCTACTTGTATCTTGTTCAGCTTCCATCATCTCTGCCCTTGTCCTTGTGTATCGATCTCTTTTATCTCCCCGGCCTCTTTTGCTTCTGTTTCTATGGCGTCCGCTCGTCTTTTGCGAGGTTTTCCATATTGGCGGGGTTTTGGTTTTCGCGGTGTTGTTTTTCAGCACAAATGGAGTCTGGCCCGCGTCGGACATTATGCAACTATACTTATGACCCAGGGCTCTGGAAATTTTTTTTGCCTTCTCCAACTTTTGAAACAGAGCTTTTGCTAGATTTGCAGTGGGGTAACTTTTCTCTTTTCTCTGTGAGTGAAACGTAGGTTTGCCTACGTTAAAACTAGGTTTGCCAGGTCCCTCTTCGCCACCGGTGGGAGGTTTTTGGGGCGGAGCTTGAAGAGGGCGGTGTTTGGGGAGGGGAGGGACTTCAATGCCATAGAGTCTAATGGCCAAAGCGGTCATTTTCTCCAGGGGAACTGATCTCTGTCGGCTGGAGATCAGTTGTAATAGCAGGAAATCTCCAGCTAGTACTTGGAGGTTGGCAACCCTAGTGAAACGGTAGGCCAGTGGTGTCAAACATATGGCCCAGGGGCCATATGTGGCCCCTTGAGAGCTCTTAGACTCATAGGATCGTAGAGTTGGAAGGGACCACCAGGGTCATCTAGTCCAACCCCCTGCACAATGCGGCCCACAAGCCAGTTGAGGCAACCCCCCCTGTCCCGATCTGGGCTGGTGAGGCCTGGCCCGGCCCGGCCAAGTGACATTTATGTCATATCCGGTCCTTGTAACAAACGCGTTCGACACCCCTGCTAGGCTAACCCTTTTCATATTTAGACCCAAATCGGACAGCACATCAGATAAAATGTCCCGGGGCGGGTGGAGGTGAACGGATCTGGCCCGTGGGCCTGCTGATCAGCCATCTCATCTTAAGCGCGTCCTCATGATGATAAATGGGATGTTTTTCTCTTAGGAATTCCAAATATTCTTTCCCATCCCTGACCCTGCCGTCTGCTGCCAAGTGGAAGGCTGTACGAAAACCCCAGGAAAAGAATGGGGGAAGGAAGGCTGGCTGGCCTGACAACAACATTCTTTAAGGAGGACCCAACAGTTGGTAATACAGAGATCATCATTTGTGCTTGGATGTTTCTGCTTGCAGCATTTAGGAAGAGATTCCCACCACCATCAACACCCCTCCCCTTACACAGTAACTTCTCACCTGCGTTTCTTCCTCTGTTTCATGCAGCTGGGAAAGAAAGTGACAGGAGAAGCTGGAAATAGATTCCGTGTGCTCTGTTAGAGATGCCCGAGGCTCTCTCGGCGTGGATTTTAATATCTTTTAATCAAGTGAATAGCTTTTCGGGTTCGACCTCCCACTTTTCTTCCTGCTTCCATTCATCCGGCACCACGGATCTGATGTCCTCTGGATAGGGTTGCCATGTCCCTCTTCTCCACCGGCTGGAGGTTTTGGGGGTAGAGCCTGAGGAGGGTGGGGTTTGGGGAGGGACTCCAATGCCATAGAGTCCAATTGCCAAAGCTCCATTTTCTCCAGGGGAACTGATATCTATTGGCTGGAGATCAGTTGTAATAGTGGGAGATCTCCAGCTAGTACCTGGAGGTTGGCAACCCTAACTTCAATGCCATAGAGTCCAATTGCCAAAGCGGTGATGGTTTGTCTCATACAGTATTGTAAATGTGGCTGTTGCACAAAGTATTCCCTATTACTATGTATGGGTGTGAAAGCTGGACAGTGAAGAAAGCTGATAGGAAGAAAATAGATTCCTTTGAAATGTGATGTTGGAGGAGAGTGTTACGGATTTTGTGGACTGCCAAAAAAACAAATCAGTGGGTTATAGATCAAATCAAGCCTGAACTGACCCTAGAAGCTAAAATGACTAAACCGAGGCTATCATATTTTGGTCACGTCATGAGACGACAAGAGTCACTGGAAAAGACAGTCATGCTAGGAAAAGTTGAGGGCAACAAGAAAAGAGGAAGACCCAACAAGAGATGGATTGACTCAATAAAGGAAGCCACAGCCTTCAGTTTGCAAGATCTGAGCAAGGCTTTCAAAGATAGGACATTTTGGAGGACTTTCATTCATAGGGTCGCCATGAGTCGGAAGCGACTTGACGGCACTTAACACACACACATTGCACAAAGACTGTTTCATCCTCTGTGGCCTGTTCCACGTGTCACTTTTTGCACAAGGGCATTAGTATTTATGAAGGGAAAGTAGAGAGACCCCTGCTAGGGTTGCCAAACTCCAGGTGGAGGCAGGAGATCTCCTGCTATTACGACTGATCTGCAGCCGATATAGATCAGTTCCCCTGGAGAACATGGCCGCTTTGGCAATTGGACTCTATGGCACTGAAATCCTTCCCCTCCCCAAACCCTACCCTCCACAGGCTCAGCCCCAAAAACCTCCTGTTGGTGGTGAAGAAGGACCTGGCAACCCTAGCCCCTGCACTTCTGGCTTGTCCTCCAGGCTCCAGCTGCTACTCCACGTAAGCACCAATGGGATGATGTCATGCAATGCACTGACGTCACTTCTGGGTGAAGACCCGTAAGCAACATCACTGCATCGAGCAATGCTATAGAAAATTGCTCGAGTGTTGCTTGATGTAGTGACATCACTTCCCGGCCTTCACCCAGAAGTGATATTGCGTGTTGCTCCTCTTCCCCATACCACATTCTCAAGGCTTCTTGGGTTACCAGGCATGCGTCATAATGATCTGTGCACTCCAACTCTATTATCTGCTGTTACGTGATGTTGACCACAGCAAGCATTCCTTAAAAATGCTTATTGTTTATACAGCATCTTTAGAGTTCTGGCTGCTTCATAGATATAGTAGCTGCTTATGAGATTTACAACAGCCTTGTAAGGTAGAGCCATTTTATTTTCCCATCTTGCAGATGGGGGGGTGGGTGGGAAGCGGAGGTTAAAAGAATATCCTCTTTCATAAGGCCAGATAGCAGCTGGAACACCCACTCTTGGTTCCTTTATTTATTTAATTTCAAAGTCAGCTGGTGAAACATTTCCACCACATTTACTCCCCCGTGGCGCAGAGTGGTAAGCTGCAATAATGTCGCTGAAAGTGCTGCTCACGACCTGAGTTGGATCCCAAGGGAAGTCGGTTTCAGGTAGCCTGCTCAAGGTTGACTCCGCCTTCCATCCTTCCAAGGTTGGTAAAAGGAGTACCCAGCTTGCTGGGGGTAAAGGGAAGATGACTGGGGAAGGCAGTGGCAAACCACCCCGTAAACAAAGTCTGCCTAGTAAACGTCAGGATGTGACGTCACCCCAAGGGTCAGGAATGACCCGGTGCTTGCACAGGGGACCTTTGCCTTTTACCCCACCCCAGGAGCTATATGCTAAAATATACGTTCCTTTCAGGGTCGTTGCCAGAATGTACCTTGACCAAGGATGTATGTTTTGTGGTCTAGTTATGAGCTTGTGGTCTTTACCAGTGTTCGGTGGTTGCTCTCAAAATTGTGGGCAGGTTTCAGCTCAGGCCGCAAAGAATCTCCTAGCAGAATTTGCATTCACTTGCATTGCGCTGTGTGGGTTGAAAACTTTTACAAGATTAAGCTGTGGTCTCCTCTGCATGAGAGGAACTGTCCCCAGGTGTTCTCACCCCCGCTAAGCAGCAAAAAATGTCATGCCATCAAATTACTCCTTTGCATATTCTTACTAGGTTTGCTCATTTGCATTTGCCTTTTCATTTCTGGTTGTTTGTGGGAAGGGGCTGTGGCTTAGTGGAAGAGCACCTGCTTTGCATGCCAGAGGTCCCAAGTTCAATCCCCAGTATGCCCAGTTGGAAGGATAAGATAGGAGGGGATGTCAAAAACCTGTATTTGAGACCCTGCTTTGGTTCATCTCTTCCTCTTAGTGTGGTGTAGTGGTTAAGAGCAGTGGACTCTAATCTGGAGAGCTGGGATCGATTCCCCACTCCTCCACATGAAGCCTGCTGGGTGACCTCGGGCCGGTCACAGTTCTCTCTGAACTCTCTCAGCTCCACCTACCTCACAAGTTGTCTGTTGTAGGGAGGGGGAAGGAAAGGGGATTATAAGGTGCATTGAGACTCCACATTTAGACTCCGCATTGAGAGCCAACGTGGTGTAGTGGTTAAGGGTGGTGGGTTGGAGCTGTGGGCTCTGATCTGGAGAACCGGAGTCGATTCCCCCTTCCTCCACATGAGCGGCGGACGCTAATCTGGTGAACTGGGTTGGCTTCCCCACTCCTACGCATGAAGCCAGCTGGGTGACCTTGGGCTAGTCACAGTTCTCTCTGAACTCTCTCAGCCCCACCTACCTCACGAGGTGTCTGCTGTGGGGAGAGGAAGGGAAGGAGATTGTAAGCCGGTTTGATTCTTCCTTAAGAGGTAGAGAAAGTCGGCATATAAAAATCAACTCTTCTAGCCACAGTCACTGCCAGTTTTCATGTGCCAACCCCAAATGTTACCCCATCTCTGGCACTTTGGTCTTTGCTACGTCCGTACATGTTAGGGATGCCAGCCTCCAGGTGGGACCTGGGGGTCCCCCAGAATATCAACGGATCTCCAGACTAGAGAGATCAGTTCCCTTTGGAGAAAATGGCTCCTTTGGAGGGTGGACTCAATGGCAATTTACCCCGCTGAGGTCCCTTCCCTCCCCAAACCAAGCCCTCCCGAAGCTACACCCCCAAATCTCCAGGAATTTCCCAACCTGGAGCTGGCAACCTTACGCCTCAGCATATGTCGGGCAAAATTACCGCTCAGGTCAAGAATGGCTGCCCTGAGCATTCTGGGTATGCCCTTCCTGGATTGTTAGGGTTACCAACCTCCAGGTGGTGGCTGGAGATCTCCTGGGATTACAACTGATCTCCAGGCGACAGAGATCAGTGCCCCTGGAGAAAATGGATGCTTTGCAGGGTGGGCTGTAAGCATTGTACCCCACTGAGGTCCCTGTCCTCCCCAGGCTCCATCCCCAAATCTCTAGGAGTTCCCAACCTGGAGCTGGCAACCGTACCCCTCACCCCCTGCCAGGGAATCTGGCAACCCTCGTGCACGTGCAGAGGTCACAGGCAATACTTGGTGTTTTGTTTTTACTCTCCCAATCTTTTTTCCTCCCTCACAATTTTAGATTCTCTTGTAAAGCTCAGGGTTCCCTAAATGGTAGCTGTGGCTGATACTGTGGTGGGGCATTGTTTTCTGTTGCCCCGGAAGGTCAGATCAGAACCAGCGGGTTGAAATTAAATCAAAGGAGTTTCCATCTAGACTAGTGGTTCCCAAACCTTTTGGGCCACTGCCCCCTTGATTCTACAAACTCAACCCCAGCGTTCCCTACCCTAACAAACAACACTGTTGTAGGGGTCCTCCTCTAGCGCCTCCTGCTGCCCCCTTGCCTCCTAATGCCCCCTTAGGTAATCCCACCTCCCCCCGGTGGGTGGTATTGCCCACTTTGGGAACCACTGATCTAGACATTAGGAAGAATTTTCTAACAGTTAGAGTGGTTCCTCAGTGGAACAGGCTTCCTTGGGAGGTGGTGGGCTCTCCTTCCCTGGAGGTTTTTAAGCAATACTGAAACTATGACCTTACGCAGATGATGAGAGGGAGGGCACCTTGGCCATCTTCTAGGCATGGAGTAGGGGTCACTGGGTGTGTGTGGGGGTGGTAGTTGTGAATTTCCTGCATTGTGCCGGGGGTTGGACTAGATGACCCTCGTGGTCCCTTCCAATTCTGTGATTCTATTCTATGATTCTATGATTATTTAACGGTGCACAAAAGATGGCACCTTGGAGGCAGTCCCTTGGTCCTAACTAGAATGCTTTTTGATGTGTGTGGACCAAGGAAGTGGGCAGCCATGAAGGAGCTAGAAAAGATTCTTCAGTGTAAGGATGTGTCACTGGCCACCAAGATCAGGTTAATTCATGCCATCGTATTCCCTATTACTATGTATGAGTGTGAAATCTGGACAATGAAGAAAGCTGATAGGAATAAAGTAGATTCCTTTGAAATGTGGTGTTGGAGGAGAGTGTTACAGATACCATGGACTGCCAAAAAACAACCGCCCCAAATCAGTGGATTATAGATCGACACCATGCTGGCTCTTATGAGAAGACAAGAGTCACTGGAAAAGACCATCATGCTAAGGAAAGTTGAAGGCAGCAGAAAAAGAGGAAGACTCAACAAGAGAGGGATTGACTCGATCAAGGAAGCCCTGGCCCTCAGTTTGCAAGACCTGAGCAAGACTGTCAAAGATAGGACATTTAGGAGGACATTGATTCATAGGGTCACCATGAGTCGGAAGTGACTTGGCGGCACTTAACACACACCCAAGGAAGAGGGCGCATGAATTCAGTAAGTGGTTTCTCGAGCGACGTTACGTTTTCCCACCTTTCTGTCCTCTGGATACAGCGGGCCGCAGTGCACATTTAGAACAACTGTGACTAACAACGCTTAACAATGGAAGCTGGAATAATCGCCACAGGCCGGAGGCAGGAAGGTCCTTGAAAAGCATTATTCATTGGTGTTGGGAAAGGTCAGGGCGAAGCTCAATAGAAAGCCCATTTTGAAAGGCACAGGGAGAATTCTGCTTTTATGCCACTGTCAAGACGGGGATTTGTTTCCTTTTCAGTCCGCCCGAGTGTTTCATTTGATTTCAATTTCAATTATTTCAATCAGGGGCTGTTGTGCTGTTTAACCCCACGTGGCTAAGAAGTAAACTTCCCTTTCAGATTATGTACTTTCTTCCCCTGGGGCATAGTTAGAGACAGATATTTTATAAGATTTTTTTTTAAAGGCATGGGGGTTCAAATGGCAGTACCCTTTTGTACCAAGAGTACAGCGCTCTTCCAGCTAGATTATACAGATTTGCTTTCGACAAACTAGTAGTAACCTAGGGTTGCCAGGTCCCTGTTTGCCACTGGCGGGAGGTTTTTGGGGAAGAGCCTGGGGAGGGTGGGGTTTGGGGAGGGGAGGGACTTCAGTGCCATAGAGTCCAATGGCCAAAGCGGCCATTTTCTCCAGGGGAATTGATCTCTATCGGCTGGAGATCATTTGTAATACCAGGAGATCTCCAGCTATTACCAGGAGGTTGGCACCCTTGTAGTAACCATTGACTACAGTTAGAGACTAATGACACTATACTTTGTCGAGAACTCATGCTCAGGGAGTAGGGTTGAAAACCTCCAGGTGGGGCTTGGAGAACTCCCAGAATTAAACTGACCTCCAAGTTACAAAGGTCACTTCCCCTGGAGAGAATGGCTGCTTTGGAGGGTGGATTCAGTGGCATTATACCCTACTGAGACCCCTCCCCAAACCCCACCATCCCCAGGATCCACCCCCAAATGTCCAGAAATTTCCCAACCCTCCCTAGCTGGGAGTTCTCAGTCTCAGACATCTGTGGACCGATTTGGATTGGGCCCACTGCACTTGGGAAGAAGGGACTGAAGCATCCGTGTTAGGGGTTGCCAACCTCCAGGTACTAACTGGAAATCTCTTGCTATTACAACTGACCTCCAGCCGATAAGAGATCAGTTCCTCTGGAGAAAATGGTTGCCTTTGGCAATTGGACTCTATGGCATTGAAGTCCTCCCCCTCCCCAAACCCCACCCTCCTCAAGCTCCACCCCAAAAACCTCCCGCTGGTAGCGAAGAGGGACCTGGGGGAGGCATAAACCCATTCTCCCCTTGTGCCCTGCTCCCGATCTGAGTTACCCCCCCCATGTGACTGATGATCTCTGAATGTCCCTTTTATCCCACTGTTTCTCCAAGGACCTGAGAAGGGGCATCTATGGCTCTTTTGCTTCCTATTTTATCCTAAAATCCCCCCCAGGAGGTAGTTGAGGCGGAGGGCCAAACCAGATGAGATGCTAGAAGTCCTCTGGGCCCCCACATGCCTGATAATCACATTTTTTTAAAGAAATGTGGGACGTCCAATCACAGAACTCCCCATCTCATTTGTTTTGGCCCTGACAAATGGAGTGGCTGGCTCAAGCCACCTGTTTTTATGGCTGATGGAGGATTTGAACCCAGGTCTCCCCAGTTGTATTATGACTCGTGAACTGCGGTGGCACTCTGGCTTGTTGCTTTTGGCTTTTTGAAACACTACAAAGCTCGCTTGTCTTCAGTCTTATCTTCGTGGCTATTTCCTTGCAAGATGTACCCTTCTACACTCTGCCACAGCTTTCTAGAGTGGAATCACTCGGTTCAGCCCACCTTTAACAGCTGCGTGTGTGTGAAACAGTACTCCAGGGTAGGGCCATAATAATAGAATCATAGCGTTGGAAGGGACCATCAGGGTCATCTAGTCCAACCCCCTGCACAATGTAGGAAATTCCAAACTACCTCCCCCCCCACACCCCCAGTGACCCCTACTCCATGCTCAGAAGATGGCCAAGATGCCCTCCCTCTCATCATCTGCTTAAGGTCATAGAATCAGCATTGCTGACAGATGGCCATCTAACCTCTTCTTAAAAACCTCCAGGGAAGGAGAGCTTACCACCTCCTGAGGAAGCCTGTTCCACTGAGGAACTGGTCTAACTGTTAGAAAATTCTTCCTAATGTCGAGCCGGAATCTCTTCTGATTTAATTTCAACCTGTTGGTTCTGGTTCGACCTCCTGGAGCAACAGAAAACAACTCGGCACCATCCTCTATGTGACAGCCCTTCAAATACTTGAAGACGGTTATCATATCCCCTCTCAGTCTTCTCCTCTTCAGGCTAAACATACCCAGCTCCTTCAACCTTTCCTCACAGGACTTGGTCTCCAGACCCCTCACCATCTTTGTTGTCCTCCTCTGGACTTGTTCCAGCTTGTCTACATCTTTCTTAAACTGCAGTGCCCAAAACTGAACACAATACTCTAGGTGAGGTCTAACCAGAGCAGAGTAATTTAATGGATGGAATGTAAGACCAGAGGAGATGGATTCCAGTTCTTATTCAACCTTTGGAAAGCTTGCTTGTGTGTGTGTTAAGTGCCGTCAAGTCGCTTTCAACTCATGGCAACCCTATGAATCAAAGTCCTCCAAAATGTCCTATATTTGACAGCCTTGCTCAGGTCTTGCAAATTGAGGGCTGTGGCTTCCTTTATTGAGTCAATCCATCTCTTGTTGGGTCTTCCTCTTTTCCTGCTGCCCTCAACTTTTCCTAGCATGACTGTCTTTTCTAGTGACTCTTGTCTTCTCATAATGTGACCAAAATACGAAAGCCTCAGTTTAGTCATTTTAGCTTCTAGGGTCAGTTCAGGCTTGATTTGATCTATAACCCACTGATTTGTTTTTTTGGCAGTCCAGGGTATCCGTAACACTCTCCTCCAGCACATTTCAAAGGAGTCTACTTTCTTCCTGTTAGCTTTCTTACGGTAATTGTCCAGCTTTCACACCCATACATAGTAAGACCAAGGGAGATGGATTCCAGTTCTTATTCAACCTTTGGAAAGCTATCTTATTGACCTCAAAAACTTGTTTCTAAGGCTAAAGAGAGATGGTCCTTTGGAAAATGTCTTATCTTGGACTAATGGCTAAATACAGATGTGATGGAGAAATTGAAATACAATTGTTGAATACTTTTACTGAAGAAGGTTCAGAGTCTCTTAACAATTGTCGATGTATCTCTTCTGCTTGTCACATTTCTATTTTTCTCTTCTGACACCCCCTGAGAGTGTCACCTCAGCTCATAAAATGAGTGAAGTGTTGAAAAATGACAACAGAGATCACTAATGCAAGGAAACAGTGTCTGCCTCTTTAGGTGACTGCTAAAACAGCCTTTTTGCTCTAAACTTGAAAATCCTCATGAAGATCCATGTTAAGATCTGGCAGTGGCAATTTGAATCGTGTTTCTTCTTAAGATCTAGGCACCTGCTAAACTGGGGCATGATGTCTATGTAATCTAATTTCAGTTAGGGCTTCCAGGTCTCCTGCAACAGTGGGAGATCTCCCACCCACCATTTGGTAGGGCAGCAGGAGAAAATGTAGGGGAAACCACCACAGCTCCAATGGCATGATGTCACATCCGGTGCAAACCTGGAAGTGATGTCGTCGTGTTGGGATGACCCTCCAATGGAACCCTAGAGAGTTGCCCTGACATGATGGTGCTACTTCCAGATGAAAGTGACATCATGTGATCACATGAACACATGAAGCTGCCGTATACTGAATAAGACTCTCGGTCCATCAAAGTCAGTACTGTCTACTCAGACCGGCAGTGGCTCTCCAGGGTCTCAGGCAGAGGTCTTCCACATCACCTACTTGCCTAGTCCCTTTAACTGGAGATGCCAGGGATTGAACCTGGGACCTTCTGCATGCCAAGCAGAGGCTCTACCACTGAGCTACAGCCCTTCAGAAGAATGTGATTTACATGACCCCCCCCCCAAAAAAAGGCTCCTGCCAGTTGCCAGTCTTCAGTTGGCCACCCTGTTTCTAATAACCAGCAGATTATTTGATGGAAGAGAGATTGACTCCTGAAAGGCTTGAATATAGACGTTATGACCTGTGTGCATCTGCTGTTGAAAACAGCAGCCCTGTCTTTCCTTCTTCTCCATCACCTCTATCAAGTGAGGCTGCCAGCTCTGTGTTGGGAAATACCTGGAGATTTTGTGGGTGGAGCCTGAGGAAGGTGGGGTTTGGGGAGAGGAGGGACTTCAATGCCATAGATTCCAATGGCCAAAGCGGCTATTTTCTCCAGGGGAACTGATCTCCAACGCCTGGGGATCAGATGTAAAATAGCAGGAGATCTCCAGCCACCACCTGGAAGCTGGCAACCCTGGGTATTGTATAATATGTAGCACAAGGTTATCATTGCTATATATTTCCTCAGCCCTGGTATACTTTTATTATTTGTCCCTGGAGGGAAGGGAGGAAAAATATTCAATTGGCAGGCACTTGGGGGGGGGGACATGGGGGGCAGCAGCGTCACATGTACCATGACATCACTTCTGGGGGGAAAACTGATAGTGATATCACAACGCTCTAGGAATTTCTGGAAACTCTATGTTAAAGCTATAGAGTTTTTTCTTCCACCATTGCTCCAAGTGGCAGTAGGAAACGAGGGTTGCCTGCGGGAGGTCTCCCATCTCCTTGGAACCCCTAGTTATGGCTGAAGTTAACTTCCTTTGCGAATAGGGTTGCCCACCGGTGGGAGGTTTTTGGGGCGGAGCCTGGGGAGGGGAGGGACTTCAACGCCATAGAGTCCAATTGCCAAAGCAGCCATTTTCTCCAGGGGAACTGATCTCTCTCAGCTGGAGATCAGTTGTAATAGCAGGAGATCTCCAACTAGTACCTGGAGTTTGGCAACCCTATTTGCAAGGAGGTTATGCTCTCTTTTGCAGTATGGGTAACTATCTTTGAAGAATGCATCTTGGAAATTCAGTTGATCAGGAGGCCAGTCTGAAAACACAGTGCCAAATAAGGGAGAAAGGACGGGTAGCTTGACAATGACTAATTAAATGCTGAACGGTAACTAATCTGAATGAAATTTCCCCTGACTTTTCCGCCTGAACCAATCAGACCACTTCTGGCCATTCTCTGGCTGGTGCTTTGATATCTGCGGCTGAACTCTGCTTTAGTTTCCCCGTTCTGTCTTTAAGTTTCCACTTCCCTTTGGGTTTAGAGGGGGAAGTGAGTGGAGTGACATGCATATCTGATATGGACCTCATCCAAACGGAACATGTAACCCTTGTTTGCGCCAAATAACATTCTCATTGACTGGTATTTATTTGCACAGTCTTTCCCTCAATTGCACTGCCGGTTCAGAGGCTTGGGGAAGGCAGTACGATGAAAGGAACCACTTGCCAGCATTATTCCAGCTATTGGGAGAGTGCAGCCAAGAAATCAGGAGGAGATTGAGACTGGGAAGGGCAGCCATGAAGGAGTTAGAAAAGGTTCTTAAGTGTAAGGATGGGTCACTGGCCACCAAGTTCAAGTTAATTTATGCCATCGTATTCCCTATTACTACGTATGGGTGTGAGAGCTGGACAATGAAGAAAGATGATAGGAAGAAAGTAGATTCCTTTGAAATGTGGTGTTGGAGGAGAGTGTTCCGGATACCGTGGACTGCCAAAGAAACAAATCAGTGGGTTCTAGAGGCTATCGTATTTTGGTCACATTATGAGAAGACAAGAGTCACTGGAAAAGACAATCATTGTAGGAAAAGTTAATGGCAGCAGGAAAAGAGGAAGACCCAACAAGAGATGGATCGACGCTATAAAGGAAGCCAGGGCCCTCAGTTTGCAAGATCTGAGCAAGGCTGTTAAGGATATGACATTTTGGAGGACATTGATTCATAGGGTCGCCATGAGTCAGAAGCGACTTGACGGCACTTAACACACACACACACACACACACAAAGTTCCAATTCCTTTTCTTTGAGGGCAGTCTGTCTCCCCGGTTCTTTTTCAGTTTGTCTTTTCTAAGGGCAAACCTCCCTCTGTATTCTGGCCAAATCCAACTTATTTTTCCTGGTTTCTATCAGACTTGGATTGACATTCTTCTCGGCCATAGTTCCATCCCCTTCTCCTTCTACTGTTACAAGCACGCAACGCGATATTTACTTTTTGGTGTAAATGCAATAAAATGTCACTTAAGCTCTAATGAGGGTTGCCAACCTCCAGGTGGTGGCTGGAGATCTCCTGCTATTACAACCGATCTCCAGGTGACAGAGATTAGTTCCCCTGGAGAAAATGGCCACTTTGGCAATTGGACTCTATGACAGGGAGTGGAAAATTAATTAATTGAAGGTGGGCTGGGGGGAAATGGCTAGGGTGGGGTTAGGGTGTAAGCACAGGGTATAGCACTTTTTCTTTTCCCCCCATTAAGAATAGTCCTTTACCCACACTTCTTGCTCGGGTTACCAGGTCCCTCTTTGCCACCAGCGGGAGGTTTTTGGGGTGGAGCCTGAGGAGGGCGGGGTTTGGGGAGGGACTTCCATAGAGTCTCTATCGGCTGGAAATCAGTTGTAATAGGAGGTCTCCAGCTAGTACCTGGAGGTTGGCAACCCTGCATCAGGAATCCTGTTGTGGGGAAACGAAGTGCCTCATTTCTATACCTTTAATTGTGTGTTGTGCAAGGGGAAATGTTGATGGTCTGTTAAGTGGGTGTGCTTTCGGAAGGAATCCTAAGCAGGTCTTCACAGAAATTAGTCCCATTTTTTTCTGATGGGGTTTACTCCCAGGAGAGGGTATTTAGGATTCCAGCCTTCTCTGCTGCAAGTAATTTGGCAAAGATGATCCCTTGGGCGAGAGGGTTTAGTCCCTGTGAATAAAATCCGAATCGCTTGGGAGACGAAAATATTACAGATGGGGGATCTTTTGACTGCCCAAACTATTAAGCTCATGCAGGATTGCCATTTGGAGGGGCACAACATCATGGGGAGAATTTAAAAAAAATACAGCCTTGGGTACTTACTGGAAGTTGATAGTAGAAGTGACAAGGATAGCTCTAGGAATCTCTGGAAACTCTGTGGTTTTGCCGTAGAGTTTCTGGTGATTCCTAGAGCTACACTTGTCACTCTTTTATTAGCTTCTGGTAAGTACACAAGGCTGATTTCTTTTTTATTTAGACCTGGGGATGGGGTATCCCCTGCCCCCAACTGGGACTTGGTAGCCCTAAGCTATAAGAATCTGAACAATTTTTTTACTGAGAAAAATGAACCTAAAATAGAAGTGTCTGTAGGCATCCCTTAGGGTTGCCAGGTCCCTCTTTGCCACTGACGGGAGGTTTTTGGGGCGGAGCCTGAGGAGGGCGCAGTTTGGGGAGGGGAGGGACTCCAATGCCATAGAGTCCAATTGCCAAAGTGGCCATTTTCTCTGGGTGAACGGATCTCTATCAGCTGGAGATCAGTTGTTATAGCGGGAGATCTCCAGCTAGTAACTGGAGGCCGGCAACCCTAGGCATCCCTGCTGAACAGTGTAATATTGCTTAGCCCTACTTCTGAGTAGGTATGCTTTGGCTCCAGCTGGGCATTGTCAAATCCATTTTGCAGAATTAACGTCTCGTACGCGCCTTAAATTACCCGTATTCTGAAGTTCAGATAAATTGATTTACACCAGAAATGTTTAGTGCCCTGGAACACAGGCTCAGCATCGGGGTCTTCTGTTTCTCTCTCTCAGAAAAAAAAAATTGAATTTAGGAAAAATGCCACATTGATTGGGTCTCTCACCGCTGATGCCTCGCAGTCGCGGAACAGCTAGAAAGGAGGATTTAGTAGCGGGGAGTTCAGTGCATTAACTCTGCAGTCCATTTCCTTGTCATAAACTGTTTCGTGCTGAATGGGTGAGTTGAAACGGGAGAGGGGGGGGTAATCTGAAAACATCGCCACTTCCCTCGGTCAGAGATTTAGAGCGCTCGGTTGATGCCGCGAAAGGTCATTTTGGGCCTGAGGGTTCTGACATTGTTCCTTTAAGTTAGACCCTCGACGTAAACTATTTTCAACACTTGCCATGAAGAAGAAATGACCTTTAGTTGCCTGCCCAGAAGAGAAATGGTACATTAACACAATAAATATACTTCATTGGTGGCGTGCCTTCTGTTTTAATTTGCAATCAGGATCTTTCTTTTTATGCATTCGCGTAGTTTGGTTTGCCGGAAGACCTTTTATTTTCTCTCTCTCTCTCTCCCTGGGTCTTTGTCCTCTTTGAGGATTAGTAATATTCGCTGATAATTACGGAGCGTACAGTCGATTTCCTTGTGTTCAGGGACAATGTGTCTTGTTCTCGCCGGCTCAAAGTAGGCTGGATAAACTGTGGGGGAGAAGGAGAGAGTTAGGGGAATTGTCGAGGCGCTGCAGCGAGCGCCGGTCGGCTCTCCGCAAGCCACGCACGACAGAGGGCTATTCAAGCATTAGTTGGTAAGTTGGTTTTTGTTTCCTCACCGCGAGAGCAGATGATTAAATAGCGGCGGGCTGAATATTAAGGGTATCTGGTTAGCTCGTTTTTAGCTCTGTTTATATCGGGAGTTGGTAAGAGCCTGCCTGTGTAGGATTCTTGAAAGGGGGTGGTGGTCCTTGCCGCGCTCTTATACCCCTAGCCAACCCCATCCATTTTGGAGACAAGGGGGCAGAGAGAGAGGGCGTGTTGTTCCAAAATTTGAACTGATCTTGCAGGCTGAAAGGATGCATTTGGAAGTATGTGTGTGGGTGGGAATTAGGTGTGCTTCGAATCAGTGAAGGGGAGGGGCCATGGCTCAATGTGTAGAGCACCTGCTTGGCATGCAGAAGGTCCCTGGTTCAATCCCCGGCATCTCCAGTTAAAGCAGGGGTGGGGAACGTCAGGCCTGGGGGCCGTATAAGGCCCGCAAAATCATTTGGTCAGGCCCTCCATGGGTCCTGGCTTATCTCTAGCTCAGAAGGATGCTGCCCTGCCTGAATCTCTTGGGCCCAGCTGGGGACGGCAGAGCTCAAAAGCAAGTCGCTCTACGTGGCAGGCACTTCGAGCCATCTCCGGTCGTGCCTCTTGGCTAAATGTTTGACCAAATATAGCAGGCTAATTTTTAAGTTGATAATTTTGTATGGCCCGTGAATGATGTCATAAATATCCAAATGGCCCTTGGCAGAAAAAAGGTTCCCCACCCCTGAGTTAAAGGGACTAGGCAAATAGGTGATGGGAAAGACCTCTGCCTGAGACCCTGGAGAGCCGCTGCCGGTAGACCACTACTGACTTTGATGGACCGAGGGCCTGGTTCAGTATAAGGCAGCTTCATGTGTTCATGTGTTCAGTGTCTAAATTTCTTTCCTGAATACCCCATTTCGAGACACACACAAATGAGGTAAGCCACATACGATGTATACATTTATTACTAATCATTCCAAGCACAACTCGTCATTTTTTTTAATGAGGAAGATGATAGTTAAGGGTGGGGCTGTGGCTTGGTGGAACAGCCTCTACTTGCCATGCCAAAAGTCCCAGGTTCAATCCCCAGCATCTTCAGTTGAAAGGACCAGGCGGTAGGTGATGTGAAAGTCCTCTGCCTGAGACCCTGGAGAGGTGCTGACAGTCTGAGTAGACAATACTGTCCTTGATGGACCAATGGTCTGAATCAGTATAAGGCAGCTGCAATGTGAGAGTTCCTTTCAGGGGAGGGGTTGTGGCTCAGTGGAAAAGTCTCCGCTTTACATGCAGAAGGTCCCTGGTTCAGTCCCTGGCATCTCCAGTTAAAAAGGACCAGGCAGTAAGTGATGTGAAAGATTTCTCCCTGGAAACCTGGAGAGCCCCTGTTGGTCTGAGTAGACAGTACTGTCCTTGATGGCCTGGTGGTCTGATTCAGTAGAAGGCCCTTGATCCACACTAGATTTGTGGAGGCAATTGCTGCTGGCTTCCCCAGCATCTGAATGATCTGCTTCTAATGATATTTATTTACTTTAACTTTAGTCTTAGATTTGACGCAGTTCTGCAGGGCCCAAGACCGAGCTTTTCCGTCAGGCCTACGGTTGAGGGCAGCAACTCTCCCCCCAACATTCCTGGCCTCCCTTCCTGTTCCCCTGATTCCTTCTAAAATCTGGATTAGGGGACCCTGGCTGCTACCAAGCCGGCTGGCCCCTGGCCTGAGTGCCATCTGGTTTTTAAACTTAGAGACTGTTGGTTTTAGTGTAGGGAATTTATATGTTGCTATGTTTTATACTGTTGTGTTGTTGTGAGCTGCCCTGGAACCTGTTCCAGCTGGGAGAAGGGCGAGATATAAGACTGAAGGTAAATAAAAGTAATTGAATGGTTTTGGGGATGAGCCATGTGTCAGATAGCCCTTGAGTCCAGATGTTGGATTGATGCCTAGGCCCACAGATTCTTGGAGGCAGCAGCTGGGTATGCACATCTCCCTGTGTCCATGCATCTCTCAGAGAGCCAGCTTGGTGTAGTGGTTAAGAGTGGTGGTTGGAGCAGTGGACTCTGATCTGGAGCACAAGGCTTGATTCCCCACTCCTCCACATGAAACCAGCTGGGTGACCTTGGGCTAGTCACAGCTCTCTCATCCCCACCTACCTCACAGGGTGTCTGTTGTGGGGAGGGGAAGGGAAGGTGATTGTAAGCCAGTTTGATTCTTCCTTAAGTAGTGGAGAAAGTCGGCATATAAAAACCAACTCTTCTTCTTCTTCTTCTTCTTCTTCTTCTTCTTCTTCTTCCTCCTCCTCCTCCTCAGCTGTGGAATGAGTGGTTGGTGCCAAACTAGATGAGTCCAAATAGTGGAGCAAGTATAGAAGTTCAAGAACGCTGAGGAACACAAATGCTATGTATAAATGGATACAGGCAAAACCACAGTAGTTGACTTTTTCAGCAAATACTGACTCTCAAGGTGCAATGAAAAGAAACTACATAGCTTTCACTGCACTAAACTTTAATTCATTTTCATGCAACTTTCCTCTCTGCAGTTATTTTAATGTATGGGCGGTATCCCAGATTATCTACAACTACATCCGTTACTGGACAGACATTCATTGTACCAGATTCTGGCTGCTGGTCATGCAGTAACCAAAAGATTCCCAACTAGGTCTCTAGATTCACCCAGGACCCAGCACTTCCAGAGCCCAGAATAATTGTCAAGGGGTACATTGTCAAGGGGTACAAGGGAGCCGGCGTGGTGTAGTGGTTAAGAGCGGTGGTTTGGAGCTGCGGATTCTGATCTGGAGAACTGGGTTTGATTCCCCACTCCTCCACATGAGTGGCTGATGCTAATCTGGTGAACCGAGTTGGTTCTCCACTCCTGCATATGAAGCCAGCTAGGTGACCTTGGGCTAGTCCCTTAGAGCTCTCGGCCCTACCTACCTCACAAAGTGCCTGTTGTGGGGAGGGGAAGGGAAGGTGACTGTAAGCCGGTTTGATTCTTCCTTAAGTGGTAGAGAAAGTTGGCATATAAAATCCAACTCTTCTTCTCCTCCTCCTCCTCCTCCTCCTCGCTGCCTCCCCACTGTCCTGTTGGGGCTGGTGGTAGCTTCTCATCATGTCTCAGGAGGTGGGGGGAGGGATTACCTTGGGTGCCAGAAGTATTGCGCCAGCCCTACATGATGCCAATGAGATTATTTCTCCAATATTTTTTTAATGTATGTTCTTTCCAGTCTACCTTTCTCAAGGAGACTCAAGGCGGGTTATGCAGAGAAAGTCAAATCAACAGGATGGGGCATCCAACAAACTGTTCTGAAACCAAGTAGAAATCTTGCTCATACCTGGAACAAATAACCTTCCCCAAAGAAATCTGGTTAATCTAAACCCTGAGTATCAAAACTGGCAGTCAGTAACCCTTGGAAGGGTATAACTGGTACAAGGAGCTTCTGTAAATGTTAAAACCCATAAGACCAAATTAGGGAAAAGGAACCCTCACGCCTTGTAGCTTTTCAGTTCCTATTGACATGGGATGAGCTAATTTCCTGGTGTTTACGGAACTAATTTCTGTAATTGCTCAAATGGGCACCAGCACAAAATTGCAGCACATTAAAAAAAGCAACGAAATGGTGTTAAAGAAGGCTTGCTAAAACAGCTCCACGTTTTGCTTGGATGTTTGGACTGGCATCAGCAGGACCAGATAAAATGGGCTGGGAAAGAATGGCACGCTGGGTGACCCTCCTAAGGATGGCAACATCCATGTCACACACATAGCTCCTTGACAGTTTTAAAAAAATTATATAGATTTTTGTATGACTGTATACCACAATGAGCCGTGACCTGGACGGCTCTGGTTAGTATTGGGATGGGCGACCTCCAATAAAGACCAGGGTTGCTTTGCTGAGCCAGGCAATGGCAAACCGCCTCAGTTCATCTCTTACCTTGAAAACCCTACGGTGGCGCTGTAAGTCGGCCGCGACTTGATGGCAAAAAACAAAACACACACCACAATTTCACCAGCGTGGTGTAGTGGTTAAGAGCAGTGGTTTGGAGCGGTGGAGTCTGATCTGGAGACCCGGGTTTGATTCCCCACTCCTCCACATGAGCGGCGGATGCTAATCTGGTGAACTGGATTTGTCTCCCCACTCCTACATGTGAAGCCAGCTGGGTGACCTTGGGCTACTCACACTCTCTCAGCCTCACCTATCTCACAGGGTGTCTGTTGTGGGGAGGGGAAGGGAAGGTGATTGTAAGCCGGTTTGATTCTTCCTTAAGTGGTGGCGAAAGTCGGCATATAAAAACCAATTCCAACTCTTCGTCCTCTTCGTCCTCTTTGTCCTCTTCTTCTTCTTCTCCTCCTCCTCCTCCTCCTCCTCCTCCTCCTCCTCCTCCTCCTCCTCCTCCTCCTCCTCCTCCTTCTTCTTCTTCTTCTTCTTCTTCTTCTTCTTCTTCTTCTTCTGTCGCCCTCTCTCCGCTCTCCTCTTTTTGGGAGAGCGCCCAATCCAGTAAGCCCCCTCATTTCTCCTCAGCCTCCACCCCCTCAACGTGTTCTTTCCCCGTTCCTTTCCGTTACTGAAAACTCACGAGCTTCCAGTCACGGAAAGAGACCATGAGTGTTGAGCTCATTCTTGCTTGACCATTATTTAGTCGCTTCTCGCTTCCTGTCGGAGCAGCCGCCCGTGGCCACTGTTTTCAGAGGCGGCCACTGTTGTAGCAGCAGAATAATATCGAGAGAGGGAAAAGAAAGAAAGCCGAATGTTGTGGGGGAATCCCCTTCTGTCATTTGTATTCCTCTTCCTCGCAAAGTCGGGATGACGTGTCTCACCAGGGAAAAGGCTGGGCAGCGGGGTGCGTTTTATTTTAAGCAGCGCAGGAAATGAGTAAGAATTCTCAAGCGGTGCTGCGGTTAAAAGCTGGACGAGGGAACCCGGCCCGGCCTGCAAAGCTTCAGAAAGAGTTCCTGTTCGTTGCAGGGCTGAATTGTTAACCCGTCTCCTGATGTTAGCTTCTCTTGGCATGAGGCCTGAGGATTGCCACCTTCCCCCACCCCCTGAACTGAGCTCCCGTGTCTTAACAGGGAGCTCAGTTCAGTTAACTAACCCATGCAGCCTGTTCTGGCACAGCAGTGATTAAAAACTGCGTCGGCATAGTGTTCGACTGTTGTAGGGCTGCCAACCTCCAAGTGGTGGCTGGAGATCTCCCGCCATTACAGCTGATCTCCAGGCAGGGTTGCCAACCTCCCTTGGTCAGCGTTTTTGTTTTTTTTTTGGTTCTCCGTTGCGCCAGGAGAGCTACTATGAATTCTGCTTCCTTGCTAGCTCCTGCTCTTGGACTATCGTTTGGTATCGGGAGTGTGTGTGTCTACCTACTGAGGACTGCGGTGTTACTGGGACTTTAGTATCACATCTGTAGTCTATGAACTGTGCCAATCATGGTGTTTGATATTATTGGTGGACATGATTCTAATGCCCTTATAATTTTTTCTGTTACAAGGTTTTGGGTTATTGATAATATTGAGTAAATTTATTGTTAAGATAATATTGGAGCATTCGTGCTGTTTTTGTATGATTAGTACTAACCTCCAGGTACTAGCTGGAGAGCTCCTGCTATTACAGCTCATCTCCAGCCGATAGAGATCTGTTCATCTGGAGAAAATGCCCGCTTGGGCAATTGGACTCTATGGCATTGAAGTCTCTCCCCTCCCCCAAACCCACCCTTCTCAGGCTCCGCCCCCCAAAACTCCCACCGGTGGCAAAGAGGGACCTGGCAACCCTAGTGCTCATGGGCAGCACATTGAGGACCCCAGCTCTACACTAATAGGTCTTCGGGTATATTTTTGATATTTACCAGTAATCATTAACACTGGTGCTTATAAATAGGCCTGTGGAAAGCGTCTGGAAGTTCCGACATTTCCTGTTACATCTCATGGCCAACCAAGTGTCTCTAGTAAATAGTTTCTATCCTTTGCAGATAGAAGAATTATGCTTACCACAGCAGGTAGATGAATAGGGTTGCTAACATCGAGATCTCCTGCTATTATAACTGATCTCCAGCCGGTAGAGATCAGTTCACCTGGAGAAAATGGCCACCTTGGCAATTGGACTCTATGGCATTAAAGCCCCTCCCCTCCCCAAACCCCGGAGCCCCTCAGGCTCTGCCCCAAAAACCTCCCTCCGGATGCGAAAAAGGACCTGGCAACCCTATAGATGAAGGATCCCTGAGCAGCTGTTGCCTGGGTAAATATGTAATGGGAGAAAGTGTTGCTTGCTTGTCTGCCGTGTTGATTCCTTTCTTCTTTCAGTGGGGGAAACGGAGATTCCTTGACTTTTTTTTTTTTGTAATTGCACCCTGCTCTTACATAAGCGAGTTGGTCGGCCACTGTGTGAGCAGTCTGCTGGACTTGATGGGCCTTGGTCTGATCCAGCAGGGCTTTTCTTATGTTCTTGACAGGAAGGAACAAAAGGCCAATTTCTGCTGTCTGGTTCATGGCCATGGCTGCCATTGACATCAGAGGGAGCATTCTTATGCGCATCCAAGGCTGGAATTTCCTCGCGCTTCGTACGCAAATCACTTTATTGTTGGATGCTAGCCAAAGGCCGTGTCGAACTCCTGGCATCAGATGGCATGCGACAAAGGAGGATTTCCTGTTTCTCCAAGGCAATGCTACCTTATAAAGTACCTGAGACAGTAGGGTGTTCTTTAAGACACCTCTTGTCCAGTTTTTCAGTGGTTACATGAAGCTGCCTGCTACTGATACTGGAATGGGACTACCACTGAGCCACAGCCCCTCCCAAATACAATCTGCCAGTCTGTTCTCAGGGGTACTTCTGTGGTTTATTTTGTATTAATATCCTATGTACTGGTGGTTATACCTCTGTTGGAACCTGTTTTGCCGTAATTCAGCCTCGCACCCCCCCCCCCACGGATTTGCTTGCTCGCTGACTCAGGAAAAGTTAGCTTCATCGGCCTGCCTTCTATCTCTGGCTGCGTTAAATGTTCCAGCTGCCTGGGTTTCAAGACTGAAAGGAATCCTTTTAGGAATATCGGGGAGCATGTGTTCCCTTTTCGACCATTTTTTATTCTCTCCTTGGTAGCTGCATTTAGCACATTTTGCCTTATTGTCCCTCGACATATCCCAGCTAATCAGGGATTATAAAGTCGGCGTGGCAATGTCAGGACCCCTCATAACCAGCAAGGGTTGGCCGTGGGATGCCATCACAAAGCCAGTTTAGAGTGAGGGCAAATGATTCCTGGATCTGCGTCGCCCTTACTTTGGGAGAGGAAACGAGGCACATTTTTTGGCACAAGTGTTTACCCATTCAGAGTTGAATTGGGTTTTATGTATTTGTATGTAATCTATTTTATTTATATTGCAAACCTCCTCTGTGAGGAAGGAAGGCGGCTAATAAGTGTTTCAAATAAAGAAATCTGGGAGCTGATGCAGAAGCGCTGCCCTCGCTCTGAATGGGAGAACACATTCGCTTTTCCCTGGGCCGGCCCCCCAAAATAAATTGTCTAAGGAGGTGCTTGTTGGCGCTTACTGAAGTTTTCATTAAATGTATCCTCAGGTCTGCCTTCTTCCGACCTTCTGTGTACAATACAGTTTTTATTGCTTATCTGGAAGCCAAGACGGTGCTGTGCCGGTATAAAAAGATCTTTCTATTGACTGCTTTCTGCTTCTGCTACACCATCTTCTTAAGCAAGGTATCCTTCTTCCCCCCGCACCGCTTTATAATGATTACAGATTACAAAGAGTGAAAAAGATAGATGAGTTAGTTAAGTATCTCCTTATATATTCTGGTCTGTGCCATTGATTTGCATATTATAGGTCATCATGGCTCAATAACGATTCATCTATACTTTTGATATGAAAATAGGCTGTTCCGCACGACGCGAGGCAGCGCGCTAATTTATTTTTACTCCTGTATTTGAAGTTGTATTATGTTGGCTTTGCCATCGAGATGCATTTATTCAAGCGCAATCCGAAAGCGTACAGTTCAGAAATACATAGTTGTCTCCCCCAGTTCAAGGCATGGTTTTAAATTAGGCAAAAGGTATCACGGTTACTATTGTAACTCAATAAAGAGTGCCTTTACTGAAATGCGTGGCCCAGCCTCGTTTCTCTGAACGACTTGAAGGACACCTGAAACTTTTCAGAAAATTGGATACATGGAATTGCTATTAATATAAAACTACATTTATTTATCTATCATAGCAGAGGCGTCAAAGTTAGCATTCGGATGAGCTGTTACAGCCCTTGCCAAGGGTCTAGAGGTAGGAATGAGAGAGAAAAAATATAGAATGCATGAATTTGCAGGAAAACAGTGGTCTGAGAAATTTGTCCCTTCCATCAGATAAACTCTACAATAACACCTATGCCTCTCTAGAGATCGATGGAGACTGCTGTCTTTAAAGCTTAAGGAGCTCTCCTCTACAGATTCTGATTTTAGTATATTGAAATAAGAACTTCCTAACCTTTGACTCCCCGGCCGGTGTTAACAGAACGTTTGCTAACATTCCAACTTCTCAAAAGTCAGAAGAAAATAAAAACCCTGTCAGTATACAAGACTCAAAATCAATTCATTCTTTTATGCTGATTCACCCCTTGTTCTGTTACCTAGTCATGGGTGAATTCACCTTGGTTCGATTTGGAAGCGGTTTGGTATTTACAAGCGACTCTTGGTGTGTGGGGGCGGGGGAACCTCACGTTTTCCAAAGAGCGTTCACACAGCCTGGTATGCTGGATGCACCTCTGAGCCTTAACAAACCACATGTCGAGAGCTTTTTAAAAAGTTCTTCCCCAGCTCTTACAAGTATCCATGACTTGGACGAAAGGTAAAACCCAAAGCGTTTGTTTTGAGCGTGTGCCGAATCTCTTCATACATTTCGAGATGTATGAGAGGGGCCGTGGCTCCGTGGTAGAGCATCTGCTTGGCACGCAGAAGGGCCCAGGTTCAATCCCTGGCATCTCCAGTGAAAGGGACTAGGCAAGTAGGTGATGGGAAAGACCTTTGCCTGAGACCCTGGAGAGCCGCTGCCGGTTTGAGTAGACAGTACTGACTTTGATGGACCAGGGGTCTGATTCAGTATAAGGCAGCTTCATGTGTTCATGTGAGATGGAGAGGAACTTCTCAGGGAAGTGATATTTGAATTCAAAATGCAGTCGGCTTCTACGATCTGTGAAAAGTCATATTCTGAGCCAGGGAATGGCAAACTTCAGCTGCACTGATCATGTTGTTTTGGCTGGATAATTATGATACCCTTTAGTTGGTCTTCCTTCATGTGCCTTTGCCACCTGACTCATTTTTGCTCCATGCAAATATGTCTGTGTTTCTTTGCTTTTAGTTGTTTACACTGGTTGCGTTTTCCATATTTTGCATTCCATTTTAAGGTTGTGTTATATGCCTTTTTTTAATGAACCCATTCTCCTAACTTACATCTCATCTAAGCTCTTACTGAGTCCAAGAGCCCTCTCTCTTGATCTGAGGACCAAACTAGACGTCACCGGAGAGATCCATGATTATGGTGTCCAGCTGACAAAAGAAAGCTAACCGTAGCCCTGGGGAGGCCCAGTTCTTATTGCTGGAGGAGGGGGGATTAACTCTTGCCCTTGTAATTGTTCCCAAATGGGCACTTGTATATGTTTTCCCTGCAGAGCAAATAGTAGCTTTGTGTTTGTGTGTTTGTGTGCATGTGTGTACCATAAGCACCAAGGAAAAGCTCAGCAGCAGCATGAGTCTAAATCTTACTTTCCCAGCAGCTGCTTTTAGCCATTGTACAAGCATGACACATCTCTTCCCACCCTGCTTTCTGATGAAATGAGAAAGCCTATCTGTTTCAGAAGGCCTTTGAATGAGGAGAGTTTCAATCCTGATTTTTATTGCTGCGGGTTTGGTTTTAGACCTTGGTTCTCACGTGTCCTTTTTGCTGTCACTATTTATGAAATTTATTTTGTAGTATAGATTTATAACATTATCTGTTTTGGTTGGTTGTTGGTGTTATTTATGATTTTTAAGCCACCTTCGGTACATGCTGAGAGCAGAAAAGCTGGATATAAATTACTAGATTATTTCCTAAGGTATGACTCGTCAGTCCTGTATTAGCAGTACAAATTTGTAAAGATTTGATCTGACCCTCCCTCTAAAGAGTTGAGAGCAGCGTACAATTCATTGTTCTTTTATCCTCACAGCAACCACCTGAGGTGAATTCGGCTGAGAGCAAGACCTTCCACAGAAATGGTTCTGGAGGGAGGGAGAAGGTCTATTAATTCTAACTCGGATCACCTGATGCATGTCAGTACAGGTATAATTCAGTTCTATGAGAACTCTCTCAGCCCCACCGACCTCACAAGATGTCTGTTGTGGGGAGAGGAATGGAAAGTGATTCCTCCTCCTCCTTCTCTGTGTGTGTGTGTTAAGTGCCGTCAAGTCGTTTCCAATTCATGGTGACCCTATGAATCAACGTCCTCCAAAATGTCCTGTCTTTGACAGCCTTGCTCAGATCTTGCAAACTGAGGGCTGTGGCTTCCTTTATTGAGTCAATCCATCTCTTGTTGGGTCTTCCTCTTTTCCTGCTGCCTTCAACTTTTCCTAGCATGACTGTCTTTTCCAGTGACTCTTATCGTCTCATGATGTTACCAAAATACGATAGCCTCCTCTACCTCACCTGAACACATGAACACATGAAGCTGCCTTATACTGAATCAGACCCTTGGTCCATCAAAGTCAGTATTGTCTACTCAGAGAGGGAGCGGCTCTCCAGGGTCTCCGGCAGAGGTCTTTCACATCACCTACTTGCCTAGTCCCTTTAACTGGAGGTGCCGGGGATTGAACCTGGGACCTTCTGCATGCCAAGCGGATTCTCTACCACTGAGCCACAGTCCCTCCCCCTGAGTTCCTCCTCCTCCTCCTCCCTCTTGGCAGCTTTTACCAGGTTGCTCAGTGCTTGAATTTGTTCTTCTCTGGTTTGACATTATTCCTGTTGAGCTTGCATTGCCAAAGTGGCAATGGGGTTTGCACGGCACATTGTTCACTGCCATTCATTCTGCAGGGCTTGCAAAAGTGCCCCTCCCCCCAACTTGAACGTCCACACCAGTGATTCTCTGGTTTGACATTGGCTCTGTTGGGCTTGGCATTGTGGCTTGTGGTTCTACTGGGATTATTGGCTTCTTCAATGGTAACGTTGGGCCTGTTGTGTTGCTTCTTCCATGGGAGGCATGATTTGACCAGTGGCTGCAGCTTGCAGATAGGAAGAACTCTCTAACCATTAGAGCGGTTCCTCAGTGGAACAGGCTTCCTCTGGAGGTGGTAAGCTCTCCTTCCCTGGAGGTTTTAAAGCAGAGGTTAGATGGCCATCTGTCAGCAATGCTGATTGTATGATCTTAAGCAGATGATGAGAGGGAGGGCATCTTGGCCATCTTCTGGACATGGAGTAGGGGTCACTGGGGTGTGTTTGGGGGAGGTAGTTTATGAATTTCCTGCATTGTGCAGGGAGTTGGATAGATGACCATGGTGGTCCCTTCCAACTCTATGATTCTATATTTTTTGCCTGGGAGGCCTGGGAGGTCCCCCCCTGTTCCCCCCTCCATAGAATTGGACCCCTTGGTCCAATCTACTTGAAATTTGGGGGTTATGTAAAGGATGGGCACCAGAAGCATCACTGCGATTTTGTTGCCTGTACCTTCAAAAATAACCCCCACAACCACCTGAACATTTCCCCATAGGAAACAATGGACCACAAAAATTCAGGTTCCTGAAAAACCCCAAATCCAAATACCATATTGGTATTGGAAGTTGGGGATATTGAGAATAGCAATATTTGTTGTGTCCAATATACCCGAATCAAAAAAATACCATTTTTTTTTTTGCCCACCCCTATTGAACCTGAATGGGTCAGGCTAGCCTGATCTCATCAGATCTTGGTAGCTAAGCAGGATCGGCCCTGATTAGTTCTTGGATGGGAGACCGCCAAGGAATGCCAGGGTGGCTACGCAGAGGCGGGCAATGGCAAACCACCTCTGTTAGTCTCTTGTATTGAAAACCCTACTGGGTTGCCATTAGTTGGCTGCAACTTGATGACTTTTTACACACACACATTGGCAACCCTACTCAAGGGCGGGAGACTGAGATTGGGTGCAGGGAATTTATCACTGGGCCTGGGTAATTGGGAAACCTAAGTGTCCACCTTCCGTCTTCCATTGCAGAGAGAGTGTAAGTGGCCTAAGATTTCAGTTACATTTGAATTTCTCAGCCCTGCTGTTTTGATCTGAAAATTCCTGCTTTGATTACCCTTCTCCCTTCTTCAGCTCAAACCCATGATTTTTTTAAAAAATGTACCATTTTCCATTTCCTCAAATCAAACGTATGCTGTTCCCAACATTGAGCTTCACATTACACATATATTATGCAGATCAGCGATGCACATTATTTTGATTGTGTATAAAAAAACCATGCAAAATGTGCATTCACGTATGAAAGGTGCCACCAACCCAGCAGCTAAAAGTGGAGAGCTGAAACCATTGAGAGAGAGAGAGAGAGAGAGAGAGAGAGAGAGAGAAAGGGAGAGAGAGAGAGAGAGAGGGAGCATTCACTCATCCCTATACTCCAACAACTATGGAACAGTCTCTCTGATGTTTGCTTTTAGCAATGAAGCTTTGAATGGGAATTCCTGATTGGAATTCGTTCCCCTTTAAATTGCCTCTCTTTTTTTAGCTTCCCTCAAAATGTTACAGAGGTATAAGCAGGAACCTCTGAAATTACCTTGAATTTTGCTTGAGGCAGGATTGGATGGCGACTCTCTTTTTAATTTTTTTTGTTTTAATTTTATAGATATATATAAAAACAGAATACAGAATTAAAAGGAAACTTTAAAGCCCATAACTTGACAGCCCTTATATTTGTATCCATTAAATCAGAAGATAAGATAAAAGTATAGCAGACAATATTACAAAGAACCAACGGGATGAAATTAAATCAAAAGAGTTTCCATCTAGACATTAGGAAGAATTCTCTAACAGTTAGAGCGGTTCCTCAGTGGAACAGGCTTCCTCAGGAGGTGGTAAGCGCTCCTTCCCTGGAGGTTTTTAAGAAGAGGTTAGATGGCCATCTGTCAGCAATGCTGATTCTGTGACCTTCGGCAGATGATAAGGAGGGCATGTTGGCCATCTTGTGGGCATGAAGTGTAGAGGTCACTGGGGGTGTGGGGGGAGGTAGTTGTGAATTTCCTGCATTGTGTGAACTAGATGACCATGGTAGTCCCTTCCAGCTCTATGATTCTATGATTCTAAGCAATGCACCTTAAAACAGCATTAGTAGTTATAAGCAGTACATGATATAATAATGATAAAACTTAAATGTTAATCATTTGACGAATCTTATCTTAAAACGTAAGTATTTTGCATAGTATTTGTTAAACACAATGTTGAAATTAAGAACATAAGAAAAGCCCTGCTGGAACAGACCAAGGTCCATCAAGTCCAGCAGTCTGTTCACACAGTGGCCAACCAGGTACCTCTAGGAAGCCCACAAACAAGATGACTGCAGCAGCATTGCCGTGCCTGTGTTCCACAGCACCTAATATAATAGACATGCTCCTCTGATCCTGGAGAGAATAGGTGTGCATCATGACTAGTATCCATTTTGACTAGTAGCCACAGATAGCCCTCTCCTCCATGAACCTGTCCACTCCCCTCTTAAAGCCTTCCAAGTTGGCAGCCATCACCACACCCTGGGACAGGGAGTTCCACAGTTTAACTATGTGTCGTGTGGAGAGATACTTCCTTCTATCTGTTTTGAATTAAGCAATATTATAACATGAGTTGATGGCAACTCTCTTTTATTGCTGTATCCAAAGTAAAATGTGCGGGCCCAGGATGCTGCAGTCTCTTCTAGAGCATAATTCAGGCCACGGTTTGGGCAGGGCCCAGATGGGAATCATCTCGGAAGCCTCACATAAGCTGCTCTGAGTCTTCTCTGGAACGAACAGGATACACATGTCTAAACAAATATAAAACTTCTTGCTGTGTGGTTTTGCTACTGTGCCGTTACAAGAGCTACATTCCACCTTTACGGAGGGCTGCTCTATTTACCTCTCAGAGCTTCAGACTGTACAAGACAGAGGGAGCGCTTAAATATGTTCGCAATTATGGTTAGTCATTTCCAGTTTCCTCTCAGCCTTGTTCCAGTCCCCAGCTGTTAGATCAGTTGGATTCGAGTCCAGTAACACCTTAGAGACCAACAAGATTTTCAGGGCATAAACTTTTGAGAGCCAAAGCTCCTTGATCTGATGGTAAGAAGAGGGTCTGGAGAAGAAGAAGAGGAGGAGTTGGTTTTATACTCCGATTTTCTCTATCTTTAAGGAGTCTCAAAGTGGCAGACAATCACGTTCCCTTCCTCTCCCCACAACAGGCACTCTGTGAGGTAGGTGGGGCTGAGAGAGTTCTGAGAGAACTGTGACTAGCCCAAAGGAGCGTTGACTCTCAAAACCTTAAAAGGTAAAGGTAGTTCCCTGTGCAAGCACCGGGTCATTCCTGACCCATGGGGTGGCGTCACGTCCCGACGTTTACTAGGCAGGCTGTGTCTATGGGGTGGTTTGGCGTTGCCTTCCCCAGTCCTCTTCCCTTTACCCCCAGCAAGCTGGGTACTAATGTCCTGGAGATTTGGGGATGGAGCCTGTGTAGGACAGGGACCTCAGTGGGGTACAATGCCACAGAGTCTACCTTTGACAGCATCCGTTTTCTCCAGGGGAACTGATCTCTGTTATCTGGACATGAGTTGTAATTCCCGAGGATCTCCAGGTCCCACCCCGTGGCTGGCATCCCTATCCAGCAGGGCTCACTGGTCCCATATTTTTATGAGACTGGGCCTGATGGCTTTGCCTCTTTCTTCCCAGCCTGCCGTCAATCCGGCAAGTGTCTCCAACTTCGCTTGGTCGCCTCTTTGCACAGCGCTTGCTTGATCAGCTCAAAAAGGCGTCTGTCTGATCTTATCCTTGTGGCTTTTTTTTGCGTGTGTGTGTGTATGCACGCCTTCACTTTTAAGATCTTCCCTTTCTTATGCAAAAAAGGCAATTAGAATGGTATCTGTTTATTTTAAACAAAATGGCTGTTAATTAGCGTGATCAAAAACCCTGCCATTGTACACTACGGGCTTCACTTTGTAGTCGCACTAAATTGCATACGGTTTGGTGCCGGCTGACATGATAGCGAAGCGACGTCTGGGTGCCCCCCCCTTTCTTCCTTAATGAACAACCAGATTTATGGAGCTTTGTTATGTTCTGCTTCAGATCCATAGGTTCTCGAGGCATTATTTAGGATTCTTGTTTTCTTAATGACTGACGTCATGTTACTTTCTAGCATTGCCTTTAGATTTCTGAAGTTCTCCTTTAAAAAAGAGAGAGAGAGATTATGGCCAAAAATGCATGGTCCCTTAACCCACTTTATTCCCCGTTTCAGCCAGGATCAAATTGACCCGGGCTGGGGGGAAACTGTATGCATTACCTTGAAAAGCAGGGATGAAGCTGTGTGCAAATCGATCCATGTAAACAGAAAGTGTGGGAGACGTGCACAGTTCCTGTTTAGCTTGTAACACCCCCGGCCCTGGTGATCGGTCGTTTCCCGGGGCAGGAAAGCCCTTGTTGGTCAATTTGAAATGACCAGTCACCGGGGGCGGGGGCCAAACTAAACAGGAACTTCATGTCTCCCGCACTTTCTGTTTACATGGATCGATTGGCACAGTTTCGTCCCTGCTTTTCAAGGTAATGCGTACAGTTTTAATGCGTACAGTTTACCAGCCCGGGTAAATTTGATCCTGGTTGAAACGGGGAATAACCCGGGTTAAGGGACCATGCGTTTTTGGCCAATTTCTCCCACCTGCCTGTTTTCCCTTCCTGGTCATTGATGGACAGTTTCCATCAACTAGTCTGTCTGATTTGCATTGGCTTGATCCAGGTGTGGGGCTGCCGACTTTTCTACCAGCCGCTGTTGTTGGCTGTCGAGTGGCGCTGCTGATGTGCTGAATTTCCTCCAATAATAACATTTGCTTCCATGTTGCAGGAAGCGTCACCTGCTGAGATTCTCAAACCCCAAATGAAGGTGAAATATGCCGGAACAGTGCGAGCCATTTCTTGGTCAGTTAGCAACCTTGTCCAGTAGCACCTTGAAGGCTAACAAAATTTCTGGCAGGGTATGATCTTTTGTGAGTCACAGCTCACCTCTTCAGAGGTGACTCATGAAAGCTCATAACCTGCCAGAAATTTTGTTCGTCTTTAGGGTGCTACTGGACTCTTGCTCTTTTCTGCTGCTACAGACTAACATGGCTACCCATTATGATCTGTCTCCATGGAAGGCGCCACATTTAGCCTTACAGAATGGAAATCCATCAGCCTTGTAAAGAAACTTGCACAGGTACAGACAAGTTGTCTGAAGAAGTGAGCTGTGACTCACAAAAGCTCATACCCTGCCAGAAATTTTGTTAGTCTTTAAGGTGCTACGGGACTCTTGCTCTTTTCTGTGGCTAGAATGTGAATCCATCTATCCTTAAGTAGAGAAGAGTGAATTCAGACACCTTCTGAAGAATATCTTCAGGCACCTGAAGAAGTGAGCTGTGACTCACAAAAGTTTACACCCTGCTAGAAATTTTTCTAGTCTTTAAGGAGCTACGGGACTCTTGCTCTTATCCAGGAGACCGTTTTGTTCAAATGCAAGGCCTAATGTGGATATGTGGATTGCCACGGCCAATTATTCCAAGAACAAGGCTGTTTATGACTGCAGGATACAAACACTTGGCTCCTATATCCTTCCCCCCCCACCCCTCACTGCATTTCCAAGGCATCCCAGGAATCTTTTGAAGCAGGGTGGCCAATTTTTGAACTAGTGCTTCAGCTGCCTCTTAAACAGCCGTTTGATCTGCAATAATTAGCAGGTGATAATCTTTATATCCCCATACTGTGAAAAGCTTCACCTGCTAATTCCAGCTGCTGCGAAAAGCACAAGATTAGGCCAGGCTGTTGGGTTGTTTGCCAGGCGGCTCCCCTATCTTTCTGGGCTGATTTGAGCATTGGTGTAGAACACTCTGGGAGCAGAGGTGTTAGGGGTGAAAAGGGGGAAGTGATGTTATCCAAGGAAACTTTTGGTCCAGTGACGGAAGTGTGGAAAGCACCCCTGCGAGGTGGGTAAGGTTTCCAACTGACCTGAAAATAAGCACGCCTGCCCTGACCTTGTGCCTTAGAGCATAGGAACATAAAAACATAGAGCTGGAAAGAACCTCAAGGGTCATCTAGTCCAACCCCCTGCCCTACACAGGAAATTCACAACTACCTCCCCCCACTCCCCCAGTGACCCCTGCTCTATGCCCAGAGGAAAGCAAAAAACTAGGGTTGCCAGCTCCAGGTTGGGAAATACCTGGAGATTTTGGGGGGTGGAGCATGAGGAGGGTGGGGTATGGCAAGGGGAGGGACTTCAATGCCATAGAGTCCAATTGCCAAAGCGGCCATTTTCTCCAGGGGAACTGATCTCTGTTGCCTGGAGATCAGCTGTAATAGCGGGAGATCTCCAGACACTACCTAGAGGCTGGCAACCCTACAACAAACCTCCAGGATCCCTAATCTGGCCTGGAGGAAAATTCCTTCCTGACCCCAAAGTAGCAATCGATGTTATTCTGGGCATGTAAGAAAGGGCCATAAGAGCCAAGCACAGACTCATCCCTTCCTGCCCTCCCTCTCATGCTCTGCCTAAGTTCACAGAATCAGCCTTGCTGTCAGATGGCCATCTAGCCTCCGCTTAAAAACCTCCAAAGAAGGAGAGCCCAGCTCAATGTCCAGAAAATTAGGAGGCGAACCTTTTCAGAGTATGGAGATAGATTATCCCTTGCTACTGTCTTTGGGCCAGTCTCCTTATTAGCACAGTCACGGCAGCTGATTGGAAAGTTGGCAAGTGTCAAAAGTTGGAGAAAGTGGACAGGGGGAGCTGTCCCCCATCGTACTAGAACTCAGGGGCACCCAATGAAAGTGTTGGGAAACAGCTTCAGGGCAGACAAAAGGATTTACTTTACTCAATGAGTGATTGAACTCTGGAATTTGCTGCCAGTGGGTATAGTGATGGCCACAAGCACAGAGGGCCAGTTAGACAGATCCATGGAGGTCCACTAATGGCTACTAGCCCTTTTAGATATGAGTCCAGTAGCAACGAAGAGACCAACAAGATTTTCAGGATATGAGAGTCAAAACTCCCTTTTGAAAGTCAAAACTCCCTTCGTCAGATACAATAGCTACTAGCCATGGTGACTAAAGAGAGCCTACATATCCAGAGGCAGCAAGCCTCTGAAGACCAGTGCCAGGAGTCAACTCCAGGTAGTGTTGTCAACTTCCAGGTAATAGCTGGAGATCTCCCACTATTACAACTGATCTCCAGCCAATAGAGATCAGATCACCTGGAGAAAATGGCCGCTTTGGCAGTTGGACTCTATGGCATTGAAGTCCCTCCCCAAACCCCTGCCCTGCTCAGGTTTCACCCCATAAACCTCCTGCCGGTGGTGAAGAGGGACCTGGCAACCTAACTCCAGGGAAAGGACTTGGCCTCTGCGCCCTGTAGTTGGTCCATAGTAACTGGTTGGCCAATGTGTGTGAAACAGGATGCTGGACTGGAAGGACAACTCATATGATCCATCATGGTCTTGTAGTGTTGCCAGGTCCCTCTTGGCAACCGGCGGGAGGTTTTAGGGGTGGAGACTGAGGAGGGCGGGGTTTGGGGAGGGGAGGGACTTCAATGCCATAGAGTCCAATGGCCAAAGCGGCATTTTCTCCAGGTGAACTGATCTCTATCGGCTGGAGATCTGTTGTAATAGCAGGAGATCTCCAGCTTGTACCTGGCGGCTGGCAACCCTATGGTCTTAGAATCATAGGGTTGGAATGGAACACCAGGGTCATCTAGTCCAACCCCCTGCACAATGCAGGAAATTCACAGCTACCTCCCCCCGCATGCCCCCAGTCACCCCTACTCCATGCCCAGATGATGGCTAAATAAAAAAAATCTTCCAGTATCCCTGGCCAATCTGACCTAGAGGTTCTTAACTCTAAGTCATTTATTTGGTCATTTACTTTATTTCTAGTCTGCCTTCCTTGGTTATACTCAAGACAGATGACAAAATAGTCTTTAAAGTATTGCTTTATGCATTATACTGTTTTATGCCTTGAATATCTGAGGAGGGAGCAGAGAGAGAACAGCTGCCAACTTGGAAGGCTTTAAGAGGGGAGTGGACATATTCATGGAGGAAAGGGGTATTTATGGCTATTAGTTAGAATGGATACTAGTCATGCGGCATACCTATTCTCTCTAGTATCAGAGGAGCATGCCTATTATATTAGGTGCTGTGGAACACAGGCAGGATGGTGCTGCTGCACTCATCTTGTTTGTGGCTTCCTAGAGGCACCCGGTTGGCCCCTGTGTGAACAGACTGCTGGGCTTTATGGACCTTGGTCTGATCCAGCGTGGCCTTCCTTAGGTTCTTACGTTCTGTTCTCCCTCTGCCCCATTTCCCCTGAAAATACATCTGTATTGATGGGAGTGTAATAAGTTACAAAGCAAGGCATTCCCACGAGAAAACCACTTCCACACGATCTCCAGTTTGGCAGTGCTTGTTAAAGCATTTACAAATCTTTGCATAAAACGACTTTTATGCATTCGTATGTATGTACCTGGTGCCATTTCTATTGAATAAGGAATCTCGTAAGAATAGAGCAAGCACCTTCTGAACAGAATCGACTCAAGTGTTCAGCAAGGAAAAGTCGGGCTGACTTTGCGACGGATAAAAGTGCCTAATTTGGAAGCCGTTTATTCGAGCAAGTTACTCTCACATATAACTCGCCCTTCCCCCCCCCCAAAAAAACCTTGCTCATTTTAAGATCTGCAAATGCTACCACTTTCAACAGCATAATGATTTCTGTTGGGACAGACTTGAGATGTCACTTTGTGCTTTTAACAGGCTCACAAAAGGCAGATGAAGCAACACTTCATTGATACAATATCTGGCTGCTAGGAAGTGTGAGAAGTACGGAGCCTCTTTGTAGAGGGATGTTGCAAATTAAGGCAGATTGCACTTCCTACTGTGTGTGTATATACATTAGGGTTGCCAGGTCCCTCTTCGCCACCGGCGGGAGGTTTTTGAGGTGGAGCCTGAGGAGGACGGGGCTTGGGGAGGGGAGGGACTTCAGTGCCATAGAGTCAAAATTGCCAAAGGACCATTTTCTCCAGGTGAACTGATCTCTGTCGCCTGAAGATCAGCTGTAATAGCAGGAGATCTCTAGCTAGTACCTGGAGGTTGGCAACCCTAATATACATCCTGGTGGTTTTATACTCTCCCTGTCAGTGTCACCTGAGTATTTTTCATTTGAGCTTCCTGACATAGAGGAAGGTCAAAGATCCCAGGTTCAGTCTCTGGCACCCCTGGTTAAAAGGATCTCTCATCATGTGGTGATGGAAATTGCCCGTCAAGTCACACCTGACCTATGGCGACCCTGTAGGGTTTTCAAGGCAAGATATTAACAGAGGTGGTTTGCCACTGCCTGGCTCTGTGTATCGACCTTATTTTATTTATGTTCTTTCTTACTTATTCCTTTGCTGAAGCTGAAGAGGGAAAGGTTCAAACCCGATAAAAGGAAGTATTTCTTCACACAACGCATAGTTAAATTGTGGAACTCCCTGCCCCAGGATGTGGTGATGGCTGCCAACCTGGAAGGCTTGAAGAGGGGAGTGGACATGTTCATGGAGGAGAGGGCTATCCATGGCTACTAGTAAAAATGGGTACTGGTGATGATGCATACCTATTCTCTCCAGGATCAGAGGAGCATGCTTATTATCTTAGGTGCCGTGGAACACTGTCAGGATAATGCTGCTGTAGTCGTCTTATTTGTGGGCTTCCTAGAGGTACCTGGTTGGCCCCTGTGTAAACAGACTGCTGGACTTGATGGGCCTTGGTCTGATCCAGCATGGCCTTATGTTCTTATGCCTATTATATAAGGTGCTGTGGAACACAGGCAGGGCAATGCTGCTGCAGTCGTCTTGTTTGTGAGCTTCCTAGAGGCACCTGGTTGGCCCCTGTGTGAACAGACTGCTGGACTTGATGGGCCTTGGTCTCATCCAGCATGGCCTTTCTTATGTTCTTATGGGTTATTGTTTCTTTCTTTCAGTAGGGCTTGTGGATTGGGGCTCATAGATGGAGCCAAGGAGCGCCTCTCAGTTCTGAAGGGCACAGATGTTGCAACTCCAGTGTTAATTCACAGGCCAGAGATGTGCATAGATCCTGATTTAGCAAAGTCTGGGGCCCTGCTTCCTTTGCATCAGGAAAGCCAACGAGAGGCCACGACAAAAGTCGGGGGGGGGGGAAATCAATTTTCCATACTTTTTGTGGCCTTCAGTCAAACCTGGGGTGTATTTCATAGAGAAGTGTACCCTTTAACCCTTAAAGTACCGATGCCTTCTCCAGATTCAGGACATAAGAACATAAGAAAGGCCCTGCTGGATCAGACCAAGGTCCGTCATGTCCAGCAGTCTGCTCACACAGTGGCCAACCAGGTGCCTCCAGGAAGCCCACAAACAAGACGACTGTAGCAGCACCATCCTGCCTGTGTTCCACAGCACCCAAGATAATAGGCAACCTGGCAAGAATAGGTATGCATCATGAGTAGGGCTGTTGAATTAAAAAAAATTCGGTATAGTTCGGATTCGGCTGAATTCGGCCCGTTTAGATTCGGGATATGCCGAAGTCCGAACTCCCCCACTTCGGGTCTGTGTAATTCGGCGGGAATTCAAAGTTTGGGAAAAAAATTCGGCCGAATAAAGCCATTAAAAACACAACCGCGCCTTTCTGCGGCTCTGGGGGGGCATTTTTGGGGGTAGAGGTCCCAAACTTTCAGAGGAGCTTCAAAGGACCCTTCTTGCTAGACCCCCCAAGTTTTGTAAAGATTGGGTCGGGGGGGCTGAGATATGGGCCCCGAAAGGGGTCCCCCCACCCTTAATGTGCATCTCTGAGCAGAGCTTGCCGCCCATGCACAAAGCTCCCAGCCCCGACAAACAGCTGATGAGAGCAAGGGCGGGGCAGGTGCTAAGAACTTTGCAAAGCAACACAACTGCAAAGCAACACCTTTGCAAACATGCAAAAGGCGGGGCAGGTGTGAAGATATTTTGCAAAACAATACAACTGCAAAGCAACACAAGCACGCAATGCAACACCTTTGCAACAGTGCAAAGCAACACCTGACACCTGGGAGTTTGCAAACCATGGAAAGGGACAGAGGCAGCTAGCTATGCATAATGAGCGGGAGTGGGTGGAATTTCTCCTTTTGCATTGGACTTTGGACCAGGCAGATGCATTCTTTAAGTCACCATTTGAAAACCAGTTTTGAGCAAGCATCAAAATAACCTAACTGATCTTATGAATGAGGGAAAACCTGAAGACATAAAAATGAAGCCCCCCCTCAAACCAGGGAGAGAGAGACTGGAGGGGGAACACACACCCCAGGCAGAACCGGCAAAAGCCCCCTTTGGCTTCCCCCCACCCCACCCACAGAAACTGCTCGCTCCCCACACACACACAGACTCTGCTTTCCCCCCACACACACACACACAGAAAAGAAAAATTACAGATTAAAGCCCCCAAAGGGGTCTTACTGTGGCTGTCTTCTGTTCCATCAGGAGGGGCTGGGAGGCTGGGTAATCCAATATGATTCCATTTGTATCCAATATGAGATCCATATGTATGCATCTCTCGAGGGTGATCCATTCATCCCAAAAGGGAAAAGGGGAAAGCCCATATCTCGGGGGGCCCTGACCCAATGTTTAAAAAACTTGGGTGGTCTCTTAAGAAGCCTTTTCTGGAAAGTTTGGGGTCGGCACACCCAAAAATGCGCCCCCTGCAGCCACAGAAAGAGAAAAGGGGGGAGCCGATATTTCTGCCCCCACTGAACCCATCTTTACAAAACTTGGGTGGTCTCTTAAGAAGGATTGTCTGAAGCTATGATAAAAGTTTTGGGGCTGCACCCCCCAAAAAGCGCCCCCTGCAGCCACGGAAATGGAAAAGGGGGGAGAGGAAAAAGGGGTGGAGCCCATATCTCAGGACCCCCTGACACAATGTTTACAAAACTTGGGGGGTCTCTTAAGAAGCCTTGTCTGATGTTCCGATGAAAGTTTGGGGTCGGCACACCCAAAAATGCGCCCCCTGCAGCCATGGAAAGAAAAAAGGGGGGAGCCCATATCTCGGGACTCCCTGACCCAATGTTTACAAAACTTGGGTGATCTCTTAAGAAGGCTTGTCTGAATATCCCCTGAAAGTTTGGGGTTTGTACCCCAAAAAATGCGCCCCCTGCAGCCACGGAAAGGAGCGAATGTGCACAAGCACCCCCGCACACACACACACGAGGATTTCCCTCTCTCTCTTTCCCCGGCGGGGCCGCACATCAGCTGATTCCTCCAGTACTCAATCCTGACTGATTGGCTAGAAGAAGACCCAGCTTGGCCACCGATTGGCCGGGGGAGGAGAATGCTGCTTACTGAAGGTTATGCTGCTTACTGACGGCCCCGAATTGGCCGGATTTATTCGTGAACTCCCGAACTCGCTGAATTCGGCCCTCCCGGTTGCCCACCATTTTGAGTTCGGTTCGTCCCGAACTAAAAACCACCGAATCAAGGGAAATTCGGCTGATTTTCAGTTCGGGCCGAACCGAATCAACAGCCCTAATCATGAGTCGTATCCATTTTGACTAATAGCCATGAATACCCCTTTCCTCCATGAACAAGTCCCCTCCCCTCTTAAAGCCTTCCAAGTTGGCAGCCATCACCACATCCTGGGGCAGGGAGTTCCACTTAACTACGTTGTGTGAAGAAATACTTCCTTTTATCTGTTTTGAATCTGTCACCCTCAAGCTTCAACAGATGACCTCGCGTTCTAGTATTATGGGAGAGGGAGAAAATGACACAAAGGACAAAGATGACACAAAGTTTTACGAATTTTTAGAAACCGGAATCCATGAAATACTAGAATGCTTAAATAGGGGACAATCCATAAACCAAGGCATGCATTGAAACACCCTTTAAATTTCTTCTTTCACTGATCATCATATCTTGTCATCGTTGTCACCAATATACCCCTCCATTTTGGTAACAGTGTGCCTCCCTTCACCCCAATAAATGACATTCTTTATGGGTACTCCCCGCTACAGTAGAGTATGGTGTGCCACAAAGAGCACACATGAAGCTGCCATATATGGAGTCAGACCATTGGTGCATCAGGAACTCATGCTCTGACTAGCAGTGGCTTTCTGTGGTCTTGGTTGGAGGACTTTCATATGACCTCCTGTATGATCCTTTTACCTGGAGTTGCCAGGGATTGAACACGTGGCCTGCATGCAACACAGCTGCTCTAAGCCATGGCTGCTCTCTAAATGATGATGCCTTCTATCGAGTCAGACCATTTGTCTGTCAAGGTCAGTACTCTGACTGGCAGCAGCTCTGCAGGATCTCAGAGGACTTTTGCATCACCTTTTGCCTGGAGAAGGAGGGGGCTGAACCTAGGATCTTCAGCGTTCAAAGGAGATACTCTGCCACTGAGCTGTCACCCCATTCTGGTATAAGGCTTGGATATGGGACATCTGTTCAAGTCCTCATTCTGCCATGAAGTTTACTGTATGATTGTGTGCCCGTTGCTCTGCATGCGTGCATATGATCTCCACGGGGTTGTTGTGAAGATAATATGAAGAGGGGATAACTATGCATGCTGCCCTGAGAGAGAACAGAGAGATAAAAAATACAACAGGTTCAAATCCAGCACTCTACCCATTAGTGGTTTTCCTTCAAGTTTAGCCAAATTGTTCTCGATCCATTTACGGGCACTTCAGAAGAACATTCTAGAAGAAGGAGAAGAGTTGGTTCCTGTATGCTGATTTTCTCTCTTTAAAAAAAAAAAAAAGGAGAATGAAACCGGCTTACAACCTCCTTCCCTTCCTCCCCCCACAACAGACCCCTTGTGAGGTAGGTGTGGCTGAGAGCTCGAAGAGAACTGTGACTAGGCCAAGGTCACCCAGCTGGCTTCATGTGGAGGAGTGGGGAATCAAACCCAGTTCTCCAGATTGGAGTCCACCGCTCATGTGGAGGAGTGGGGAATCAAACCCGGTTCTCCAGATTAGAGTCCCCTAACCACTACCCCACACTGGCTTTCCTGGCAAATAAATTATTCGGCATCCTAATCCTCTTGAACACAGGTTCTGTCACTCCTCTGTCTATATACAGCTAGGCGGTTTCTGGCCCAGGGGGTCTGCATATTGTAGAACAGATGACTCTTATGTTGCTTCATTGGTGGAAGAACTTTATTTTGTGCTGTTGCTTCCTTTGTAGAGGTTTGTTTTTTTCAATTGTGTGTGCTCATTTATAATATATATATATATATATATATATATATATATATATATATATATATATATATATATATATATATATATATATATATATATATATATATAATATATATATATGCCCACATGCATATAAGCTTCAAAATATAGTGACCAGGGGGGGAAAAAACAACCCCATCATATTCAGTTGGACATGCTTTCGGCAGATTTGTTAAGGATTTGCTCCACACATTTGTAGCATTTAGTTGCCTTGGCAATGACCTCGGTGGCAAGAGGGAACAGCCTTTAGGTTGGACCACAGATTTTCCTTTCATTTCCATTTAATTTGATTTGACTGCAAAATGTCACTTCCACTGCATTGATTAAGCTTCAGCGCCGCCACCAGCCCTGTTACGAAGGTCAGAGGGCAAATTGGAAGCTGTTGCCTCGGCCCCCCGCCCTTCATTTCTGACATCAATACAGATGAGTGTTAACAGATGCAGGGGGTGGGGAAGGAGAATCTTTTATCTGTATATTTTGAATTAAAACAAAAAGTAAAATAGTCCAGATGATCCTCTTCAGCTAGTGCAAAACGAGGCTGGAGAGCCAGCGTGGTGTAGTGGTTAAGAGCGGTGGTTTGGAGCGGTGGACTCGTCTGGAGAACCGGGTTCAATTCCCCACTCCTCCACAAGAGCCGCGGAGGCTGATCTGGTGAACTGGGTTGGTTTCCCCACTCCTGGGGAAGCCAGCTGGGTGGCTTTGGCTAGTCACAGTTTTCTCCGAGCTCTCTCAGCCCTACCTACCTCACCAGGTGTCTGTTGTGGGGAGAGGAAGGGGATTGTAAGCTGGTTTGAGTCTCCCTTAAGTGGTAGAGAAAGTTGGCATATAAAACCCTCCTCCTCCTCCTGCTTCTCCTGCTTCTTCTTCTCCTCCTCCTCCTTCTCCTCCTGCTTCTTCTTCTTCTCCTCCTCCTCCTCCTCCTCCTCCTCCTCCTCCTCCTCCTCCTCCTCCTCCTCCTCCTCCTTCTTCTTCTTCTTCTTCTTCTTCTTCTTCTTCTTCTTCTTCTTCTTCTTCTTCTTCTTCTTCTTCTTCTCCTCCTCCTCCTCCTCCTCCTCCTCCTCCTCCTTCTCCTCCCAGTAGTTGCTAATATTTAATTCAGGGTGTGTAAATCTGAATTATTTAAAAAGAGAGTCTGTGGGGTAAAAGGTGAAGGGTTAGACCAGGTGTGTCAAACATAAAGCCCAGGGGCTGGATCCGGCCCCTTGAGAGCTCTTACCCAGCCCGCGAGGCAGCCACACACAACCCCCACTCTTGATCTGGGGTGGCGAAGCATGGCCAAGCCCGACCAATTGACATTCATGTCATATCCGGCCCTCGCAACAATTGAGTTCGATACCCCTGGGTTAGACCCTACAGAACGCACCCTCTAATGGTAGCATTTTTGTCCATCCAAGGAAATTTCTGGAGCAAGAGGTTTTTCTGCCAGAAGAAAACACTTCCCTAGGAAGTGTTCCCTAGGGTTGCCAACCTCCCGGAAGTGTCGTCTTGTCGTCTTTATTACATTATTACATTTGATTTTCGATTGGACTTTCATGGCTAAGTTGCTGGAGTCCTTGGATTTATAATTTTGTTTGAAGAACAAACGGCAGCTGGATAATTTACTGCCAGGACGGGAACTTATTTTCTTTCTCATATCTCGGGATTGTGTTGAAGAGTTTGCCCCATGGTGAAAATAACCGGTGTTCCTGGACTATTTGGTTTGTAAATGAGCTTGATTTGATTTACCTTGCCTGTATAAGCCGTACAGTTGTTACTATTATTTTCTGTTCATAATACTTCCTATCTGCATGTTTACTTCAGTGTGATCAATTTAAAAACTATTTCCAATTTAAATGAGCTGTGGTGCTGTTTGTTTTGCTTAACCTCCAGGTAGTAGCAGGAGATCTCCTGCTATTACAACTGACCTCCAGCCGACAGAGATCAGTTCACCTGGAGAAAATGGCCAGTAAGGCAATTGGACTCTATGGCATTGAAGTCCCTCCCCTCCCCAAACCCCACCCTCCTCAGGCTCCGCCCAGAAATCTCCCGCCGGTAGTGAAGAGGGACCTGGCAACCCTAATTGTAGTCCTGATTTTGGTTGAAGAGAGGGCAGGTTGACTCCCCGCCACCCCACAATTATTACTCTTGCAAAGGACGAACAACATTTATCCTTGAGCATTGTTTGTACCCAGAAACCGTTTTTTTTTAAGTACAACCATCTTCTTATCAAAGTCATCTTTCTCCGCGGGGAGTGTAATGATTTGGCTGCCCCTGTTCGCTGAGACTGGCAATTAGCGCAGGCTCAGTGCTAAGAGAACTCCCTTTCTGGACTGTTTTTTCCTGCTTGTTTTGGCATTTGCTGTTTACCCAACAGGGAATCGAATGGATACAGGATTTTTAATTCGTTGGGCGGGAGGAACCCAAAAAGGAGAGCAACGCCTGAATGTTAATCTGTTCAAGAAACCAACGGCGTTCTCTTTGGGGGGTGGGGGGAATTGAAGCTTAACAATCTTTCATCCTATGGTTTGGTTTATAATAACAGTGCTGAAGTGGTCCCCCCTTTTTTTTTGACAAAGATATCTGTTCTGTCATTTTTTTTCCTCCCAGAAGCGCAGAACACAGTAGCTGAAAGATGCTGCTACGAACGAAGACGTTGCTCGTTCAAATCTTAAATTAGTCATAAAGTAGGAGGCCCTGGGGATAATAACACTGGAAAACCCTACCTTATAAGTTAGAGTGTATGTGAAAGACAACAGAGAAATGTGTACGCGTAGATCACAGAAATATGGGTGTGCAAACCACAGTGAAATGTGTGTGTTTGGACCACGGAGGAATGTGCTTGTGCCGACCGATAACGATCAGTTCCCCTGGAGAAAATGGCTGCTTTGGCAATTGGACTCTATGGCGTTGAAGTCCCTCCCCTCCCCAAACCCCGCCCCCCTCAGGCTCCGCCCCCATAAACCTCCCGCCGATGGCAAAGAGGGACCTGGCAACCCTATCCCTCACACATAAGGTAGCCTGGTCCCTCTTTGCCATTGGAGGGAGGTTTTTGGGGCAGAGCCTGAGGAGTGTGGGGTTTGGGGAGGGGAGGGGCTTCAATGCCATAGAGGCCAATTGCCAAAGCGGCCATTTTCTCCAGGGGAACTGATCTCTATCGGCTGGAGATCAGTTGTAATAGCAGGAGATCTTCTGCTGTTACCTGGAGGTTGGCAACCCTACTCACTCACAGGAGCATTATTGGAGAAGTCACAGCTCCTGCTTAGCAGGAAGAAGGTCCTGGGTTCAATCTAATGGCAAGAATCAGCATTGCTTGTGGTATGGCAGAGTTTGGGGAAGGGAGGGACCTCAGTAAGGTATAATACCATGGAGTCCAGCCAACAACGCTGGTGTTTTTTCTCTAGGGGACCTGATCTCTGCAGTCTGGAGATCACTTGTAATTCAAGGATATTTCCAGGCCCGCCTGCAGGTTAGCAACCCTATGCTGGTTCCATTTATAACATAACAATGTTTTTCTAGGCTCCGTCTACTGGCTTCTACTCTGCTCCTTCCCCTTTTACTGCTCATCGTACCCAGCCCGGCTTGCATCATCTGTAGGCTTGCCAGGCCCTGTAGCTCCACCAGCGGGAGCTTTCTGGGGCCGTGGCTGTAGTGTGCAGTGTGCGCGCGTGTGCCCCGCACCCACGTCACTTCCAGGTTTACCCCGAAGCGACGTGGACTCTAGCGATCTCGGGCAAAACTCTGTGGTTTCCATAGAGTTTTCTCCGAGATTCCCAGAGCGTCTGTGTCACTTTTGGGTTTTCCCAAAAGTGATGCGTGCCCGTCAGCCATCAGATGGCCGGCGGGCAGCCCGGTGGATTGGCGGGATTTTACCCGCCACCACCGGGCACTTGGGAACCCTAATCATCTACCCTAAAGGGGGCAATGTTTTTAAATATCCTAAAAATATGGGCTGTCCAGACGGTGTAATCTGGCATGCTTAAGTCCCATAGAAAGCAGTGAGAGGAAGTGGGCTGAAGAGCACGTTTTCTTGTTTCCATTACGTCTGATGGAGCTGTGGTATTCTGAAATCTAGGTGCTGGCTTAAAATAAGGGACCTTTCACAAGAATATGCTATGTATGCAGTCACACACGCTCAGAAAAGAGCCGCATTTTGTGCTTTTCTCACACCAAAGCCTTTCGTTGGTGCCCTACTTAAACTTTCAGGGCCCTATTTCATTTTCAGGCAAGGTGTGGGCTTTGTGGCCTACTTAATATCTTCCATTTGTTGGGGGAAATAAGATTATGGTACCAGCATTTGTTCTCCAGATAGGACAATACACCTATATTTTTTTAGCACCATGCAAATATTCAAAGGACATAGTGATGAACACTATTTTAGATGACTTTAAGGGGGTATTAGGAAAAATCATGGTGGATTGGTCGTTCAAGGCTGTTGGTGATGATGAGGGTGCCTCCATTTTCCGAAGCAGTTATCCTCTCAATGCCAATGTGGGGGAGTAACGATACAGGGACACCTTGGCTTCTATGCCTTGCTTATGGGTCTGGCAGGGTAGAGCTGCCGGTTACCCACCGGGGGCGGGAGATCTCCTGCCTCCAGCTCCCATGGCCAGCTGCCACTCTGATGGCTGGCAGGAGAAAATAAAGTGAAAGATCACCGTCAGCATGATGGTGTTACATCACATCCAGAGAAAAGTAGAAAGTGATACGATGCACGCCCGCTCACTCCGCCAATATGTTCCCCACTTAAAATGAGTTTGTCAGTATTGCCCGGAAAGATGCAGCAATATTTTAGTACACTTGAGGAGCCTCTTCAACGGAAGCACGACTCAATTCCTTTCCATCTAAGGTTTTATACGGAGATTTACTAAGACTCCCTTCAACAAGAGGGTAGGTCCATGCGGAACGGGCCAGCCAGACTCCTTACAATACATTATTTTAGATTGTCGTTTACATGACGAACCCCGTCAGAAATTTATATTACCCTTAATCAGCAAACAGATGGCCTCTTACAGAACAACCACATGTCAATTCTTGCTGAACGACATTTCAACTGATGTTACGGTGAAGGTGGCGGAGATTTTTGGCAGAAGCTATTAAGGTTAAGATTTCAAACTTAATTTTAATCTAGATATGTATTACCTGGTTATCTCTGACCTTGTGACCATCAATATTATGCCAATAAAATCTATCTGATTCTGATATGATGCAACTGGAGGAATCTCTGGAAACTTACCATAGAGATCCTAGAGCACCATGACATCATTTCTGGGTTTTCCCAGACGTGACATAACGCTGTTGTGCTGATGCCCCTCGTCCCTGCCCTTTCTGATTCCTGATGGCTGCCAGCTGGCAACCCTAGGGCAGGGACATGTTTGAAGCCATGTGAGAAAGAGGATGTTGAACTAGATGGACTGTTGGTCTGCTGTTGTATTCTTATGGAGTGGATGAAGAGCCAGAGCCTGATGAACTGAGTATATCTACTCTCTCTCTTAGAACTGGAAACAGTGCAATTCTGGGCCAAGCTGAGACACTGGGAATTCCATGTTTGGATCTCCCAAGCAGTTCCATTTGGTAAAAAGCAACCATCCTCGACCTCCCATGTTCCACTCCCTGTCCAGGTCTTTCAACCAATTTTACTTTATAAAAAGCAGCCAATTACCAAAGAGTTCCCTGCGATTCCTAGAGCTATCCTTTGTCACTTCCGGTTAGGGTTGCCAATTCTGGGTTAGTAAATACCTGGAGATTTTGGGGGTGGAGTCTGGAGAAGGTGGGGTTTGGGCAGAGGAGGGACCGCAACATGGTACAATGGCATGGAGTCTGCCCTCCAAAGCAGCCATTTTCTCCAGGGGAACTCATCTCTGTAGTCTGGAGAACAGTAGTAAAATCAGGAGATCCCCAGGCCCCACCTGCAGGTTGGCAACCCTAAGAACTTCCATTTTTTTCCTACAATTTTCTCCTCCGACGCTGCTCCCCAACCCTCCATCAAGTCCAGCAGTCTGTTCACACAGTGGCCAACCAGGTGCCTCTAGGAAGCCACAAACAAGACGACTGCAGCAGCACCATCCTGCCTGTGTTCCACAGCACCTAATATAATAGGCATGCTCCTCTGAGAGCATTCTCTCCACTAGAGAGAATAGGTATGCAGCATGACTAGTATCCATTCTAACTAATAGCCATGAATACCCCTCTCCTCCATGAATAGGTCCACTCCCCTCTTAAAGCCTTCCAAGGCAGCTGTTCTCTCTCTGCTCCCTCCTCAGCTATTCGAGGCATAAAACAGTATAATGCATAAAGCAATATTTTAAAGACTATTTTGTCATCTGTCTTGAGTCTAACCAACGAAGGCAGATAAAGTAAATGACCAAATAAATGACTTAGGGTTAAGAACCTCTAAGTCAGATTGGCCAGGGATACTGGAAGATTTTTTTATTTAGCCATCATCTGGGCATGGAGTAGGGGTGACTGGGGGCATGCGGGGGGAGGTAGCTGTGAATTTCCTGCATTGTGCAGGGGTTTGGACTAGATGACCCTGGTGTTCCATTCCAACCCTATGATTCTAAGACCATAGGGTTGCCAGCCGTCAGGTACTAGCTGGAGATCTCCTGCTATTACAACAGATCTCCAGCCGATAGAGATCAGTTCACCTGGATAAAATGGCCACTTTGGCCATTGGTCTCTATGGCATTGAAGTCCCTCCCCTCCCCAAACCCCATCCTTCTCAGGCTCCGCCTTCCAAAAAAACCTCCCACCGATAGTGAAAAGGAACCTGGTAACCCTACTTGGAGTGTAGACACAGCCTTACCTGCTGTCAGAATATATTAAATACCCGGTTAATGCGCTTATGAACCGAAGTTTCAGTAGTGCTATTAATAACCACCATGCAGATAAATAATGGGGGGAGTAGCTATGGAGTGGTTACTGCCAATTCACAGAGGGCTTATCGAGGAAGCAAATGGCGTGCAAGGGAAATTAAATTTAAAATGCATTTAATCGGCAGATCCTACTTCACAAACATATGATAACTGTGCAGTCCCTCCGCCAGACGCTGGGTCCTTTGCTTGCTTAATACACTAGATGGATGTACCAGAAAGCTCGCTGCGGGGGCAACATTAATTCTGCTGCCGCAAAGGAACTAAAAAAAGTATTTGTCTGTCTGGTATGTTCATAAGCTATCTGGCTACTTTCTCCGTCCTCGTATGGACCCTGCCTCGCCCACCGAATTCCCATCTCTGCGGACTTCCCATAAAACTGTCGTACAATTAAAGCAACTGATAGCGAACCCTGGAGACATAATGCATCGCCACGGTAAATAGATAAGATGTATTGTTCCGTATATTGGGCCGCGGAGAGAAAGACAGCTTCATCGCTTTTAGCAGAACGCTAATCGGGTTTAGGCGAGAGGAATGGCTTCACTTTATTTTTCCCTTCCTTTCTCTTGTGAAACTATTTGTAGCGTTGTAACGTCGGAGTCATTTTTACCATTGGGACCTGTGCAACATGTTTACTCTTAAACGTGGTCTTAGGGAATGACAAATTTGTCCTGCCATACCGTGGTTCCCTTAGTCCCCCAGAAAGAGAGAAGTAGGAAAGCCAGAGAGCGGAGGGGAGGAATGTACAGCACCTTCCCAATTATTTTTGAGGCTGTACAAACTTGTCAGACAAGTAAGATTTTTCCGAATTGTTATTTTGGATGCTAGCCTAATTGTGTCCTGGTTCCCAATGCAAAAGCTCAGAAACCAGCATTAATTATGTAGCGTTGCTACCGTGAGCGGGCTTCTTTGGACAATTTTTTTGTAAAGGTACTTGTGACTTTCCTTTTGTTTAAAAAAATAATAAAAATTACACTGTTCTGGGGAAGGGTAGAGAAATGTCTAAGTGGAACACTAGTCCCCTTTCCAAAGCACCGCGTGTCCTCCTAGCAAGGTTGAGATGATTTGATCATTTTTCTTTCTTTTTGGTTTTGTATGTTGCCAGCTTCATGGGCTTCGGTTTGCCTCAGTGCCCTTGCTATTGCCAGTGATGCTTTTGCTTCTTGTGTGCCCCTTTAAAAGTAATTTTTATGCAATTTATGCAAAAATAACATTGAAAAAATGCAATAGATTTGACAGGAAAAATTCAGCATGAGGAAGAAGAAACTGATGTGAGAGTCCAGGCTCGCAGGGTCTTTTTTTACAAGGGAAAAACAAGATTGAAATGAGGATGCTCAAATGGAACCAGCCAGCTTTCAAAATGCAGTCTCATCCCTGCGTGGCATTGGTCTGGCCACTAGGATATTGCCCGATTAACCAGGCTGTTTGTCTTTTCACATTTTGTGCAATAGTTTCAAAGTGCAATAACTCGCCACTTCGTTGTTAGATTCACAATAACCATTTGCTGTATTCATGCTATTACTTCATATCGGGAATCTTTCAGTAACAAGAAATATTCAGTATTTACTCAGACACAAGACTAGTTCCCCCCCCCCAAAGACACACAATCAAAAATAAAAATAGGGGGGTTGTCTTACATTTGCAAAAAGTTATGTCCCATTTTTTGTGTATATAAGATTTGTGAGGAGGTAATCTTGTACTCGCCCTGACCTGGATGGCCCAGGCTAGCCTGATCTCGTCAGATCTCAGAAGCTAAGCAGGGTCAGCCCTGGTTAGTATTTGAATGGGAGACCACCAAGGAATACCAGGGTTGCTGTGCAGAAGAAGGCACTGGCAAACCACCTCTGTTCATCTCTTTCCATGAAAACCCCAAAAGGGGTCGCCATAAGTTGGCTGCGACTTGAAGGCTCTTTACACACATACAATCTTGTAGTCAGGGTTGTCATCTTTGTGAGTAAATATGGTAAATATAAGTATAGAGATCTAGAGAGAGCTTGATATAGATATATGTAGTTATGAATAGAACCTAAATTAGGAGCACTTCCAATGGGGTATATTAAGCAGATTTGTTGGAGAAGGGAAACGAGTGGAAAGATGTTTATTTTGTTGAAAACTATACTGTCAGTGGAATGGAGTTGGTGAATACAACCCCAAGTAAGGTGGCTATTACCTCCAGGCTTCACATGGCTTTTTCATTCCAGATTAGGACATTTGGAGTGGAACAAAACATTGCTTCACTTTCAAAACAGAAGGCATGTTGTTAATGTGCCATAAAAAACACCAATATGTAAGAACAGGCTGTATACAGACTTGCTGTGAATGTTTTTTTCTACAGCAAATCTGGAAACCAATTTAAACCCCAAGAACATAAGAAAGAGTCTGCTTCATCAGACCAGTAGTCCATCTTGTTGAGCGTACTGTTTTACACAGTGTCTCCCCAGTTGCCCTGGAGAGCCAACAATACGGCATCATGCCAACCTCCAGGTGGTGGCTGGAGATCTTTCACTATTACAACTGATCTCCAGCCGATAGAAATCAGTTCCCCTGGAGAAAATGGCTGCCTTGGCAATTGGACTCTATGCATTGAAGTCCCTCCCCTCCCCAAACCCTGCCCTCCTTAGGCTCCGCCCCCAAAACCTCTCACCGATTGCGAAGAGGGACCTGGCAACCCTAATCATGTCTTTCTTTTGCCATTTTTTTTTTTTGTAGACTGAAAAGTCCCAGACTCTCTAGCCTTTCTTCATAGGAAAAATACTCCAACCCCCTATTCCAGGGGTCCCCAACATGGTGCCTGTGGGGGGCATTGTGCCCACCAACACCTTTTCTAGTACCCACCAAATGTTTTTTTGAAAGTGAGCAGGGCCAGGTAGGGCTGTTGCCCAGTAAGGCATCTGATTGGCTATTGGAGATTTGATTGACTGGGCAGATTTTTTAAAGCCATTGTTTCCACAGCAGCTGCCATCACCCCACCAACAACCTTCACGGTGTGATTGAATGTAAGCTGCAGCAACCATTGCACAGCTGGCTCCGCCTCCTGTGGCCGCCATTTTGTGGCTGCGCCCACCACACTGTGCCAGAATTCCAAAGGTGCCCGGAGGCTCAAAAAGGTTGGGGACCCCTGCCCTAATCCTTTGGTTGCTCTACTTTGTACTTTTCCCAGCTCTGCAATCTCCTTTTTGAGATATGGTAACCAGATTTGGTATTTGGTATAGAGCCCCGTGGCGCAGAGTGGTAAGCTGCAGTACTGCAGTCCAAGCTCTGCTCACGACCTGAGTTCGATCCCGACAGAAGTCGGCCTCAGGTAGCCGGCTCAAGGTCGACTCAGCCTTCCATCCTTCCGAGGTCGGTAAAATGAGTACCCAGCTTGCTGGGGGTAAAGGGAAGACGACTGGGGAAGGCACTGGCAAACCACCCCATAAACAAAATCTGCCCAGGAAACGTCGGGATGTGACATCACCCCACGGGTCAGGAATGGCCCAGTGCTTGCACAGGGGACTACCTTTACTTTTAATGCCGTAGAGTCCATCCTCAAAAGCAGCCATTTTCTCCAGGTGAACTGATCTCTGTTGTCTGGAGACTGGTTGTAATAGCGAACGATCTCCAGCCACCACCTGGAGCTTGGCAAACATATTTAGGGAGGTAAACTTACCACCCAGCTATCTTCTCCACAGCATTGCGTGAGACTATTATGAGCCCGTTCGCCATCTATGACCCTCCCAAAGCCTCTTCCTGGTGGCACCTGAAGAAGTGGGTTCTAGTTCATGAAAGCTTATGCTGTAATAAAATTGTAATAGTCTTTAAGGTGCCCCTGTGTGTGTTAAGAGCCGTCAAGTCGCTTCCAACTCATGGCGACTCTATGAATCAATGTCCTCCAAAACATCCTATCCTTAACAGCCTTGCTCAGATCTTGAAAACTGAGGACCGGGGCTTCCTTTATGCAGAATGTCCATGGAATTTGAGGAAAGCCTAAATATTTCAGCAAATGATGTGTCTGTCTGTGTTTCTGCCCGGTTGTGAGCGAAACCTTCTGCGTGCCTTTTTCATTGTGTGTGCGCTTTTTAAAAAATAAAAATTATCACACTTTACAGAAGCAAATGTCAAACATTTAGGTGTTGGAGGGCTGAGAGCTCTCCGACGCAATTCATGTTTTATTATTGAATGTGGTTATAATAATACCTTGCAGGCCCATAAAATGCTTTTATGTTCAAATCACTTTACAAACATTATCTTATTAATAGCTAACAATTATATCTTTAGTGGTTTGAAACTGCGGCATGGAAAACTGCCAGTTGAGAAACCTGATATTAGCATGAGACACTTTACAGTGATTAACACGATTCTCTGCAGACAATTACGTTGTCCTTTTTTTTTCTCCAGTGGGAAAGTATTTTTTTCTCTCTCCCCAGCGTTTGCAGGATATAAATCTTTCAAAAAAATCTCTTTTCCCCACTCGCTACCGCCACAATGAAAGAGAATTTTGGCAGATGTTCCAAGACTTCTTAAGTTGTTCAGAGACTATGGGGCAGTACATAAGAACATAAGAAAGGCCATGCTGGATCAGACTAAGATCCATCATGTCCAGCAGTCTGTTCACACAATGGCCAACGGGGTGCCTCTAGGAAGCCCACAAACAAGACAACTGCAGCAGCATTGTCCTGCCTGTGTTCCACAGCACCTAATATAATAGGCATACTCATCTGATTCTGGAGAGAATAGGTATGCATCATGACTAGTATCCATTTTTACTAGAAGCCATGAATAGCCTTCTCCTCCATGAACATGTCCACTCCCCTCTTTAAGCCTTCCGGGTTGGCAGCCATCACTACATCCTGGGACAGGGAGTTCCACAGTTTGACTATGTATTGTGTGAAATTTTGAGTACTTCCAAATAATTATTTGAGTACTGTAACATACCTCGATGGAACTGTTCATCCACAGATTCTTGAAGAAAAACATCCATCACTGGCAGATGCACTAGTAGTTCTTTTATGGCATTCCTCTCCTCCACCATCGTCAACTTTACTCAACTTTTTTTGAGCAGCCTTCTTGGGTGAAAGAACTGTAGCAAGAACAGTGCCAGCGAATACCTTGATAATCTCTCAGTGCTGGATCAACAAAACCTGTCAAGAATGCTGCTATCTGCTAACTCAAACCTTAAACAGCCAGTGTGGGATAGCGGATTAGGAAAGGTGGACTCTAATCTGGAGAACCAGGTTTGATTCCCCATGCCTCCACCTGAAGCCTGCTGGGTGTCCTTGGGCCAGTCACGGTTCTCTCAGAACTCTCTCAGCCCATGTGGAGGCAGGCAATGGCAAACCACCTCCAAACGTGTTTTGCCTTGAAAACCCTACAGCAGAGGTTCCCAAACTGTGCTCCAAGGAGCACTTGGTGCTCTATGAAACATCTCCTAGTGTTCCATTAAGGGATTGGAAAGAAAAATACTCTTGTCATTCGGTTTAGTACATAGGTGCTAGGTGAAAATTCATGCTCCGTGACGAATTTCTCTCCTGAAAAGTGCTCCATGACTCAAAACGTTTGGGAAACTCTGCCCTACAGCATCTCCTTTTACTGCCTCTCCCTGCTAACTGTTTTCTAACCATTAGGGTGGTTCCTCAGTGGAACAGGCTTCCTCGGGAGGTGGTAAGTGCTCCTTCCCTGGAGGTTTTTAAGCAGAGGCTAGATGGCCATCTGTCTGCAGTGCTGATTCTATGACTTTAGGCAGTTCGTGAGAGGGAGGGCATCTTGGCCATCCTCTGGGCATGGAGTAGGGGTCACTGGGGGTGTGGGGGAAAGGTAGTTTGGAATTTCCTGCATTGTGCAAGGGTTGGACTAGATGACCCTGGTGGACCCTTCCAACTCTATGATTCTAAAAGTGGCAAATGCATGTTTTGATATAACATTCAAGTGTTCGCTGGCTGCTGCTAGGAGATGCCAGAGTTCTCCAACCAGGAACTCGGAGAGCAACACTTAGGATCCATGCTTCCTGCACTTGTGTGGAGACTTTTAAACCACTGGAACTGCTGCATTGATTTCTGCTGCACTTGAGCACCAACAAATGACCAGGGTTGTTAATACAGCTTCCACCATGCCAGGAATCAAGTGACACGAGGAGCCAATTGGGTCCCTCCCAAGATGACCCTATAAAGCGGTTGATTCTGGCCTGGATTTTAAGTCTGAGCTGTCCTTCCCTCAGACGCATACCAGTGTTATGCTCGTATCAGCCAGCTTATCTGTAGACTTGATCTGCAGCTTGTGCATCTGGAGAACCTGCTTGGAGAAGTATTTGCAGGTAGGAAAACTCCAAGCACAATAATAGAATCTTAGAGTTGGAAGGGGCCATACCGGCCATCTAGTCCAACCCCCTGCTTAATGCAGGATCAGCCTAGAGCATCCCTGACAAGTGCTTGTCCAGCCTCTGCTTAAAAACTGCCAGTGAGGGGGGAGCTCACCACCTCCCTAGGTAGCTGATTCCACTGTCGAACTCTCTTACTGTAAAAAAAAAATTGTCCTAATGTCCAGTACCTTTTGTCCCACAATTTAAACCCATTATTGCGAGTCTGCTATGACATTTGCTAGGTAACCTGGAGCCAGTGTCTCTTTCTCAGTCTAATCCACCTCAGAGGATTGCCAGGAGAGTAAAATGGAAGAAAGGATGACCGTGTACAACACCCTTGGAGGAAGGCCAGGATTCAGATTTGTTAGCTGATAAACAAACCGCAACCCCACAGCTCTGTGGCATGTCCTAGCTTTTGTTGATAGCAAGCCAGAGTGAAATCTGTGCTTGCCTACAGAAGGCAGCATTCACAAACACGACCACGAGGAAAGACAAGGTTAATTCTAGTCTTTCTCTTTCCGGGAGCATGGCGCCTTCAAATGCTAACACGGTCCTTCAGTGGTGTCATTTGGAAGTATAAATGAAGTATGACTTCTGTTTCGCTTTGGCTGCCCTGAAAATGGAATGTCAAACAGCATATAATCATCTTCCGCTGCACCAGGGACAAAAGACCAAGCGAGAGTCCCAGTTTTCTGTTTGTGTCAATTTTTGGATGGCTTAATATTCCATCTTGTCTAATTTTCCCACAGAGCAATAATACAGTGCTTGTCAAATTAGAGGTTGCAGACTCCTCAACCCTGTGTCAGCAGGGAAAATAGCATATTGGTTGTTATTTGCTGTAAGTGCGATCAGGAGGGAAAAGAAACATTTAGTTTTGGGTACCGCGACGCCGGCTAGGAGGAAGCCTTCCAAGGATATCATTGAACTCATTACGAAACTGATTTGAAAGCATGGTGGTGGACGTGATGTCCCCCAATCTGTGTTAGGAATTAGTCTGCGAGTTTTGTCTCTGCCAGGATTACAAAAAGGGTTAAATGTTTGTGTTTCATTTACATTGACTCAGGGGATAGTGCTAGCCACTTGGCAAGTGTTGCTTGGTCAGATCAAGAGTTATTGGTCATGTGTTGTTCTGGTGCGATCCTAGAAGCTTCCGTTAAGCTTTGGTTAAGAAGAGACTTCTTTTCACTTCTTCCTCTGGTAGATAATGTTAACTGTATTCTTTACTGTGTTTTAAGCCTTAGAGCCTGTTAGCCACATGCTGGCAAGAGTTTAAAAAACAAACTGTAGACATGAATTATTAAGTTTTATTCCAAGTTTATCCTCTTTTTGATATAGTAAACCTCTTTATTTACTGAAAGAAAGCAATGTGTCTTGAACTTTGTGTGTGTGTCTAATTTATGATCCACAAGATCATGATTTATCGCAATCTATCTCAACAATCTGCCTGGCCCATAGACCCGTTCCCTGAATGTTCAACTTGCCTTGGCACAGTTGAAGGTGGTGAATCTAGCCGTGCCCTCTGATGGTGACGCGGCATGGACATTATTGATATAAGACGTTGTCATGGCAAGAAGGGAGACTTGCAATGACCTAAACCGGCTTCAGAACAGGCAGAAGCAGCTTACGAGAAATAGACTCTCTTTAAAGGCCTGTAATCTGGACGATCAAACGTCTTTGGTACAGGGAGGATGGCTGTAAACTAAGAACTGCTACTCAGGTACAGATGATTGTAAGATCGTTGTTGTAGCTTCCAAAGGACAAGGTGGAACAACTGCACAGGGACATATTTCCTGCTTTCTAGTAGCCGGACACCCTCATGGTCTGTTATGTGCTTTGGTAAAGATGTAACAGAGATAGAGACACTTGTGACTGTAAAAAGTGCAGTGGATCTGCGTTAGGGAGGCATAGCAAAAGCATGGTTTCCCAGCATGCGATCTGTGTATCCCCATTTTATTGTGACTGGGAAGGGCAGCCATGAAGGAGCTAGAAAAGATTAATAAGTATAAGGATATGTCTCTGGAAACCAAGATCAAGTTAATTCGTGCCATAGTATTCCCTGTTACTGTGTATGGGTGTGAAAGCTGCACAATGAAGAAAGCTGACAGGAAGAAAGTAGATTCCTTGGAAAATGTGGTGTTGAAGAAGAGTGTTATGGATACCGTGGACCGACCCCCCAAAAAACAAATACGTGGGTTCTAGATCAAATCAAGCCTGAACTGTTCCTAGAAGCTAAAATGACTAAACTGAGACTATCATACTTTGGTCACATTATGAGAAGGCAAGAATCACTGGAATCAAAGTCCCCACAACAGACACCCTGTGAGGTAGGTGGGCCTAAGAGAGCTCGAAGAGAACTGTGACTAGCCCAAGGTCACCCAGCTGGCTTCATGTGGAGGAGTGGGGAAACCAACCCACTTCACCAGATTAGAGTCCACCGCTCATGTGGAGGAGTGGGGAATCAAACCCAATTCTCCAGATTAGAGTCCTAACCACTGCTCTCAACCACTATACCACACTGGCTGTCTTGGGTCTTCCTGTTTTCCTACTGCCTTCAAACCTCCAGACTACAGAGATCAGTTCCCCCTGGAGAAAATGGCTGGTTTGGAGGGTGGACTGTAACACATTCTACCTTGCTGTGGTTCCTCCCCTCTCCAAACTCCCCCCCCCCAAATATCCAGGAATTTCCCAACTGGGAATTGGCAACCCTATTTTCTATTTATTTTAACCACTCCTCCCCCCACCCAAAGCAAAGAAGGCCACAGTCGGCTACTATGGGAAAAGTCTCTTGAAAGCAGCAAGCCACCCCCGGCGTAAAGCTGATATTCCTTTTCTTTCTTTTTTTCTTTTACAACTCATTCCAAAAATGTTTTCTGGGTTAGTTGGAAGAGAGATTAGCCCCTGTCTCTGTGAAATGTCACCTCGCCTTTCTCTTGGCTGCTTTCTTTCGGCATATTGTCTCCCTCCGACGCAATATTTCACACCTTGTTTAGACTTGCGTGTTTACCCCAAGTCCAGCGTTTTAAGTTCTTGAGCTCTTTAAGACCACAAAGCCCCTTCGAGAAAGGCTTTCCATGTATTACATTATGTTCAGAAAACCTTATCTCCTGTGGACATATTTCCCCAATTTCTTTCTGCTTTGAAACGAAAATTCGTTCGCTGCATCTTTCTCAGAGTTCCAGAGCCGTTGCGCATTTTGTTCCGGCGCCTGATGCGAAATTGCATGTTGCACTTGATTTTTCCCCTTGCAGAGGAACTAGCAATGCATCACAAGCTGATGCAATGTCTCGGTACGCTTAATTATTTCTCTGTCTTGAATCCATTGTTTATCATCGTCTTGACACCCCTCCATATCGTTCTCTACAATGCATTGTGCCGGGTTGGCTTTGAAAATTCCTTTCTTCTGAACTTACCATGAACTTTTCCGAAGCACGCAGCCGAAACAACGCAACCAAAAAAGCATACCCTTGCTGAAGAACAGAAGGGGGAAAAAATGCTGCGAAATCGGGCAATTGTTACGTTCCTTGACACTTTTCCAGGGGAACAGTGTTCCCCAGATTTCTGATAGAGGGGACACCGAAGATCAGGGGTATCGAACTCATTCATTACAAGGGCCGGATATGACATAAATGTAACTTGCTCGGGCTGGGCCATGTGTACCATAAAATTTAATGCCAGGTACCGGAGATACAAACTTTATAGAAGACACAGACAAAGCCAATTAATGATATTCTTTTTTACTTTATTGTTTACTTAAATTACAACCTTGCTTAAAACAACAACACTCTTACAGTATTTTCTTTCATTTAACAGTCTTTGATAATTGACACCTCAGGACTGGGGGCGGGCGGGCTATGGCTGGTGACCTGTAGTGGACTCGCCAGCCCAGATTGGGAGTGGGCTGTGTGGCTGCCTCGGCTGGCTCATGGGCCAATTAAGAGCTCTCAAGGGGCCAGATCCGGCCCTCAGGCCTTACGTTTGACACCCCTGCAGTAGAGTTTATACAATTGTGCATGGAGTCCGGAACGTGAAAAGAGAGAGCTTTTTCTCCCTCTTCCATAATACCCAATGAAGTTGATGGGCAGTATATTCAAGACAGATACAAGAAAATACTTCTTTACTCAAGGAGTAAATCAGTTTTGGAATTCCCCACTAGTGGATGTAGTGATGACCACAAGCATAGATTGCTTTAAGAGGGAATTATGCAGAGGAGACACATCAAAGACTACTAGTCATCATGACTGAAGTGAAGCTCCCATATTCCGAGGCAGTAAATGCCTGAATGCCAGTGCTACGGAAGCTTTGGGGGAGGCCTTGGCCTGTATTCTCTGTTTGTTGGCCTTCCAGGGCAACTGGTTGGCCAGTGTGTGAGACAGGATGCTGGACTAGATGGACCAATAGTCTGATCCGGCAGGGCTCTTCTTACAGAGGGACACATCCTGTCCCACTCCCCAAAGTTTTACTTTAAAAATGTGTGTTACATTTTACCCCACCTCTTCTAAGAAGCTCAGGGTGATATAGAATAGAATCATAGAGTTGGAAGGGACCACCAGGGTCATCAAGTCCAACTCCCTGCACAATGCAGGAAATTCACAACTACCTCCCCCCTCCACACCCCTAGTGACCAGAAGATGGCCAAGATGCCCTCCCTCTCATCATCTGCCTAAGGTCACAGAATCAGCATTGCTGACAGATGGCCATCTAACCTCTTCTTAAAAACCTCCAGGGAAGGAGAGCTTACCACCTCCCGAGGAAGCCTGTTCCACTGAGGAACCGCTCTGACTGTTAGAAAATTCTTCCTAATGTCTAGACGGAAACTCTTTTGATTTAATTTCAACCCATTGGTTCTGGTCCGACCTTCTGGGGCAACAGAAAACAACTCGGCACCCTCCTCTATATGACAGCCCCTCAAGTACTTGAACATGGTTATCATATCCCCTCTCAGTCTTCTCCTCTTCAGGCTAAACATACCCAGCTCCTTCAACCTTTCCTCATAGGACTTGTTATAGATATTGATATAGAGGGTTCTCCTCGCCCACATTTTATTTTCACTACAATCCTGTGAGGTATGTTTGGCAGAGAGAGAGAGGGAGAGAGGGGGGGAAGGCAGTTCATTTTGCCACCTTAACATTGTTGCACCTAATTCTCCCCTATGTGTTAATCAGGCCTAAGTAGACCTCATTCAGGGGATCCTACACAGGAGAGATAGTATGAACACATGGAGGTGCCTTTTATTGAATCAGAGCATTGGTCCATCAAGGCTAGCATTAGCTGCACTGACTGGCAACAACTTTCCACGATCTCATTTTCTACTCGATCCTTTTAATTGGAGATTCTGGGGACTGAACCTGACACCTTCTGAATGCAAACCAGATGTTCTACCACTGAGCCATGGTCCCTCCCCAGATGTGGCCCTGCTAACACCCCTGTAGATACTGAGAATATACAAGGGTTTCTTCATACCTACGAATTACACATTTGTTCCTTGTTTTGTTTTGTTTTGGTATTTAATAAAATTGTATTTAGGGTTAGTCTGAAAGTGCTGTCATTTTTATACCTGATCTCAGATGCTAAGCAGGGTTGGCTTTAGTTAGTAGTAGAAAAGAGTTGGTTTTACATGCCGACTTTCTGTACCACTTAAGGAAGAATCAAACCGGCTTACAATCACCTTCCCCTCCCCACAACAGACATCCTGTGAAATAGGCGGGGCTGAGAGAGTGTGACAAGCCCAAGGTCACCCAGCTGGCTTTGTGTGTAGGAGTGGGGAAACCAGCCCGGTTCACCAGATTAACCTCCGCCACTCATGTGGAGGAGTGAGGAATCAAACCCAGTCCTCCAGAATAGACTCCACTGCTCGGATGGGAGACCACCAAGGAATGCCAGGGTGGCTATGCAGAGGAAGACAATGGAAAACCATTTCTGTTAGTCTCTTGCCTTGAAAACCCTACTGCGTAACTGTAAGGAGGCTGCAACTGGAAAGCACTTTACACACACACACACATACACACACACACTTTGCAGTCAGGTGGTGACGGACAAACAAATGGGATTTTCTGATACATTGACCTTGTGGGCACTATATTTTTCTTAACATATAAACTTTCTCTTCCTATCACGGAGTACTTGGGTTACTATACTTAGCATTATTTAATTATGCCCTAAGAGTCTTGGCACAGCGTGACATCCCAGCCAAGAGGGGCCCATCCTGTTCTTTAGTGTATGCTTGTTCTTGTCAAGTTAATGTACCTGCATTTTTTTCACATGAAATATTCCTCATCTCCTTGCTTACATCCACACATGTGCTTGTACTGATGCAGTTTTTAAAAAGAATATGTGAAATTGATAGTCATACAGGAGGGTGATTTTAACAATTCTCCAATTGATTTTAAGAATTCTCCAGTTGATCCAGCGTGGAGTAGTGGTTAAGTGCGGTGGTTTGGAGCGGTGGAGTCTGATGTGGAGAACCGGGTTTGATTCCCCACTTCACCAAATGAGAGGCAGAGGCTTATATGGTGAACTGGATTTGTTTCCCTACTCCTGCATGTGAAGCCAGCTGGGTGACCTTGGGCTAGTCATACTCTCTCAGCCTTACCTACCTCACAGGGTGTCTGTTGTGGGGAGGGGACGGGAAGGTGATTGTAAGCTGTTTGATTTTTTTTTAAGTGGTAGAGAAAGTCGACATATAAAAACCAACTCTCCTCCTCCTCCTCCTCCTCCTCCTCCTCCTCCTTCTTCTCCTTCTCCTTCCCTCCCCACAACAGGCACCTAGTGAGGTAGGTGGGGCTGAGAGAGAGCAGAGAGAACTGTGACTAGCCCAGGGTCACTCAGCAGGCTTCTTGTGTAGGGGTGAGGAAACCAGCCCAGTTCACCAGATCAGAGTCCACCACGCTTAAGCACTACACCACGCCAGCTCCACGCTGATTTTCACCTGCTGGCAAAAGACAGCAACAGAAGGGGACAGATGAGTCTCCTTGGGGAGAGAGTTCCAAAGTTTTGGTGCCATGGCCAAGAAGGCCATTTCCCTATTTGCCACCCTCCTAATCTCAGAAGGCAAGGGCACCCAAAGCAGTGCCTCCAAAGATGGCCACAGTGGTTGCGTAGGTTACATTTAGCACATCCGCTCCGGGCATCGGTGCTTTGGAAACCTCTTAGATGGCTCTTGCCCTTTGCTGGCCTCTTTTGGTTACTCATACATGCTTTTAATGTTACCTAAAGAGTGTTTAATATTTAAAACGTGTCTTGGAAATATCTTGGATGTTCAGAACAGTCAGAGTTAATGTTCAGCTATAAAATATTCAGCTTTACCAAGACCTTTTAATGCACAAGCAGTTTTCCTCCTTCCTTTCTTTTTAAATCATGTCACCAGCACAATGAAGTTGTGCTTGAAGAACCCATAAATATATTGCAGTGTCTGGCATTTCTTGTTGAAAAACTGCTAAATACTTCTTCTGGCCTGATGAAGTTGTCACTCTTCTGCTAAAGCTATTCGGCAGCTGTAAAGGCACACCGATTTCCTTCTGCTCAGTTTTTTTTAAAAAACATATTCTGCAGGAATAGATAAGCATTTTCCTACTAAAACACCTTTGCTGCAATATATGCCTGAAATACTTTGTTTACACATGCCAAGATTTGGGCTGCAATCCGAAGGATGGTTTCATGGGAGTAAGCCCCACTGAATAATATGGGGCTTGCTTCTGAGAAGGAAGGGGCCATGGCTCAGTAGTAGAGCATCTGCCTGGCATGCAGAAGGTCCCAGGTTCAATCCCCGGCATCTCCAGTTAAAGGGACTAGGCAGGTAAGTGATGTGAAAGACCCCTCCCTGAGACCCAGGAGAGCCGCTGCCAGTCTGAGTAGACTAGGGCTGTCGATTTGGTCAATCCCGAACCGGAAAAAAGCCGAATAAACACTGATTCCAATGCATTCCTATGGGGGAATGGGGGCGACCACTTCCAGACCCTATAACTCCGGACCTCCTGACCCAATCTTTACCAAACTTGGGGGTTCTTGCAAGGAGAGTCCCTTCAAGCTACCCTGAAAATTTGGGACCTCTACCTGCAAAACTGTTCCCCCCAGAGCCACGGAAAGCCGCAAAGGGGTTTAAATGGGTTTAAATGGTCAAATTTTTCAGGAATCACAAATTTAAAGCCGAATCCCCACCTATACCGGTATAGGGGAATTCGACATTCAGGTTTTCCCGAATTAAAAAAGGCCATTAAAACCCAAACCCGAATTTTACCAAATTTTCTTTTTCAATAGCCCTAGAGTGGACAACGCTGACTTTGAGGGACCAAAGGTCTGATGCAGTTATAAGGCAGCTTCATGTGAGAAGACCTGCTTAGGTGCATTCCCTTAGAGGTGGCTGTTTCAAGACTGTTATCCTGGCATGTGTTGACATAGGCAAAATTCCAGGGTGGTACCCATCATGCTTCATGCTGTACTCTCTTGCTGATGATCTTTATTTGGAGTGCAGATAGACAATAGCAGTATCACACACAGCTGCTGCTGAAAATGTTAGCTGGATAGCCAAGGGTGGGTAGAGAAGGTAAAACTATATAATGGAAAAATATTTTTATTTTAAGGCGATGATTTCAGGGTTAATAACATTAAAGATGATAAAACAAGGCACAATGGCAACTCATAAGGTTGATAGACTTACATTTAGCACATCTGCTCCGGGCGTCGGTGTCTTCGGAAACCTCTTAGGTGCATTGGTCTACAGGCCTTCATCAATGGGAAGAAGAAGAATCGGTTTTTATATGCTGATTTTCTCTGCCACTTACGGATCAAACCGGCTTACAATCACCTTCTCTTCCCCTCCCCACAACAGACACCCTGTGAGATAGGTGAGGCTGAGAGAGCTCTAAGAGAGCTTTGACTAGCTCAAGGTCACCTAGCTGGCTTCATGTGTAGGAGTGGGGAAACCAACACCATTTTTTCTGCTTATTTCCCTATGTTTGCCTTAACACCCCTGGAAATTCAAGAAGAATGGATCCGCGAAGCATTTACTGTTGCCTGTAGAATCAATTTCAACATTATGGCCCTTGCCAACATGATAAATTATATATCAATGGTTTCCACTTATGGGCTGTAGCATGTCATTGAACCGTAAGTTAGCCATAAGCTGTCTGCATACCGCAAAATCTAAGGCATCAGAATGGAGGCGGGTTGGATGAAGGGATAGTATTGCAGTAGATTTTAACATATGTTTTCGGACTCAGCATTGGGGGTGGTCTCTGCTAGAAAGTGGAAATGCAAAAAAAGACCCACCCCTGCTCAGCAATCGGCTACTTGTGAGTGTTTCTATAGTAGCCCAAAAGCGGAAAGGGAAAAAAAAAGGTGTTTCAACACAGGTACATTTGGGAAGGAAAAGCTGACAATTACAGGGATATTTTCTCTCCCCCTCCCCCCTCCTTATTAAAGAAATGGCATTAAAGATGAACGAGCATTTATTTGGAATAATTGTGTTTTAAGGGAGGTAAGATTAAAAGGTATTGAATGGAATATCGACAGTTTGGTAGGAATAGTAATAATGAGATTCCTGTCTCCTAATCTTACGATAATTGGGTTATTACTATGCAAATTAAGGTATTACCTTTTTTAAAAGGGGGGTGAAGCAGGTTCTAGAGGCAGCTATTATCTATCTATCCTTAAAGCCATGTTACCACTTTTCTTTAGGCTGAAGATCCCTTTTAAAACCATTTGGTGATGTATGTTTCATTAGTTTTTTTCCCGTCCCCTTGTCCATTAGCTATTGTTTTCCCCCAAAGTCTCTCCAGGTAGCAAATCTTTAGTTGTTGCTCTTACCCATTTCTTGATGGAATCTTTTATGTATAATTAGATCTTCTGGGTTGGATCTGAGCTCCTGCAAATGGAAGGGTTTGCAGAAGTAGATCTTTTGTATTTTTGCAGTTTGGGCCACTTCAGCCCATGCCTTCTGCCTCTGCCGTTCCTACAGAGGGGATGGGTCCTGGGGGGGGGGGCTATGAGCCCAGGTTTGAGAGCTCCACAGTGGAGGCATGACGGCTGGACATCATAAATAAATTGTCAGTCACTTAACTGTGAATTTATTATGTGAAGTGGAATTAAATATTGCAGAAATCCCTAACTACTGAACTCATAAGAACAGATGAAAAGCCATGCTGGATCAGACCAAGGCCCATCAAGTCCAGCAGTCTGTTCACACAGTAGCCAACCAGGTACCTCTAGGAAGCCCACAAACAAGACAACTGCAGCAGTGTTCCACAGCACCTATTATAATAGGCATGCTCCTCTGGTTCTGGAGAGAATAGGTATGCATCATGACTAGTATCCATTTTTACTAGTAGCCATGAATAGCCCTTTCCTCCATGAACATGTCCACTCCCCTCTTAAAGCCTTCCAAGTTGGCAGCCATCACCACACCCTGGGGCAGGGAGTTCCACAATTTAACTATGTGTTGTGTGAAGAAATACCTTTGTTTTGAATCTCTCACCACTAAGGAGGCCTGTATGTGTAATATTTGCCAAATCAGGAACTGCAGGAGTGTATCAGATGCATAGCAAACGGATATCGGGTACAGTGCAATCCTAAATAGAGTTACACATTTCTAAAGCCGATAGGTGCATGTTGTTGATGTCCATGATTTTGTTTTTAAGTAGGTTTGTTTTTTAACCAACACTCTAGAGCAAATATTTGTTCATAAATACCTTTTTTAAAAGATGGATTGGGGCATATGACTATAATGGTAATATGTGGAAAGCAGAAGAAATTACAAAATTAACAAATTTGAGGAGAGTCAGAGAAGCTTGGCAAGGCTTTCATTGAAAACCATTGTCAGAATGTTAAGCATCACAAAAAAAAATACAGTCGTTTTAATTGCTGTCTTTCATATGGTGTGTATTGCTGGCTTTTCACTATGTGGGATTACTTCTTTTTTTAAGGAAGATGTGGGGTAGAGTGCCGTCCATGCTGGCGTTGCGGTAGGGTCACCAGGCGTATGCCTGCCAATCCAGGGAGCTTTTGGTGGTGGGGCCTGGGGAGGGGGGAGCGTTGTAGATGCTATGACATCACTTTCAGGCAATCATCCAGAAGTTATGTCATATCCCCCCACAACACTCTAGGAATTACCCCAATCTTTGTGGTACATACCATAGAGATTAGGGAAATTCCTTGATAATTTTGTCTGTGATGTCACTTCCTGGTGCCAGGCAGTGACATCACAGCATCTGTGACATCCCCCTCCTTTTTTCTCCATTGCTTGCATGTGGGCAATTGAGGGCAGGGGCAGCAGTTTGCCTGCCATAGGCGATCAGATGGTAAGCCTACATTGTGGTGGTGTGCCTATAAGGTTGCCATGTCCCTCTTTGCCATTGGTGGGAGGTTTTTGGGGCAGAGCCTGAGGAGGGCGGGGTTTGGAGAGGGGAGGGACTTCAATGCCATAGAGTCCAATCGCCAAAGCGGCCATTTTCTCCAGGCGAACTGATCTCTATCGGCTGGAGATCAGTTGTAATAGCAGAAATCTCCAGCTAGTACCTACCTAAAGGATGGCAACCCTATGTGCCTATCAAAAGGCCTGGCTGACTTCCTGTACACATGGGAAAGGGAACAACATCTGATCCAGTAGCATGTCCTCATGCTCCATAATGCATCATGGGACTTTGAAAGCTCAAAGGACTAGGAGTGATCTCTAATAATGCCTTTCTCCTTTTTGAATGATGCAGTCCTCTTCTTTGATTGTAAGCAGTTGTCTCTTTCCTCCCGCCCTCTGGCTTTTGGTCAGGTTGCTGGCAGGCAGACGGGTTGCGCAGCCGATGACACTGATTGCTCTTCTGTCACTCGGCTGCCGCCGTAGTGTTGGAGCAGAACGGCAGTTGAACTCTCTGCCTGCGAAACGTTAACACGCTTGGCCTTCACTGGCACAAGGCTCAGGGGCCCGGGTTAGTTGATGACCCCCCCCGTTTCTCTGGGGAAAGACTGCAATACACTTGCCGAGCGACTGGGGTCAGCCGTTAAAAGCTGAGTTTTGAGTAGGTTCAGATCTCTGTCCATATGCAGATAACGATTGAAGTGGGAGTAATTTAGACATTTAATCAAACTCACGCACGCACAATTCAGTTCGGCAGAATGAGAGGAAGGTCCTATTATAAATTCACAGCACTGTGTTTTTTATGTGTATTCAAGGATAATAATACTGGGATACATTTCAAAGGAAAAGAGATCTGCAAAGGTAGAGATTTGGAGGGATTTAAGTCTGTGTAAATGAAACTCTGTTGTTTTAATTACTGAGGCTGGTGATGAATACAGTTGTGAGACGTGAAACCCCCTTCTTTTGGTCTGCTTACCATGTTACCTTTTAAAGATGCGGGTATACTTTCCCAATGCGTTGCTGCTTCCAAAAGTTAACAGAAAAAATATATGAAAACTATACACACAATTTAACCATACATAGTTAAATATAAATAACTATACATAGTTAAACTGTAGAACTCCCTGCCCCAGGATGTGGTGATGGCTGCCAACTTGGAAGGCTTTAAGAGGGGAGTGGACATGTTCATGGAGGAGAGGGCTATCCATGGGTACTAGTCAAAATGGAAACTAGTCATGTTTTGGGTTGCCAGGTCCCTTTCGGCCGCCAGTGGGAGATTTTGGGGGAAGAGCCTGAGGAGGGCGGGGTTTGGGGAGGGGAGGGACTTCAATGCCATAGAGTCCAATTGCCAAAGCAGCCATTTTCTCCAGGTGAACTAATCTCTATCGTCTGAAGATCAGTGGTAATAGCAGGAGATCTCCAGCCGCTACCTGGAGGTTGGCAACCCTAGTCATGATGCATACCTATTCTCTCCAGGATCAGAGGAGCATGCCCATTATATTAGGTGCTGTGGAACACAGGCAGGATGCTGCCGCAGTCGTCTGGTTCGTGGGCTTCCTAGAGGCACCTGGTTGGCCACTGTGTGAACCTGATGCTGTGCTTGACCTGATGGGCCTTGGTATGATCCAGCATGGTTTTTCTTGTGTTCTTACAGTGAGGGAAAAAAGTATTTGATCCTTTGCTAAATTTGCCCATTTGCCCTCGGACAAAGAAATGACCAGTCCATAATTTTAATGATAGGTTTATTGTAGTTGTGAGAGACAGAATAACAAGAGGAAAACCCCCAGAAACCCAGAAGACAAAAGTCAGAGATTGATGTGCATTATAATGAATGAAATAAGTATTTGATCCCCTATCAACCAGACAGATTAGGGTTAGGGTTCTGCTGTCAACAGAAGCAATCAATCCATCAGATTCCAAACTAGCCACCATGACCAAGACCAAAGAGCTGTCCAAGGATGTCAGGGACAAGATTGTAGACCTGCACAAGGCTGGACTGGGCTACAAGACTATTGCCAAGCAGCTTGGTGAGAAGGTGACAACCCTAACTGTCAACCTCCCTCGGTCTGGGGCTCCATGCAAGATCTCATCTCGTGGAGTTGCAATGATCATGAGAACGGTGATGAAGCAGCCCAGAACTACACGGGGGGAACTTGTCAATGATCTCATGGCAGCTGGGACCATAGTCACCATGAAAACAGTTGGTAACACACTACGCCGTGAAGGACTGAGATCTTGCAGAGCCCGCAAGGTCCCCTTGCTCAAGACAGCACATGTACAGGCCCGTCTGCAGTTTGCCAATGCATATCTGAATGACCCAGAGGAGAACTTGGTGAAAGTGTTGTGGTCAGATGAGACCAAAATCGAGCTCTTTGGCATCAACTCAACTCGCCGTGTTTGGAGGAGGAGGAATGCTGCCTACGACCCCAAGAACACCATCCCCACCGTCCAACATGGAGGGGGACATATTATTCTTTGGGGGTGTTTTTCTGCTAAGGGGACAGGACACCTTCACCGCATCGAAGGGATGATGGACGGGATCATGTATCATCAAATCTTGGGTGAGCACCTCCTTCCCTCAGCCAGGGGGTTGAAAATGGGTCGAGGATGGGTATTCAAGCATGACAATGACCCAAAACACACGGCCAAGGCAACAAAGGAGTGGCTCAAGAAGAAGCACATTAAGGTCCTGGAGTGGCCTAGCCAGTCTCCAGACCTTAATCCCATCGAAAATCTGTGGAGGGAGCTGAAGGTTCGAGTAGCTACACATCAGCCTCGAAATCTTACTGACTTGGAGAGGATCTGCAAAGAGGAGTGGGACAAAATACCTCCTGAGATGTGTGCAAACCTGGTGGCCACCTACAAGAAACGTCTGACCTCTGTAATTGCCAACAAGGGTTTTGCCACCAAGTACTAAGTCATCTTTTGCAAAGGGATCAAATACGTATTTCACTCATTATAATGCACATCAATCTCTGACTTTTGTCTTCTGGGTTTCTGGGGTTTTCCTGTTGTTATTCTGTCTCTCACAGCTACAATAAACCTACCATTAAAATTATGGACTGGTCATTTCTTCGTCCGAGGGCAAACGGGCAAATTCAGCAGGGGATCAAATACTTTTTTCCCCTCACTGTATGTTCTTATGACTGTCTTAGACACATGGATCTGCAATAGCAGGACTCTGGGCTTCCCTTTGCTTTGGTTTCTGTATTTCTGCTTTTAGAAGCAGCCAGATGCTGCTGGAAAATCTGTGAATAAAAGCAAGCAGGGTGATAGGAAGCCTACAGCCTGGCTATCTGCAGGTGCCTGCATTGGATTGTTCCTGCAGCTGCTACTACAGTAACCTGGAGGCTTCTGCATGGATTTACGGATAGTTGTGAGAACCACGCTTTGGTTTCTGTGAGGTTTCAGTAAGACACCTTGGAGGAGAGAATGAGAGACCTGATACTGACCCTTTATGGCCTCTGAAGACACAGGACTGATTTTGCTGCTTCAGTGATGTAGCGTGGTAGCCCTGGAAGGTGATCCAACATAACACAGTTAAATTGTGGAACTCCCTGCCCCAGGATGTGGTGATGGCTGTCAATTTGGAAGATTTGAAGAGGGGAGTGGACAGGTTCGTGAAGAAGAGGGCTATTCATGGCTACTAGTAAAAATGGATACTAGTCATGATGCATACCTGTTCTCTCCAGGATCAGAGGAGCAGGCCTATAATATTCGGTGCTGTGGAACACAGGCAGGATAATGCTGCTGCAGTCGTCCTGTTTGTGGGCTTCCTGGAGGCACCTGGTTGGCCACTGTGTGAACAGACTGCTGGACTTGATGGACCTTGGTCTGATCCAGCATGGCCTTTCTTATGTTCTTATGACTGGCAGTGTTTCAGTAAGGCATAATGTTACCTTCTCTTAACCTTATGGGAATAGGCTCTCCTCACTTGCTCGCATGAATCTCTTTCCATTTTTGTGTCATGTACTTTCATGCCTGATGAGTTTTCCTATGAATTTAGAATACACACAGGTAAACACTTAAAGCAAAGCTATGCTAAAGCCAGGCTGCTTTGCATACTTTCCGCCTCCAAACCGTCACTTGGCACAGTAACAATTCAGCCCAGATGTATGTACATCGAAATGTCTGTAAAAACACTGTGTGAGGTTTTTCTAGACTTCTTTTATGGGCTCATTTTTTCCAAAGACCTTAGTTTTTCAAGCAAGATTTGAGATCTAGTGTAGAAGATTGGCCCTGGTCTGGATGGCCCAGGCTAGCTCAATCCCATCAGATCTCGGCAGCTAAGTAGGGTCGGCCCCACTTGATACTTGGATGGGAGACTGTCAAGAATGTCCGGGGTTGCTACGCAGAGGCAGGTAATGGCAAACCGCTTCTGTTCGTCGCTTGGCTTGAAAACCCTAGGGGGTCGCCATACTTTGGCTGTGACTTGATGGCGGTTTCTACCACCACCATAGAGCACAGGCTTTGAGTAGGTGCTGAACCAATTTACAACACTGTAGATACAGGTGGAATATCCCTTATCCCATAACTTCAACGTAGAACACAGATTTGTCTCACACTCCACATTCTTCCAGCTTCACTGTCTTCCCTCACACAGCGAAGCCTCTCTCTCTCCAACCATAGCACACTTCGTTCACCCATCCAGCCCATCTTACTCTAGAGGCCTGCATTTTAACCTACAGCAACATATGCATAAACCCCCCATCAAAACTCTAAAATAAAGCACACACACAATATTTTCATATCAAAACATCACACCCTCTATCAGCGTAAAGTTTCCTGTAAGTGGGGAGAGAGCTTGGAGGATGTGCACCTCAGGGGTATGTTCCTCAGAAGCCAATTCCTGTCAGAAGCACATGGCAGGACTTCAGGCTAACTGCCATTCCCAACCTGCTGTGGGCATACTAATCTCTACCGCCATGATTCACTGGCAGATAGGGTTGCCAACCTCCAGGTACTAGCTGGAGATCTCCTGGTATTACAACTGATCTCCAGCAGTAGAGATCAGTTCCCCTGGAGAAAATGGCCACTTTGGCCATTGGACTCTGGCATTGAAGTCCCTCCCCAAACACCGCCCTCTCCAGACACGGTGGACTATATTTATATATATATTATATATATATATATATTTGCCTTTGCTTGTGTATTTGTAGACGGAGATAGGAATAGAGTGTCACTTATTACTACTGCTGCACGTATGTTTATCACTTTGCGTGTCCTTTGTTTCTTAGTTGTGTATATAGTTTGGAGAGGATTAGGTTTTGAGCCTGCGGTGCTGAGATTTTTATAGCAACCTCCAGGTACTATCTGGAGATCTCCTGCTATTATGACTGATCTCCAGCTGACAGAGGTCAGTTCCCCTGGAGAAAATGGCCGCTTTGGCCATTGGACTCTATGGCATTGAAGTCCCTCCCCTCCCCAAAACCCACCCTCCTCAGGATCCGCCCCAAAACCCTCCCGCTGGTGGCGAAGAGGGACCTGGCAATCCTACTGACAGAACTGTCCTCGGGCCTCCACTGTAATGTTTCATACTGGAGGGGCATTTCCCGCCCCCAAATCCACAACTTCGGAAATCCTCTCAGTATACAAAAACGCCTTCCAGGTTAAAAAAATAAAAAATAAAATAATAATAATAATAAAAAAACCCTTTCCCCAGCCACCACACCCTCTTGAAAAGAGTGAGAGGTAATGATAGCCTACAAAGCCATTGGAAGTATTACTGGGGTAATAATCTGAATTGCTTGACATGGGGCAAAAACGCACGGTCGCTTTAGCCTCCTTTATTCCCTGTTTCAGCCAGGATGCATTTCGCCGAACGTGCGTTCGATCCTGGCTGAATCCTGGCTGAAACAGGGAATAAAGGAGGCTAAAGCGACCATGCGTTTTCGTCCATAGGCTCGACAGAGACTGTTATGGACTACAAGCGAAACATGGTACTTGGAAAGTCCTTGCTAAGATTACACGGGCGTGTGTGTTGATGGGCTGTACTGTATAATTAGAGAAACCTTCCTGGGCGACATGTTGAGGGGATCTTTTGAAGATCGAATCTCCCTTTGAGCTCGGTGGCTTTAGCTAGAGGCAGCCGTGAGGGTCCTCCCTATCTTTGCCTTGTCATGCATGCAAAGAAATGCAGGACCGGACGAGTCGGCGTCTTGAGATAATGCCCACCTGCTAGAAAAACCTGAAGGCTGCTCCGCAATTTTTGAAAGGTCAGAACGAGAAAACTCGGTCCCGCGGCCGTTCTGAAGTCTCTTTCATGCAAAGCAAGCCTCTGCCTCTGCCTCTGCACAGTCTTCCTGTGTCCGATATATAATTTATTGGCTAAAGCTCCAAGTGTTTCGAGAAGTGGGAGCGCCGGTGTTTATGCTCTCCCAGGTATTTTCATTTTCTTCTCTTTTTACGCAGGCTAATTCCCACTGTCGAAGGAATGCAAGGGTGACTATGACGAAATTCTCGACGTTTTCCTTTGGCAATAATTCAGCGGAGGAGGGTATTAAGAGTCCTAGCTGGAATGTCTAATCTGAGCCTCTTCAAAATTCAGGGGATTTTAGGCTGGCTTCCTTTGATCTGAACAGACTTTGAAGATTCTGGCTCAGAACGGGAAGAAACCAATTTCTGCTTCTGCAGGGGTTGGTGGCATAAGAAAATATGAATCTTTGACCGTCTAGCACTCTCCCTATGTAGTCAAGCACTTAGCAAATATTTACTACTACAATGTAAGCCTTTGTGCACCAGCGTGGTTAAGGGCGGCTGTCTCTAATCTGGAGAACCGGGTTTGATTCCCCACTCCTTCACATGAGCGGCGGACGCTAATTTGGTGAACTGGGTAGGTTCCCCCACTTCTCCACATGAAGCCTGCTGGGGTGACCTTGGGCTAGTCACAGTTCTCTCTGAACTCTCTCAGCTCCACCTACCTCACAAGGTGTCTGTTGTGGGGATAGAAAGGATATTGCAAGCCAGTTCGTCTCTCCTTAAAAGTTAGAGAAACCCGGCATATAAAAACCAACTCTTCTTCATTGCCTTTACCAAATGTTTGCTGGAAATGGAAATACCGGCAAGCCAGTCCACTTGAAAGAAGTGAACATGGGGTTATATATATATATATATTTATTGATACGGTCTGTTCGACCAGCCAAAGGTTAATACATAAAATTATCTGACTTAATTAAACTGTAAAACTAGTATAAATTACAAAATTAGTTTTTTTATCTAATGATGTTAAAATGTAGGCTATTAAAACCAATCACAAGATTTAACTTAACAACTTAATATTTCTAAATGCCAATAAAGGTTCTGTATTCTGTAATTTAATATTTCTAAAAAGTATACCCCGGTTTAGTAATTTTTTCCATTCTATTTTTTCGAATTTTAATTGCGATGGCACAGAATTTGGCAGTTGGGAGCGAAAAGTGTGGAGTTTCGCCCATCAGGAGCCCCTTAGTCAGGAATTCTACTGGCTTATTGGGGAATTCACTGATCAGGGGAGCAATGAATCTAATACAGGCCTCGTGATAGAATGAACAGCTAAACAATACATGCTCGGTGGTTTCGATGTCCCCTGACCTGCAGGGGCATAACCTTACTGATCTTGGAATCTTCTTGTATTTTCCTTCTAGGACAGCCGAGAGCAGGGCATGACATCTGGCTAGAGTGTAGGCCTTCCTATAGGAACATGGGGTTACTTGTTGCTATCTCTGGTTTCTGTTCTGGTGTGGCAAGCCGATTCCTCGTTGTTGTTGGGGAGCAATGGGAAGTGCAAGAATCGTTCATCATCGGGGCTGGGCTTGATGGCTCAGGAGCAGGAGAGAATCTTGATGGACTGACAATCCGGCCCGTTACCACTCACTCATGCGCCTAAGCTGTTGATCACAACAGAACGGGGATGTAGGTAGAAGGTCATTTTTCAATCAGGCTATAAAAGGAGCCCCGTGGCGCAGAGTGTTAAGCTGCAGTACTGCAGTCAAAAGCTCTGCTCACGACCTGAGTTTGGTCCCGACGGAAGTCGGTTTCAGGTAGCCGGCTCAAGGTTGACTCAGCCTTCCATCCTTCCAAGGTTGGTGAAATGAGTACCCAGCTTGCTGTGGGTAAAGGGAAGACGACTGGGGAAGGCACTGGCAAACCACCCCGTAAAACAAAGTCTGCCTAGGAAACGTCGGGATGTGACGTCCCCCCATGGGTCAGGAATGACCCGGTGCTTGCACAGGGGACCTTTACCTTTTTATAAACCTGCAGAGTGCGGAACATGGAGGCTGACCTAGGGTGGGATGTTTTGAGGCAGGGAACAGGTTAGGTTCTGCCAGACCCGGGAGAGCTCCCCAAGGTGCATCTGACTCTCTAGAATCAACTGCTGTTAGCACTGCTGCATTGGGAAAGCTGCCTTTGAGACAATCTTTTGAGTGGCAGTTTTGGGTTTTACTAGCAGGCCATGTGTGTGGACACCCCATCTTCATCTGAAGAAGTGAGCTGTGACTCATGAAAGCTCATATCCTAACAGAAATACTGATGACACATGCGCATAAACAAAAAACTAAAGCAACTTATGTTTCGACCAGTGGTATATTCCTCCTATGTCCAGGCTTGGGGAATCTCAAAGCTTTTAAGAACAGCTCCGTTTTGCAGCCTCACTGAAAAGCTTAGAGGGTAGGAAGCTCCCCTGACTTCTTCTGAAGGGGGCATTTCCAGGGCAGAGCTGACTAAGGGAGAGGCCGTGGCTCAGTGGTAGAGCATCTGCTTTGCGTGCAGAAGGCCCCAGGGTCAATCCCTGGCATCTTCAGTTAAAGGGACTAGACAAGCAGGTGATGTTTAAGACCTCTACCTGGGACCCTGGAGAGCTGCTGCCGGTCTGAGTAGACAGTACTGACTTTGATGGACCAAGGGCCTGATCCAGTATAAGGCAGTTTCATGTGTTTAATTCATGTGTTCAATTCTGCGAGGTTGTGTTAACTGGCGGCACTGCTGTTTTTTATCATTGTTTCTAATGCTTTATTTTTAAGGTGTCCTAAAATCTACACGTTTAGTATAATTAGGGTCTATTTTTTTTAAATAATAAAAAGCCCGCTGTTGAACTGGGTAGCTTCAAGAGGGTAGCCATGTTGGTCTGCAGTAGAAGAGCTTTGACTTCTGAAAGCTTATACCCCCAAAATTTTGCTGGTCTCTAAGGTGCTACTGGACTCATTCGTTTGTGATGATTTTGGACCGGCTGGTTCATAGCTCAGATATACATAGAATCATAGAGTTGGAAATGATCACCAGGGTCATCTAGTCCAACCCCCTGCACAATGCAGGAAATTCACAACCACCTCCCCCCCAAACCCCCAGTAATCCATACTCCATGCCCAGAAGATGGCCAAGATGCCCTCCCTCTCTTGATCTGCCGAAGGTCATGGAATCAGCATTGCTGACAGGTGGCCATCTAGCCTCTGCTTAAAAACCTCCAGGGAAGGAGAGCCCAAGGCAGCCTGTTCCACTGAGGAACCGCTCTCACTGTCAGGAAGTTCTTCCTAATGTCTAGACGGAAACTCTTTTGATTTAATTTCAAAACCATATGGGATAATTCTGGATCTGCTGGCTCATAGCTCAGACACACGGTGTGAACCTCTTTTTTTTTGTCACAACCAAAAGGTCAGGCACAAGTTCAGCAATGAGATCATGTGTACGTGCAAAGTGGTCTCCAGTCGCAGCTGACTTATAGTGACCCCATAGGGTTATCAAGGCAAGAGACGTTCAGAGGCGGTTTGCCATTGCCTGTCTCCGTGTAGCGATCCTGGACTTCTTTAGTCATCTCCCATCCAAGTACTAACCATACCGACCCTGCTGAGCTTCCCAGATCTGATGAGATCAGGCTAGCCTGGGTCAT